>NW_024870684.1:1800000-2400000 GCF_019054845.1 Dipodomys spectabilis
TGAAATAGAAAAATGCCACCCTTTACTAGCACAAAACTGAGTCAGAAATAGACCCTGAAGTTACAGAGATGAGACTAATCAGAAAAGGACTGTGACACTACTTATTCTCAAGAATTTAAAGAATAATGTAACACAATGATGCAAGAAATAGAAGATATAAAGGGAATGAAATAGAAATTATACAGAAGGAAAATGTAATATCTTAAATGAAGTAGTCACTGAGTGGACTTAATACAATAAAATATTGGCAAGCCTGGAACTGTAAAGTAAATCTGTAAAGTGTGTGTGTGTGTGTGTGTGTGTGTGTGTGTGTGTGTGTGTATGTGTGTGTGTGTGTGTGTGTGTATGGGGAGGGGAGAGGAAGGAAAAGAAAATCATAGGTTTTGATAAAAGATAAAAAAAACAGTCAAACGCCTATATACATACAGATTTGGAAAAGAGGAGTAAACAGAAATTATCTGAGAAGCCTTGTCAATTTTCCTCCAAGGATCTCAACAAAGAAAATAAGAGTTAGGCCCATCCTCAGCAAGTTGCTAAAAATCAACAATGAAGAGAAAATCTTAAAAGTAGCTAGAAGAAAAGATACATAGAAAAGAAAAATAATAACAACTACTGGATTATAATCAGAAGCAATGCAAAACAGAAGACAATGGGACTTTACAAAAAAGTCAAACTAATATTCACTGGCTGTCAAAGATAAGGTATTCTTGTCCAAGTCTTAATTGATCTAAATCAGCAATGCTGTCCACCAAATCCTTCCCAATTTTCAGGTCTAGTTCTGTGTGCTGCTACTACTAAGCAGCACCAAGATTTAGGAGAACTGACTGTGGCAGGAAGTAACAGGAGGTGGGCGTTGAGTCCCTCTGCCAGTATGCCAGCCATGAGCAAGGGCTTGTCAATAAGTTTAACTGTGGAATTGATGACCCATTACAGAAACAAAAACCAAAGCACTTGTTTCTGTTCTTTCTTTTCTGTATACATGTATGTGCATATACATGTGTATACATACATAGGCAGAAAACTATTTCTTGTCTTATATATACACACATGTGTGTGTTTATATACATATATGTATATTCATCATATATACATATAGATGCATGCATATGTATGACGTATCTGTGTTGCCTTTACATAAACCCATCGGTATTTAGCCTCCTCTTTCTTCTCTGCAAAAAGGAGATAGGTAGCATACCTACCCTATCTGAACACAGTGTAAAAATTCATTGTGTCGATACACAGTGCACATAGCACAGTGCTTCACACACAGAAACCTCTCTGAATGAAAACTCTTATTATTTTATAATATACTCATTTTCCTTGGAATGAGAATTAAATTTATGTTTAGATTTAATTCTATCATGAATAATTTATGGTAATATCAGAAAGTCACTTTGGCCTCTGAATTTCCATTCTTTCATCTATATAATAAGATTATTCTTTCCCAGACTCATTTGCAGATTATTATACAAGAAATAAATTTGATTAAGCATGTAAAAATATATTTTACATACAACAGCATCAAAACAATTTTGGGTAGTTTTAGGGACCTCAGGGTTTATCTATTTTAAGATTAAACTGTCTTATTTAAAATTTTGATTTTTTATGTCTTATATAATTGTCCCCAGGAAAAGGTGTGCAGGCTTGTTACTGCTTTCAATATTTCCTTCTAGCCATTCAATAAACTGGACACCTCAGTATTTTATTTTTTTTGGAGAGAGGGAGGGGTGGCAACTTGGAGCCAAGCTGACACAGAGGATATTTCTTGATATCTCCAACTTGAACTTGTCTCCTGTGACAGGAAGAGCTGATTTATATGTCCAGAGTTCTTTTTAGTAAGCTCCTTGTCATCAGCTGCTGTGTTTGATTTAGTGATTTTCCAGACACCTCAAATCCTTCATGGAAGGAGGAAGATCATGGATATAAATATAAGGAGGCAAAAATAGCAACTTTCCTTTAAATTGAGTAATTAATCTAAGCATGGCAAAGATGAATTGAGTTTGTGGAGGTGATCTTCTAACTTATCTCCTGAATGATTACTACAACGCTCAAACACATGTTTCCTTTGCAAAGACCCATCTCCATAACCTGTTCATCTTACAGTTTTTTTTTTTCCCATTTCTCTTTAATCTTCTTTTTTTCCTTCAATTTTCACATTCAGATTCTCATCCTTGCTTACCTGGGTGAGCACCACAGCTATCTAGGTTCACCTTAACAAATTGAGTGTGCACTTTGTTGCCAGAGAAATTTATTTTGTATGTGTGTGTCAGAAATGAGCTTTGAACTCATGGCATGGACTTTGTCCCTTAGCTTTTTTTTTTTTGCTCAAGTTGGTGAGCCACAGTTCTACTTTCAGCTAATTGAAGATAAAATCTTATGGACTTTGCTGCCTCAGTTGGCTTGGAACCATGATCTTCAGATCTCAGCCTCCTGAGTAGCTAGGATTACAGGCATGGGCCACGGGTACCTAGCTAGATGGATAATTTTCAGATACAGATGTGAGTATTGTATCACTCTACCTCTTGAGCCACAGCGCCACTTCCAGTTTTCTAAGTGATTTATTCGAGATAAGAGTCTCACGGACTTTCCTGCCCCAGCTGGCTTTAAACAGAGATCCTCAGATCTCAGCCTCCTGAGTAACTAGGATTATAGGCGTGAGCCACCAGCACCCAGCCTGTATGTCACTCTTAATTTCAGCTTATTTGGAGATGTGCTCCAAATGCACATCTTTTGTATGGCAGTGTTCATGAGAAATCTTAACTTCCCACACCCTTCGTTGCTCATCCTGACACCTGCAGCCTTTACCATTTAGCTCTATCTGCAACTACACTTCAATCTTCTATTAGATTCTCAGTCTGGGGCAACTTAATATTCTCTCAGGGGAGCTTAAATATCCACATTTCTACATCTCCTTTCTTTTGTTTGCCAAGGAAACTGGCATTCATTTTTTCCAGAATGAGCCACCCTGCGGTACATGCTTTGCAAGGACTTGCTAGCTTGTCCCTGCCTGCTCCCCATTCTCTATTTTCTAACCCTCAGCTCCCAGATACATTTGAGATGAAGTCTGAATTTTAGCCTATCGTATTTGTGTACACATGTGTCTCAACCAATCTACTACAAGATCTTTGAGACTGCCTATCTTATATTATTGTTTGAGTTACTCATTGCCAAGTCTAGTGCTTGGCAAAGGCTGTGGGTAGATGGTAATGACTCAATGTTTATACATGGCAGGTCTAGACAAACGGTTCGGGGGAGGAGGGTGGCTATCCATGTCTTTGTTTACTAGTTGGGTCATCTTGGGAAATTCACCTAATTCCTTTCAATTTTAAAGTTTGCATCTGTAAAAGACAAACAATACCAAAGTGATTAGCTAGTAAGAGTGTTTTAAAAGTGAATTGTTATATGTGAAAGTTTTCAAACAATGTCACATACAGTGACCCAGTACTTCAGATCACTGTTATTTATTATTATTAGTATTATCTGCTCTAAAGCAGAGAGGTTAAGATATCTAAGAAGGTGTTCAAGAAATGTTTATGAGTACAAAAGGTCCGGGACTCATCTCTTCTCCAGGCCTTTCCCACCTCTTCCAATTTCTTGGGTTCTCTTCTTATTTAATTCTACCTCCAATGTTTGCATGTGTGACATTTCTTTCAGGAAATTCAAGCCAATCTAAGAACTTCCCCTATTCTATGCACTGAAAGTGATTTGATACAAGGGGATATTCTTCCTGAAAAGGTAGATAAAATAAAATAAATAGGCAAGTTATGCAGTAGTAACTACCACAAACTATTTTGGAAAATCCTCCAGTCTTCCCTTTGGTATCATTGTACTTCTTACAGAACAATTATGAAGCTAAATTTTGTCAATCATTGAACTATAAATGTCTCACACATTATTGGCTAATTAGATGGTAAGTTTCTTAATGGCCATGAATTGGCCTTTAAGAACTCATAGAATAATATATCAAGAGCTAGGCAAAAGTAAAACAATAATTTCCTACAAGTTCTTAGTGATTATGTTTAGTTCAGAAAGTTGATTTACCAGTCCTTTAAGGTAGGTGAAGGCCTTTGTCTATAGATCTACTGATTGGAGGAGCTACTTGACTGACTCTCTGTCTGTCTGTCTGTCTGTCTCTCTCTCTCTTTCTCCTTTTTATGTTTCCTTCTTTTGTTTTCAGAAAACTTTTTCTATCATAGAACATGTCACACAAGCTATATCATCTTAAAATTTTTAGGTGACCAATATAGTGCTGTTTAGTATAGGAACAACGCTGGAAATCAGATCTCTAGCCTTTTTTTCATTTTATATAATTAGAATTTTATGTTCATTGCTGAGCACCTCTCCATTTCCTCTTCTGCTAGTCTCTGAAAACTACAATTCCATCCTTGGAGTTTTGGGAATCTGTCAATTTTAGACATTGCATATAAATAGAATCATACAGTATTTGTCCTATATTAGGCTTATGTAACATATCAGAATGTTTTCAAGGTGTGTCGATGCTGTTACGTGATACAGGATTTCCTATTATTTTTGTTGTTGTTTGTTTTTCAGGCTGAATGCCAGTTGATTCTCCTGGATAATGAACCAAGACAGGAGACATATTTAGAAAAAAAATTGAAGTCAAAGCCTTCTAAATTTTTATGACTTTCCTCCAATCTTTTACAATGGCCTTGTTCATACTAATTTAACAAAAATATCTTTTACCAGCTAGAAATAGTTACTTTGATAACATTGTATATATCAATCATCATGTAAATAATGAGTATCTTCATAAAACATGTCATTAGCATTCATGGTATTTTAATTAAATTTCATAACTACATCCACAAATACAAGTAGAGTGCAGATTTTAGAAGGAAATATTGAGTCAAATATAGCTGAACTGGTAAGAAACAAGTTTCTGGCATTAATGGTTCTTTAGCTTTCTCAAATGAATGGAAGTTACCGGGGATTCCATATAGTCAATTAGATGAAGATTCAGTTGGAAGTTGATTGGACTTGGGTAGCATTTGTTAGGTTCTTTACAATAATTTATACTAATGTCTTAACTATACATATATTCAGGGGACTTTCTAAAGTGAATTTACTTATATTACCATACTTTTATGGAATCCTTATAGTAGCATTTTTGTCAGACAAAGAATATAATTTTCAGATGGGTTGAAAGTAACAGAGTGGAAAGTAGGCACTTGTTCCCAAGTCTAGTCCTGACCCCCAAGCCCAGGGCTCTTTCTCTTCCCCAAGCACTAGCTTGCCAAATGAGGAATTTGGCTAAAGGAACTCCAAGGACCATTTCTGCTCTAAAGTGCTCTGAGTCTGTGATATACTATCAGTATCCCGTATCCATCATCCACTTCACTGTTAACAGCTCTCCCTTCATAACTCTGTGACCACTGGCAAGGCATGGAAGGGAGAAGGAGATTAAGTAGAGGGGGCCATTAATTTCAGATGGGCTGGGTAAATGTTTCACAGCATTGTTGGGTTTGTTTCCCTCTCCTTTGATGAATGGCTCTTACTTCTTTTTGACAGATTGATCTTGAGTGCTGGACATTTTTCTCTCACCACATTAGCTGTCAGTTTTCCAGGCCATCCCTCTGGGGCTGAGATGAGGTGAGAGGTAGGTTGTTTGTAGGTATGATTTGACTGAGCAATGCAACCAAGCTGAACATTCAGAAAGCCCTTCTGTGTTTGGAGTCTGCTTTCATGTCTTGGAAATCCTGATTTATTTCAGGACAGGGAAAATTGAAGTGGGTTTTCTGAGTGGAAATTAAAATCTTAAAACTATGTATGAAAATTGAATATTCCAAATGGCCTGGTTTAAACATCACCCTGCTTCGTTGATCAAATGTAAAGGTTCTTGAAAAGAAACGAGGATTTATGACTAGGCATAGGACTGGGGAAAGGCTTTGGTGAATATTTATGGGTAACTTCAAGGAATTCCACTGACTGCACTTGAGTCTGCTTTTGTACCCTCCAGTTTCTGCTCTGGAGATTTCAAGCCTGTAAATGCTTATAGATTAAAAAATACTTTGGTTTGGCTGTAGTCTGAAAGCTTCTAAATTGAGGAAGGGGAAGAATATGTGTGTGTGTGTGTGTGTGTGTGTGTGTGTGTGTGTGTGTGTATTTGGACTCATTTATCATGTTGTATGTAAGTATGTATGCATATGATTTTATTCCTTTATATTTAGTCTGTGATTTTCATAAGGACAGACACTATTTTAATTATCTGTTTTACCCTAGATCAAATGTAGTCTCTGGAAACTTAGAGATTACCATAAATGCTTGACCCATACTGTTTGATTGCTGTTGGTTACTTTTGGGTCACTGTGACAGAATGCCTGGCATAAACAACTTCAAAGGAGAAAGATTAATTTTAACTCATGGTTTCAGTCCATGCTTGGACCCAAATGCTTGTGTAAACCTTCTGGGCAACGAGAGCCGAGGAGATTTTTCACCTGAGAGAGCATACTGGAAGCAGACACACACACACACACACACACACACAGATAGAGAGATAGAGATGCCACATAAAAGATAATTCTAAAGGACCTGCAGCTAATGGCCTGCATTCTCTCCAGTTGATTCTTACCTCTTTACATTTGCAAAACCTCCTAGAAGTTCTGAAAAGTTCAAAACACCAGCCTGTAGAGGACATTTCATATTCAAACCACAACATTCTATGCCTGTCTCCTAAAGGCTCACTGCCCTCTTATAATGCAAAATGCATTTAGTCCTTCTCCAAGGATCTGCAGTCTTGAACAGCCCCAACATAAGTCTAACTTCAGAATCTATGTATCTATCTACACACACACACACACACACACACACACACACACACACACACACACACAATTTGTTTCATCCATTTGTCCATTGAGGTGCATCTGTGCTGTTTCCGTAACTTGGCTATAATGATAATGAATAGTGTAGCAATGATTATGATTGTGCAAGTGACTTTTCTGTTATCTAGATGTGATTTTCTTTGAGAAATGCCCAGGAGTGGTAATACTGGATCATAGGGTAGCTGTCTTTTGCTCCCAATTCTCATCTGGCTAAAAGCAGCCAGCAATGACATGCCATAGCATGAATGCTGTCAGGAAATTTCCTCCATCAGATTCATTAGTCTGTTACCTTTAAGCTCAGAACTTGTTCAAAGTATCAGGACATAGGCAAAAAATACAGAGTCTTTGGCAGGATGTACTATCCATGGCCTCTAGTCCAAATCCCAGACACAGTCTTTCTTTCCACTTGAAAACTTAACTCCTACATTGATACTGATTTTGGTTTTCTGAGTTCCCAACGGATCCACCCATCGAGCTCTGCATTCTGGAGCTCTCCTAGCTTGGATTTCCAAAAATCTTACACATTCTTCAGGATAAAGGGTTTCAATAATCTAAGAATCGCAAGATCAGGGTTAGTCACAGCAACACTGCCAGGCCTTACTTCTCTGGTACCAATTTTCTGTGTTAGTTACTTTCATCACTGTTGTAGCCAAATTGCTGACAGAAACAATCTAAGAGAGGAAGGATTTATTCTGGCTTATGGTTGGGCTAGTGTCCTGCTCAGCCTTCAGATCTTAACTCAAAAATATCATTGTCACAAAGTGGGCTTTCCTGAACATTTAGAGATTCCTTGCAGGGGATTCTACACTTGCTCTTTATAGTATCTATCAGATTTTGTATTTATTCATTGATTAGGGGATGGTATTTAATTAATGTTTAACTCCTTTACCAGAAGGTCAGAGCTATGGTAGTGAGTACCTGAGATTATAGTATGCTTTTGCCAAATATTATAAAATTTTAATTGACTTGGAGCTTATTTTTATCTGGTGTGTTTCTTAACAGAGGAAACCAAAATATGTATGTGTTTGTATTTTTCTGTGAGAAGATCATTTATATTTCCATTAATTATAAATGTCCACCGTTCCCTAACCTAACATCCTGTGGGAGGTGATAATTGACCCATGTAAGAGAAATCAAAATGTGCTACCTCCTGTCCTCATACCAATAGGTGGACCAATCTGTATTTGCTTGCCCACCTCCCTGAGTAAGACTGTTTCTTCATATTCACAAGTGTTATTTGGTAAACCATGTTACACTCATTTCTTGTATAAAGAAACTGAGGCAAGTAGGAAGTGCAGTGACTTTGCTAATCTAGGACAGCACTGCTAGGTTGCCTGTCTAAAAGAATGGAAAAAATAGGCAAGGAGGTCTGGGTGGAGTTCTGACCACATGCCTAGCCCAGGTTGGCAGCAAGGCTTATTGCAGGTAATCATACTGTCCTGATTGTGAAGTGCCTTGGTGACCTGAGAAGAGCTTAAATACTGCCAACTCTGTGCCAAAAAGAAATTTCACTGAGAATATTTCCCAAACAACATTTGTATTTGAAAGAAACCAAGCCAAATGAAACACACACACACACACACACACACACACACACGTGCGCGTGTGCACGCGCACATGCACACACACACAGTGTTTTTCTTTCATGGATTTCCCTACTTGGTCTTTCCTTCCTTCCTTCCTTCCTTCCTTCCTTCCTTCCTTCCTTCCTTCCTTCCTTCCTTCCTTCCTTCCTTCCTTCCTTCCTTCCTTCCTCCCTCCCTCCCTCCCTTCCTTCCTTCCTTCTTTCCTTCCCTTCATATTTCTTTCCCTTCATAGTTTGGAGCATCTCTGAAAAAAAATTTTTAAGGGCATTCTACAATAGGTTTCCTGCACTCATTCATCTTTCTGTCCTGACATAGAGGGAATTCTCATATTTTTTCCTGACAGTTTTAACATATCAGAGATGATCAGAGGTGCTCCTATGATTTTAGGAGCTAGAGGGCAACACTTGGTTGGGAAGAAAGGCTTGGCCAATAAAATACAGCTCAGAAACAAGAAATGGGAAAGAACTTTCTCAGAGCTGCCCTTGCCTGAGCATCTCTGTGCTCTACTGCAGAGCTGCCCTTGCCTGAGCATCTCTGTGCTCTACTGGACACCTTACTAGGATTCTGGACTAAAATCCTTTCTAGGACTTTCTTGCTCTTGTTATAAACTACATTTGTCCATGTTGACACTGCCTCCTAAGCCAAGAAAAAGGCTGTCACCATGACCTCTAGTCAGGCTTATGACAAAAACATATCAAAGAGATGTGTGTCCCCTGCTCCTCCGTTACTTGTTTATTTTTTTATTTTTTAAGCCATCCAAGAAGACAGATCTTTTTGCAGTCAAACAAAACATCCATCACAGGTCTTAAAGAACATTTGGAATATTATCTCTGACACATTATTCCATCCAATCCAAGTTTGTCTCTAAGAATATCATTTGAACTATCTCTGGGGTTTCTCTTGGGGCTTTTGCTTAGTGTTATTTTCTTAACCATGGACTGTTCTTGCTGAGTTTTTCTGTCACTATTTCTATAGCTTCAATTTTACCTGGACTCCTACTTTCCCCAGCATGTCATCAATCTCTGAGATATACTCTTTAAGGACCCATGCTCTAGAACTGAGGTTATCTGGATCTCAACTTCAAAATATCCACTTGCTAGCCATGCAGCTTAGAATGGTCTGCCGAATCTTTCCCTCAGTTGCCATATCTATAAAGTGGATATAATATTTATTTCATAGAACTGCTGAGAATATTTACTATTTAAAGCATGTGAAGCAATTAGAATAGCTAAGTGCTCTCTGTATAATCCAGCTGTTTTAGATAGCTTTCATTCATTGAATGTATGCACTAAGGTTATGTTCAGTAGGCACTCTGCCTAGGATTGGGAAGAAGATACTTGCACCACTATGCTGTATTAACAGTATTGTGCATGTTGGAATCTTGTCACTGCTCTCAAATGATAAAGTAAGGCTTTGACTTACTCCAAACACAAAGTATTTCTCAGGATCTGCACTCTGGATTAAATTAAATTTCTCTATAAATTACAGAGCCACAATATAGGTGCCTTCTAGAGGATCTAGACTTTATTATCTGATTACCCTTGATATGATAAGAGAGATGTATGTGCTTAATGCAACAACTTGTTAGTGAATAAAGTCATGTATTCTTTAAAGAGATCATATGGAATGTATGAGATTATATGAAGCCCCTAATTTATGCAGTAAAGTAGTGATTAATAGTACAACTGTTCCCATTATTGCCACCTTTGTCATCATCATACCACCACAACCACACCACAACCATTCCTGGCCTCTATGTTCCACATGATTATCATCACTGTAACTATTATCATTATGTAACTCTCACACCATCACCACCAATACCACCACAGCATCGCTGCAATAGATAACATTGCCACCATTGCCATCACTGCCACACCACCACCACAGAATCATGAAAATCCATTCCTTCATGATCACCATCACCATCATCACTATCAACACAACCATCACCAAAATATGTACTATCACCAGCAACATCATCTTAGCCACCACCATCATCACCAAAACTGTTGCCATTGTATATATCTTTATTATTATTATTATTACTATTATCATCACCACGACTACCATTATCATCATCATGAACATGGATGTTACAATTACAAGCTTAGTGACAAAGCTAGTTAATAGAAGTTGTTGATTTTTCAGAGTTAACCAATAACTTCATGAGGTATGAATAGTTTGTATTCACATTTGACTAATGGGAGCATGTTTCAATTGCAATTAGTTTTTGAATTCAGATGTTTTCCATTTAAAGTTGAAATAATAGCATTATTTCAGGGTATTGTCTACTTGTCCTCTGGGACCACTCTTCCTTCTTCTTTTTTTCTGCTCTATGTCCCAAGAAGTTGACTTCAGTAGATTGCATCTTTGGGGTTCATTTATTCCATAGCATCCATCTGGGTTCAACCAGGCGAAGACACTAGCAAGAGACTAGAAGAATGGAGAAGAATTGCAGTAATTCTTCCCATATCAGAGGACAATTATATATATATATATTTGTTTTCCCTATTGGACAGATTTTACCTAAAACTAGGGTTCTTTCCATTCTAGACTCTCTTTCTTCCTTTCTCTCCTTTGACCTAGAATAGCAACAGCTCCCAGTTATTGCTAAACTCTGGTATTTAGATAATCATCTCTTCTTGCTTCCTCTCACCCTACTGTACCAGACTTTTGAGATAGTCCTTAATTACTTTCTTAATTATTCATTTGAGTGTGCCATTCATTTCTTGTCTGGACCTTAAGAAATACAATATACAATGCAAGGTACAACATAATCTAAAATTGGAAAGGAACAGAAGAAGGAAAGAAGGAAGTAGAGCAAAGGTGTGGAAAATGGGAAGGAAAAAAAGGAGGGAGACAGAAAGAAAAGAAGGAAGGAAGGAAGGAAGGGAGGGAGGGAGGGAGGAAAAAACAAAGATGCTCAGCTGTTTACTAACAAATTAAAATCACTTTACAATCTAAGTGTATTTACTTCCAGCTTTGTAATGTGTAGTTTTTGTGTAGTTTGTGTGTAGGGACAAATGTATTTTTGCTTCCAATTGTTTTCACTTTAGGAAAATATATTGTCTAATAATTTTTTAACTATTACTTAATCTTAATAATTATTACTTTTCATGTCTGGATAATAGTCTGTTGAAATTTCTTCAAACAACTTTTTTTATTACAAATGATGGTTTTTGTATATTTTAGCTGTACTTAGTAACAGAATCCCTGAAGTATGATTATTGGATCAAAGGAAATGAATACTTCTAACTTTTGACCTTATTTTCAAATCTCAATTTAAAGTATTTTATTTTGGAAGGTAAAATAACTTCCACATTTTAAAGGAAACATTTAAATACTTATAGTTATTTTTGTATTTGTTATATTGCGCATAGTTTTTACTTTATCTTTTTTGTTATTTACTACGGCTTTTGTTTTCTAGGTTCAGGACTATGCTTATTTTCATGATTGAGGTAAACATTATTATTTTTCACTATGATACTGGTTTTCCTAAATTTTTTTTTTAATTTAATTTTATTTTATTTGAGAACATACTGTACAGAGGGGTTACAATTACATGGGCAGGAAAATGCATACATTTCTTACCAATGGTTTTCCTAAATTTTTACCATCTAAATCTACAAGTGAATCTAAGTCTTGGCATTTTGTGCAACAGAGGTGCTTTGTATTAATTTTTAATTTTTCTTTATTTATTATCTTTAAGCACATCCATAGTTGTACAAGAGTTGCCATTTAACACAACAGTTTATGACTACAATATATTTTTATTTCATTTTAAGTAGCATATTATGATCTTATTTATCTTGCTTAGCCTGGGATTTTACTTTTTTTAAATTTTATTTTGAGGTAAGATCATGCTCTGTGGTCCAGATTCCCCCCCCCCCCCCCATCCTGCACCTACCACTTGCCAGCCTCCTTCCTCAGCCTCCTGAGGGCTGTGATTATAGGCTTGTATACTCACACTCAACTCTAAACTAAGTATTTGATGTCCTCTGGAATTCTGCTTTGGAGACAAGTGTTTTGCTCATCTTCCTCTTGTCTTGACTGTGAGGGATATGCCTTTGGAATACGGACACCTCTAGTCTTCAGCATGACCCAGGACCAGGGCCTTTAGTATCCCCTGACTGCTGTTTAGAGTGATTTGTTATGCTATCTTCCATATGGAGTGTTTGATGGAGGGACTTTAACTGACGGGAATGAATCACTTTCCTGCCCATGGAATGGACTTTCCCATGCCCTCAACTGCCTGCTGTCAGAGGTGGAGGTTTTGACAAATGTGTCTGAGAGCCCTCTCTGTGATGACCATGTCATTAGGATTGTCTTCCCTTACATGAATACTAACTAAATATTATGATGAGAAATAAAAATAAAACAAAAATTACTGGAAGATGAAAAAGGCAAATCAATTATCCATTTCTCTTTCTCTAGATTAAACACTGAACAAATGTATAAAACAATTATAGTTTTACTTAACTGGCTGCAGCTGTGCAAACAGACCAGCACACTGAGAGATCCACATCCCCACCACTGCCGTGACTGCACCGTACCTGGGTTTGTTTCGATTTTGCCCGAGGCAGAGGGCGTGAGCAGCATGAAGCCAGTCTCCATGGTTGTGAGGGGAAGGGATTGATCTTTTTAACTGTCCAATGGAACTGGAACTCATGAGCTTTGTTGCTTTTGTTTTTCCCATCATGCAGAACTCTCTCAACCATGAAAGGCCATCTGATGTCAAAATACACAAGCCAAGTCAGACCAACAGGTTGTCTTTGTAGATTTTGTCTTTGTAGATTTTGTTGGATATTATGATTTAGACCTTTAAATGTAGCAATCTCCTTTGCTCCTTGGAAGTGTATACTTATCTTCATGAAGGATGAAAAGGTGGGCTTGGGATTACTAATATTTGAAAGTTATCTTCTCTTTATGCCTGGTGGGAAGTTTGGCACTTGGTAACCAATGCTTGATTGTGAAGTCAATGGTCCTTTGTGACGCCATGATCTATAACCATATAACCTTCAGGGCCTCTTGGATTCTAGCTTTGGCTTTACCTTTCCCTCACTTTTCATCTCTCACCTACTGTCCAAACCTCCAACATCATCTTTCACTCTGCTGTTCATAAAAACTCTGTGTTTACCTCCTTTCTCAGTAATCACCTCTCTAGTGGCTGACAATTCCTTAAAGCCATAGAGATTGAAGACTGAAAGGGCCTCTGGGAAGCCCCACTACAAAAGCAAACCTTGTTGATTTCTGTAAAATCCCTGGCAAATAAGTTTATCGAAACATAAACTTTAAAAATGCACAGAGGGACCCTACTATTAGAAAAGTTATATTCAGGGAATGAATCTATCATTATCGTAAATTGTTTCCTATCATTCTTACTAGTGCTTTCTGAGATATGTTACACTCATCCACACACACCTTCCCAGCCATATTTTAGTAATGGACTCTTCAGGGTTCAACTACCATGACGTTCGTTTTAAAAATACAAGAAAAGTAGATGATGGGAATAAGGAAAAGTAGGCAGAGGATTGGTCCAGAATAAGTCAGAAACTTCCAGGTTGTGAAAAATGTATCTCAGTTTTCTATCATGTACTTGATAGGGTATAATATCTGTATAAGATCAAGGCATAAAATACACATATCCAACATCAGGATTAGGAATAAAAAGATTTGGTTTCCTGCTGGAAACAATGATCATCTTTTTAATTTTCAACACGTCTCTTGCCCTCTCTGAGACTAAGTTTTCTCTTCTTTTAAAGTATTCAAATGTTTTTGCTTTCATGAGATTGTTTCTAACATATTTATAAGATGATTTCTTTGTTGCTTTGTATGTCCCTCCCCCACGGTATAACCCTTGTTTTCACTGTATTTGATGTTGGCATAATATGTGGAGGGGAAGGAAAAAAACAAATCATTTAAATAGGGTTACAGGTGGACCCGTTGCAACAATGAGATGTACAAATCGTTATGTCGACAAACAAACTATACAACTTTGGTGGGGGGGAGATGGGAAGGGATAGGAAGGGGAAACAAAGGAGGAGGTAACAATGCTTGATAAGAAATGTACTCATTATCTTGCCCATATATTATAACCTCTCTGTATGGTATTTTCACAATAAAAAAATTAAAAAAAGAGCAACAAATAAATTGTTAAGATTTTTGCCATTATTAAATACTAAAAAAAAAAAAGATGAGATAATTGAGGCAGAACTCAGGTCCCTTTGAATTCTAAACTCATCGGATAATATGTGTGTCTACTTATCAAGACTTTACCTCAGAGCAGTATAGGTAGTACTGAAGTAAAACAACCACTGGAAGGTGATCTTGTGGCACATCTCAGAGCTAGGCTGGTGATGGTGCTGGTTGCTTTCACCATCTCTTTGTTCAACCAGGAGACTCCCTGAACATTGTCTTGTGTCCTCAATCCTGGGGACATATTCGTGTGGAAACATGATTTGCAGGCCTTGAACCAAACCCAAAGGAATGTTTCAGGTTTGCTCTTGGCAAAGTCTTCTTTCCCTGCTCCCTAATGAAGGACTGGAAGGCCAAGAGAGGCAGCACATGGCTCTTGTTGGCTGTTGTCTCTCTCTTTAAACAATGGCTGGATGCGCTCTGAAGAAAGAGGAGGAAACATATGGATTGAATTTCCCCCAAGTGCACTGGGGCTAGGAGTGGATTGGAGAGTAGAAAGGAAGGCTTTGGCACCGCACACCATGGAGCTTAGTGAAGCTTCGGTCTGATGAGAAGTCGTGGGGTTGGGATAAGCGGTCAGTCACCAGCTGTGGCCAGGTGTGCTCTAAGCCAGCCACAGTGGGACAGGTCTTTCCAGAGGACCTTTGCAATCAGAGGAGCGGAGTGATGTTGTAATGGGAAAGGAGGAAGATTTAATCATTAAGTTCGGCAGAGGCATCCAAAACTTCTGGAGAATCCTTAGGGGCCGGGACGTGGAGGGATCCTTCCGGAAGAAAGCAGATCTGACTGTCCCCATGGCTTACACAATGGATCGAAAGTTTGGAACCTGATTAAGTTTAATCAGCACAGCATTAAAGCATGGGAATCCTACTTCTCCTGGCAGACTACTCACGATTCATTAAGTGGACAGTCATGATTGGGTATTTGGCACTGCACACACATGGCAGATGGCAATCAGTGAACAAGGATGAGAAGGTTGGTGTTATCTCAGTTAGAGAAGCATCTCTGTACTTTCACACATGCTATGTTTCTACTTACAAAGTCCTCCCTTCTTTTTCTTTTTGTGATTGACTCTGCCTGTCCCTTCACTTCCTGAGATCCCGGCCATGATTCCTAGGTCTGTAAGCTCATCATGCCTTCAAGGCTTGGCAAGCACACAGAGCTCACTTGCCATATGGGAATGAAGATTCAGAATAACCTAGAGCTTCCTGGGCTGGGAAGGTGGCTCAGTGGTAGAGCGCTTGCCTTGCACGCATGAGGTCCTGGGTTCGATTCCCCAGCACCACATAAGCAAAAAGAAAAAAAGCCAGAAGTGGTGCTGTGGCTCAAGTGGTAGAGCGCTAGTCTTGGGCTGAAGAGCTAAGGGACAGTACCAGGCCTAGAGTTCAGGCCCCACGACTGGACCCCCCCCCCCAAAAAAAGAATAATCTAGAGCTTCCTATGTGCAACTCTAATCCCAGACAACTATAAGCATGGCATTCCTGTCCTTTGATTTCCACTCTGGGTGTCTATTTTTGTTCCTAGAACTGTCTGTTGGATCGATTCTATCCTAGTACTCATCATCCCTTTTCCCTGGGAAACCTGGTGCCCAACTTCCATCCTCTGCTTCAGAAGGAATCTTTTCAGTTCAGTTGATTTGTGGCACCAAGATTAGTAAATGCTCTGAAGTCTGAACGGCAGACATGTTTTATTTCATTTCTTGGGATCAGTTTCTTTCTGGTCTTAGACTAGATTTGACTGATGTTCATCCATCTGTCTTAGACTTGATTTGAAATGGCAGTTCCACTGGAGGAGGTACTGTCTTATTGGTCATAGTCTCTTTATCCTGTTCTTAAAGTTGTCATAGTCTAGCTTTATGCCTTCCTACTGAGGGGAGCTGCTGATATAACATATTACCAATGAATTTATCATTCAAGACTTATCCTATTGTTGCTGAGTCTGTCCTTTCTTATTCAGGAAATACCAGTGAATTCTTATTACCTATTTATGTTTCTATTATGCATTGATTTTATTATAATTAACTGCAAGCCTCTTCAAAGGTCAGGACTGAGCACATGATAATGAAAAGACTACAGTACTTCCTCTTTCATTATCTACTTCTGCACATGGGATGGCAAAGGTACTCCATAAAACCTTTGTGTGGATGGACTATCTAGTTCAACCTTCTCTTGTACCCAAAGTATGTCACTCAAGAAGCTCAATGACTTAACCAGATCTGCCAAGAAATCTTTTAGGACCAAGATTGTACTTGCAATGCCTAGTATAGTACCTAGCATGCATTAGGCAATCAGTATATGTATCATGTTGACTTGAATGGAATTGTAGAGACCTAAAATCTAGTTAGCTGCAAGTCTATGTCTGTAAACAGGTATTGTAGCATTTAAACTCTTCGCCTTTCAATAAAATTAAATCATAACCAAGATGCTCAAGGCATTAAGAGAAAGATGACATGACAACATCTCTTAAATTTTAGTCTTGGCAGATATTTCTTACATATTTTCCTTTTTCCCGGATATCCCTCCTTATTGTCCTGTCCAAATCATACAATACTTAAAATATGTGGTTGGCTTAACATTGAGCAAACCATTTCCTTTCATTTTGATAAATGTTTCAGATTTTGCGAAAACACTTCTAAGTCCTAATTTTATAATGAAATATACTTGAGACAGTATTTATAAAACTACTTTCTTCTTGTTCCTCAGATGATTTGGGGACCTGTTTTCTAAAAATACTAACCTTAATCAAATGTTGAAAAAAATGTTTCAAATACAATGTTTATGTGTGCTTGAGCTGCAAGGGACATTAGGAAAAGAATGAGGAGTTGTTTAGTTAGGTTACTTCCTGTACAGCAGAGGGCTCTCTGAAAGTTATAAGTGCCTGTTACTCCTCACAAAGTTCAAGGGCTAATTAAGGGATTACCACTATTTTTTCTGCAAGCACTAGACAGTTCATATTTTAACATTTGCCAATCATCTGATAGCTGTTGCAGCATAAAAATAGTCATAGACTATGTAAGTGAGTACATGTAGCTGTATTTCAATAAAACTTTATTTATGGTATTGACCACTTTTCCTCCTCTTGCTCCTCCTCCTCCTCCTCCTCCTCCTCCTCCTCCTCTTCTACCTTCTCCTTCTCTAATGTAACAATTATTCTTTGCTCATTGACTATAGAAAAAAATAAGCAGGCCAGATTTGTTTTGTTAGCTATAGTTTTCTGATCTTACATACAGTTAACAATAATAGTAAGAGTAACAATAATCACAATTTGCACTTACTATTATGTGGCAGGCATTATATATATTTCAGTACCTACTTTTCCAAGTACACTGGTAATTAAGCATTGAGAGGGTAACCTGCTCAAGAAAGGGGTGAGAATCCATCATATGTTTGCCAGTCTTAGAAGCTGTGCTTCTCTGCATTGTGCCATGTCTCTTTTTCTCAAACATGAAACTTCAAATATTTCTTTTACTTTGAGAACTGTGGTTCCAATTTGCAAGCTCGTAAGAAGATGCTGCTCTAGGAATGAATTGGTTTGCATTTGGGGACTATTTATGCTCAATAATTCCCTTCTTGTGTAACCTTGGGCAAGGCATTTGGATTTTCTGATTCTAGTTTCCTCAGCTGTTAATACGAAAAAGATTTGAGAAGGCAGTGGTCAAGGGTCATGATGATTTGTATCCTTTGAGGACATTTAGTAATATCTGGAGACATTTTTGCCTCCATTTGCCACTCATGCGTGCAGAGGTTGCTATAGGCATCTAGTGAGAGAAGGAGAGATGCTGAAAACATCCTGTAATAAGTTCATCCAATAGCCAGCTCAGCAAAGAACCACTTCCAAAATGTCAGTGGTGCTCAGACTCAGAAACCCTGCACTCACAGACCAGTGTGGTGACTTCCACCTCTTAAGCGTCCGAAAATATGAATTCATTTTGCAGGAATATGTTTAAAATCCGAGTTCCTTCTCCCCTCTTAGTCATAGATTCCTGTGTATAAAACAAAAGGATTAAATAATATAATCACAGGGATTTCTTTTCAGTTTTAAAGTGCTCAAGCCTATGATTAGCTAGGGAGTATTAAAAATAAATGTTATGGTATTAAATCCAAGATAGCAAGAGTCATCTTACATTTTTTTATCTCAATAATAACCAGCACTGCCCAACTCCTTTATCCCCAGAGGGCAATGTTTGCAAATTCAAAGTCCTTGGGCTGCACCCAACCTGCACGCTTTGTGCTTGCCTTACAGAATGTATCAGAACTTTGCGATTTAGTGACCACCAAGAAAAAAACTGAGGTACATTCAGTATGTAAACACATTTTCAACTTTCTCAAAGAAAAATCAGAAGACCTGGCAACTCTGGGCTTAGTTTTTTTTGCCTGGCAATGGTTTAACTTGAGCTTATAAAACTGCTCCTTACATTCTCCAGGTCATGAGTGTCTGTCTCACGGACTTGAGTAGTACCTGGCCACCTTCATCTATTACCTGCCTTACTACCTATCTGGTCTTTCTATATAAGTGCATTTTCTTCTTCTGTCTTAGATTCTTCAGCGTTTTCACTGAACAACCAGAAATGCTCAGAGTAAGCACTAAGGACTATAGAAGCCTCACACAAATCAATGTTAAGTCTTGCAGTCAAGTCCAAGTAACCAAGAGGATGAGAACAGAATTGGGAGAAAAGTCTCTGCAGCAGCTAACGAAAAAAAAACCTTAAGTGTTCTATTATTTAAAAAAAAGGTCTTAAGAGTTTTAATGGACAATGAGGCAATGGTGTTCTGTGGCTGCCAACTTGCTGATGTGGTCCCCGGCTACATTATTAAGAGAGCTATGTCCCGATGCCTTGTGGGCCAGGCCTGTTCTCTTGAATGCTCACATGCATCTGAATCATCTTGCTCATTTCTTGGAACCCCATTTGAAGTGTGATGTTAACGAGGAGTTGAGCAATGAATTGGCGAGATGATTTAGAATCTCTTCACAGGAGTGTGATATGAAAAGTCGAGGGCTGTTGATTCTGGAGAGGAGTGGACTACTCCTGAGTAGAAGGAATCTTTTCAAATATTGCCACAGGTGTCCCAGGAAAGAATGCCAGATTAGCACCATGCTCTTTAAAGCATGCCTTGTTGCTTCTCTGAGCTTCATATTTTTGATTTTCATTATAGAAGGGGCTTAATTTTTAATATCACTCCCTTGTCCAAAAAGTATGTATACCTGTCATCATATCTTCAAAATAAACACCATTTGGACATAGGAAAATCAATCTGGAAGAAAACCATGTAAATAAGTAAAATAAATTCAAAGCTGCTTTGATTGGGTGGGGGAAGCCAATCTAGAAATTCAATGTTAGCTCAACTAAGTTAGCTTTTTCCTCTAGTTCACATCTGAGAGAACTTTAGAGTCACTGAGACTTCATTGTGTGCACTTAGAAAAGCCCTTGGAAAAGCATTCAGAAAAGCTGGGCATGGTAGTACACACCTTTAATCCTAGCCCGCAGAAGGCTGAGGTAGAAGGATTGCAAATTCAAAGCCAGCTTCAGTTACATAGTGAGACCAGCAAATAAACTCACTGATCTCAATTTCTTACATCTCTAATTCTAGTCTTCATTTCCTGTAACCTGTGTTGAAGATTAAGACGCAGACACGCTACCTGGTTTCCTTAGGCAACTGCTATGGCGAGTAAGACAATCCAAGAGAGTAGGGGAGTTAAATCTCTGGAAGGTAAACCTTGAAATATAGAATCCAGAAGATGGGAGGATGAGGCAAATAAATGCCTCTCCAGAAGTCTAAAACCAGAGCCTCATCCCCGCGGATGAGCCCATTTGGAAACAGTAAGGATAGCTGTGCAGTCCCCTGGTGCAGGGCACTCCCTGCAATCCCAGCCTTCTCTGCCTCACTTTTCCTACTACATAAATGCTAGCTGCCACACTTGTGCGTAAAGCCATCTTAGATCTGCCAACCCAGCCAGGTCTTTGACTGGACAAAGCTGCACAAGCTTTCCATTAATTCAAACTGCACAAGCTAATCTGTTAATACAACTCACCTCAAAGGCAACCTACAGAGCTGGCAGTTATTGTTTTGAGGGTTTTAAGTAAAGCAACAAAAGATCACTGAGACATTTTATTATAGAATGATTGATCGTAAAGTATATGCTTGAACTCATTGTTTCTCAACAACATCGGAAAGCTCAAGGAATATTATTGGTGGCTTCTCAGAATTCAGTGTTGAGAAATAGGAAAAGTCACGGAGTTTTTTATGTAGGAAAAAAACCTGTCATGATTAGCAATGTCTTCCATGTGTATGCAGAGAGAAAAAATAATGGTACTGTATTGCTACTTTTGTGTTGTGAACCCCCATAAAAAAAAATCCCAACCAAAAAAAAATCCCAACCAATCTGATATAAACGTCTTAAGAGAGGACAGATTTATTTACACTCATAATTGCAGTCCATGCTGGGTTGGCCCCATATTCATGGACAGAACATCACAGCAGTGAAAGTGTAGAGAAGGAAGATCTTCAAGTCATAGTGGGCAGAACAAAGACAATGACACAGAGACAAGGGGCCAGCCATAGTTTTGAAGAGTATACTTCACCTTCACTCCCACACCTCTAGTGACTAACTTCCTCCAGTGGGGCCCTACTTCCTGAAGTTTCCACAGTTTCCTAGTATCATCACCTGGAGATCAAGCATTCAACACGTGGGCTTTTTATTTTGAGGGAGGGGCAGATACTGAATATGTTAACCATAACAAATATTTAAGGTCTGTGTAAACACAACTTAAAACTTAGAGCCACTGTTCTGGCTGTTTCTGCTGTATGCCATGCGAACTTGTTTCTTAATGTCCATTTGGTCACAAAGGGGGGAAAAAGTCAAAGTATCTAATCTTTCTTTATGCATTATGCATTTTATATTTTATTTAATTTTTTGCTGTGCTGTATAAACCAAGGCCTCCAGCATGCTAAGTATATGCTCTACCATTTAGCTACACCCCCAGCTCTACATTCCTCACTTTAAAAAAATCTCTTAAGATGGAAATTTTTAGCTCCTTGACTTACTGAATATTTGCATTTTGATTTTTTTCTCCTACATACATAACTTTGAACAACTTAAAATAGATGGTCACAGATGGATATACATTTTTTTTCAGAAAACACTAGGATGGGTAGGTTTTTAAAAAAAATTCTATTTAGATGAGAGGAAATCTAATACTAAACTGTATGTCAACTAATGGTGTACAGTTGTGGTTAAAGGAATCACCCCCATGCATGTTCAGCATTTAAATTTCATACCCTTTCTGCTCTACTGTGGGAGGTGTCTAGAAGATTGCATAGCTCCCTCTAAGTCTTACATTCAGTGATTTGAATGAACCCAGTGTATGCTGTGCTATAATTCACTGAGTGTGAACCCAATGCCAAAAGAGTGTTAGCTTTAGCAAGTGGTTACTGAGTAGCTTGGTTGTCTAGGTAGTTTGATTGGTGGAAGGGGGTTCCTATTTCTACCTCTTTCTGGAGAGGCAGGCAAATAAAGTTTTTTTTCCTTTTTTCTTTTTAAAGATCTGTTGACATTGGTGTCCTGATGACTCAGATTCTGACAGGAAAATAATCACTGGGGTCTAGTTACACTATGATGGGAGCACCAATCCCTTCCACTTGACCTGGAATCCCTCAGAGAGGAGTAAATAGGTTGATTAAATTATGGGCATCTTCTTTAGGATGAAAATGGGGGAGGGGCTGCTGATTCAATGTAGTCACCTAAGGGGGTGGGTGGTTTATATTTTTATTTTAAAGAGATTCAGAGTCAGCTTTAGGAGAATGTATGATGCAGACCAGAGCAAATCATCTATGTGCTCCTTAAAATGAAAAGCATAAGTTACATGTTTCACCTTTATCTACTCTCTTTGGCTATATTCCCCAGTATATACCACATGCCTGTAGATATAATTTATTTCCCTACTATAAGGAATCATGCTATTTTTCTGGACACAGATTCTTCCTTGAAATATTTCATAGAAAGGCATATAGGGAATATAATGGCTCTGCTATTTAGTGATTGTGTGATCAAAGTTAAGTCATTTCTTCTTGTCTGTTTATAGTGTTGTCATAGAAATGTCCAGAATATACTTAATACAAACTGAACATAAAATGAAGTTAACTGCAAAATTCAAACATCCCTGAAACATAGAACCAAAACTTAAGACTGTGCAGTAATAGATAAACCAATATATACTGAATATCAATTATGTATGAAGTGCTTTATTAGATTTTTTTTTTTTTGCCAATCTTGGAGCTTGAACTCAGGGCCTGAGCACTGTCCCTGAGCTTCTTTTGCTCTAGTCTAGACCTCTACCACTTAAGCCATAGAACCTCTTCTGGCTTTTTCTGTTTCTGTGGTGCTGAGGAATCAAACCCAGGGCTTCATACATGCTAGGCAAGCACTCTACCACTAAACAACATTCCCAGCCCCTGTGAGACTTTTTCCCACGCATTTATCACCTATATTACTCATAAAACCCCCACAAGTATTTTACAAATCAAGTTTCAGTGTAAGTATCATGCATGCAAGAAAAGAAGAATTTTTATGCAGGAAAGTTAACATTTACATAGTTGGCCAGTCTACCTCTTTCAAGTTAGGCACTTCCATATGATAAAGAGCGTATAATCAGGTATACAACTGATGCTTCAAACTGAAAGATGCTTATAATCTCTTCATAACAAAGAAATATGTGTATATATACACATATGTGTATTGATAAACATGTATACATATACATATTTATACATACATGTTGTATATATTTATCCATATATATTTACATATACTTAAAACTCTTATGAACCCACAGGAAAATTAAGCAATGGGAAAATAGTCAAATACTAACAGGAATTGTATACAAGAGCAAACATACATATCCTGGAAGTTATCAAAAGATATTTCAGCTCATTGATATATTAAGGAGATGCACCTTAAAACCCCAGTGAATGCTCTCATATTCTCTAGACTGGCAACACAATAAGAAGTTTTACTTTGTCAGCATTACCAAGAATGCAGAAAGGCAACTCATTACACCCTGTGGATCAGAGTGAGTAGACAAACCCTGGAAAGCAGGTTGCATTGCCCAGAAATGTAGCTGACTCAGCAACTCAGATACTCCCACATGTCCCAGAGATAACATTCACCACAGTATCCTACAGAACACAACAGCCATAAATCCAAATGTCCACTTTTGTGAGATGGATTGATGAAGAACAGACACATGCAGCAATATATTCTACAATGATGAAAATAATAACATAATAACATGGACAAATCTGAACAATCATGTTGAGCTAAGAGAGCAAGTCCCAGAAGAAGATATTCTGAATGACTCATTTACAGAAAGGCTCAAACCAAGAATCATAAATGTGCAGGGATGAAATAATGAAGAAGAAAGTGATTTACGTAAAGTTGCATTTAGAAGGTCTTTGTGGCGGGGATAGATTATGCTGTATTGGAGCTTTTCAAGACCATGCACCCTTTTATATGTCTTATGGTTCAAGTGAATAAAAAGATGAAAAAATAGTATTATGTACCACCACCCAAAATTCCAGCAATGACCAACAAAATTAGAACTCCAAATGAGATTTATAATACCACACAATTTATGCAGATTAAAGACATGTATACACCCAAACCAACACTACACATTTTCCAAGTATGCATACATATTTAAGGACATATTTCAGACTCTTTAGGATGAGAGCCAGTGGCAAAAAGGGAGGAGAAAATGCGGTGGGACAAGAAAAGTACCACGCATGAATTGTTTTAAAATTATGTAGAGTTATTCATTAATTTCCAGCGTTCTCAAAATCACTTGAGGAGGAAGAAAATGTGGCGTTAGGACCTCTGTTTTCCTCAAATCCATATTCCACATCTTTAAGCAAATTGATTTTCTAGATGTCATTGGTGGCTACCAGGAATGTTTGTGTTGTGAAGGAATTCAAATGATTTTGACAAGGAGCAATTTATTTTCCAATGGCTAAGCTGGGTCTTAGGAAATGGCAGGCCTTGGAATTAGAAGGAAAAGCTGAAGATAGACTTGTGTTGGACATGACTAGGGCATTTCCACGCCTCATTTCAGTCCCACAACCCTCTTCTGTTTGACCTCAAACTGTCAAGACTGAAGGGAAGGAGAAAGCAGGTGCCACCTCTCCCAGGATAATGTTGCACAATTGATCATGCAGAATGGAGACCTTTATCAAGATAAATGGGCTATCGGCTTTGCACTGCCCTGCCTAAACCGCAGCTGATAGTTCACCCCAGAGCCTGCACTGTATCCCAAGGCTTCTTAGAGCTACTCTGAGATTTTGTGAGCACAGCAGTAATGAAATCAAATCATTCAGGCTGGGAAGGTGGCTCAGTGGTAGAGCGCTTGCCTTGCATGCCTGAGGTCCTGGGTTCGATTCCTCAGCACCACATAAGCAAAAAGAAAAAAAGCCAGAAGTGGTGCTGTGGCTCAAGTGGTAGAGCGCTAGCCTTGAGCTGAAGAGCTGAGGGACAGTGCTCAGGCGCAGAGTTCAGGCCCCATGACCGGACACCCCCCCCCCAAAAAAAAGAAATCTAATCATTCAGATTGCAGGATGGCTACCTGACTTGAATACCTACCACACAGACAACCTGAAAGCATGGATGACTATAGGAGTGAGGATTTCTAGAAGGGAAAGGAAGACAGCAGCATCAACATAGAGGAAGACATGTTTATCTTATTCATGGAAAGGAGAAATTTTATTTTTGTATTTTGTTTCCCAAGACACAAATAACAGATGTAAGACCTGGTATAGATGATCAATTGATAGAAAAGAAAGAAAGAAAGATACACACATACATACATGCATAGATACATAGATAGGTAGATAGATAGATACATGCATGCATGCATGCATGCATACATACATACATACATAACATAACATACATACATACAGAGAACTTTATAGATAGGGAAAGGAAGAAGATTATGCAGAAATACTTCAAATTTCTTGCAGACATGGACAGAACCATATTTAGGTACCAAACTTTGTGACAAATGATAAAAATCCTATATTGCAGCCCTGGACTTCCAAAAGTTTGTAATCTATTCTCAAGTGTGTATCTTAGTCTCAGAGTAGCCTGTGTACTTCTAGAGCTAAGAAATTAGTTCTTCTGAGGGAAGAGAGGAACCATCAGTGTAGCTTTGGTGTTAATAACACCGAGAGTATGTCCAACACCATTGTCTTACCTCTAACTCCAACCACAGACTCACATATTTCTGACAGAGACCTGTCTTTCTTCTTTTTTTTCCCACTGGACCTAGAAGGTCCTAGAAGCTTCTTCAGTGCTGGCAAGCATACCCAAAGGTAGTGTCATACATATGTCCCAAAGCATGTTTGGACTTAGTTATATTTCTTTGCCTACTGCCTCTCATCCCAGTCCCTCTGTATGCTGAGCATGTTTCAGACTTGCAACAGTGCTTGATGCAAGTGTTGGACACAGCCGCAGCAGGCCTCTTTTCTCTGCAGGGAGAGCTCTGAGGTGTGTGTCTCCACCGTCCCTCTCAGCTCCTCAGGGGTCATTAAACATCTAGGGGCTAACAGTGGTAACATACTTTCTAATACATCCTTGCTTTCTTCTCTCCCAAGATCAAGCATCTGCTCTTCTGGACATGCTTCCTTTGATATGATTTTTTCACTTGAATCTTGGTCTTAGCATTTGATTTTAGGCCACACCAAATAAATGTAGACAGCTGTAGGGAAGCCTTCATCCAGGGACAAGGGAGTGAGAGAAGGGATCAGTGGAAGGTACCTCCTCAAGTTGTGTATAAAAGTCCCAGTCTTCATCCAGCTGATGGCTAACTCTGGAAAGTATGACATACATTTTTCAGGAACTTACCTCAAGGGTGACCTTGACAGCATATTCTATGTTTCTCTTCTCCACTTTAGTCACCACACTCCCTCCCTTCATGGGATTGCTCTCCATGAAATGCCAACTTCCAGGTCTCTGACTCAGCCTTTTGTTTCCTGGGTAACCCAGGCAAAAGCACAAAGTGTATGGGAAAGTGAGTATGAAATGAGCTAGAATGAAGGAAAAGGTCAGAAGGGATGCTAGGCAGGAGAAAGAAATCACAAAAAACAGGGAGGCAGGCCTGACTAGACCATTTTCAAAGGTGGTACCATAGGGTGGCTGGTATGGAAGTTTCTATGTGCTAGACGATGAGAGAGACCATCGGAGAGGAATGTGCACAAGGCCATCCTAGGGGCTTCCTCCCTGAGACTGAAAACCCTCCAGGGGCTCCATTCATTGCTTGTCTTCCAAGTTGCTTGTCCCCTTTTCATGCATACAATTTTCCCCCACTTCATTCTTGTCATTCATTCATTTTTTTCTACTGAGTTCTTTTTTTTTCTTTTCCTATAACTTACCACTCACTCTATAACCTAGTGTGGGCTCTCCCTCCAGAAAGAAGTACAAGGCCTTTAGGATATTAATACTCAGGTTCCTGTGACAAGTTGGGGGACAAGGGTGTAGCACTGCCCTCATGGTGGGTGTGCTGGTCAGCAGGCTGAGGATGCTCCCCTAAACAAACAAGACTCTGGCCAGCTGGGATGGTCACCCCAGCCTTGGCCTGTAAGCCTGTGGCCTCTCTTCTACTGCCTTCTGCCATCCAGGGAGGGAGCTCATTGTGGGGGGGGGAGGGTAAGGATGAGATTAGCCCATCTGCAGAGAGGCAGAGCCAATGGACTGGCAAGGAAGAAACATGAGCCAGCTGACAGATCCCCCTGGGATGCTAGACAGGTGGCCTAAGGAGGTCAGTAGGAGCCTGTGCAAGATGCCTGGAATTGGTGTGGTCATTGTGAACACAAGCTGCAGGTCTCTAGTAAATGAGCACCTCTGCAGAGCGTCCTAACCCTCCCTCACCCACTGCTGGCACACAGAGGAACGTGAGCCACATTAGTAACACTGACTGTGCTCAGGCTTCTGCTTCAAAGTCTGTCTCAGGAATTGCAGGCAGAGCCATCCTCCTTTTTCTTCCACCTGGCTGTGGTCAGTCCTCCTGCTCAGTGAAGCATGTGCTCTGGGCAGCTTTGCTCTGCCTGAGTTACTTTGAGGAATCACTAGGGGGGTTCCCTGAGCATTTGCTCATTGTTAGGGGCTTCCTCCATAGTTCTGCCTAGATGGCTGGATCTTGTCCATGTTCCCGGAGATATTCCAGCATGACTTGCTAGAAAGGAGAAATGGTTATTCCCACAAGAGGGAATGGCCAATGTTAGGGCACTGTGAACAGATGTTGCAAAGAGGGGAGAGGATATCAAACTCCCTCTGTTCTCTGGGGTTGGTTCTTCCTGCGCTCTTCCTTATTCCCTCTCCAGATTTCAACTTCCCATCTGCTAAAAGCAGATCATCCCTATGGCTTTTCTGCCAAAGGCTAGCCATATTTAACTAGGAGACACAGTTTAACTTGCTCTGATTTTGTACATCTCTGCCTAGTTAAGTATGTTCATTGTTCAGGTGTCTCTCTCGCATCACTCACTTGGATGATAACAATAACTTTGATTAGTCTCCTTGTCTTCCATCTGTTTCCAGTTTTTCTCTTCACTTCTGCTGGAATATTTTTCTTTTTTCTGATTGTTTTAGAGAGGTTTTATTTTAATATAACAGGGTTGTAGTAGAGAGGAATAGAAAAAGAGAAACATGTCATGTTCACATTGCAAGAAATTTGAATTAAAGACTCCCAGAATGGCAGTTCTAAACAAGCACTCCTGAATGGTATTTCTATTCTAGAAATCTAATTATGGTTGTCCAATAATTACATGGGGAGCAATATCTAAGTAGGTGACATCTATGAGGTTTTCTAAGACCTGAACTCATTCCAGCCTCAATTCCCATGTCTTTCCCCCAGAATTAGATGCTTCTGCTCCTGGAAACAACAAGCCTTCTGCCTCTCATGCCTTCATGATCTTTCAGACTTAGACATGTTTCACTTCCTCTCGGCTCCCATTCTCTTGTTTTTGAACTGTGATTGAAATATTGAGTCATGATGAAATATTTAGCCTTAATTTTAGTTCACAAAAAGTAGATAATCACTTCCTAGAATTTTTTAAATTGTAATTATTATCCTCCTTTTGGAGACTTGTGTCCTCTCCTGTAAAACTCAGCCCATGTACTCCTCTGGGAGGCTTTTCCTTGTCTCTAAGGATCTGGCTTGTTCTTAGACCTTTCTTCAAAAATGTTATAGCCTAATACTCATTGCTTTGGATTTCAATTGTCTATTTTTTTTTTTCTTGGCACAGCAGACCTGAACTCCTTGAAGAGAAGAATTGTGCCTTATATATCTCTTGGGCTAGCATGGACCTGTACTGGGTAGGTGCTTAGTGAACATTACATGAATGAACAAATGACTGTTTTCACTCTCCAGTAGAAAGGACTTTCATTAAAAAGCCAGAGGAAGGAAACGGTCAGAATGTGTGGGCTTGTTTAGTCTGCTCTGCCTGATTAACCAGGCACACCCGCTTGTTCTCCATTCCCCTAGGTGTCTGGGCTTTGGCAAATGTCAGGAGGTCATAGGGTCTCCTGTCTCCCTTATCTAGGTGGGTGTGATGCAATTAGGGAAGCCTCCACACCTCTTATCCAAATAGACCTGCTAGCCCTGGCTTTAGGAGTACTTGAAAAACAAATTCTGAATTTGTTCGTGGGAGGTCTGCAGGGATAAATAAAATAAAAAATGGCCTAGTGAAACTCGCTCACGCACGATATTGTGCTGTCAGGAAAGCAGGATAGAGAGGGAGGTACAGAAAGTTCTACCATTTCTGGTAAGAAGGGGTACCTTTGAGCCCCAACTGATAGATGCAGATATAAAAAGAGATGAGTATAAGGACTATAGACAGCTGGACAGCAGTAGCTCACACCTGTAATCCTAGCTACTCAGGAGGCTGAGATCTGAATGCTCATAGTTCAAGGCCAGCCTGGTAGGACAATAGTATCTAGATCTGAGGCACATGCTTATGCACTGGTAGACTTTGTTTCTGAATCCAGATCTTCTTTTTTTAATTTTTATTTTATTGTAAAGATGCTGTAAAGAGGGGTTACAGTTACACGAGTAAGGCAATGAGTACAGATAGATGCTTCTATGTTAGTTTTAAAACTCAGCAATGGAACGGGGTGCTGGTGGCTCAAGCCCGTGATGCTCACTTTCAAGGAGGCTCTCATGGTTCCAAGCCAGCCAGGTCAGGAAATCCATGAGACTCTTACATCACCAATAAACTACTCAGAAAACTGGAAATGCCACTGTGGCTCAGGTGGTAGAGTTCTAGCCTTAAGCACAAAGAGGCTCTGGGTCAGGCCCTTCGGCCAGAGTTCAAGCCCCAGGACTGGCAAAAAGAAAAAAAAATAGAAAAAAAAAACCACAAAAACCCTCAAGAATGATGATATAGTTGAGGCCTCAGTTGGTCCAAGACTTTCATGATAGAATTAAATTCTGGCTTGTGCAAGGCAGGCAAGTGACCTATAGTTGGATATTCATTTTAGGGAAAAAATGTGTTAAAGGTGGTTATCTGATCTGAAGAAGATCAGCTAATTTTTTAAAAATAAAACCAATTTTAATAGTAATAATATATAAAAATTAATAAATAAATGATATGTGAGGGACTGTATTGGCCAATAATAATAGTAATGACCCCTTAGTAGAATGATAAAGATGATGAAGGTGATGATGATGATGATGAAAATAGGAAAGAATAATCAATGACTACTAGTTCACTTGGAGTCCATAACAACAGACTAAATGGATGGCTTACACAACAGGGATTTATTTCCTCATGAACAGAGACTAGAGGTTAAAGATGAAGGTACCAGCAGGGTTGGTTTCTCATGAGGGTTATTCCATTTGGACTCTAGATGGTCATCTTGTTGTATCTTAAGTAACCTCTCTTTCATGTGCACGTATGATTAGACTGGAGAAAGAGAGAGAGACAGAGAGACAGAGACAGAGAGACAGAGAGACACACAGGGAGAGAGAGAGAACACTCTGTGTTTCTGACAAATCTTAGTGTTCTCAGATCAAGGTCCTATCCTTTTATCTCATTTAGCTTCAGTTACTTCCTTAGGAGCATTCCACCTCCAAGCACACCTACACTAGACTTAAGAATTCAGCATATGAATTTGGAGGAAAGGAGAACACAGAAATTCAGTCCATGACAAGTATTACCTGTGTATCAAAGTTTCTACTAAGCCATTTATATCCATTATTTCATTTAGTCCACACACAAAAAGTATATCAGTTTTGACTTATTCCAGTTCTAGAAATAAAGAAACATATTACAGTTAATAACTTGCCTATGATCATACAACTAACATGGTTTTGAGCTTGGATTTCACTAATATCTAATTCCAAAAATGTAATCTCCATTCGTTGCAACATCTTTCACAGTATGTTCATCATTTCTCATTTACAAATGGAAGAAAGTTAGGGGTCTAGACGTCAAGTATTTTTCACAATGTCTTCTTGCTCATGGAAGAAGCAGAGGTAGTTTTCGAATTTAGGTTACTGACTTTAAAGCTCATCCTTACCTACTAACTTCCACATTTATTTGTTGGCTCTTAAAAAGGGATCATTTTACCATCTGCACTTCACAGTAATAATTTATCAGATTACCACAGGACTATCAAGTCCATTTTACAGATAAGGAAAAAAACTCAGTTTCAGAGAGTTAATAGTAAGTTAATTGCTGTAAAATACTTACTTAAATCCATTTTTTTCTTGAAAATTCTAACTTCCCATTGGAAAAAGGTATTATACGTTATCTATGGAAACTCATGTTAGAATATGGACATAAAGAATGCAGGCTTTGCTTTAATTGACAATTTGCCCATTTTGTTGTTTGGTGGTATTAGATAAGCTGACACAGTTAAAAAAAAAAAAAGAAATTACCTGCTGCCTAGGGCTGTTGTATTGCTCCAGTGACACAATGAATATAAAGAATTAAGCATGAAACTTGACTTACAGGGAATGGATTATTAAATAGTAGGAATATTGATTTTATTTTATATTACCTTGATATGATGAACACATTAGAAGAATCTAATACTAAAGGCAGGAAACCAACTTATGAAATGGTAGCAAGAAACTATGAGAAGCACTACAAAAGCTTCAACACAGGCTGTGGATGTACCAAGTGCGAGGATCAATTTGATGCTAGAATGAGGGCTAGCGAGGGATCAAAATTAGCTAAAGTGTGTTAGGTATATAGAAATGACACTCATCAGGTTGAATAGTTCAAGATGAAGCCAGATTTGATCTGAAGGTATTGAACTTCATTTAGACACACTGTTTAGGTAGAAATGTCATGGTTATGTAAATTTATGGGTTCTGTTTGGATTTCTATAATTCAGAGTCAGCATCAATGAAAAAGTCATCACCATCAAAATTCTACAACAGATAAAATCACCAAGTGAGAATTACTAACTTAAAAAATTAAGGCAAATCAACCTTGGGAAACCCAGCATTTCAGGCAGGCAACTAAGAAGACTCCAATATATAACTATGCATCTATCTATCTATCTATCTATCTATCTATCTATCTATCTATGAAAGAAATGTCGGAGTGGATCAGGGGACCCAACAACCATTCATATCTGAGAGGCCAATAATAGAGAGAGAGAAATTTAAAGAAGATGAATCCAGCCTATCAGTGAGATACAAGAAAGTGGTCATCTGAGTTAGTGAGTGATGAATTAAGTAAAAATAAGATGGAGTTGGTAGATTGATGGAGGATGGAGGGCACTGGATGTTCATCAATGGGAATTGAGAAAGTTACAACGTGGATATTATTCTTTTGGAGAATTTGATTGAAGGAAAAAGGGAAAGGCTCATAGCTGCTAATAGAAGGCATCTCTCAATATATTCAGGAACAATAAACTTCCAGAAGAGTTAGCTATGAACTGACTAGGAGATGATATATTCGCCTTGAATGGATGGGTGTTTACTGATCTGGTGCTGGGTCCCCACAGGGAAAATGGGATAGTCATGCAGATTTTAAAGTTTGTGGATTTAGAAGGAAAGCTTTCAAGTATTAACCCAATATCTTCAATTTTCTGTCATTATAACTGTTTTATCTTCTAAGAGAAAATAGAGGAGTAACTAGGAAGGCATCTAGAACAGAGTAAGATTTTTTGATAAAAACTTTATACAAGACAATACAGATAATTAAATGGACAAAGGTTAAGAATTTGAGTGAAATTTTGGTGGAGAGGTCAAAGTTCAGAAAGGTGTAAGCACTGGCATTTAAATGACAGACCTCACAATTCTAGTACATACAAAGGATGGAAAGCCAGATTCAAACAAGAATAAATCAAGGAGCTAGAAGGTCTTGATAAGATAGAGTTTGAGGCAGACAGTTATACCATAGTATTTAAATTTTCTAGATAGAACATCTTCTAATGAAAAGCTCCGAGCTGTGGCCATAAAAGGTGTTACTAAATTAGGGCTGGAAGAGGTGAGTTATGAAATTTGAAGTAGTAATGGTAATATATGTTTTCTATCTGTGTGATAGCTTACTGATTTTTACCACCAGTATCTTGCCTGACCTCATCCTGTGATATGGATAATGCATAAGTTATCTCAAACATTATAGTAATTTACAGGGAACGATGGAGACTTGAAGATGCTAAGTGCCTTAATAAACTAGATAAACAATAACAATTCCAATTTCAATGAAATTACTAGTATTTAGACCAAAAGTAAAACAAAGCCAGTTATTTCCAACTATCAAGACTTGTCCGTGTTACAAATGCACACTAAATGGATATTCTAGAAGGTATTGATTTGGCAAAAATCTACACAGCAACAACTGCTTCCTCAGAAAAGATGGTGGAGCTGGGTGCCAGTGGCTCATGCCTGTAATACTAGCTACCCAGGAAGCTGACATCTGAGGGTCGAAGTTCAAAGCCAGCCTGGGAAGGAAATTCCATGAGATTCTTATCTCCAATTAACCACCAGAAAACCAGAAGTGGAGCTGTGGCTCCAGTGGTAGAGTGCTCGTTTTGAGCTAAAGTGCTGAGGGACAGTGCCCAGGCCCAGAGTTCAAGCCCCATGACCGACAAAAAAGAAAAAAGAGAAAAAAGAAAAGATGGTAGACTCAGGACATGGAGGGACCCCCCCATCCCCTACCCACAAGTTAAACATTCCTTACCTGCTCAGTCACACCTGGTAATTTCACAATGATGAGGTGATCATGTTCCCTAGCTCTCTCGGCAGTAAGTCTCCCGGAAGTCTTGTTTTTCATTACTACTATGGGATAGAGCCTCCCCAGAGCTCCCTGGGGCTCTAGGCCTGGGCAAAGATGGATGGAGATCAGATCTAGCAGCTGTGGGTAGAAAGAGGGTCCAGGAAGCAGACACAGAAAGAGGTAATTTATCCAAACAGCATAGCAGAGGTGGGATCTGGGGGAAATGGAGGCTGCCCAAACCCAGTAAGGGGGAGAGATGCCCTTTCAGTTCCAGCTCAGATTTCTCTGTTTCCTCCTGTGCTTCATGCTGACCTATTCCAATCCCAACCTGAGTGTCAGATTCCACTTCAATCCCTGGTTGTGTGCTGGTTCCTAAACCAGACCCCCATATCTTAGCCTATAAAAGTTATTAACTCTTTACCCACTCTCCTTTTTCTAGTTCTGTTGACCAAGAAATGCTACCTCAGTCAAAAGATTACAGCATTGAGAAGGACCAAACTGGATTCTATTTCCTGGCGCTATTTTGCTCTGTAAGCTCTTCTCTAACACTTTGTCTTTCTATTGAATTCATTTTTTTCATCTGTGGGATTCGTTTGTTGAACTGTTCATTATGGATATGGGTCTGTATATAAGCACTAATTCAGGATCGCAAGTAGAGTCTCCTTGTGCCTCTGTTGAGGAAGATTCTGAAATAAGATGAGGTTTAGGAAACCTAGGACTCTCCCTTGTCCATAGAACAATAGCTCTTGAATTGTACTATGAATCTTAATTAACTAGAAAGTTTATTGAAGCCTGGATTGTTTTGACTCATGTTAGAGTTTCTGAAGAAGTGAATCTGGGCCTGAGAATGGGCATTTGTAATAAGTTGTCAGGCAAATGCTCATGCTGTGTCAGTTCAGGCCATTCTTATAGACACTGCTGTGGTCTTTGATCCCTTACAACTTGGCTTGCTTTCCTTAAAAAAAAAAAAAAGAAAAGAAAAAGATACAGTCAGCCCCAGCACTGGGGCACAGTTGTGCAAAGATATAGACAGAGAGGTTAGAGATTCATTAATTAGAGCAAGTTAACAAGTTCTGTAACTGGTCTTTTCAAATGAGTACTCAAGACATAAGCCCAAAGTTCTGTGTGTTTATAGTTCATATTTAACTAGGGTTGTGACGTAGAAAGAGTATGGGTTCTAGAATTACAGATAATCCCTGTTCAGTGCTCACTCTGTCATTTATTAATTACTTGATTTTGGATCAGTTATCAGACTCCTTAGCTTCACTAGATACTGTGAAATCATTATATTTTTAAAAAAGTTTTGGCTCACTGTACTGTACTCAAATACCTAACATAGTAAGAAGTCAAACACAGTTTGTAAATGGATCGGCAATTGTTTATGATGAACAAATCTACAGATCTTTTTTTTTTTTTTTTTGTCGGTCATGGGGCTTGAACTCTGGGCCTGGGCGCTGTCCTTCAGCTCTTCAGCTCAAGGTGAGCGCTCTACCACTTGAGCTACAGCACCACTTCCAGTTTTCTGGTGGTTTATTGGAGATAGGAGTCTCACGATCTCTCCTGCCCGGGCTGGCTTTGAACCGCGATCCTCAGATCTCAGCCTCCTGAGTAGCTAGGATTATAGGCATGAGCCACCAGCGCCCGGCTTCTACAGATCTTTTAAAAGGACTAGTTTGTCTTTTTGTGTGTTCACTGTGTCAGAATCCACCAATATATTCCATATGAAGTTTTGAGAATGTCATCTTTAAGTATGCAGAAAGATGGAATTCTTTGAACAACAACTTCACTAACTGTAATAAGAAAACACAGCTGCTTTACTTTCCATAATGACTAATCTTGCTTACAAGCCTCATCCTTCTGTGAGTGGTGAAGAGTGGGTGGCAGAAACTTATTTTATGGGCAGAAGTTATCATGGTATTTGCTCTTTTGAGTGGTTTGGTCTCTTTCTCATAAACATTCAATCCTTTAGGACACCCGTTGTCCTAATCTGTCAGTTGATGAGATGGTCTCCGTAAAGAGATGGCAATGTGATGCCATTGTTGCCCAAGAAAGGACCTTTCCTTGCTCACTATGGTTCAATGGTTGGGCTAGCTCATTTCTGCAGTGTTGGCTATTAGGGTGCAATTTGTTCATTCTGGTCTTTTGGAAGTAGATGGTACTACAGGAATCCATTGTCTTGCCTTTGTCCTCTGACAGTTAAGTCCAAGGACATTTTGGCCTCTTCCTATTTATTCTTATCTTGGAGCCCTGCAGCAATTTTAGTCCTCTGCGGATCTCTGTGTCTCCTCATTTTGTGTAAGTGGAATTTCTTGATTCCTGTTGGCAGCATGAACAAGGAATCTAATATTGAAAGTAAAATATGGCTTATTAGGCAGACATAAGCTTCAGAACCTGATTCAAGTCCTTTCATGCCCTCTGACCAGTGGTGGGACTTTGAATTCATGAGTGCATCTCTAACAAGAAGGTTAGGTAGTAACACTGAAGAACTGATGTTTTGATCAAAATATTATTTGTAAAACTTCTCTGAGTAAAAGTACACTTTCCTCCCATTCTTTGGAAGATAGTCTTTGAGAAGTGACTGTATGTGCTAAGTTTTGGGGGAATACGCTAAATGTGTTTATCACCTTGTAGGGACACTTGACCGAAAAACTGATCATGAAAGAGAAGCACAGAATATTGTAGAATGTCATTCTGATACCAAGAGCAGGTATCACTCCAATCTCAAGCTTCTATAGCCTCAGAGTTAATGGCAATTATCACCAGCATCTTAACAACAGGCATGTGTATGTTGCATTCATGTATGCTTGAAGAGCAAAGAAAGTGAAGAGAATTTGTCACCAATAAAGAAGGAATAACATAAGATAGATAATTAAATATTAATGAAAACAAATATTTTTATTCTTCCTTTTGTGGAACTTAGTTATCTTAGAAAAAAATGAAATGGTTCATTAATCAAACTCCCAGAAAATATTCAGCTTTTAAAAGATGAATACTTTAAACATTTTTGTTGTATTTTGAAAAACAAAGCTTCTTAAGTTTAAGGACTAGTCAGAGGGATCTGGAGTTGTGTGCAGCTCTCTGGAGGCTCTTAAAGTAGGGAACTTAATAGAAGAGAAGGGAATATAGAACAACCAACTTGGCAATATAACAGATGCCTCATTTCATGCAGGGCCGAATGCAATCCTTCCCCTATTCTGCAAATGCAATACTGCCAAGAAATCCTATCCTTTTTAACATGAGTCACATAATTAATAGGCAACAGCAGCATATTTGGTTGGCCAGATAGGGTGTTTAACCTTTGAAAACACATAAGGTATTGTCACCATGGAGCCAGGAACAAGAACAGAGGAATTGCTGAACACATCTAGACCCTCAGGGCTGTGGGATTTTTCCAAGGTGGAGGAAATAGCAATTTAGGAATAAGTTCCATCATGAAATGTTTACATCTCATGGCCATGGGGGCCATAGACATTTCCAGTGGGAAGGACATCAGATATCAGCAAGTCCAATCTCTTCTTACATAGGCAACAACAGGAGAAGCTAACTGACATGTAAGAGGCATCCTCTATGGGCAGTCTCTGAGCTGTTATTTGCCTTCATCCTCAATACCGCTCCATTACAAGGGTGTTGCTACCCCAGGCCTCTTCATGTAAGAAAGGAGAAAGAGTTTCTTGCTTAGTGCCACATACTTCTCTTTGTAGAGTTAAGATCCAATGGGACCCAGAAAATACTGTATGCCTGGTACATTACAACAAAACCATAAAAAGTACTGTTGAAGTTATTGGGAATGAGGAACCTAGCACTTTTTTGGACACCTAAAGCAGATTACTTAATGTCTTCTTCTTCAGAGTGGCAAAATTATTTTTAAAAATAGATGGTAAACGTGTAATAATATTAAGCAAAGACACCCACACATGAAAAAATGTAATTAAATGTGTTCTATATTATCTTGCTAGTAAAAAGTAAAAACATGTTACATTATAAACAAAATATTAGGGAGTTCCGGGAAGATGGCGGAGGAGAAGCTGGAATCTGAACAAGCTCTCGCATAGAAAGCAATTTTAGAGTTCCAGTGAACAGCCCTAAGCCAGAGAACCACACCAAGTGTGCCATCACAGGACAGAGGTTTAGGCAAGAGAGGGGAAATCAAGGCAAAAAGACACATCTGAGTGCTTGCCAGCAGCCGCCGCGGCGGCGGCAGCGGTCGCGGCGGCGACTGCAGGGCACCATAACTGAGCCACAGAGTCCGGGACGAAGGAGCCAGACGCGGCGGGCGAGCGGATTCTACTCAACACCAGCAAGAACGGACAAGGAGCAGACATCTTCATCCTGCAGTTTGCGGACCAGAGACCAACCCAGGAACCAAGACTCGGCGTGAGTAGAAGCCCGACTTCCTCACTCCTTCTCAGGGAGCAGAGGAGGGAAGGCCAACCCTCCCCCCCAGCACCAGTGATCTCCATCTTGGATACCGACAAAGCTCGGCAGAGCTGCGAGCTCCAGCTCAGGCCTTGGAATAAAACGAGTCATTTAGCAGATCACAAGAACTTAACAGCGGCGTGACCTGCCAGACTCAGCTCCATCCAGGGAAAAGTCACCCAGCTCGGGCGCCAGCCATAGGAATGACTTCCCGCACTGGGTAACCAGAGCAAGAGGCTGCCCCTCCCTCTAGCAGCCTCTACAATCAATTGAAAAACAGAAACCCTGAGAATGGCTCTAGGCTGGGCTCTGTGAGGTTTTCACAAAATAGCCCCAAGGAAAAGCTACTGTTTATTGAAAGGCCTCAACTCTACCCAGAACCTAGCCTCATCACTGCATTCCCCTCTTTTGTGATTCTTAAACCAGATCACCCTCCCATTAAACTAAACTGGGAAGGGGATCTCAAAATCTTGGGTAAAAGCAGATCATTTTTCTGCCTGTTCGAACAATCTGACTTAAGAAACCAATCAAGCCACAGGACCTCAAGCTGACCAGAGACTCCAACAAGAGGCTGGCTACAGACACAAGGGAGATACAGGATTTTTCCCACCCCTCCCAAAAAAATCAAAGAACTTTTTTTTTTCTTCTTCTTCTTCTTTTTTCTTTTTTTGGTACCTTATATATATATAAATTTTTTTTTCCTTTTCTAAAACTTTTATTAATCTTTAATTTTTGCCTCTTCTGAAAAAATAATTGTTTTCCAGTAACTTTTTTTTTCTCCTCTTATAATTTTTATTTTAGGAATACGTGAATGTGTGTTTTCCTTTCTTTTCTTGTCTTCTTTCTCTTTTTCTTTCATTCTTAATTATCTTTTTGTTTTTTGTCTAGCTCTACTGAACTTCTGATCTTTTCTTCTCACTTTCCTATCAGTTTCACCTTTTCCTCTCTTTTGTTCTTCTTTATGTGACTTAACTCTTGTCCTGCACATCCTCAGATAAACCCGTAGTTAACTGGTAGACCCTATCCCCCATTGTGTACACACTTAATCCACAAATTTATTACTCAATTCAAAACCTCTGAGACTTAAATTCCTTAATAGCAGTACTACCCCTTTATACCTATATAATATTTTAAGCATTTTTTTAAGTTTTTCACATCTCCTCTATGTCCCTCACCTTCTCTCAAAATATTCACATTCCTCTCTAAATAGGTCTTTTAATCTATATAATAACATTAATTTTTACGTTTCTATTTTTTTTCTGGTCTCTTTTCATTCCCCTTTCCCATTCTTCTTTTCCTCTCTCTCTCTACTTGCATCCTACCCAACCTATTTCCTGCATTGTGATTAGGACTTAGTTAACTCTCCCTGTGCCTCCCCACACCAATCTATCCCTATTTTTTACACACATCTCTCCCTAACCCTAATAATTTCTGGTTTTCCAAATTCTTCTCTGCGGTTCGAAGTCCATTAACATATAGTTGTTTGATGTGGAATAGATGTATCTGTTGAACTAGATTGTATCTGTAGACTATTGACTGTACAAATGCAAACTTTGGTTGATGGTTGCCTTAAGATAGTGTTATAGCACAAAACTGGTGCTATCTTCATCTCAAATGGGCAGAGTAAACCGGAAAAACACAAGAAAAATGGCAAATTCGGGTATCTCAATTCCCAATCTTGATAATCAGGGGTCAGAACAGATAATGAATAATCCAGAGGAGAGTTCCCAAATAGCTCTACAAACACTACTGGCAAACATGATAAATGAGAAGTTTGACAACTTACAAAGGACTCTGTATGAGCGTGATAGGGAGAGAGAGGAGGCATCCCAGAATATCATAAGCGTGAGGAAGCTACACAAAAACTGATACAGGATTTGCATGAACAACTTGAGAATACTCAAAGAGAAAGGGAGGAATGGCGTGAGCAGGCTGAGAACACTCAAAGAGAACTGCAGGAATCCCACGAACGGCAGGAAAGAGAACTGCAGGAATCCCACGAACGGGAGGAAGCTAATCAAAGAGTAATACAGGAATTGAGAGACCAGGTAGAGAACACACAAAGATCACTAAAAGCATTCATGGAATCCATTAACAAAGAGCTGAAGGAAGTCAGGGAGACCACAAAGGGAATGCTGAATGGAACCCAACAGAAGGAATGGGAGTCCAAAGAAACCATAACCAATCAACTAAGTGATTTGAGAACAAACACTGAACACGAAATTAAGGAAGTAAAGAAATTCATACAAGACCTAAAACAGAGCTTCAACAAAGAACTTGAAGCTATCAAAGCTGACCAATTAGAAGGAAAAGAGATAAAAAACAAAGTAGAGAGTCTTGACAGCAGGTTAGACCATGCAGAAGATCGAATCTCAGGGATTGAAGACAGCCTAGATATTATAGAGAAAGAACATACAACCATCCAAGACAAGTCCAAGAAATATGATAGATCTATCCAACACCTGGAAGACACCATCAGAAGGCCTAATCTAAGGATAATGGGGGTAGAGGAGCACCTAGAAACAGAAGTTAATAGTCTAGGAAATTTGTTTAACAGGATCCTAGCAGAGAACTTCCCAAACATGCAAAAAGATAGGCCTATTCAGATACAAGAAGCCTTTAGAACCCCAAATAGACCAGACCAGAATAGGACATCCCACCGTCACATTATAATCCACACAGGATCAACTCAGACCAAGGAAAAGATCCTTAAAGCAGTCAAGGAGAAAAGGGTAATCACCTATAAAGGGAAACCAATTAGAATCACCTCAGATTTCTCAGCAGAGACAATCAAAGCAAGAAGAGCCTGGAATGATGTATGCCATGCCCTAAAAACAAACAACTATCAACCAAGAATACTGTACCCAGCTAAACTCTCCTTCATAACTGAAGGCCAAATAAAAACCTTCCATAGCAAAGAAAAATTGAAACAATACATCTCCACCAAACCAGCCCTACAAAAGATTCTTAAAGATGTCCTACACATAGAAAACCAACAAGACCGCAATAAAGGCCAAGAAACTGCACCCAAGCTGAGAATCCAAGAACCATAGGAAGAACCCAGTTTTCACAGCCCCCAAGAAGGTGGATAACATGGCAGGAACTCCCAAATACCTCTCAGTCCTATCTCTTAATGTTAACGGACTAAACTCTCCAATTAAGCGACATAGACTGTCTAGTTGGATTAAAAAACAAGACCCTTCTATCTGCTGCCTGCAGGAGTCACATCTTGCCCGTAAAAACAAACACATTTTCAATGTTAAAAGCTGGAACAAAATCTACCAAGCAAACGGCCCCCATAAACAGGTGGGAGTTGCAATCCTAATATCAGATAAAATAGACTTCAAATTAAAATTCGTGAGAAGAGATAAAGAAGGTCGCTACATACTAATTAAAGGATCTCTCCTTCAGGAGGATATTACAATTCTAAATATCTATTCGCCAAACAATGGAGCACCCAAATTTATCAAAGAAACACTACTTTCCCTCAAATCCCATATAGATCCAAAGACATTAATTGTTGGAGATTTTAACACACCACTCTCCCCACTAGATAGATCAACTCGGCAAAAACTCAACAGAGAAACCGCAGATCTAAACAGCTACATAGATCAACTAGACTTAACAGACATCTACCGAACATTTCACCCAGCAGCATCAGAATACACGTTTTTCTCAGCAGCACATGGAACGTTTTCTAAAATAGACCACATTTTAGGTCACAAAGCAAACTTGTCTAAATTCAGAAACATTGAAGTTATACCTTGCATTCTCTCTGACCACAAGGGAATAAAATTAGAACTCAACACCAAAAGCCACCAAAGAAAGTCCGGTATCACATTGAGGCTGAACAACACACTGCTGAATCATGGGTGGGTCATGGAAGAGATTAGAAAGGAAATTCAAATGTTCACGCTATTCAACGAAAATGAACACACAAATTACCAGCTCCTCTGGGACACAGCAAAGGCAGTACTCAGAGGCAAGTTTATAGCTCTGAGCTCCTACATCAACAAATTGGAGAGATCTGAAACTAACAATTTAATGACACATCTAAACCTCCTTGAAAAAGAGCAGCAAGATAAACCCCAATCCAGTAGACGGAAAGAAATAATTAAAATTAAATCAGAATTAAATGAATTAGAATCCAAAAAAACTATAGAAAGAATCAACAAAACAAAGAGTTGGTTCTTCGAAAAACTTAACAAAATTGACAGACCCTTAGCAAATCTTATCAGAAAAAGAAGAGAACACACCCAAATTAATAAACTCAGAGATAAGAATGGAAACATCACCACGGAAACAACCAAGATTCAGAACATTATAAGGGAATACTTCTCAAAACTTTATGCTAATAAGTTTGAGAACTTGACAGAAATGGACCTCTTCCTAGCAAATATTGACATGCCAAAACTAAACCAAGATGAGTTAAACTATCTTAACAGGCCCATATCAAGCATTGAAATAGAAACAGCAATAAGAGACCTCCCAGCTAAGAAAAGTCCAGGACCAGATAGTTTTACAGCAGAATTTTACAAGGCCTTCAAAGCAGAGCTCACACCAATTCTCCTCCAACTCTTCAATGAAATTGAAAGAGAAAGCTCACTACCGAACACATTCTATGAAGCCATCATAACCTTCATCCCAAAACCAGGCAGGGACTTATCAAAGAAAGAGAACTATAGACCCATTTCTTTGATGAATGTTGATGCAAAACTTCTCAACAAAATTTTGGCCAACCGACTTCAACAATTCATCCAAAAAATCATACACCACGATCAAACAGGATTCATTTCAGGGATGCAAAGCTGGTTCAATATACGCAAATCAATTAATATTATTCATCACATCAACAGGAGCAAGAATAAGAACCACATGGTTATCTCAATAGACACAGAAAAAGCATTCGACAAGATCCAACACCCCTTTATGATGAAGGTTTTGGAAAAATTAGGAATCCATGGAACATTCCTCAATACAATAAAGGCTGTATATGACAAACCTACAGCCAGCATTATACTCAATGGTGAAAAACTAAAGCCATTTCCTCTTAACTCAGGAACAAGACAAGGATGCCCACTCTCTCCACTTCTCTTCAATCTAGTATTAGAATGCCTAGCTATAGCAATAAGACAAGATGCAGACATAAAGGGGATCCAAATAGGGAAAGAAGAAATAAAACTCTCCCTCTTTGCAGATGACAGGATCTTATATTTAAAGAATCCCATAGACTCCACTCCCAAATTACTCAAGCTGATTCAAAACTTTGGCAAAGTAGCATGTTATAAAATTAACCCCCAAAAATCAATGGCTTTTCTGCAAGCCAACAATGAGAAAAGTGTGGCTGAAATTAGGAAAGCAACCCCATTTGTAATAGCCCCACAAAAAATAAAATACCTAGGAATTAACTAAAGAAGTGAAGGACCTCTATGATGAAAACTTTAAAATCTTGAAAAAGGAAATCAACACAGAACTTAAAAAATGGCAAAACCTCCCATGCTCCTGGATTGGAAAGATTAACATCGTGAAAATGGCAATACTTCCCAAGGCTATCTACAAGTTCAATGCAATACCTATCAAAATTCCACCCTCATTCTTCAAGGAAATAGAAGAGGCAATCCAAAAATTCATATGGAACAATAAAAGACCCCGAATAGCAAAAATGCTCCTCAACGGAAAGAACACTGCTGGAGGAATATCAATACCAAATTTCAAACTCTACTATAAAGCCATAGTAATCAAAACAGCTTGGTATTGGCATAAGAACAGACCTCAGGACCAATGGAATAGAATTGAAAACCCAGAAATGAACCTACAGACCTATAGCCATCTAATCTTCGATAAGGGAGCTAAAACAATACAATGGAAGAAAGACAGCCTCTTCAGTAAATGGTGCTGGCAAAATTGGTTAACTACATGTAGAAAACTAAAGCTAGATCCTTATATATCACCCTGCACCAGAATCAACTCCAAATGGACCAAAGACCTTGAAGTCAAAGCAGACACTCTGAAAACATTACAGGATGGAATAGGAGAAACCCTAGGTCTCCTTGGCTCAGGCCGAAATTTTTTGAATAGAGATCCAGAAACACAACAAATCAAAGAAAGGTTGGACAAATGGGATTGCATAAAGTTGCAGAGCTTCTGCAGGGCAAATGACATAGCTAGCAAGATCAATAGAAAGCCCACGGATTGGGAGAAGATCTTTACTAGCCATACAACGGACAAGGGTCTCATATCTAAAATATACTTGGAACTCAAAAAATTAAACCCCCCCAACAACAAATCCTCAAAGAAACAACTGCCCAATAAATAAGTGGGCGAAAGACTTAAAGAGAAACTTCTCTGAAGAAGAAAGAAGGATGGCCAATAGACACATGAAAAAATATTCAACATCCCTAGTCATAAAAGAAATGCAAATCAAAACAACATTGAGATATCACCTCACTCCAGTTAGAACGGCAAAAATCAAGAACTCTAACAACAACAGATGCTGGAGGGTATGTGGACAGAAAGGAACCTTACTTCATTGTTGGTGGGAATGTAAACTTGTTCAACCACTTTGGAAAGCAGTATGGAGGTTCCTCAAAAGACTACACATAGAACTCCCCTATGACCCAGCAATCCCACTTTTGGGCATTTACCCAAATGTTTACAAACAAGACCACACTAAAGCTACCAGCACAACTATGTTTATTGCAGCATTATTTACCATAGCTAAGATATGGAACCAACCTAGATGCCCCTCAGTAGATGAATGGATCAAGAAAATGTGGTATATATACACAATGGAATTCTATGCCTCCATCAGAAAGAATGACATTTCCCCATTTGTTAGGAAATGGAAAGGCTTGGAAAAAATTATATTAAGTGAAGTAAGCCAGGCCCAAAGAAACATAGGTCCCATGGTTTCCCTTATTTGCAATATCTAGCATATGTATGAGTCAAGCGGAAAAGGTCAGATAATGTGATGTTAGGAAAACGATCCCTTAAATATGTATTTTAATGTTTTTTTTCTTTCATGCATGTGTTTCTAACGCATTTATAAGATTATTTCTTTGTTGCTTTGTATGTCCCTCCCCCACAGTGTAACCCCCGCTTTCACTATATTTGATGTCAGTATAACTTGTGGAGGAGATGGGGACAAACAAGTCGTTTAAGGATTCAGGTGGACCTGTTGCAACAATGAGAAGTACAAAACGTCATGTCAAAAACCAGCTTTACAATGTCGGTGTGGGGGGGGAGGGGGGGAAGGATTGGGTGGGGGGGAGGAGGGAGGCTGGGAAGGGAGGTGAAGGGTAAACAAAGGAGGAGGCTGCAATGCTTGGTAAGAAATGTATGCATTATCCTGCCCATGTAATTGTAACCCCTCTGTACAGTATGTTCTCAAATAAAATAAAATAAAATTTTAAAAAAAATAAAATAAAATAACAAAATATTATACCTCTCAGTCTGTGCCCTGTTTTACTATTTCAAATTAAAAAAAAACTCCATGTGGTCAGATAGAGTTACAGAAATTATTTTGTGTGTGTGTGTGTTTTTTTTTTTACTGTGGCCATGCTATTGCTGTAATAAAGTAAGCGGGGAGACATAGAAAAAGGCAAAAACTCACAAGACTGAGCTTTCAGATTATCATCTAACAAGTACAGGTACAATCCTAAAGATATGTATCCTCTTTTTGTTTTGAAATGAAAGCTCCTAGATTTGTAGATGCAGAAGGAGCAAATGTCTGATTGCTGACTGTGGCAAATTGTATCATACCAGAATATATTAGAGGCAGAGGAGCAGCAGGAGTATTTTGGGAGCTGAAGACCCCTGAGTCCTCTCAATGTCTACAGTCCCAAAAACAGAGCGCAAGAATAGGAAGAGGCCTCAGTTCAACTTTCTTCAACTGCACTTTCCTGGGGAGCCATGAATTACTGTTTGTTTTTTTCTTTAGATAATAATGATAACAAAGTAATCCCACAGCACTAGAGAAGACAGAGAAACTCCTCATAGCCAATTAATTTTCTCACTGAGCTCCACCAACAGAAATTCTGTTTGTGATTTAGAAGCACACTGATGTGTGTCCATATTCTGATTGTGTTGCTAATCTTTCTGCATCTTAAATACATCATATGAGAGTATAATCTTTATAATATGGAAAGAAGAATCATAGAAATGATATCACTGGGGTCAGAAACATCACATATAAAGCTCAGAATTGTAATAGACATCTCTGATCTCCTTGGAACTCTTAGGGCTAGGGCCATATTGTTTATGAATTCAGATGCTTTTGGAATTTGAAATGTTGTATTATAAAATATCCCAAACAGAGTCAAGGGAAGAAGACCTTATAAAGAAATAAACTCTTTTGTTAAATTCTGAAGCAAAATGATTACATTGTTACTCTAGGATATATAAAGACCAAGAAAACTTCCTGTAAATTTTATGTGAATTTTGCTACAAAATGAATTTTCCACAGACTTGCAGGAGAAAAACAACAACAGCAAATGGAGGATGCCTGTGGCTTACACCTGTAATACTAACTACTAGAGAGACTGAGATCTAAGGATTGAGGTTTAAAGCTAGCCCAAGTAGGATAGTCCATGAGATGTCATCTCTAATTAACTAGAAGAAAAACTTAGGGTCATGCAGGCTTGAGTTCAAGCCCAGAACAAAACTAATTAATTAATTAATTAACCCATTTCAAATGTTCTCAGAAGTTTTTGAGTTTCATACTTACAGACAGAGATTGCGGACCAAAGATAAAACCAACAACAGAAACAGCAACAGTCACAACAGCAGCAGCAGCAGATCTTTCATGAGTCTTCCTGTACACACACTAGCAGTGCTTAACATGGACCACAGCTCTCATGGGACATGTGATCTGTTACTTGTTTGTCACAAACCTAAGAGACAGTGTAGAATAAAATCCAGTCCCTGGTCCCCTGTAGCCGATCAAGGGATTCAGTCACTGAGGGTTCTGAGATTCTCACCATAATGACTAAGTCTTCCTATGTGAGGCCCATGTCCACCCCATCAAACAGATCTCCCCTCTTGCTATGCCATCTCTTATCTCTCAACAGTAAAATCTGGGTGCAGGGGTACACTCCTGCAATATCAGCTATTCTGGAGGCTGAAATGGAAGACTGAGAGTCTGTGCCAACCCTAGGCTACGTAACAAGATTCCAGCCAAAATAACGATAACAACAAAACAGACAACATGGTATGATTTTTCCCCATTGCACCATAGCCTTTACTTATCCTATTGATCATCATGATGCTGGGGAAAGTCTTTACTTCCAGCCTAGTTCTCCGAACCCTTCTGGATCCCTCTTTTCTGTCTTATGGAATTGCTGCCCCAAACCAGCAACCTCTATTCCCAGCCTGCCTTCAAAGGTTCGATTGACTCCTTCCCTTCCTTTTCTCTGCTGGATTCACTTCCCAGGTAGCTGACTCAAGCAGCTCTCTATTCCCTTCCACAAACCTTAGGACTGGAGTAAATATGCCAAGTTGTCTTTGTGTCCCATTTCTGCTTCCAGATTCCTGTTTCTCTCACCATCTTGTAAAATTCTGTTCCCATATGTGTCCATTTGCAATCCCCCTCCTCCGTTTATCACTGATATCCCCTGCTCCCCCAGTCTCTCTCATTCTCCCATTGAGCATCTCAGACTGAATCAGATACCTTCTCACCATCTCAGGTGATTCCCCACGGGGAAGAGAAATAATGCCTGGACCTCTCTCACTCAACCTGGCCCTTTAACCATGCAGTCTCTCTGATCTGTTCTGTACCTTGTCACTATTCATCAAATCCCCAACTCCAAGTTGGAACTCAGGCATCCTTATTTCTCTCTATCCTTGTCTTCCTTTTCCCCCTGAGTTTTTGTTATTTTACTTAGTCCAAATGTTCTTTACCTTTCTGAACCTTTAGGGAACTGATCTTTCATTATTCCCAATCAATGCTTTTTTTCCACTTCGCTTCTTATTCTAGTTTATTCTTGAGAGTTTATCATCTCTGAACTCCTCAGCCCAACATCCCCAATACCCTCTGCCTTTCTTGGGTATCACAGCCATGTGGCTAAACTTAAACTCTAGATCAACACCCTTTCTGCCTGTTCTTCATCTACATCAGAGCCCCTGAAGGCCTCTGAAGTTCACTGATGGGAAAGACCTGTATCTGTCTGTAACAGACCTTTGCAGGCAAGCAATAGGAAACCCAACTCAGTGAGACTTTGGTTTTTGGATGAACATAATAGGATTTATTAACAGTAACTGAAAAGCCCAGTAATAGAGCTGGATTTTTAGATTACAGAAATCAGCAACCTAATGGCTCAACAGCTGTCACCAATATCCTGTTCTGTTTCTAGTTTTCTTTATACTGTCTCTTGCTTCTGCTCTCTGCGGTGACACCTGCATCCTCAGCTTTATACAGTGACAGTGTCTCTAACTCTCCTCCCTCTCTCCACTGTTAGGACTGCTGATGGCCTCCCACACTCCTGCTACCTTAAATAGAGAATAGAAGAGCTTCTATGAAAACTTTATTTACTAAGACATCCATTTCTGTCTCTTTGCACCTTGTTGGCTTTGACTGGCTTATATATTCGTTCCTGATGAATTACTACTATAGACTGAATATTGACTTTAATTTAGATCTAACCAGGAGATGAATATATCATAAGAAAATATCCTTCAGTGCGAAATTGGAAGTTATGCTCTATCTGCATCAAAGGTCTATCCTGATGCTTCTGTTTTTCTGTCTCTATACTGTTTAATCTTTCCTGCTTGCCATACCTCCAGCAACCAATCTAGAACAGAGCCCCCAAACTGTGCTCACTGGTCATTCCACCTACTATAAAACAGGAGGATTATGGCTCAGGTCAACCTAGGAATGAACTCAAGATCCTATTCCATAAATAAGTAAAGCAAAAAAAATGGCTGGAAAGTATAAGTCCTCTTCTGCAGCTGACGTTATAAACCACCTGCCTGCCTAGCAAACTTATTCTCCAGAACTGACAAAAATAAAGATGGTTTCCTCCTACACATAGATAAGGAGAATATCAACTAAATGGCTTAATGATGTTTCATAAAAACATGAAAATCTTAATTCATCTTAGGTCTGTTTTATAATTCTTTTCCATAATTAAAAAACATTAAATGACTTGTTATTCCAGTAGGAAAACACTGAGAAATCAGCCTGTTTGGGATGGAAATTGTTTCCAACACTCTTTCACACATTCACGTACTATCTATGAAATCTCTCTGTGTTATTTTAAGAATCTGTACAACATACTATAAACAACCAGGATTTTTAAAGCTTAAAGAAATAATACCAAAATAAAAATTTTACTCTGTGGGTGGATGGAATTTACATCATTCATGCTTTCTCTTAATACTCTTTGAAAATCCTAAATTCCCTCAAGTCAACCTACAGTGGCATTACAATCAGAACATGTAGACATATATTTAAGCTCTATGCATGTTCTTTATGTATAATATCTGACTACATTTATGTAAAAAAAACAAATGAAGCAGAAACAGGCAAAATATTCTTAATCAATGTAGTTAGGATTATGTAACATTTTCTCCACATTATAAAAAGTTCAATCACTTTTATAATGGAAAAAATGATCATTATTTTAAGGAGCAGTAAAGGCACATCAGGACATGTTACCTTGTACATAAGGAGTTTGTAGATATTCCTCGCATAGAGCTGATTGAATGCAAACTTTGGGGCTTAGAGTTTATTTAACTAGGAGCTAACGTATTTTGGAACAGTCAAATTTCTGCTTTTGAGCAATAAGTTGTCACTTGTCTCACACAGATACTTGCACAGTGGAAAAGGATCCTGAGGGCAGGAAGTTACACACTTGGTGATACCAAGTGTCTGGTTTGCTTCTCTACCTCACACATTCTACTTTGCATATATAAAACTCGAGGAAAGGAAGAATAGGAAACAATATTTGAAAAACTACTCGAACTAGAAAAATAAAATTAATTATTTGTCTTCAAAACATTTATTTGAGAATTTTCACATGGTAGGACCTTAATAAAATTAGAAATTCAGTCATTAGTTTCCTAAAATTTTACCTTGGTAGATAAATAGATGTGTCATTTTATAGATACATATAAAATTCTCAACAATTGTATGAATATCCTTCTTTTCCTTGGACATATAAATCCTTGAGGTTTGACTACCAACCCTTCTCTTCAAGGAAGCCTCCAAAACTTCTCTTGTCTATAGAGTTTTCTTTAATACCTGTTAGTATTTTCTCATGAACTCATTTGAAAATTCATCATCTCCTTTGTTACCCTATATATTTCCTTAAACAGTCATTTAAAATAGTCAAATACTTTAAAATATTACAAAAGACCCTAATCCACTTAAAGGATGACTGAGATTTACTTATTTATTTACTTACTTACTCAATGACTCATTTACTTACTTTTTGTTCTGGTATTAGAATATCAACTTTAGGGTGTTTTCCCTAAACTTTTTTGCTTGGAGCTGGCACTCACATAAGCTACAGCTTTAATTTCCAGATTTTTGCTGATCAATTGGCCATAGAGTCTCCTGAATTTTTCTTGGTGAGCTGGCTTTGAACTGTGATTCGCAGATGTCAGCCTCCTGAGTAACTAGGATTACATTTATAAGCCATTAGCACCTGGCTATGACTTAGTTTAGATTACTATTTCCCTCATGTTTGTTCTTAAGTCTTATTCTTCTTTCTACTGTTAAAGTACCCTCTTCATTTTCTCAACTTTTCTATGTCTGTACCTCAAAAGCATTTGCTGGCCTTACTGTGGCTCTTTTCCAAAACAACACTAGTTCCTTTCTTTAGCTACTCTCATGAAAGCCCTTGGACTCTTGGCTCCTGCTTGGTTCACTTAGATGCTTGGGCAGGAATGACGCAGTAAGCTTTGGCTCAACAAGGCCACAGCAAGCCCCAGGAAATGTAAAATCATGTTCGGTATGCTTTATTAAAAAATTCCTTCTTGTGCTCCTGTTTGCTGATCTGTATGTGAAAATACAATCTTCTTCATTTCAGTGTTGTAAGATCTAAATAAAATAATGTATATAAGCATCTACTTATTAGGTGCTAGTTAGCTTCATGCTTTGGGATTACTTAACTTTTGTTTTCCAAAGTTTGAAACACTGATTGTACCAATTATTTTATTTATTTATTTTTTGTCGGTCATGGGCCTGAGCGCTGTCCCTCAGCTCTTCAGCTCAAGGCTAACACTCTACCACTTGCACCACAGCACCACTTCCAGTTTTCTGATGGTTTATTAGAGATAAGAGCTTCATGGCCTTTTCTGCCCAGGCTGGCTTTGAGCCAGGATCCTCAGATCTCAGCCTCCTGAGTAGCTAGGATTACAGGCATGAGCCACCTGCACCCAGCTGATTCTACCAATTATGAATAAGAATTTTTTTGAAATGAGGATTGAGGTAAATAATGCAGGGAAATACTAGAGTTAAATTAGATTTTAAAAGATTTCTTCATGGAATCTCTAAAGTGTTATGATTTTCCAGTGGAATACAGCAGACATAGTCTCCTGTATGTATTTAACAATAGATGTGTCTGCTTTCCATGAAATATGTGTAAAAAATGGGTTAGACAATCATGTTGCTAATTTGATTCCTCCTTATGTCAATAAACTTCAAAACTAAAGCTTCTGTTTTATTGAGTGATTTACTCAATTCTATCTTCTGTAACTACATAGCCATGTAAACCCAGATTCACAATACTATGTAACCAAAATGCAATAGGATCTGAAGATAAAATACCATGGCAACTTGGAAATAATTAACTTTAATTTAAAGCTTCATATGTTTAGTAAAACATCCTTACCAATCTCAACAACTTTATGCCATTTTAATTAGATAAACTTTAACACATTTGAAAATTGTTGAATTGAAAGAAGATATAATATTTCATCTCAAGTATATAGTAGTGAATTTGTTTTGCAAGTGAAAGAACTCTGAAAAAGATCAAACATGAACTACCCAAGGCTCCAGGGACTAAACAAAAGCAATAATAGATTCTGGAGAATAATGGAAACCTGGGATGTGATAACTCTGTAGAATGAGTTCCTCTGGTTTTGGCCACCACTTTGAAGGCACCAACAATCATTGTATAGTTAGTGTCAGGTGACTAAAATCTGGTGGAAATGCTAGACTTTTTTTTTTGCCAGATAACCCAAGTAAAAGATCCCTGGGGCAATCAAAGCCACCAAAGAATTAGGAAAATTCTTGAAAAAGAAAGAAGTAAAGAATGGCAACTCCCTAATTCAGTGTTGAAACTGAGCTCAAGTTTCAAGATGACCCTTGAATGATACATTTGTGAAGCAATTGAAAGCAGCTTACCACAAAGGATTAAGTACCTGGCCTGAGAGTTAAACTTGCATCCATCACAGATATGACAGCCTATAATTTCTGTTTAAACAAGTTGAAATTGTTGCTAAGAACTTAGTAATGAGAAACATGAATACCGTAATCTTTAGAGCAATGCAACAAAATTCAAAATCTATAAAATAGGAACATTATCAATGCCCAGAGTATAACCCAGACTTATGCAACATACTGAGAATCAGAAAAATGTACAACTATCTTCAAATGAAAAGACAACCAATAGATGCCAAACCTTGACATAACACAGGTATTCATGTTATGAGATACTTTAAAGAAGACACATTACTGGAGGGAGATAAACTAACTATGCTTATAATGCATAAGAGGGTAGAAATTCTCAGTGAAGATGCTCTCAAAGAAAAACACATCAAATCACAGTGTGTTAGCGCTGCATACCAGTGGAATGGCGGCAATAAAAGTGACTGATAGTGCTACAAAGCAATGGAACAAATGGGTCTTCTCCCCCACCTCATACTGCTGATGGGAAAACAAAATGTTTCTTTGGAAAACAGTCTGGCTGTTCCTCAAAAAGGAAATAATTTAGTTAGCATGTCATCTAACAAAGTACACAGTGAAACATGTACACATAAAGCAATACATAGATGTGTATATTAGTCCCATTGATAATAACCAAAAAGGTGTAAATTACCTAAATATCGACTAATAAATAAGTGAAATGACTCAATAAAATTAACAAATGGTTTATCTATACAATGGAATGTTGTACAGCAATAGAAATGAATGAAGTACCCACACATGCCACACCTGAACAAGTCTAGACCACGTATCAGATGACACTGCATGATTCCATTTATATGAAATATCTAGAAACAGCCCACCTATAGCGACCAAATAAACTGGAGATTGCTTTAAGCTAGGGGGAAATGAGAAGTGGCTGCTAATATGTACAGATATCTTTCCTTTTGGAAAAAAAGTTGGCAGTACTGAGGACCGAATTTAGAGCCCCACATTGGTTAGGCAGGTGCTTTACCACTTGAGCCATATCCACAGTCCTTTTTGGTTTGGTTTTAAATATGTTTGCATAAATCCAATTATAACATGCTAACAATCATTGATTTTATACTTCAATTAGCTGAAATTCGTGATATATATATTGTAACTCAAAAATCTCTGTGAGACATTTTTTGGTAGAAGCTAATCAGCTGATTCTAAAGTTTATAGTAGTTACAAATGATCTAGAATAACCAAATCAATTTTTAAATAGAAAAACAAAGTTAGAAATACTATGCAACACAATTTCCAATATGGTTAATTTGGGATCTTAGCTAGCTGGCAAAGCATTGTCTATGTTAATTTGGGATTCTTAGCATTGTCTATGTTTAATGCTTAGCAGGCCCTGAGCTCATCCTTTTATGAAACGGAACCCCAGGAGGCTTTTCTAATGATTAGAATGATTAGGCAGCCCTATGTGTGTCTATGGTTGTGTTTCTGTAGAGCTTGGCACATGAGTCAATAGATTGAGAGGGGAAGATCTGTCCTCAAAGGGCTCAATGGAAGAAAAAATATAGAGCAAGAATGAAATCTCGCTCTCTCCACTGGTGTCCACACACTTTTAGAAATTAGAACTCAAGGTTCTCTGGTTTTCGCAATCCAAGACTTGCATGGGTAGCTGTTGGGTCTTCAGCCCTCAATTGGCTTTGGACTGAATGTTGACATAGGCCTTCTTGGTGCTGAAGCCTTCAAACTTGGGCAGAGCCATGCTGCTAGCTTCCTAGTTTTCTAGGAAGCTAGTTTTCCAGCTTCTCTGGTTCTTCCTAGTTTAAATAGCCTGTCATGGTAATTCTCAGCTTCCATAACCAAGGAGGCAATACCTTAATAAGTCCCTTCTCTATCTATCTATCTATCTATCTATCTATCTATCTATCTATCTATCTATCTATCTATCTATCTATCTATCTATCTATCTCTATCCATTTACCTATATATCTATAATTAGTTTCATTTCTCCAGATAACTCTGACTAAATATAGGATAATCACAAAAGTCTGATATTGTTAAAAATAATAAAAGTCAGAAAGAGAGACAGATACAAGAGATAAAACCTCAAAGTTAAGCACAAACATTTTTGGCCAATTGATGTTTTGTGTGTGTGTGCCAGTAGTGGAGCTGGCCAATTAAATTTTAAAAAGCAAAAGAATGAATTTTTGTATTTAATTTTTCACTGGTCCTAAGGTTTGAACTCTGGGCCTGGGTGCTCTCCCCGGGCTTATTTCATTCAAAATGAATGTTCTACCACTTGAGCCACAGTGTCACTTCCAGCTTTTTTGAGTAGCTTCCTGACCAGGCTGACTTCGAACTATGACCCTGGAATCTCAGCCTCCTGAGTAGCTAGGATTACAGGCATAAGCCACCAGCACCTGGCTTATTATCTCATCTTTTAAAAATAAAAAAATGCATATAGTTCACAATTACACAGGATTACACAATTTTTATGATTAATGATAAAGATCTAAAAAAGCTGGAGAGTCATAGGCAGTGATGAATGTCCAAGAAAGAGTATAAGAGAGAGCCCAGGCCATGAGCAGAGCATAGAACAATTCTAGGGCCAGTTTGAATGTATGTAAGGATGCAAAAGAGAAAGTCAAACTTGGTGTAAGAGTTGCAATCTTGGATAAAATAACCTAGGGTAAAATAAAGTAGAATGCAATAGCTGGGTAAGGGAAGTAGCAGTTGGAAAAAATGGAGCAGTGGGGACTCATACAAGGGACTCGTGTGGCCTTTCAGCAGTCATTCACCTACATGACGAACTCCAGGTTTGGGGGAACAGATTTCTTGGCTACAAGAAGCCATCAATAACTACCTCCGTGATCATCTCATCTTGGCCCAGACCCCATTCCAACCAAGTTATTAATACACATATTCTTCTTAAAGAAATAGAAAATACATTCCAGATTGCCAAAGAAAGGAATTCCCCATGATTTATACTGAAATGTTCCTAGAATTTTTTTTCTCCCTCATCTATCTTCAAGAAATACTAAAGACAAATATTTCATGAATCCAGAGGTACTTCTGGCCAGCATCTGGAGATGATCTTGAGAATACAAATCTGCTATCATTTTTCACCACAGGACTGTACTGTCAGAACATGTAATAAACATAACCAGCCAGAGGGCTGGAAGGAGGCAGAGCTTATAGTTAACCACTGTGGCAGGAGACAGCAGAAATGAGGGAATGTTTACCTACCTCCCCCTGTACCTGTGTTTTATAACCTGAAATGTTTGAATGCTAGAGGAAGATGCTGATATTGCTGATTCTCTCCAAACAGGTAGAATTTTACTAGACTGTCATATGGAGAGGCAAATTGATGCAATAAATGGGGTTTTTGTAGGCCATTGAGTCAATTAGATCTGAGTTTGATTCTTTATCTTGTCAACTGATGGGCTGGACCTAAACATTTCTTAGAGTTGTTGTTTGGTAGAACTTGGCTTTGAACTCAGGGCTTCATATTTGCTGAGCAAATGCTATACGACAGAGCCACACCCCTCCAACCCTTTTCTGTACTCTTCTTTAATTTTTATTTTTTAAAATTGTTATTATAAAGGTAATGTAAAGAGGCCTTACAGTAATATTACAAGCCAGGTAATAAGTACACTCTTTTTGTATAATTGGTGTGTGTGTGTGTACTGGTTAAGTCTGAGAGAGAATCTTCTTTCTGGCCCAATTACATGCCTAAACTGTGATCTACCTAGTGTAGTCTTCCTGTTGTACTGGGATAACAGGCATGCATGATCATGTACAGCTTCTTCTGTTGAGATAGAGTCTCATGGATTTTTCTGCCAGGGCTTTTCTGGAACTACAATCATCCCAACAACCTCCCATGAAATTGGGATGACAGGTGCGCACCACTACACCCAGATACTGGTTGAAGTGGCATCTGATGTGTATGCCTAGGCTGTCCTTAAACTACAGTCCTCCAAACATCAACCTCCTAAGTATCCAGGATTACAGGCATGAGCCACCAATGCCTAGTAACATTTCTTAATTTTGATGAATACAATTTCCATATTTTAAAAATGGACTTGTCTCTATATATTGTCTCTATAGGTATGCTAATAACAAGTTCGACAAGAAATGTACTTATTGCCTTACGTATGTAATCATAACCCCTCTGTACATCATCTTGACAATAAAATAGTGGTTGCTTGAAATTATTATTATAAAACCATTCTCCTCTTTCGAGTGCATAGCCATTAGATGGTTAAATGAATTAGAAATGCCTATAGTTAGTAAGATTATGGAGTAACTTGAATTGTCATACTCTGCTTACTAGAATATAGAATTTCTACCACCCCCTTTGATAGTACCTACTAAGATGGATTCATCTCAGTACTTAGCAGTTCTCCTTCTTGGTATGAACACAAAATAACTGCTTACATATATTAGCAAAAACATGAACCAGAAAACAGGGAAGAATAGGGAAGCACAATAGGGAAAAACATACAAAAGAAAAGTACAAAGGAGGGGGTAACAATGCTCAAGAGGAAATGTACTCATTACCTTATTCATGTAACTGTAAACACTCTGTACAGTATCTTTACAATAAAAATACTTTTTAAAAGGCAAAAGCAAAGAGAAAAAAACCATGAACTAGAATTTTCGAAGCAGTGCTCTTCATAATAGCATAGCATACAACTGGAAACTATCAAGTGGGCATCCGTAGTACAGTGCAGGTGTCAGGAAAAATGATCTGTGAAAAGCCAGATAGTAAATATTTTAGATTCTGCAGGCTAAGAGTCAAAATTCAAGTCATTATTGCATCACTGCTATCTCTGGTTCCCTAAGCAGCAGCACAGAGCAATGAAATGCTGCATATGGTCTCAGTTAGAACTCTTTCCCTCTGCCATTGTAATGTGAAAGTAACCATAGATAATACGAAAATGAATGTGTGGTGTGTTCCAATAAAATGTTATTTATGGACACTGAAATTTAAATTTCATAGAGTTTTTGTATGTCATGAGATATTATTTTTTTCTTTTTTAAGCACTTAAAAATGTACAAAGCATTCTTTATAGGCTGTATAAAAATAGGAGGTAAGCCAAATTCAGCCAATGCATTATTGTTTGTCAAGCTCTGGTGTGGTGATCAATGTTATACATCCTCATGATGGAATACTATACAACCCTGAGAATGAAAACAAGTGTACAAAACCTTATGCCTACATATCATGAACAAAAGAATAAAATATTGAGTAAAAGAATCCAGGTACAAAAGATGTCACATTCCATTCATAAAAGTTACAAAATCTGGGGCAGTATTAATCGATGCTTTTAGAATTCAGTATAGTGGCTCCTGTGTGGATAGTGACTAGAAGGAGGAACAGAGCGGAACTCAGGACTGAACGTTAATGTGTTTTTCTTCATATGTTCAGTTTGTGAATAGACTGCTTTTTAGAATAATATGTATATGATATGTGAAGTTTTCAAGAAACAGAAAAAAACCCTCCACCAATTTCCTAGAATTCAGGCCTTCTCCAGGCTACACCTAACTCACAAGCTTTTAGGTAGTCATCTCCACTTTCATCAGTCATCTGGCTATTGCCAGAGACCCCTAAAGACCGACACCTCCTTGCTGCCTTAGTGGGAAGAGCAGTTGAAGTAAAGACTAGAGCCATGTGCAGAACAAATGAAGATCTGGCTTTTACTTCACTGCATCAAATGCGTAGCTACGGAAAAACATTTTGTCTTTCTGCATTTTTCTTTTGTCATCACCTGCCAAATGAGGACATAGTTTTATCTTTTTAAATGTACTGAAAAGATTATCCTTGATAATGAGGAATTGCTCTGTGAAGCTCTGTTCTAGGCATATGATCACCACCAATGACCTTCTTTGCTTAGTTACCCACAATGACCAGCTGGAATACATCCAGCTATCTCATTCTCATTTTGTACTTCTGTTCAGGGACATGGGGCAGTGTTGTGGTTGGGAGCATAGACCCTCAGTTAAAAATCTTGGCTGTGCCACCTGTCTTGCTGCTTCTCTGTGCCTTGGTCTACTTCATATTAAAATATCTACTTGGTAAGTTTTTATTTATTTTTGTACTTTTTAATACATTTTTACAATTTATTGCAGTCACCTCCAGTATGACCCTGATGATCCCCACCTCTTGGGGTCACATGTTTGAGTGATGCTCTCCTAGCCTGTACCCAGGTTGGTGGTGTGACAATAAAATATGGCATGCTGCATGGATGTTAACAGTTACTTTGGGTGCATGAAGTTAGCTGAGTTCTGTCATTAGATTATTAAGGACTGAGGCTCCCATCTTGGGGACCCTCTCTGCCAGCTGTTGAGTCAAGCAGCCCAGTAAAGAGGTCCATATAGCGAAGAGCAAGCCTTCCAGCAGGCATCTGATTGATCACAGATACAGAACCTTGAACCCCAGGTAAGTTTCAAATGGTTGCATCTCTGACTGTCAGCCAAATGAAAATACTAATCCAGTCAAGTTCTCCCAGGTTCCTGACCCTCAGAAACATAACAATCAACAGTGAACAATCAATACATGAGGCACATAAGGCATGCAATAAAAATGATAAAACATTAGCTGTAATGATCTCTTGTCCCCTAAAGGCTGGCACTTCTATATCTATAATGCTCATTGCTGATGCTCCTACATTGTGGAATAGGTCAGTGCCAATGGACAGAACACAAGCAGTGTCTTTGCCTTTTCCTGGTTCTCCTGAAGACACAGCATTCCCTGGCTTCATTCATAGGAGCTCTGTGTGTGGGTTGTGTGGCTCTAAGTCTTTATAGAAATTTTCTCTTTCCTTAGAACATTTTTCTTTTTTTTATTCTTTTGGGTCCAGTCATGGGGCCTGAACTCTGGGCCTGGGTGCTGTCCCTCAGCTCTTCAACTCAAGGCTAGTGCTCTACCACTTGAACCACAGCGCCACTTCTGGCTTTTTTCTTTTTGCTTATGTGGTGCTGAGGAATCGAACCCAGGGCCTCATGCATGCAAAGCAAGCGCTCTACCACTGAGCCACCTTCCCAGCCCTAGAACATTTTTCTTAAGACACCTCCTCGGAGTTTTTATCCAAACCACAATAATACCCCCTTGAACTTTTATTCTACATTGTATTTTCGAAGTGGCTTTCTTACTTTTTCAGCATCCTTGGCCATGCAGAATACTCATTCTCCTTGGTGGACTTCATACTATGGCCACCATTGGAGCCAATTTGTCCTTCTAGCGGCAGACTTTGAGTTGGGAATTAGTAGTGCATGAGGTTTACGGAGAACAAGATTAGAATCAGAAAGTGAAGCAGGATGGGATGGAAGCCGTCAGACTGTGAGGGACATCCAAGATCTGTGAAAGAGGTAAAAAGCAATCTTGGATTAGGTTAGCCTCAGATGGGGATGCAGGTCCGACAAAAGCTTTACTCTGACTGGGAGCTGCAGAGCCAAGAGAGATCTCCAGTGGAAATGGCCATGCCCCAGTTCAGTCAGAAGCAAGGGGTTCTTGGGAACTCTGGTGCCTAAGCTAATAAGGAGATTTGGAGCCTCAGAGTGCAAACATTTGGAAGCTGTGACCTCACCACCCTTCTTTCATCTCAACAGGGGCTTCAGTGTTTAGAAGGAGAGCTAAATATGTTACCTGCATTGTGGTCCCAGCTATCTTCATTTTCATACCAGGCCTAGCCTCCTGGCCTCAACCCAAGATTTGACTTAAAATGTATCTGATAGGGCCTAGATGTCTCAGATACACCGAAATAACAGTCTCGTGAATAATGGAGTGCCACTTTGAAGAGAGTGGGACTCTCTTCATGAGAATGAGGAAAGATGAATTAATTGTAACGTGAGAATGAATGGGCTCAATGGCAACCTGAGAGGTCACGGGGGTAAGGCTTGGTAGTAATCAATCATCCTGTTTCCCCCTGAGCTTTTGTTCTAGGTTCTCAACTGTGCAAAGTATTTACTATAAGAAAACTGCAAGTATAGGATTCTAATATCAGAAAGGAAGTGAGTGGTTCCCTCTTACTTCCTTTAAGATGTGTTGCGCCCTCCTCCACTGATCTTTGAGTAAGCGAAGATAGCATCATGGTTCCTGAATGTTATTGAGGAGGGGAGGCTATTAGAGTGTCTACTTTTCCAATTATAAAACAGCAGGATCAGTCTGATTATGTCTGATCACTAGGCTTTCTTTCTGGCCCACGGAGTCAATGAAACCATGAAAACTTCATAGAACAATTCTCAAATAAAATATCGAACTCCATTTAAATGAAAAGACAATGTGCTTGCTCTGAAGTGTTTGTTGTACATTTCCTCTGGTGCATATTGGGACTCAGGAGTAGCAGAGCCATGTGCTGAACTATTGCCATTGTGCTGACATAAAACAGGCTCTTGTTAATTAGAAACATGAGCCCAAGATGAAACAGTGCAGTCTCTCCAACATTTCCCCACCCTTCCCAGTTCTTGATGTGATCAAGGGACTTGTGAATACAAACCCCAGTTTCTGTCTGGAACAAAACATACAAGGTAACTCCTTACATCACAAGATAGCTTTTCCACATACCCTTACCTAAGCAGACAGGCATACACCAAGGACATACGAGTCCCTGGCCTTCACTGGAGGAGTAGTCAACCATCATCCTTTATTTAATCTTCACAACAAGTATTAGGAGGTAGATCTTTCTTGACTCCACATTCTAAATGAGGAATCTGAGCCTAGGTAAAGCCAGACAATTGTTCCAGGTTTCCTTGCCTATACATGGATGAGCTAATCCTTTCCAAATTGAAGTCTAATGCTCTGTCCATTCTACCATATGCAAGGAAACTTCTTAACTAGCATCTCATTCCTGTATCCACAGAGTGCACAGCTAACTTTGTTGGGGTCACCTTAGAAGTAGACCCTGAAACAAGAATTTAAATGAAAGTACTTTATTTAAGAAACACCCAAGAGAGACAAGCTAAGGTGAGCCAGGAAAGGAAGGCAGGCAATAAATTGTGCATTATGCATTAAGCCTAAAACAATTGTCAGGCAACAGAAGCTAAGCCTGCTGGGGTAATAATGTCTCTAATGGGTAAGGGACTGGAGGATTTACAAATCAACTCTGCCATTCATTGATGGAGGTCTTCTTGCAGCACAAGTTAATTTCCTGGCATTAACAACCTGCCACCCAGGTGGAGGAAATAGGCTTCAGAGACTGCAGAGTTCCCAACTGGAGATTGGGCTGGTATGCACCAAGAGGAAAGGCCAGTGGAGAAGACAGAGCCCTAACAGTGCCAGGGCAACCACTAAGAACCCAGTGCTGAGGAATCTGTCAGCAAATAGCTCGGCCACTTACTGTGTGAGACAACACAGGTGTGACGCAGACACTGACCTGATTTGTATTTGGGGAATAGGGCAAGGCCACGTCTCAAAATAAATACTAAATTATTAGGATATGCTAAGTGTTTGACAGAAGAAGGTGCAAGCATAATTTAACTAGGCCTTCTTAACAAAACACAAACAACCCCTACTTGGTCGTAACTCTGGCCACTTTCGTGTCTTTCTTTGGTCTTTGTCAAAGTCAAGTTCTGAGGAAAGGTGTATTTAAAATCTGTCTCCCCAAGTATATGGATGAGATCTTCCAAGGATAGAATATGTTTTTGCTATCTTACAATCTTTGTATACTATAATAATTTTATTATGAATTCATTTGTTTTTCCATATTTGCTAGATAAAAAGAATATATGGACTTTGCTAGAATGGAGTAAACTCATTCCAGCTTACTTATTCTTCCATTATTTATAACAAAAAACATGAAACAAAATACACACAATAACGAATGAACGGTTCTGAAGGTTAACAAGAGCTGGCTAACAGGAGAGAACAGTTTACTCCTGAATGCAGCTGGATGACAGGACTGAGGGACACAATTTCTCCCTATCTTGTCTCTCTTGCTTTTGGTGTATGGAAAGAGTTCCTCCCAGAATAGTAGCGAAAGTGAAGATAAAAACTCTGAGAGAAATCCCCCACTTGCTAACCTGAAGGCAGCATTAGGAGCTGTCCTAAACTGGAGAGAGATGGCAAATTCTTATAGTTTTGGTTGTTCTTACTTTTTCTCTCGGTCCTTTCCTGTGTCAGCCCCATTTGGGAAGTTATGAGGTAATGGCTATGGTATGGGGATCTAAATCTGAAAAAGAAACATCATGTTTGTCTGGACAAAGGAATTGGAAAAAAGACTTCATTAGCTTAAAGAATATTGAAGATCTCTGGTTTTCTGTCGAACAAAAAGTGAGCATATATTCAATGTACAAAATAAAGAGTTAATTAATAAAAAGTTAGCATATATTCAATGTACAAAATAGTTTATTGTGATACTCCTATACAAATAGTAATGTGTTTTGATTGTATTCGTTCCCTCTACTATTCTCTTATTCCTTCCCCATCCCTTTTCTTCTCTTCTCTTTCCTTCTATATCCCTACTTCTTCCCTTTACTTTCATGTCTTTTTTTTATTCCTGAGACACTTTTGTTAATATTTATTTTTCAAAGCACATGGTCCAAAGGATAGAATTATTTTTGTGGATAAAATTTCATTTCAGAGGATATGATCCTGAAAGGAACTCAAATTTTCTAGCTATAGGACATAGGACAGGAGCTTGCAAGTTTTTATGGGGACCAAAGAATGTGATAGAAATTTGAAGAAGGAGAGTTCTGGGAAAGGAGGTTTCTAAATCTATGTACAACTCAACATAAACCCCTATTACATGTATAGTGCACTTGTATAGAGTAGATCTAAAGAACATAGCACTGAATATTGAACTGACACTAGACCCACCACCGACAGAAAGTGAGATGAAGCATGTGATATAAATCTGAGTTGATGTCCTGCAATAACAACGTAGCAATTGCCCACAAAATCAATCATAGAACTACAATCACCTACCAACATGATCACAACAATTACCCGCTAACGTGACAGAACATTAGAAAATTTTAACAAGAAACAGAGCCTTATCACAACATACTCAGAATGTTCAGGAGATAATCCAAAATTACTTTACATCCAAAGACTGAGGAAACCTGCCTTATCCTAAAGGGAAAATATAGTCAGTAAGACATCCACTTGAGTTAACCTAGACATTGAAATGATCTGACCCAAGCTAGCAGAACTGTGCAAAAATGAAGGCTTTTCAAATAAGTGAACAGATAGGTGCTCTCAGAAATAGAGATGATATTTATAAGGTCAGATTGAAATGGTAGAAATGAAATATCCAATCATTGAAATAAAATGGTTTCATGAGCAGAATGCAGTAAAGAGAGGGAAAAAGTCAGGGAAATTGAAGAAGTCAGAGCTCCAGAAAGAAATGAGATGCAAAAAATGTATACTCTATAGGAATATAATAGAATGTAAATAATAGCTGGGTGTGATGGCTCACATGTACGATCTCAGCTATTTGGGAGGTAGAGATTGGGAGGATCACCAATTTAGTTTGGACTAACTTAATGAGACAATAAACCAGGTCTATAATCCTGTAATCTCAGCAATTCAAAGGGCATAGTCACAAGGATGGCAGTCCAAGTCTGGCTCCAGGCAAAAATGTGACACCCTACCAGAAAACTAGCTAAGGCACAGAAGGACTGGAGTATAGCTTCGATTGTAGGGTGCCTGCCTAGAAACCATGAGGCCCACAGTACAAACCCCAGTACCCACAAAACCCATCACCTAACTGATAATGAGCACTATTTGTATGGGTTTCCCTCTCCCACTGTGAGACCTGTTGTTCAGAGTAACCTTCCCCAACCTCTGAGATTTGTATTGACTGTTCTCTTTTTTCCCATTGCTTCCAATCATGCACTTGTTTCCAAACAATATCTTTCAGAATTATTTTTGGTACAATTCAGAATACAACTATCTGAACCTTGCTTTACATCATAATGCCTAAGATTGATGTTCAGAGTAATCTATAGCTATGGCAAGATGACATTTCATTGCCGTATACTATTTATGCAAGTACACCACAATTTAAATGCTCTTTTCCTGTAGATTGATGTTATGCTACCTCTAGTGAATTTAACAATGCACTTTGCTATTAGAAACAATGTTGCCATGACAATTTTATTTGCATGTGTGTGTGTGTGTGTGTGTGTGTGTGTGTGTGTGTGTGTGTGTTAGTCTCCATATCTACTTGGATTATTTCTCTAGGGAGAAACTTCTAAGAACAGAGCTTCTAGGTCATAGGGCATGTAAATATTTACATTTTTAAAATAATGCCTATTAAATATTGGATTTATTTATCTTAGTTTTTCCTTCACCTTCCTACCAACAAATGTCAGATAGTGACTTTTTATTTATCTAAAGAGTAAGAATCATGTCATGATTTTCACTTTTGAAACTAAACTCAACATCTTTTCAAATGTGTATTTGTTGTATGTATGGATCTTTTTTCGAAATGCCCATTTGTATCTTTTTCTTATTTTTCTTTGAGTTATTTGACTTTCCTCATTAATTTATAGCAGTTATTTTAATATTCTGCTCACTAATGACTCATTACTTTAAAACGTTACAATTATTTTTCTCCTATTAGTTGGCTTGTTTTTCTATGTTATGGTTGCTTTGTAAATAAAATTCTTCAATTTTAATTTAGTTGGGGTAGTACTATTCTACAGTGGTGAAAGTTGGGTTTTTGTAAGTATTTTATCTTATTTTTGTTTGATAAACATTAATTATTTTAATATAGATCAGTGTAAAATTTATACATGCAGCATGAGCTGATCAAATCTAGCCTTCCTTTATTAATCCTTGTTGAGTAGCATCAACATCAACATATTTTTTCTACATCAACACATTTTTATCTTCTATATATAGGAGATTTCATGTTTGTCTTTTTGTGTCTGGCATATTTCACTTAACATAATGTCTGCAGCTTTTCCTTTCTGATACAAATAACAAGATACCATTATCTTTTTGACCGAATAACATTCTCATGCATATATAGTAAATATTTGTGTGCCTATATGTTTTCTTCATCCATTCTAGCTATTTGATCATTAAGTATCATTATTTCTACTTCAGAGATGAATTTTTCTTTTTCTCAAGGCTAGTGCTCTACCACTTGCAGCACATCTCCACTTGGAGAGAAGAGTCTCTTGGATTTGTCTATTCATGCTGGCTTCAAATCTTGAGCCTCAAAGCTCAGCCTTCTCGGTAGCTAGGATCATAGGCATGAGCCATCAATGCCAACCTTCTAGATGAAGAATTTGAGAATAAAGACTAGAACATATGTTCTCTAAGGCCATAGCTCTCTAAAGCTACATTGTGACCCGACTTGTGTTTGGATGACCTTAGTGTTCCTGGCTCATTCAGAACTTGAGATAAGTAGAAAACAGTTGAAGGATACCCCAAATTTCTATCTTAAACAATAAAATGTACTAGGACATTGCTAGCAGTATGAGGAAGGCCAAGAAGATAGTAAAAAAGCTGAAGCAAACTGTTTGATTCTTGACATATTTTCTTTTCTCTTTCTTGGTCTAGTTGATAAATAAATAATATTTATTAATATATGGAGGAAAAATGTTGTCTTGTTAATGCCCTTAGCACTTTTATTAAAGGACACAACTCATTCTGCAATTCAGCCATTTATGTCCAGCTGTTCATCTGTGTCTTTGGAGCCAGCCAATAGCAGCCACTGTCTGTCCATACTTAGCTGTATGACAGTCATTCCTGTCTAATGCCCACAACCATGAAATTTACCGTCCCACAGAAAATTAAAGAAAAAACTCAAACCTCTAGTTTTCATGGCCTGGCATATCTTTTGCTTTGAGGAGAGAATGGTAAGAAGCACCATTAACACTTCCACCCAAAACGAAAACAACAGAAAAGAAAACAATGAGTTTTTCTTAACTTAGAAACTGTTTCATCCAAAAATCTAGGCTCTTCACTGGAGTGTAAATCTGTAACAGCAGTCATTTTAAGATTCTCAGGCAATGAAAACCATTTTTTTCCACAACGCAAGAGACACCAGCTGCATCAGCCTACATCCCAGCTAGAAACAGATGACACTCTCAAACTGGATGACTTCAGGACAATTTTACAAAGAACAATTCACAATGGCAGTATGACCACGGATTATGGGAACAAAGGATAATAAATTCCTTGTGGTTTTTAACAACGGGAAGTGATTTCAGGCTTAAACTAGGAGGATTAAGAGAGGAGGTATTTAGCAAAGCTCAGAGAAAACAACAGGATCTCTCACCTTCAGATTAAGAACACCATCAACATGAGGTGTTTTACCTTGGAAAAAATCCAAAGGATAAATGTCAAAACTCATATTCCTTCCAACTCCCATCCCATGTCTTTGGGTCAACCAAAATAGGCCATTACACGGGGAGGCCATTGATGTGTCCTAGGATACAGGGCAAACTAGAAGATGGTAGAGAATGATTATAAAACTGCAACTGAAAAAAAAAGCATTGACACTATTGACCACTTTTGCCTTCAAAACTATCTCTTATTCCTGTCAGGTAAAAGAAGAATGTCCTTCATATAGGTGACACAAAAATTAGAAAAGACAGGATGACTCCTGTCATATTACTTTTCCCCAATAGAATGAATTATATCTTCACCTCAATGAAATGGAACAAAAATAATTTATTTGCTACTGAATGACTAGGATCCTAGAAACAGAACTGTATTTTGACATCAACAATGGATGGCCACTGTTATCAGTTTGGGCACTCACCAAGGACAGATTAGATGCTAGTGAAATCCTTTATCCAGAAATGTTGTACATGCCAAGAATATTGTTTTCAAGGTAACAAAAGAAAATGGCCTGTGCAGTGAAAATTTTTACAAATTCAAATGTATTTTAGGTCAGAAACAACTTGGTTTCTAGGGATTATTACGCAAATACATTTTCATAACATCAACCTTGTGTTATATACTGTTCATAGAACAACAATTAGTACATGAAAGATCTCTCATTTCTTTGTCATGTTGGTGATGCTGAGGATTGAACCCAAGGCCTCATGTATACTAAGCAAGTACTCTATCCCCGAGTAACATCTTCAAACCAAACTCTACACAAAAACCCAAAACTCTAATGAAAACAGCTTCTAAAAATGTGATGGGTGTTCCACGTGTACACAATGTTTTTGTTTTTTTTTTTTGGTCAGTTGAACTCTGGGCCTGGGCGCTGTCCCTCAGCTCTTCAACTCAAGGCCAGCGCTCTACCACTTGAGCTACAGCGCCACTTCCGGTTTTCTGGTGGTTTATTGGAGATAAGAGTCTCATGGTCTTTCCTGCCCGGGCTGGCTTTGTACCGCGATTCTCAGATCTCAGCCTCCTGAGTAGCTAGGATTACAGGCGTGAGCCACCGGCGCCCGGCTCACAATGTTATAAGAAAGAAATTAATTATTGATTATTGCCTGGTGAGCCAAGGGGAGGCTTTAAGTCATCAGTGGAATAATTAAGAGTGGTACTGCACTCCACTGGAAAGTAAGGAAAAGTATATTTCAGAAAGAGGTAAGCACTGTTGGTTTTTTCCTTCCATGTCAATGGGATACAACCATGAAGTACTTTATATTCTAATAACTCTAAAAGTACTAATTTGGTTACAACACTGAATTATATGACATTGTCAAAGGATTTGGAAGAATGGAGCCAAAATATTAGGAAGACCTCAATCATAGAAGGTCTGTATTATGGGAGATGTGGTGGTAATATTACCAATATCACATGATAGAAAATTTACATTGTAGAGCGATAAATCCATGTAGAGTTAAGAGGAGCTAAATATGGAGGAAAAGAATCAATAATGTAACTTCATGTGGGTGACCAGAAGGGTGTTAGAAAACATGAGATTACTTAGAACCTCATGACTTGGAAACTGATTGGGTAAAGGATGAGAAGAAAAAGATGAACTCTGATATGTCTTCTAACATTAGTGTTTAAATGGCTAATGGGGTGATGGTATCCTGAAAGGAGAAGGCATAGGTTTTGTAAGAGAAATAAGTTGAACGTAATTCAAATAAAGTGGATTTATTCTCTATGTGTCAAGGAAATATGTCTTACATATGCAGGGTTGGTGTTTTATAAAGGACTTGTTAGTAGTAGGCTGGGTATTGAGCACAAGTTCTTTCTGTAATTGGAGTCATAGGTTCTAAATTTAGGTGCATATTCATGGCAGGTGCATATTAGTGGCAAGTGAAATCTGATAGTAGGTAGAGAGGTATAAGATCCTTTTGATCCTCACCCCCAGACCCCACACATTAAACTCTACAGGACAACTTTACCCATCAATGTCTGATTATTTAGAATAAAACTGTGGCTCACACAAAGTACTGAAAATATTACTTAAAAGAAGAGTGAGGAGGAAATAAATTAGACCAAGAATGAAATAAATAAATAAATAGACAACAGCCATGTTAATGAAGAGAGAAAGCAAGTTGAGTGAAGAGAAGCCCTAAGGCAATGATCAGAGATGTGGAAGAAACAGAGGAATACTGCTATTAAGGCCATAGGGAGGATGGACCGGCCATGAGGGTCAAAGGGTGCAGCCTGCCAAATAAGATAAATGTACACAATGGAATTGGTAGTTAGAAGAGCGGAAGAGGAGCCAGATCTCCAAGGACTTAAAAGTGGATGGAAACAAGGAAATGGGCCAGAGTGCAGGTAACTCTTGTACAAAACTAGATGAAAAAGAAAATTAAGATACTGGTTCAGAGATTAAAGGAAAGGGGAGAAAAGCAGGTTTGAATTTTTATTTGTAGGTTGCAGTATTTTAACAATATTAGTCCTTTTCAATGAAAGGGATGAGGAGGTTTATGTGCTGTGGGAGAAAGGGAAAAATTGTGTTTTAAAGAGAAGAGGATGGATGGACCAAGGTTTTTGAGAAGACTTAACCAGACACTGAAGGAAGTGGCTGAAACTTTATCATTTGACCTGGAAAGACCCTGACAGACACCTTCATTTGGGGTTTTGGAGAACTTGGTTCCAGACTCGTCTTGTCTCTGCAGATATTTCCATGAGTTTCAGTGCCCATTTCTGCTCAGCTACCATAATTTGAGATGCATCCTGGCTAAAGGGGGTAAGGAAGGAAATCAAGGAAGAGTTTCGTGAGAAGCATCCAGCATATGCTTGCATCTGGAAGCTGAGGCACACCAGCATTTTTCCCACACCCAGCCTTCTGGTGCTGGGTTTCCACTTTCCTGTGGAGTCTTCTTTATTTTTTTTCCCTCTGAATCAGAGTGAGTTAGGAAATATAAACATGAGAATCATGACAAATTCATCCATGTGGGAAAGAAAAGATGTCACTACAGCTTTATTTGAGCATCTGGGTAGCAGTTATGACAGGGAAAAATGAGAGAGCTTCATTAGAACTAAAATTTTCCTGTCCTTCCTTCTTTCTTCTTTCCATTCCTCATTATACTAACTCTTCTTTGTTCTAAAGTAGAAATTCAATGATACAATGTTAGATTCTCTGTCCTGAAGGAATCATCATGTGAGTGAAGATGTAAAAAAAAAATCTCTAGACTGGAATCAATCTTGCAAGATTGTGTCCCCCAAGGCTAAGAATTAGGAATCCCAAGATAAATTAAGAGATAAATCTGTTTTGGTAAGTTTGAAAAGCATATTGAGTGAAGTGGCTAATGCTTATATAGCATCAGACAGAGGAGCAAACAGAAGAAAAACAATGTAGAGAAACAACTCAGCCCATTAAATATTTACTGTACCCACTGTAGATGAGGCATTGAGTAGGAAGACCTACAGCAATGAACAAGACAAGAAACTCAGAAACCACACAGTACCCAGCCCACTAATCCCAACTCTGGGTTCTTAATACCTTTAGGGGTCCAGGAAAACAGTAACAATGGATCCATAAGATTTAAATCTGTGAAACCTGATAAGAAGGTATTTCAATAAGATCTTGTATGGAGTTTAAGGGTGGTAAGAGTTACTGCCAAACTTGGAAGGATATGTTCTTTCACTGGTCAGACTGGTGCTTTCTCTAACAAATCTCTGTGTGAATGTGTCCCCTCTGCCTTTTCTCCTTCCTCTCTGAGTTAATTCTAATGAGTCTTTTGCTTTTGAGTTCAGGAGCCATGCTATCTCTCAAGCTCAGATTGGCTTAAGTTTTCCTTCTAATTTGTACTACCGCCTTATGCTTTCCTTAACAAAGCTTTGGACATTTAAGCTTGACTAAAACTCCATTTCTTCTGGTGTCTTCCGCAAGGCTGTGAATTCTTCCTTGGAGCACTCTCTCTATGTCTCTCTGCCTCTGTTTTGGTCTCTCTCTCTTTCAATGTATTGTGGGAATTGAGCTCAACCACTTGCACCATTCAGCCCTGGTGTTATCCCTTATTGACATCCTAAAACTCCAAAACCCAGCATCTTCTCATCCAACACAACACTTAACACACATCTAGCCTATAGGAGGTATTCTATAGATGCTTGTTTAAAGAAGTTACAGACAGAGAAAGAACAATTATGCTTTATTTGATACAAAAGTTGGCTTCTTTCTTCATCTTTCAGCTGAGGTAGCGGCTGAATCACCCACCTGGCTGTATGAATACCCAAACACTTTTTTCTCAGGACTTGTTTCTTCTTGAGTCTGTCTTGTTATCCTAAGCTCTCAGAGTTCAGGACTCCATATAAATACTGTAAAATCTTTTCCATTCCAGGAAGTTCTGGCCTGACTCTGCGGAGAGTGATGGGGGGGGACACTGACCTGGGGATTTCAAGAGGAGCTTTCTGGAGCTATGTGGAAAGGAATGATGTCTGGCTAGTCAAGCCATTTTCAGGTTACAGAGGCACTCATAAAGTCCTTACTGAAAAATTAAGTTCTTTCTCTCTACCTTAAGGGATCTTCCAGTTCTCATCTTTTCAAATTCTAGATCCAGTTAATTTGAGTCAATACTTAACTACCTTCATATACTTAATGAATTGTGTCATCCCCTTTCCTTTTCTACAATCATTCACTTAAACAATTCTGTTAATTCATTCAATACTTCTAGCTGAAGAATTCATGTAGAAAAAAAATCTTACCTTTGCTCTCCCAGTGGGGGAACCTAGACTAAGGGGCCTCTAAAATTTGGTCTCAAGGACTATTTAACCTTTGAAAATCATTGAGGAACCCAAATTACTTCTGTTCATGTAGATTTTGTCTATTGGCATTGGAAATTGAAACAAAAATTCTTTTAAAAAGTTAAGACAATAACAATAATCTGAATGTGACATTTCATACCAGTTATTCAGAAGGCAGAGAATGAGAGGGTTGTGGTTTGAAACCAGCACGGGGTATAAAAGTGACACTATATCTCAACAAACAAACTGGCATGGTGATTCTCAACTTTAATCTCAGGGAAACAGGGTGCATGGTTAGGAGTATCTCAATCTGAGATTGAGAGAAAAAAAAGTGAGAACCTATCTGAAAATTATCTAGAAGCAATAAAAGGGCTGGGGACATGGTTCAAATATAGAATAACTGTACAAGTCTGAATTTAAACCCCAGTACTGCCAAAAAAAAAAAACAGAACAAAGCATCAAATCCATTGCATGTTTACAGATATAATATTTAATAAAAATAAGAATTTTGTCTAAAACACAAACAATTCATGACAAGTTTTAGACATTAACATTTTGCAGGTCTTGAATATCTAGTTTAATAACAGACATCTAGATTCTCATATCTGGCTCTGTAGTTCAAATCTGGTTAATAATGTGTTTAATGACCTCTTTAGGTCATTGTGAATATGTTAATATCATGCCCAAACTGGACAAGGGACTATTCTTATAGGTTTATTGCAATTTGACTTAGAAACCACATCAACAAGTTTTTTTGTGCTTTAATGAAATCTATTGGTGTTTTCCCTCCTTTGAATGGATTGTTTTGCTCATGTATAATTATGTAATGTCATGTACTGGAGATATGGAAAATAACAGCCCACTGAGTTATGCATATCTTCAAAATGTTGACTTCACTAATTATTTTCATCAGGTAATGTTTCATGAATTAGTTTTTCATATGAAAAATTCCATTCCCCATGATCACCGGAAACTCATCAAAAAAGTCTAGATGTATATGATGTCTGTTAAGCTCATGATGGTAGATGCAAATTTTCCAGAACTTTAGCTTTTGCTTGAAGGCTGGACTCATTGGCAACAAATACATGAGTTGTTTTCCTTCAAGTGACAGATTATTTTTTATTCATTTTTAGAAAATAGATGACACATTCCCAAATCGGAATTGCCAAGATTTGTTAGTCCCTCAAGTATAAAATTAATATTTTGGGCACCTCTGAAATTGGAATCGGAATTGGAGCAAATGGGAATTTGACTTTTGTTTTTAAACTGTGAGTTCCTGATGTTAGAGTATTCAACTACTAGTAATGAGTAAAGGGTCACTGCCTCAACTCTGTGATGGCACTGGCAATGCTACCTATTATGACTTTCCACCCAGTGTCTGCTTAAATGCTGGTGTAGTGGGGGAAAAAGCAAATAATTGTTCTATAGCCTTATGAAAATAGCTTTCCTCCAATGACCCCAGGAAATATTCCCTTTATTTTTGTTTTTCAAGATGAAGGGACCCTCAGCTTGTTGGATGCACGTCAAGTTTAATTTGAGAGCATTTCTCTTACTTTACTTTGACAGCGAGCATAAGCTTCTTTTTCACATGACATCTGCCTGGTATGTAATCTGTGACTACATCCAAGAAAACATGTGGAAAAGGAGGGCAAATGGGTGTGTGGGCTCCCAGGGAGTTGCTTGTTTTGGGGAGGGTGAGAGAGTACCATTCTGGAAGCAGTTCAGTTCTATGAGTGTATACTTCTTGGTCTTCGAAAGATTACCACATCCATGCTGTCATACAATTTATAATGTGCCTGAGGGAGGTGACTTCATATGGTGAATAAACATGGCCTTTACAGTCACCAGGTTTGGGGTCCAATAGCAGCTTGATAGCTACTATCTGCAAGACCTCTATCATGGTCCTGTACCTTGTTAAGCCTGATTGTCCTATCTGGAAAACCCAGCTGTAGTTTCTAGAATATAACGATGCTAGGCATCAAAGGCTGGAACATTGGGTGAATGCTGCATTATGCCACATAATCCTGGCTCTAGGAATAAAGAACCTATCCCCTCAGCTGTAGAAAATGATGTCCAAGCCTCCCCCATCGAAGATCCCACTCCTCTCAAGGGACAATCTGCCTCCAATGGCTGACTGATAGCCTAACCACCTGACCACCTTATCCCATGTCTATATAGGTGGGAAGAATCATGCCAACCCCGCGGGGATCAGATAAGGCTTTGGGGGACTGTATCACAACTCCTCTCAACTTTGTCTTTCTCCTCCCTTTTACAAATGCCATCCCAATGAAGAACGCCAACATTCTTGAACAAAGTCTTCTATATATTCTATTCTTCCATTCGGAGTCTGTTTTCTTGGGAACTCAACCTGCAGTAGATGTTTTATTAACCTTCAAAGTATTATTTATAGTTCTCTATGTCTTCTCATTAGTGGGCCCTCATTTCTGTGTGTGCTGATAAGGTTATAAGAAGAGATTTTAGAACCTGGAGCCAGGATAGTAATCTTCATGATCAGAGGGAGGATATGTAGCTTGTAGAAAGAAGAAATGTGGCTGTGAAATAGAAGACACAGAGAAGTTGGGTGAGGGCAAGGACCTTCTCTTAAAGAAATGAACAGAGGACTTGGTGATTCACAGACGTCCGATGAGCACATGCATACAATAAGGCTCTAGAACTACTCTGCTCAATTCTACCATTGACCTGCTCTAGGACTGAGCAACTTACTTGAACTGTTGTGTCCTTACGTTCATCAGAAAGTATGAATACTGAACATGGCTCCTTTCTGACCATTAAATGAATGAATTAGAAATTAGAAGTTAAGGTACTACGAGATTTCTTTTTTGTGTTTTCCCCTCATGGTTTAACCCCTATTGTCACTGCATTCAATTTTGGTGCCCTGAGTATTGTATTTACCTTTATCTGAACTAGGGAAGGGAAGGGGGACAACAAAATGATGAGACAAAGGACAAAGGGGGAACCTACCCAAAAGCGATACTCACAAGACAATATGTTGAAAATGATGTATATAACTTGTGGGGGTTTGGGGGCAGGGAAAGAGGGAGAAAAATGAGGGGAAAGGGTAACAAGTTAGACAATAAATGTACTCACTACCTTACTTATGTAACTTTAACCCCTCTGTAGATCACCTTGACAATGATTTTTTTTAAAGAAATTAGATGTCAAAAGCTTTTTTTAATTGCTCACTAATAGAATGTGAGGAAAAAGTACAAAAAATAACAGTAATGAAGTTTTATGGTGTGGTGTGGATATATTTAGTGTAAGTACTTGCATAAAAGACAGCGTTGCTTGAGTTAAGGAAGAGTTCCTATTTTTTTCATGTGAAGGAAACTTAAACTCATGGCCCAAATGACATTTAATAAGTTATGGGATAAGTAAGAGCTTTCTAGGTAAGACAAACAGAGAAAGACAGAAAGGACGGCCCTTGAGAAGCAGCAGAGTTGAAAGATTTCAGGAGACCATGAGGATTTCTATTTGAGGATTTGCCATTGATTGCTCTGGCTGAAAGGAACCACAAACACCAATTATCATTCTTGCTCTGATTAATGGGGCTCCTCCCTCACACAATAAACTACAACCCTACCCATACCTCCACCATATACTTTTCCTCTAATGTTGAGGAATTTGGAGGTACTTGAATATATTTTTTCTGGAACAGTGGGAAGACAATTGTTGTATGGCAATGCTTCCTGACACACCACAGATAATTCTTTTGTGCTGACCAGCTTGGAACTTGCAGCCATTTCCTGGCCCACCTGCTGGCCTGTGGTCAATCTTTGAATGGCCCACATTTAATTGAGAGTTTTAATACTCAACAACTGGAAGAAATATACACCTCATTCTCTTACCTGACTCTTAGGCAGTTTTATGACAGAAAAGTATTAGTTTTGAGTTGTCAAATACATTGGTTTTGATCCTAATATTATTCCCACCAGCTAGATGAACTGAGCAAGCTATTCCACCTTTGGTTGTGTTATCTGTCCAATGGAGGGAATTTTATCTCATAGAATATATAAAAGAATACAATAAATCATGAAGTGTAAGCATATATGTTTTGTATGTCTAGCATGTATCAATACATGTAAGCTTACAAAAATGTAAAGCTTGCAAATATGAAGTGTCAGTCTTCAAATTTTAATATTGGACTTGAAGTTGGTGTGGTGATTGGAAATTTTTCCTTCCACTTTCAAATTAAAACTAAACCAGGCAGATTCTTAAAGGCATCAAATTCAGACCATCTACAGATTGGAGGGCCCCAGCACGTTTTAAATGAGAAATTCTAACATTATTGAGTCTATTGTGTGACTGGCTTTCAGCAATTTTACACTTAATTAGTTCTGACATTCTAAACATCATCCTTCTCCTATCTTTCATATTATCTATTTACTCCACTTCTTCCAATAACAGAGGGCTATTTTTTTATTGACACATTTTTGTAAGCTGTCCCAAATTCTTTGTGAGAGGAGTAGAGGTATGGAACACATAAACAATACAATGAAATGAAATCCAATCAATAAAACTGCCAAAGAAAGGATGCATCCAGGGCAACTTTCTGCTTCATGGTGTGTGCTTTGCATTTTAATTAGGCTGAAAGCCTTGGAAAAAACATACCATTCTAATGACCAAACATAATTTGACCTTTCTTATTTTTTTCTGTCCACTAAGAAAATATCCAAAAGAACAAAACACTCTGATATGGAACTAGTTCTTATTTTTTATCTGGAACATAGTTTTGATGGGTTTGTCAGAGAGAAAGGAAGTATGGCTTTGTGTGAGCCATGGGAGTGTGTGGTGTTTGCAATGTGCCTGGCATCTCTGTTTCTGTCTTCTGGAGGAGCGCAGAGTTGAGAGAAGGGCTGGACATTTTCAATTGCACACTCTTGCTTTGTCAGTAGCACTAACTCTATGAGCCTGCTCCACTCTCTCCGTGATATTTGGCATGCATCGCTGTCCCCAACCTTGGGATGACAGAACAAACTGGGAGAATCAGTTGTCACAATCTCTATCAGAAGCAACTGGGCTTGTCTGATCTAGAGCCAATAACGCACAACACACAATATGGCCTACATCCAAGGTTGCTGCCCATTAACAGATGGGAGGGGCATTATCAGTGGAGAAATATAACCAAGCAGCATGTGGATGGGTGACAAGAAGTCCTCTGGCTAGAGAAACAGATTACATACCAGCACCACCTTGGCTCCTTGCCCCAGAGAAATACATAGCAATCCACACTCAGGGAAAATTCCATGAAATAGCGGAGCAGGAACATCCTGAAGCCAATGGCAACACACTCCAAGAAAAACATCCAATGAACCAAACCCCAAACAACACCGACCTCAGAAACGTAAATAAAAATTAACTGAAAAAGGAAACCTACAGAGTCTTGGGAAGAAGCGCAACAGATTATGTGACCACAAAACACTAAAACACCAACTAGTTATTTACCCACTGCTTTGCGGTAAATACAAGGCCCATAGTCTCCCAGAGGTTATTTCTGGGCGCCAATGACTTAGCACATAGGCCAGCAGAGAAGATAGGCTTTATTTTCCTTCCCAGGGCAAGTGGCATTTACAATGGGCCTGAGAACTAAATGGAAGCGCCTTTGAACCTCTTAGTCTTACAGCTATTTATAAGGATGAGAGAGGCATGGAAGGTTGGGGGAAGGCCCAGCATTGAGGTCAGAGGACTGAGGATTGCATTCTCATCTGCTTCTTCTTGGACAAACTTCTATCTGAGCTAGGCTTCAGTTCTCATACTTGGAAAGAAGAATGGTTAATACTTATTAATCTTTCTTCAGTGTTGTTCGGAATGTTAAGGGAGAAAATGGATAGAAAGAACACTACAATACAACACATTGAGTGAGTTGTCACTATTTCTGTTATTGATATTATTTACTTCATTTATCTAGAATCATATCATTAGCATCTACCTACTTGAAGTGACTTCCTTGATAGCTGAGATGTGGCTCTTTGAGCCTCTAGCCTACCAATTTGGTAAATTTATAGTCATCTATTTCCTGAGAAGTTTATTGAATCCTGTTTAAATTTTTCTTGATGACTTTTCAAAGTTCTGGATATCTTCTGTTGTCATTTGCTTAGAAACAGTTTTGTTGGCCTTCAATTTTCTCTCCCCTAGAAGCTCAAGCATAGCTTCAGCCCCTGGCCTAACTTGGCAGCTCCTCCACCGTCTATTCAGATTGTCCATTTCTAATTTGGGAAGTACCAAACTTGATAGAAAATCAGTGCTAATTAGGAATAAGAATCTGGAAGTCTCTATTCAGAACCTTGGAAATAAAATACACATTATTTTCACAGGAACTTTGATAGCACTGTGGTAGTCATAGAAGTTTGTTAACTTGAGATGAAAGTGGAAAGTGTTAGAAAATTGACCTCAAGGTGAACAGGTGGCTCCTAGGTCAGAAAGGCGTTGGGATATATTTAGTGCACTCGGTAAATAGTTCTCTGAATTTGTTGAACAAAGGTGCCCAGATGGTCATTATAGCTTGCAGTTGGCAGAGAACATAGTCTGAATCAGAAGATATTTTGAGGACCTGTAGGACAGTTGATATGTATCAGTCCACATGTAATAACCAAATTCCCCGGTTAAAGCCAGAGTCGTTCTACTCAGCAAAATTAGTTATTGAATTAATTGCTTGAATTGGAACATTACTTTTCTAATTTCTCCTGCTCAAACAATCCAAGCATCATTGCTTCCTACTGGTATGATAGTGGAGTCATTGTAAGTGCTATAGGCAATCTCATGCAGCCCAGTAGATCTAAATGCTACTTTCAACACACACGTTAGCCAAATTTTCCTGTCTTTGGGGAAAATGGTAAAATGAGGATAACAAAATGAGTCATTCTCCTCCACAAAGTCAACTTTATTCAATTTTATGAAAAACTTTAGGAAATTTTTGCCTTTTCTTCTTTACTGATATTTTCTCCCTCCTCCTTTTATCTGGAATAATTGTAATGATGATGGGTATTTTTTTTAATCCACCAGATCAAAATATCGACCGCATTATTTTAGACTAGTTTTGTTTGTGGCTGTTTATTTATTTGATTTATGAATTTGAAAAGTTTAAGAACTTCTCATTTTTTTTGTCTCTTGTGTTGGCTTGACCTTGGGCTGGGCGTTCTGCCTAGCTCAAGGCTAGTGCTCTACCACTTTGAGCCACAGATCCACTTCTGGTTTTCTCGTGGTTAATTGAAGATAAGATTCTCACAGAATTTCCTGCCCAGGCTGGCTTTGAACCATGATCCTCAGATCTCAACCTCCTGAGAAGCTAGGATGGCAGGTGTGAGCCACCAGGACCGGGGAAGAACTTCTGGTCTATATCAACTCCTTCATTTTGAGATGAAAAACAGAGATCCAAAGAAAATTGCCAAGATTCACACACTAAGGAAGCTGAAAAGCTGAGACCTGAGCCTGGGAGCACTATTTTCGTTAATTCTCTTGTTCTTTCTGTTCTATGACCATCTCTTTTTGCACATAGAATGGTAGGATTTCTACCAAGCCTAGAGGATGAGGAAAATAAAGTTCTGAGAGAGGAAGTGATTAGAGAAAAGGAAATTCTATCCTTTCCTCTCCCTTTCTATTTCTTCTCTTTGTTCTTTCCTCTCTTTTCTTCTCTTTCTTTTCATTTTTCTACGTATTTTAGTGGTACAAGGGGGTTTTATTGTGATCTACCCCACATGCATACAAGGTTAGCCTATCAATCTCATCCCCTTCATCACTTGAGTTCACCAGACCTTAACTAAAGCACCAAGGCTTCTCATGCATTAGTTTCCTTAATTTTCATAAAATCCTTAAAAAAGGAAGATGAAGCCATGTGCACATTATAATTGAAGAAATGCTAAGTTCAGAGATGTGAGATGATTTAATAATTCAGAGTCTTTCCAGCCACATTAACACCCATTCCCACGTCCTCCAACAAATATCTCTTGCAACGTAAGTTTAAGGCTACCATTTGAAAGATCATCACCAATTACAAAGTGATAAGCACACATTCAATGACTTTTGACAAACTTCTCCAGAGTTAACCATGTGAGGCTGCTAACTATCAGCTCTACTTTTAAAAATGAGGGATTAAAGCTGAAAGGGTTTGCATGTCTTACCCATACAGCATGTTGCTAACTGAATCTCCCTCAGTCTTGTCTGCTTTCCTTTGTGCTCTGCAGAATAGGGATGGCTTTTTCTAGAGGAGAGGTACGGTGCACAAGAAAAAACATATTCTGCAAACAGGCCACAATGCTTACTTAGAAAAGGCAGGAGTTAAAGAAGAGCTGAGGGAGACAACAGGCAGGAAAAGGTTGTCAGTTCTGTGCTTTCCAATCATAAGCCATTCTCCTCCAGATGATTTCAATAATCTCTAGCACATGTGTTCTAACCCCTTGATGCTGTACAATATGTGTAACCAAATAAAAGATCTCTCCAGATTTGGAGATTTACTGTTTGTGATGGGAAGAGGCCAAGCAGATGACATCATTTATATCCCAAACCCAAACGGCTGCCAAGGCTGGTGATGCTAAGCTGGGGAAATTGATCCTCAACATCATTCTATGAAGCAAAAAAAGAAAAAAAAAATGGCCTTGGCCTGGATGGTATCTTAAAAATTATGTGAATGTAAGGTCTGTTTTAATAAACTTTTATTTTATCCAGGATAGTTTACATTCAGTATGTGATTTGTGTAAGCAAAAGATTCCATATAATTGAATTTACCAGGTTATGGGAGAAGATTCACTATTATCTTGTTATTTTTGAGTGCCTAACTGGTGAAAAAATTGAGCTGAAGCTTGTCTTCTTTTTAACAGCAAAGTTCACAATTCTTCAAAAGCAAAGGTGCCCAATTTATAATGATGGAGTAGAGTGTAGGCTACATGCATACTCTCACTTCCTCACACTATCAGCATTTCCTTCTGCTCCCATGTCCTCTATGACCACAAACCACAGGGACACTAGTTGCCACTCTAGTTCCAAAGATAAAGCACAATTCACTTACATCAGTAAACTAGTGGCATTCCACCAGGACTGATCATATTATGCAGGAGCGACTTGAGAGTATATAGAGACAGATGAAAGGTCTTCGGCCCAAGACTGAGGAATAGTTTTCCTTTTCTCCCCTGCACTGGGGAACGACAAGGAAGTATACAGTCACAATCTACTCTGATATCCATTTTTCAGTCTGAAGAGGACAAGATCTAGGAAGAGGCAGGCTGAGGATGGCTGCACGGAGAAATGGAAAAAGCCAATGTTCCTAATGAGATCATTATGACTGATTGTACTAGACGTACTTTGTCCCTGGACTTCCTCCTAAGTAGATATTGTGTTTCCTTATTATTAAACCAGTTTCAGTTTCTATTGCTTGCAGCTGAAAGCATGCTAATGGACTAGGATGGGTAACACAATTTGCTTCCTAGGAGTTTCATCTATGTCTCTTCCTCTCCTGCCCGTCTTTGAACGCAGGGCCTTGAGCTTACTAGGCAATCACTCTACCAATTGAGTCTCTTCCTCAGGACTTTCCATTTTAGTTTGTTTTTAGATAAGGTTGTCTCCCTTTGTTCAGAGCCAGCCACAGATTTTAATCCTCCTACACATATATCTCCCACATTACAGATTGTACTACCATGCCTAGCTTATTTGTTGAGATAGAATCACACTATTGTTTTTTTTTTTTTTTTTTACCAGCTGGTTTTGTACTGTAATCCTCAAAGTGGTTTTGCTTCCCAAGTAGCTGGAGTTACAGGCATGAACCACTAAAGAGTCCATCCATTTCTTAAGCCCACTTCCCATGATGCTTTTCAAAGATCCCTACATACTTGGGTATTCTCTGATTCCCCAAAATAGATTTCAGATAAGGTCAAAATTATGTTAAGATTAGAAAAATACACTTATAGGCTTGGTAGATTTTGAAGTTGTAAAACCATTAGTCACATTCTTTATATTATTAAAGAATAAAATTTTAAAAGGGATACTGCGTCTTTAATTCTTGTTGCATGGGTTAATGTCCAATCGCCACCATACCCAACGTGATTTAGTGAAACAAAAGGTACACCTAATGTTCCCAGCTTCTTGATCTGGCCCCTATTACCCCTCTAGCTGCATCTCCAGCCATACTCACAGCCTCTCTTCCACTTTGCTGTTCTGATATGTCGTGCTTCTTTACTTCACTGGCCTTGCTAAGCTCACCTCCTCCTTCCCCACACCCACTTCTCCTTAGTCTTGGCTTAGGTGCCGCTTCCCTCTGGCACCCTTGCCTTCAGCCTTCCTAAATACTTGAGTACCCTATTCACCCACCATCACAGCCTTTTTCACACTATGTGGAAATGACTGACCCTTTCTGCTGGCACTGGAAACATCTCTTCTGTTTACAAGTTTGTCTTCAGGGCTTAGCACATAGTTAGTATTACATAAAGTATTTGTTGAAAGAATGATGAATTCATTGCTTCAGGCTATTCAAACATTCCCCATGGCCTACTGCTCAATACTCCATAGTGTTTTTCAATAATCTGGCCCTGACTCCCTGTCCAGAACCCTTTCCTATTGCTCACCTGGAATTTCTTATTTACAGTTCAATGAATCATACATCCTCTGTTGCTGTATGTCTGCATACCACGATGGGTATCTTGCTGCTTCCGGAACTGGCCACTCTTATCTAGTTCTGCTTCATTGTATTGGGAGGTGAATTGGTAAATGAGTAAGCCTGGGTTTCAGCTCTGCTTGGCCTCTTCTCAGCTGGGTCACATGACACAGCACACTGAAAATCTCATCTAAAATGTGAAAGCATGCTCTACAGGACTGTTGTAGGATATAGTGAATGGACAAACGGGGAGTCAACTGATGGTTGGAATTCCAAATTATTGGTAGCAGTCCCCCTCCCCCAATGAATCTTTTTGGTCTCAGAATCAACCACCAATGCAATTGTAAATTATTACTTTGAGAAAGTCAAAAAATAAAAGTTGAACATTCATGAAGACTTTAGAACCAGAAAGTGCCTAGAAGGGAATTGAGTGGGTTTGCTAAGTCTCTGTTCTCCTCTTTCAAGTCTGGAGGGCTGGGGTTAGTTAGAGTGCTATTTGGGGTTAGTGGGAGTACTTCTGGGGAAGTTAATTTGGTTTGGCTACAATGGGTACTTCATTATGGCCAAACTTGCGATTTCTAGGAGCTAACTGAGTTCCCACAGCCTAACTAACATGCACAGAGGCATGGAGTCATCCTTCGGAGCCTGACGGGAGGACAAGGCAGGTGGGTAGTGCTGTTTTGCACACATTGCTGGGCAAAAGCTAATGTGCTAGGTGGAAAGCTGCTGGATACTGTCCTCAATCCAGGGGAATTTTTCTCTCTGGTTACAGAATGAGCCAGACTGACTGTCCTTACACCTCCTTCCCACATTCCTGGGATCTGGTCCTTGACCAGCTTTGGTTTCTCATGACTGACTTCTAGTCTGTGTTTCCTGTAGTTTGGGGCACCCTATTCATCAACTAGGTTTTTCTAGAAATAACTACAAGGCTAAAAGAGGGGAAGATGATAAGTTTGCAGTAAAGGGTACAGAGATTAGATACTACATCTGTATAGATAGGATTTTTCTCTTCAATTAAATGTCTTCATTGTTGAATGGTAGAATAAAGAAATATGTGCTTTGTACCAGAGAGCAATATTTAAATCTTGGCTCCTCCGTCTACTGACTTTCTGATTTGGGGCATGCTAATTAGTCTCTTTAAACTTCAAATTTCTTCTTTTAAAATACTTTTGTACCTTTAGGTAGTTGTACAAAAGAATTGCCATTCAATGAAGTAGTTTATGAATACAATGCATCTTGATCAAAGTGCCCCTTTCAATATTCTAAATCATCCCTCCCAACATACCTCTTCCCCTTTCTTAATTTTGTAGAATATGCATTGAATTCTATGAATGCATTCTCTCCAGCTTCCTCTCTTCATTTTTCTATGCCCCTCCCCTTTACCCTACCCTCATTTCAAGTACCTATTTCCTGATTAAACCTTAAATTTCTGAAAGACAAAATAGTAATGATATCTATATTGTAAAATTTTTATGGTAATGAAATGAGATTTGAGATGTGAAAACAAATCTAGCAAAGCACTCAGCAGGTGTTCAACCAAAGCAACTAGACTGCTGAAATTTGTCAATACTACAGAGTGTGCATGCATTATAAGTTGACTTTGATCATCTCAATATGGGGTAGCAGGAGCAGCTCATTACAGATTTCATTTATAGGGCACAAGAGAGACACAACATTAATCCAGTTTCAGAAACACATGCATTTTATATTTTATCCTTTCTAAAACTTTTATCCCTGAGTATGTTCCAACATAGGATCTTAATTCTCCAGATCTAGATATCATTCTTCCTTGTGGATGGAATGGAGCAATGCAAGGAATAGACTTGACATGAAGGTAACTTTTCCCTAGAGCAAGGGTAAGATTTTGGGTTTCATAGAAGCAAGGATTAAATGGTCAGGGAGTTTCAGTACAGTGTGTCTGGGGGGGGGGGGGGGAGGGGAAGAGGTTGCTATGATGTGGAAAGCCCGGAAGCTGTAGAAGCCTGGAGGAAACAACCTGTCTGCAGATGTCATGAAAGATTGCAAGATGTCCCCCAAGTTCTGCCTGGGTTGAGACTTGAAGCATGTCTAAGATTTGGCACCACAAGGAGAAAGGTAGGATAGTGTACCTGCTCATAGCAGTGACTCCAGCAACCTGCTTTATTCCTCTGATGCACTCATGGGACTGAAATGTGGAATTTATTCCAAATCATTGGCTTGAGATAGTTTACTTTGGACATGCTCATCACTAAGTACATATTTTTCTAGGATTTGTGAGGAGATGAATTTCCATGTGTGCTGTGCTTCAGCGTGTCTCCTCGGGTGTTTATTTACTGTGCTTTATTCCATAACCTAGTATGGTGTCACAGCTGGAGGCTGCTGGGAGTAAATAAATAGCTTCCATTACCCAATCCCATCATCATCCTCCCTGTCCTGAAAACTCAGCCTCAGCTCATAGCATCTCCACCCACCCTTATATCTGTCCACTGCAGTCACAGCCTCAGGAAGGTACAAGAGCACTCCCTCTTAGAAATGGAATTGAGAGGTAAAACAAAAGATAAATTAAGGCACCATGAATTCAGACTCTGAGAAGACAGTTCTTTCTAGGAAAACCCAATCAATCATGATTGATTTCCCTGATAGGAAAATAAGGATACATATAGGCATCAACAAGTTTAATATTTCCTATTACAGTCTCTCTTGATGGTAAATTCATTAAGCAAACTTCAATGGAGACCCTCCTATGTTTTTGTGTGTTCATGTATTTTATCTCCTTTGGTGGTTTTGTGTTACATTAGTCAAATCAATGATAGGTTACAGGCAGACTCTGCACCTACTTGTTGCCTATCAAAGTGTCTTTGTAGAGGAAATTCTGATCCAGACTCAGAGTTGTCATGATTTTGTCTTTCCACATAAGAGTTAGGGCTGGGAGGGGGGTACTATTCACCAGTAAACAACCAAGCCATTCTCACCTCAAGCCCTTAATATATATGAATCATGCATAAAAAGTTTATACAAAAGCTTTCCTTTTATACAAGCATATAACCTATCTTATATATATATAATATATGTTATATATATAATATATATAACATATATATTATATATTATATATAATATACGAATATAATACATAATATATAATAATATATATGATATAATATGTATAATATATGTGTGATATATAATATATACTATATATAGTAATATATAATATATAATAAATATTATTTATATTATATATATTATATGTATTATATATAGTATATACATAGTATATGTATTATAATATATAGTATATATTATATATTCTTATATATATTCTTATATATTATATATTATTATATATATTATATGTGTATATATTATTATATATTATATATATAATATAATAGTATATATATACTATATATTATATTATATATAACATAATACTGTATATATACTATATATATAATGTATAGTATATATATTAATATATACATATATAATATATATTATATCTAATATAATATATATATAATATATAATACCTATTATATATTATATATGTAATAATACCTATTATATATTATGTATGTATATACATATATTATTATATATTATATATATACATACATATTATATATATATGTATGTACATATATATACATACATAATATAAAATAATATATATACATATATAATATATGCTATATGTATTATATATTATATATTATATATGTATATATAAAATATATATAATATATAAAATATATATTATATAAAATATATATAATATATAATATGTATTATATATTATATATATTATATATTATAATATATAGTATATAATATTATATATATCATATAATATGTAGTATATAATATATAATATAATATATAATTATATAATATTTAATATTATATAATATATAATATATGTGTTACATATATATATATATATATATATATATATATATATATATAATCTATGTTCTGTCCAAGAATTAGAGTCTAGTATCTGGAAAAAGTGGGCAGAACTCCTAAAGAAAAGAAGGAGAAATTCTAATCTAAAAAGCGGAGTCTAACAGAATGTATTTGAAGATGGATGCAAAATTTACTCATTAAGGAAGGGTCAGAGTATGTGTCCAGAGGAGGAAAATTTTGAGTAACTATAATTTTCTTGTGACTTTAACTTTCTCTCTGTCTGCTGACTAGTAATATTGTTTTGCTCTAGATATGCTAATGTAACCTTCATCATTAAGCATTTTACAAATTTTAATGACTTGTACACACATGGCACAAAATTGAATTTATTAAACATTAGTTCTCTCCCCTATTCTAGATCTTTCTTCCTTTTCTGGCTCTGGAGGTTGAGTAGATGAAGAATCTGGGAAAAACAGATAGTAGGTGAGATTCCTGAGTAACTTTAGGTCTGTTTTCTTCTATTGGGCAAAGAAAGAAGAATGAAACTATTTTTTGCAGTGCCCAAGGCTCTGAAGTCATAAGTGATCATAAGTAATGAAAACTCATCATAAGTAATAAAAGCTCACCTCAGATTTTTTTTTTAATTTTATTTTATTTTACTTGAGAACATACTGTACAGAGGGGTTACAATTACATGGGCAGGATAATGCATACATTTCTTACCAAGCATTGCAGCCTCCTCCTTTGTTTACCCTTCACCTCCCTTCCCAGCCTCCCCCCTCCCTCCCACCCAATCATACCCCCCCCCCCACCGACATTGTAAAGCTGGTTTTGACATGACATTTTGTACTTCTCATTGTTGCAACAGGTCCACCTGAATCCTTAAACGACTTGTTTGTCCCCATCTCCTCCACATGTTATACTGACATCAAATATAGTGAAAGCGGGGGTTACACTGTGGGGGAGGGACATACAAAGCAACAAAGAAATAATCTTATAAGTGCGTTAGAAACACATGCATGAAAGAAACAAAAACATTAAAATACATATTTGAGGTTTCGTTTTCCTAACATCACATTATCTGACTTTTTCTGCTTGACTCATACCTATACTAGATATTGCAAATAAGGGAAACCATGGGACCTATGTTTCTTTGGGCCTGGCTTACTTCACTTAATATAATTTTTTCCAAGCCTTTCCATTTCCTAACAAATGGGGAAATGTCATTCTTTCTGATGGAGGCATAGAATTCCATTGTGTATATATACCACATCTTCTTGATCCATTCATCTACTGTCACCTCAGATTTTTTTTTATCCTTTCCAGATCTAGTAGCATGACAAGAACCCTCATGAATTTATCCGGTACCAGCTCTATATGGCAACCTGCTCATTCTTTCCCATCCTATACCTTTTGCTCCAACCATGTGATTTTACCACAATGGTATGAGTTTAAACTTGTCTTTTATATTGGCCAGCCATTTCAATCTTCTTTCTTTGTCCATACAGTGGGAAGAACAATTCATACCTCTAGAGATCATTTATGGAAGATTAACTAAGATACTTCTTGATGTTGAATGAATTTTCAACGTGATCACTTTTGCCTCCTCTCTCCTTTCCTCTGGAGTATGATACTCAAAACTGTCGACTTCAGGAATAATCCATTATGATGATCTTGTTTTCTCTTTGGGGCTCTTGTTGACACTTAGCATCCAAGGACTAGAGTCTTTAGGTCACAGGACTAAAAGGATGATAGCATCCTTCACATATATGTCATTCAACATGATATCCAATTAAACCACGAGACTCAAAGCTGATAGACAAGCTGAAATTAAAATTGATTCTTTTGTTGTTGTTGTTGCTGCTGCTACTGCTGTTTATTAGAGCATCACGGACAAGTTTGATAGAGCTAAGCTTTTCTCATGCTGTTCTATCTTGTTCAACTATTTGTTAATATAGTTTAGCCTTTGCTGGGTATTGTTCTTTTTGCAAATGTCGTAATCATAAGTTTAGTTGACAGCTGTGGGAGGACCCAGCTCTGATGAAGTATATCCTGTTTCTATCAATCTTCCTTGTCCATGCTGCCACTGTTGCTTGTATGCTTGTCTTACGATGCCCTCTGAGGTGAAAGACATCTTCTTCTGCTTCCTCTGTGGCAGAATATGTCAGCCTGCTTAGTGTTATAACTATTTACCTTATACCTTCTTAAATATGGCTATCTCAGTTTTCTTTCCTTGCTCACCCATAATCAAGTTACCTGCACCTATCATTTTATGAAACTTCTGATTCTTGTGGGAAAGAAAGCTGCATGTGGAGAGGAGGCCTTTCAGGAAGTCTCCAGAGAGAGGCATTATAGTAGCTGGGGTGGTAGTCGTGGAGGAGTTGGTGGGCCATGGGAACTGAGGCTACCAGAGAAGAGAGAAATAAACAAACTTTTTGCCCAAGTATAGGGCTTTACAGTTCATAAGGCTTTCACATCATTTCCTAAATCTATCCTCACCACAGTCAAATTTACATGATCCTATTATTATCCTCATTTATGAGAATGAGAAATTACAGTCCAGAGAACTTAACCAATTCCCAGATTTACCCCATAGTATAGAAACTGACCAATTCAATGGTTCTGTTAAAAGGTGGTCTATATTTGAGATCCAATTTGGTTCATTTTCATAAAACTGAAAAAAGTTAGGGGAGGATTTCAGATTTCAGACATTTTAGATTATTTGTAAATATTTGGATTTGTACTCTATCTCATTCCAGACAATAAACACACACACACATTCCATCTACGTATGTGGGAATTGCATCTGAACCCCAAACCTCAAATGATTTATTTAGTTTTTGGTTAAACAAGAGCACTTGTGTCTCCATCACTAGGTTTTGGGGTTGGTTTGCTTTTGCAGGAGGTGACTAATGTCTACCAAGCTCTCCTCTGTTGCAATCCAAATACATTCACTGTTGTGCACTTAGACCCAGCCAGAGGAAGCCAAGACCCAGGAAACCTGCCAGATATTTATACTGCCTCTTCATGGAAAGCTAACCATTTTATTTGTGTTTGCTTATTTGCTGAACTGTGGAAGGGAAGTTTGAACAAGACCCATTCCAGGGAAATAAAGGGCAGAATGCTAAGAGATACTGATGAAATGCACAGTTGATCTCAGTCAGGTGATGATCTGGCCATCAAACCAAGACAAATCTCAGCGCCTTGGAGGCCAAAGGGCATAAGATCATGGTTCTGGCTCTGTCACTTGGAGAAATAGTTGTGTGATTTGAAGCAAGTCACAATCCTTAGGAAATATGACTGAAACTTAGAACACCAATTCTGGAACTAGCCAGGACTTGAATCCTGGTTCCACCTGGGACAACTCACCTACTGTTATTGAGACGTGGTTTCCTCATCAATAAATGGGAAACGTTTCTTCCTGAATACTTTTGTTAGAAAGTAATAACTAGTTCATATTGAAACATTTAACAGAGTGCCTGTCTCTTTCCCATATTTCCAGGTGAGTCTTAGGACCTCTTCTGGCTCAGACATTTCCTGGGTTTCACAGTGATACTGGGGTTTCTCTGGGACTACTGCTTTAACAGCCAGTTATGTTCTGCTTGGCCTCTGGCTCCTTCTCAGGGCTTTCCTCATCTTTACTTATTACTGTGGTAACTCCAACATCAACTGGAGAAGCTTCCCCATGTGAATAAACATATTGATGGTATATATGTAACTTGGAGTAGAAGCGTTGGCCTGTGTAACCAAGGAAGAATTTCTAATGTTATAAAATTAGCCACCAACATTTGAACCCTGGAGGAAGGAAATGCAAGGGTGTTCTGCCAGATTTTTCATTTCCCTTAGTGCTTGTTCATACTAGACTTCTGAACATGAATGTCCTCTCCCTCTAGGCTCTCTCCCATTGTCCTCTTCTGTGGTACTGTTCAGCAAAACAGAAAGCTTATGCAGAATAAGCAGTAACACCAAAATTGAATCATGTTTTTGCCACTACCTTACAATATGACCTAGGGTGTCAATGTAAATACTCTGAATCTCAATACTGCAAGATGGTGGGATGCTCAAGGGCATGAATGCTGGCTGTTAATCCCAGCTCCACTGCTTGTTAACTATGACCTTGAGCTATTACTTATACTGTTGTGTGCCTGCTTTTTCATATTCAGAATGGTTACTTCTCATTGCTTGATGTAAGCTTTACATAGGTGATTTCCTCCCTCAGATTCATGTGTTGAATACTTTGGTCCCCCAGCATTCACAAGAGAACCAATTGGTGGTGCTATTTTGGGTGATTGTGGAAAACTTAGGAGATGGGGGCCTTGCTGAAGAAAGGTTATAAGAAGCGCATCTTTGGATGTTATATCAGGTCACCAATCTTCTCCTCTCACTCTACTTCCTGTCTGCCATGAGATAAACAACTCTCTTCCACCATACCCTCACCAACCAAGATGACCTGCCCAAAAACATGGGGCCAAGTGATTACGGACTGAACCCTCTGAGCCAAAAATAAATTCTGTGTCCCTTAAGTTGTTGCTGTCAGCTATTGATTACAGCTACATAAAAGTAACTAACAGAGAAGTGAGGTCTTGCTGACTCCCTGACTATGTAGTTGGAACTAGTCTGGGGAAGAATTTGGGAGATTTTGGAGAAGCAGGCTAGAAAAAGCCCTGTAAGCATTCTGTAAGCAAAGTTTAATGAATGATTTTTATCGGGTTTATTGAAAACCAGAACGCTGGTTAGTAATGATTGGGTTCATAATATTCCAGGTGGAAATGAGGATTCTAGTGGGAAATGCGGTAGAAGCCATCTAGCTTACATTCTGTCAGTGACTTTTTCTACATGTTCATGTCCTGAGACTTAGTGGGATGGGGAACATAAACTGTTGTGCTAAATGGCAACTCCTTTGTACAACTACTTATAGGGAATAAAAAAATAAAGTGGAAAAACAGAAAGATATTGGGATGGTGGAGTATGACCCAGGGGATAGGACACCTACCTAGTTTTGGTAAGTCCCTGAGTTCAAACCCCAGAACCACCAAAAATGAAGTTGGAAAAGGTAGTGGACTAAGAAATCTGAAGGAGGGAATTGCAAAGCATTTAGGCCATGGCATGGTTATGACTACTTGCCTTTAACCAGATTTACAGTGAGAATCTGAAGGGGGAAAAAAAGCAAAAGGATTTGAAAAATATGTAATCTGAGCAGGAAAGGAGGGTATTAAAATTTGTAAACAAAGTGTGTATAGTTATTAAAGAGATTAGTATCATGAAAAAGAAGCCAAGCCCTTAGCGTTGGAACAACAGGAAAGATTCCTTGATGATATCTAAGGAATTGGCCAGACTCCACTCATCATAGTATTCCAGCATGTAAAATTGTAATTTCATTCGAAAGACTTTCCTGGAGAAGAGAAAGATGCTGGGTCCCCATGCTGAACCAGGTTGGCCTGGGAAAGCATTTGCCTTTGTTAAGCAATTCAGACTCTCTGAAAACACTACAGCTGCAGATCAAAGGGGTCCAGATACTGGTTGAACTGGTGGCAGACTTTGGTACTGTTCATGTGATACTGGTTTTATAGGCATTCAGAGGGCAAAAACACAGTCATAGAGGCTTCCACCCAGACTTCAAAAGAAGTCTTGGAGGCCAGGCAATGTATGGGCAGGGTCAGGATTCCTCTGTATAGCCCCTATGAATATGATGCATGATATTGTGAGAGTGAAGTCTAAGTCAAAATGGTGAACTGAGGATGTTGGAAATGCCAAGGAAACCATGTTCCAAGGAAAGTCATGGGCAGTGAGTGAAGTCAGCCCCAGAAAGAGGCATGTAGGCTCTAGGAATATAGCTGCCCAAGACTGTTGGGGACTCTTATCAAGACATCATGTGTCCCAGACGTAGCTACAGGATTTAATGTTTTCCCTGATGGATTTCAGTCTTTCTTTTTTTTTTTTTTTTTTTTTTTTAATTTTATTTTATTTTATTTGAGAACATACTGTACAGAGGGGTTACAATTACATGGGCAGGATAATGCATACATTTCTTACCAAGCATTGCATCCTCCTCCTTTGTTTACCCTTCACCTCCCTTCCCAGCCTCCCCCCTCCCTCCCACCCAATCATACCCCCCCTCCCCCCCCCCCCCCACCGACATTGTAAAGCTGGTTTTGACATGACATTTTGTACTTCTCATTGTTGCAACAGGTCCACCTGAATCCTTAAACGACTTGTTTGTCCCCGTCTCCTCCACATGTTATACTGACATCAAATATAGTGAAAGCAGGGGTTACACTGTGGGGGAGGGACACACAAAGCAACAAAGAAATAATCTTATAAATGCATTAGAAACACATGCATGAAAGAAACAAAAACATTAAAATACATATTTGAGGTTTTATTTTCCTAACATCACATTATCTGACTTTTTCCGCTTGACTCATACCTATACTAGATATTGCAAATAAGGGAAACCATGGGACCTATGTTTCTTTGGGCCTGGCTTACTTCACTTAATATAATTTTTTCCAAGCCTTTCCATTTCCTAACAAATGGGGCAATGTCATTCTTTCTGATGGAGGCATAGAATTCCATTGTGTATATATACCACATCTTCTTGATCCATTCATCTACTGAGGGGCATCTGGGTTGGTTCCATGTCTTAGCTATGGTAAATAATGCTGCAATAAACATAGTTGTGCTGGTAGCTTTAGTGTGGCCTTGTTTGTGATCATTTGGGTAAATGCCCAAAAGTGGGATTGCTGGGTCGTTGGGGAGCTCTATGTGGAGTCTTTTGAGGAACCTCCATACTGCTTTCCAAAGTGGTTGAACAAGTTTACATTCCCACCAACAATGAAGTAAGGTTCCTTTCTGTCCACATCCCCTCCAGCATCTGTTGTTGTTAGAGTTCTTGATTTTTGCTGTTCTAACTGGAGTGAGGTGATATCTCAATGTTGTTTTGATTTGCATTTCTTTTATGGCTAGGGATGTTGAACATTTCTTCATGTGTCTATTGGCCATCCTTCTTTCTTCTTCAGAGAAGCTTCTCTTTAAGTCTTTCGCCCACTTACTTATTGGGCAGTTGTTTCTTTGAGGATTTGTTGTTGGGTGGTTTAATTTTTTGAGTTCCAAGTATATTTTAGATATGAGACCCTTGTCCGTTGTATGGCTAGTAAAGATCTTCTCCCAGTCCGTGGGCTTTCTATTGATCTTGCTAGCTATGTCATTTGCCCTGCAGAAGCTCTGCAACCTTATACAATCCCATTTGTCCAGCCTTTCTTTGATTTGTTGTGTTTCCGGGTCTCTATTCAGAAAATTTCGGCCTGAGCCAAGGAGACCCAGGGTTTCTCCTATTCCATCCTGTAATGTTTTCAGAGTGTCTGCTTTGAGTTCAAGGTCTTTGATCCATTTGGAGTTGATTCTGGTGCAGGGTGATATATAAGGATCTAGCTTTAGTTTTCTACATGTAGTTAACCAGTTTTGCCAGCACCATTTACTGAAGAGGCTGTCTGTCTTCCATTCTATTGTTTTAGCTCCCTTATCGAAGATTAGCTGGCTATAGGTCTGTAGGTTCATTTCTGGGTTTTCAATTCTATTCCATTGGTCCTGAGGTCTGTTCTTATGCCAATACCAAGCTGTTTTGATTACTATGGCTTTATAGTAGAGTTTGAAATTTGGTATTGATATTCCTCCAGCAGTATTCTTTCCGTTGAGGAGTGTTTTTGCTATTCGGGGTCTTTTATTGTTCCATATGAATTTTTGGATTGCCTCTTCTATTTCCTTGAAGAATGAGGGTGGAATTTTGATAGGTATTGCGTTGAATTTGTAGATAGCCTTGGGCAGTATTGCCATTTTCACGATGTTAATCTTTCCAATCCAGGAGCATGGGAGGTTTTGCCATTTTTTAAGTTCTGTGTTGATTTCCTTTTTCAAGATTTTAAAGTTTTCATCATAGAGGTCCTTCACTTCTTTAGTTAAGTTAATTCCTAGGTATTTTATTTTTTGTGAGGCTATTACAAATGGAGTTGCTTTCCTAATTTCAGCCACACTTTTCTCATTGTTGGCATACAGAAAAGCCATTGATTTTTGGGGGTTAATTTTATAACCTGCTACTTTGCCAAAGTTTTGAATCAGCTTGAGTAATTTGGGAGTGGAGTCTATGGGATTCTTTAAATACAAGATCATGTCATCTGCAAAGAGGGAGAGTTTTATTTCTTCTTTCCCTATTTGGATCCCCTTTATGTCTGCATCTTGTCTTATTGCTGTAGCTAGGCATTCTAATACTAGATTGAAGAGAAGTGGAGAGAGTGGGCATCCTTGTCTTGTTCCTGAGTTAAGAGGAAATGGCTTTAGTTTTTCACCATTGAGTATAATGCTGGCTGTAGGTTTGTCATATACAGCCTTTATTGTATTGAGGAATGTTCCATGGATTCCTAATTTTTCCAAAACCTTCATCATAAAGGGGTGTTGGATCTTGTCAAATGCTTTTTCTGCGTCTATTGAGATAACCATGTGGTTCTTATTCTTGCTCCTGTTGATGTGATGAATAATATTAATTGATTTGCGTATATTGAACCAGCTTTGCATCCCTGAAATGAATCCTGTTTGATCGTGGTGTATGATTTTTTGGATGAATTGTTGAAGTCGATTGGCCAAAATTTTGTTGAGAAGTTTCGCATCAATGTTCATCAAAGAAATGGGTCTATAGTTCTCTTTCTTTGATGAGTCCCTACCTGGTTTTGGGATGAGGGTTATGATGGCTTCATAGAATGTGTTCGGTAGTGAGCTTTCTCTTTCAATTTCATTGAAGAGTTGGAGGAGAATTGGTGTGAGCTCTGCTTTGAAGGCCTTGTAAAATTCCGCTGTAAAACCATCTGGTCCTGGACTTTTCTTAGCTGGGAGGTCTCTTATTGCTGTTTCTATTTCAATGCTTGATATGGGCCTGTTAAGATAGTTTACCTCATCTTGGTTTAGTTTTGGCATGTCAATATTTGCTAGGAAGAGGTCCATTTCTGTCAAGTTCTCAAACTTATTAGCATAAAGTTTTGAGAAGTATTCCCTTATAATGTTCTGAATCTTGCTTGTTTCCGTGGTGATGTTTCCATTCTCATCTCTGAGTTTATTAATTTGGGTGTGTTCTCTTCTTTTTCTGATAAGATTTGCTAAGGGTCTGTCAATTTTGTTAAGTTTTTCGAAGAACCAACTCTTTGTTTTGTTGATTCTTTCTATAGTTTTTTTGGATTCTAATTCATTTAATTCTGATTTAATTTTGATTATTTCTTTCCGTCTACTGGATTGGGGTTTATCTTGCTGCTCTTTTTCAAGGAGGTTTAGATGTGTCATTAAATTGTTAGTTTCAGATCTCTCCAATTTGTTGATGTAGGAGCTCAGAGCTATAAACTTGCCTCTGAGTACTGCCTTTGCTGTGTCCCAGAGGAGCTGGTATTTTGTGTGTTCATTTATGTTGAATAGCATGAACATTTGAATTTCCTTTCTAATCTCTTCCATGACCCACTCATGATTCAGCAGTGTGTTGTTCAGCCTCCATGTGATACCGGACTTTCTTTGGTGGCTTTTGGTGTTGAGTTCTATCTTTATTCCCTTGTGGTCAGAGAGAATGCAAGGTATAACTTCAATGTTTCTGAATTTAGACAAGTTTGCTTTGTGGCCTAAAATGTGGTCTATTTTAGAAAACGTTCCATGTGCTGCTGAGAAAAACGTGTATTCTGATGCTGCTGGGTGAAATGTTCGGTAAATGTCTGTTAAGTCTAGTTGATCTATGCAGCTGTTTAGATCTGCGGTTTCTCTGTTGAGTTTTTGCCGAGTTGATCTATCTAGTGGGGAGAGTGGTGTGTTAAAATCCCCAACGATTAATGTCTTTGGATCTATATGGGATTTGAGGGAAAGTAGTGTTTCTTTGATAAATTTGGGTGCTCCATTGTTTGGCGAATAGATATTTAGAATTGTAATATCCTCCTGAAGGAGAGATCCTTTAATTAGTATGTAGCGACCTTCTTTATCTCTTTTCATGAATTTTAATTTGAAGTCTATTTTATCTGATATTAGGATTGCAACTCCCGCCTGTTTATGCGGTCCGTTTGCTTGGTAGATTTTGTTCCAGCCTTTAACATTGAAAATGTGTTTGTTTTTATGGGCAAGATGTGACTCCTGCAGGCAGCAGATAGAAGGGTCTTGTTTTTTAATCCAACTAGACAGTCTATGTCGCTTAATTGGAGAGTTCAGTCCGTTAACATTAAGAGATAGGACTGAGAGGTATTTGGGAGTTCCTGCCATGTTATCTACCTTCTTGGGGGCTGCGAAAACTGGGTTCTTCCTATGGTTCTTGGATTCTCAGTTTGGGTGCAGTTTCTTGGCCTTTATTGCGGTCTTGTTGGTTTTCTATGTGTAGGACATCTTTAAGAATCTTTTGTAGGGCTGGTTTGGTGGAGATGTATTGTTTCAATTTTTCTTTGCTATGGAAGGTTTTTATTTGGCCTTCAGTTATGAAGGAGAGTTTAGCTGGGTACAGTATTCTTGGTTGATAGTTGTTTGTTTTTAGGGCATGGCATACATCATTCCAGGCTCTTCTTGCTTTGATTGTCTCTGCTGAGAAATCTGAGGTGATTCTAATTGGTTTCCCTTTATAAGTGATTACCCTTTTCTCCCTGACAGCTTTAAGGATCTTTTCCTTGTTCTGAGTTGATCCTGTGTGGATTATAATGTGACGGTGGGATGTCCTATTCTGGTCTGGTCTATTTGGGGTTCTAAAGGCTTCTTGTATCTGGACAGGCCTATCTTTTTGCATGTTTGGGAAGTTCTCTGCTAGGATCCTGTTAAACAGATTTCCTAGACCATTAACTTCTGTTTCTAGGTGTTCCTCTACACCCATTATCCTTAGATTAGGCCTTCTGATGGTGTCTTCCAGGTGTTGGATAGATCTATCATATTTCTTGGACTTGTCTTGGATGGTTGTATGTTCTTTCTCTATAATATCTAGGCTGTCTTCAATCCCTGAGATTCGATCTTCTGCATGGTCTAACCTGCTGTCAAGACTCTCTACTTTGTTTTTTATCTCTTTTCCTTCTAGTTGGTCAGCTTTGATGGCTTCAAGTTCTTTGTTGAAGCTCTGTTTTAGGTCTTGTATGAATTTCTTTACTTCCTTAATTTGGTGTTCAGTGTTTGTCCTCAAATCACTTAGTTGATTGGTTATGGTTTCTTTGGGCTCCCATTCCTTCTGTTGGGTTCCATTCAGCATTCCCTTTGTGGTCTCCCTGACTTCCTTCAGCTCTTTGTTAATGGATTCCATGAATGCCTTTAGTGATCTTTGTGTGTTCTCTACCTGGTCTCTCAATTCCTGTATTACTCTTTGATTAGCTTCCTCCCGTTCGTGGGATTCCTGCAGATCTCTTTGAGTGTTCTCAGCCTGCTCACGCCATTCCTCCCTTTCTCTTTGAGTATTCTCAAGTTGTTCACGCAAATCCTGTATCAGTTTTTGAGTAGCTTCCTCACGCTTATGATATTCCTGTATAAACTTCTGGGATGCCTCCTCTCTCTCCCTATCACGCTCATACAGAGTCCTTTGTACGTTGTCAAACTTTTCATTTATCATGTTTGCCACCAGTGTTTGTAGAGCTGTTTGGGAACTCTCCTCTGGATTATTCATTATCTGTTCTAACCCCTGATTATCAGGATTGGGAATTGAGATACCCGAATTTGCCATTTTTCTTGTGTTTTTCCGGCTTACTCTGCCCATTTGAGATGAAGATAGCACCAGTTTTGTGCTAGAACACTATCTTAAGGCAACCATCAACCAAAGTTTGCATTTGTACAGTCAATAGTCTACAGATACAATCTAGTTCAACAGATACATCTATTCGACATCAAACAACTATATGTTAAAGAACTTCGAACCGCAGAGAAGAATTTGGAAAGCCAGAAATTATTAGGGTTAGGAAGAGATGTGGGTAAAAAATAGGAATAGATTGGTGTGGGGAGGCACAGGGAGAGTTAACTATGTCCTAATCACAATGCAGGAAATAGGTTGGGTAGGATGTAAGTAGAGAGAGAGAGAAAAAGAATAAGGGAAAGGGGAATGAAAAGAGACCAGAAAAAAAATAGAAACGTAAAAATTAATGTTATTTTAGAGATTAAAAGACCATCTATTTATAGAGGAATATGAATATGTTGAGAGAAAGGGAGGGACATAGAGGAGATGAGAAAAACTTTAAAAAAATGCTTAAAATATTGTATAGGTATAAAGTACTGCTATTAGTGAATTTAAGTCTCAGAGGTTTTGAATTGAGTAATAAGTTTGTGGATTAAGTGTGTACACAATGGGGGATAGGGTCTACTGGTTAACTACGGGTTTATCTGAGGATGTGCAGGACAAGAGTTAAGTCACATAAAGATGAACAAAGAGGAAAAGATGGAAAGGATAGGAAAGTGAGAAGAAAAGATCAGAAGTTCAGTAGAGCTAGAAAAAAAAACAAAAAGATAATTAAGAATGAAAGAAAAAGAGAAAGAAGACAAGAAAAGAAAAGAAAACACACATTCACGTATTCCTAAAATAAAAATTATAAGAGGAGAAAAAAAAAAAGTTAATGGAAAACAATTATTTTTTCAGAAGAGGCAAAAATTAAAGATTAATAAAAGTTTTAGAAAAGCAAAAAAAAAATTTTATATATATATAAGGTAACAAAAAACGAAAAAAAACAAAACAAGAAAAAGAAAAAAAGAAAAGAAGAAGAAGAAATAAAAAAGTTCTTTGATTTTTTTTTTTTTTTTTTTTTGGGAGGGGTGGGAAGTGTCCTGTATCTCCCTTTTGTCTGTAACCAGAGTCTGGTTGGAGTCTCTGGTCAGCTTGAGGTCCTGTGGCTTGATTGGTTTCTTAAGTCAGTTTGTTGGAACAGGCAGGAAAATGCTCTGCTTTACCCAAGATTTTGAGATCCCCCTCCCAGGTTAGTTTACTGGGAGGGTGATCTGCTTTGAGAATCACAAAAGAGGGGGATGCAGTGATGAGGCTAGGTTCTGGGTAGAGTTGAGGCCTTTCAACGAACAGTAGCTTTTCCCTGGGGCTATTTTGTGAAAAAAAACTCACAGCACCCAGCCTGGAGCCATTCTCAGGGTTTCTGTTTTTCAATTGATTGTGGTGGCTGCTAGAGGGAGGGGCAGCCTCTGGCTCTGGCCACCCAGCGAGGAGAGCCACTCCAGTGGCTGGTGCCTGAGCTGGGCGACCCCTCCCTGGATGGAACTGAGTCTGTGAGGTCACCTTGCCGCCAAGTTCCTGTGACCTGCCAAATGACTAGCTCTATTCCAAGGCCTGAGCTGGAGCTAGCCGCTCCTCCGAGCTTTGTCGGTATCCAAGATGGAGATCACCGGTGCTGGGGGGGGAGGGGTGGCCTTCCCTCCTCTGCTCCCAGAGGAGTGAGGAAGTGGGGCTTCTACTCACGCGGAGTCTTGGATCTCGGGTCGTCTCTGGTCTGCAAAGTGCAGGATGAAGTTGTCCGCTCCTTGTCGGTTCTTGCTGGTGTTGAGTAGAATCCGCTCGTCCGCTGCGTCTGGCTCCTTCGTCCCGGACTGCGTCTCAGGTATGCCTCCACGGCGGTGGTCGCCGCTGCGACCCTGCCGCCGCAGCGGCAGCTGCTCAGATGTGTCTGCTTGGCTTCCCCTCTCTTGACTAACTCTCTGTCCTGTGATGGCACACTTGGTGTGATTCTCTGGCTTGGGACTGTTCACTGGAACTCTGAAACTGTTTTCTATGCAAGAGCTTGTTCAGATTCCAGCTTCTCCTCCGCCATCTTCCCGGAACTCCCTCAGTCTTTCTTTAGTCTGTTCCTTCCTTGCTATTCTCCTATTAGCACCTTTTTTGGCATAGGAATGGTTATTCTATGTCATATTTTGGAATATGCGACTGTTTTTTTATATTTACAGTGTCTTAAATAACCTTAAGTCTCATCTTTAAACTCAGGCTTTTAAACAACATTGGAACTTTTAAGATTTGAGGATTCTTAGGAACTAAATGCATTTTGCATCATGAGATGGACATGAGCTTTTAAGTATCAGTAACAGAATGTTAGGATTTGAATACGAAATATCACCTATGTTGTATATCACAAATATCACAAATGTAGTCTTTGAAAGCTACTAGGGAATGTTATGAAGGTTATACTGGGTCCCTGGCCCTCTCCTCTCTAGGACTCCTGTCCATCATGAGCTAACAGCATTCATCTCTACACACTCCCACCCTCAAGATGGCCTTCCTAAGTACAGAGGGCCATGCAGCCATGCACTCTGCCCTCTGAAATGGTGAGCCAACACAAGTCTTTCCTCGTTTGAAGTTGTTATCTCAATAATTTTGATCACAGAGTCAATAATAGTAATACAGTTAAGTAGAAAGATAAATGATAGATAGCTAATAGATTAAATAGAATTTAATGCTTAGTATATAATTAATAGTAAATAAGAATCAATAATATTATGATTATGATCATCATTAATTTTATCTTTAGTGATTATAGTTAAAATAGGTGACAATTCTACTTCATAGAGTAATTTTGAGGTAGTTTTTTCTTTATTCTTGCTTTCAATTAAGCTTACCTTCTGTTCTCTTTTTCTTTTGATAATAGGCATTTTTTCTTTTGAAAGTTACTGTCTCAAGGAATTATAATCACAGATCAGAAAATGGAACAATGGAATACACAGAATGTGGAAGACAGACATTCAGAGTGAAATTATGTTTAGTTTGGTTAAGAACAAAACTGTAAGAATTCCTTTCACTACTCCTTTTAAGGCAATAAATCAACTAAGATTTTAAATCCTATTAACATAATCTCAATCATTCTAGTAAATACAAAGGTGAGAAAAGCAACATAAGTGATACTTTATGATGGAAAGTATGCTGGACAAGTGGCTTCATTTGTTACTGAAACAATGTTTTATTAAAATGATTGTATTTTACCATAGTATCTTAAATAATGCAAGGTTGTTTTTCTGATTCTCCCAGTTCATGTTGCTCATCCTTTCCCATGTTTGTATCCTCACAATGTAACACCTAACTAGAGCTAAATAAAGTGACTTCAAAATAACAAGAATCACGGTTTGCTGCTTTTAAATTAAATACCCAGACCAAATCTATCTTTGTGATATCAGAGACTTTTCTGGATTTTCCTAGACAAGACTTTGTAGCCTACATGTGCTTGATTTCTGTGTGTGTGTGTGTGAGAGAGAGAGAGACAGAGAGACAGAGAGAGACAGAGACAGAGATAGAGACAGAGAAAGAGAGACAGAGATAGAGAGACGGAGACAGAGACAGAGAGACAGAAGATTTGGGATAGGTGGCATTAAGAGCTATCAAGGAAGTAGTTTGCTCTTCATTAATAAACAATGTTGCTAGCTATACAGAAGAACTTATTCTTCCATGCAGCTATTTACACTGCCTTTTTATAGAAAGCTATGCATTGCAGTTATTTTTCAAAATAGAACTAGATGAAATTTTGAGACTTGCTTTCATTAGATGTGTCCATGAATCTCACTCTTCTATTTGTATAAGTGATGACTCTACCTCCAGATATCCTTGCCTCCTTCCCACACATACTCCTTACACTCCCCCTCTTCCAGCCACTGAAATATCTACTCCCAGGGTAGCTTTGTGAGCCACAGAGTACATATTACAAGCTTCCATCAATATGAAGAAGGAGAACAATCCTGCTAACTCTTGCGCAAAACTGTTGCATGGCTAAGAAGTACCTTTGTTATTTACAGACTGAATTTTTATCTGTCTCCCTGTCTAGTCCAATAAAATGTAGGACGTAAACAAATAGAATATTTTGTCCAGAAAAATATGTCTCCTCAGCTAAGCTACCCAAATAAGGTGTAAAGGAAACTAAAACTCCTTTTGCATCCACTAAAATCTAGAAATAATATTTAGCAAGAGGAAGGCATTGCAGATCTCCTCCCATGTAACTCATTTTGGAAGCTCACATTGCTCAGTGTCATAAGCCTAGTGAAAATACAAAGGATGTACAATAGAGCAAGGTAATAGGACTTGTACTTCAGTCAAGGACACAACTGAGGTTCAAGGGCAAAGCAGATAATGTCCAAAGTTCTTTTGTCTCTCCTTGCTGTTTACAAAAAGACCAGTCAGTTGTACTATGCCAAAGATGTTTATTGCAGGCAAAGAAAGCATCCTATAAGTTGATATGTAAGTCATTCTTCTTTATAGATGGTTTGCATGAATGGATTTTGTTTTGTTTTGTTTTAACCACATACACTTGAACAGATTAGTGAGATGTCTCCACTCCTCCAGACTGCAAAGAGCTCAGTGTGCAAGCTGGTGCCAGGTCAGAACAGCTGACTGCAGCTTTCCTGGACCTTTTTGAGAGTTCATGGACCTCTTGGCCTCTGTCATCCCCCCTCAAAGTGGCTGTCTTGTCGACATTCCTGAGTCTTTCTGTCTAAACACAGGACACTCCAGTGCATTTATGCAACTTTCAAGAGAGCTCTATAAACAAAGTCTGTAGGCCTCCTTTTGCTACTTGTTTTAATGGAGTGTGGGCTATGTCCTCCATCTGGGTCATCTCAGGCACATCTCTCTGCTTCAGTCTCACCATCTACAAAAGAACAACCTGATCTAGAGCTGGGTCATCTAAATTTCAACCATCAAACACATCTTTTTTCTGTCTAACTTGTCTTTTTTGGTCTAATTTACATCCAGGGCTCCTGAATTTTGGAAAGCCAGAGAATCATATTTTATGTTTAATGCCTAGTACCAGGCCTGACATATAACTGGTTTTTGCTAAGTATTTACTGACAAGACCAGAAAAAAATTACAAAACTTCCTAAGTCATGAGGAGTCGTCACCAAATACTTGAAATGTTCTCCCCTTCTAAGCATTGCCACAGCCCCTTGTGCTAACGCTGGGCATCTGTACTATTCTGGCCAATGTACTATGAGAGGAGCAATTGATCACTGGTGGGTGATCTGCAAACATTCTCTCTTCCCTGTACAGGAAAAGGAAAAAGATGATTTTCTACACAATGTTTCTCTGCCTGGGTTCAGCAACGGAACAAAAATATAGAGCAGATCCCCACCTTATAGGGCAGGAAGGCAGCAAAAGCTGTAATAAAGACTTGTTGTTTGTAAACACAGAAATTTTGTTTGTTAGCACGGTATAATCTATTTGGCTCCAACCAACTCAATAAATAATAATTCATGCTGTTTATTTATTTTAATAACAAGAGAATACAGCTTCTATTTAGAACCTTTAACAAGAATATATAAGGTTACATGACCCATTAAACCAACAGAATTCTGCCACAACTTAATCAAGGTGGTAATTTCAGTGCCAAGAGTCACAATAAAATAGTTAACATGCCACTAAAAGTAAATATAATTTAAGGCACTGGGCACAAGTTAGATGTCCCTGACTATTTCAGCTCTAGTTTTTATTCTCAGTGGGGACAATTCAAGTAGGGGTGGCCTGATCTAACCCAGAGGCCCTTTCAGGCTAGCATGTTTTATTGCCAGAAAAAAAAGAACTTTTGTGGGTTCTCTGTACCTCAGTTTCCTTGCTTGTAACATAGAAGTGATAAATCTACCTCATAGAGTTTGCATGACTATCAACTAAAATATTCTATCTCCTGGATTCCAGTAGCCAGTGCTCATGTGTAGCTGACTCCCTAAGAGTATCAGAATCCTATTGCCTTTAAGGAAGCTGTCTCAATGGGCCAACAAATGGTTCCTCTTTCTGTTATTCTTTTATTATTTTTGACACAAGAAGTTGATTTAATTATTAAAATTTTTAATAATCATATGCACTTAGTTTCAATACTGAGAAATAATACTTGTATGTTTTTATGATGTACAATGTGATGTTTAAACTCGTATATCCATTACTTCATATGCTCACCTTATTTTATGTTGAACACATTTGAATTCTACTTTCTAGCAGCTTTGAAATACACATCATTACTAACTGCTTTAAGTAGATCTCTAAAACTTATTCCTTCTGTCCAACAGAAATTTTGTACCTTTTGAACATTTCCTCTCCCCCTCTGTCTTGCCACTCTAGCCTCTGCCAACATCATCCTACTCTATTTTTACAAGTGCTCATTTTCAGATTCCACATGAAAGTGAGATCATGCATTATTTCTAGTTCACTTAGAATAACTGCCATCCTGATTCATCTTTGTGTTGCAAGTGATAGAATTTCTTTTTTTAAGGCTGAATAGTATTCTGTTAATACATATATGCATATATACATAAATGTGATACATATATCACATTTGTCAGCTGATGAACATTTATATTGTTTTGTCATAATTAGTAATACCATTCCTCCTTTCTATCTTGTTTGGAGATGGTATGATCATGGTGGCTCTGAGTGTGTCTCTGTGGTCTTGACATTGGGGTCCTAGAATCTGTCAATCTCATGGAAGAGTCTTTGGCCATTTAGGAAATGCCAGACCTGCCTCATCTTGAAGTATATTACTTCAGTGTGATCCTGAGGCCTCTGCTTCTGCCGGAAGTCTAGAAGCACAGGCTGGAGAGAGCCTGTAACCAGTATACTTCAGTACTTCAGCTCCCCATAAAACACAGGCAGGGAGAGATGGTGTGTCTCAGAGTACATTAAGGTTAGCAGGACACAGCCCTCATGTTTCCATGGCAACTCTAATGATCTCCAGCACGGAGTGAGCCCTGGGACAATGTTAAAGGGTTCAAGTCTCGGATTTACTACATAGCACACACTTCTTACTTGCAATGAGTGAATTGCAGTACTTACCTCTGGAGTTGAAGATAAAAGAAGTGCCCAGAACATTCATAGGACACAGTGGGTGCTTAAAAGTGCTCTTTTATTTTTTTACTTCTCATGACCAGCACACCTTGTAATTCCAGTGCTCACACTGGAATTGCATTCAACACTGAGATTCACAATTGCAGAAATAATCTTTGCCCTCAAGGAGTATGTTATCCAGGTTCCCCGGACCCCAATCTCCTTATGTAAAGTTTAGTCTAGTCTACTGGACTGAGGTGGTAGCTTCTTCCTCCAAGCTCCTATGTTGATCCTCAACGCTTAGCACAGTGGCTGGTTCATGGGCCCTGAGTTTATTCCATTTAAAATTGTGAATGAATGGAAGAAAGAATAATGTGCTTAAGTTTCTGCCAGTCTGCCTCAATGTCTCTTGGGGGCACTAGCTTCAACTAGCAGAAAGGAAATTATCTATTAGCAAGACTGTGAGTCTTGCAATTTTAAGGCTAAATCAATGTGAATGAAATCATTGACATATTGGACGTAATGTAACTGTTGCCCCCATTTCAGAGGCTGCCTGCCAACTCTGATCTCATATCCTTAAGGTTTCTTTACCATTCACTTGATGTCATGGTGTTTTCTCTCATTCATTCTGTAACTCTTTGCCTAATGATGAAATTAAGTACCTCTTCTCATAAGAGGTAGAAAATCTCATGAGAAAGATCTGGACCTTGATCAAAGAAGGTAGATTTTGGTTTCCTATCTGCACAGCTGGATGTGTGACCTTGGGTAAGTTAACTTTACTAGGGCTTGTTTCATCCACTCAGAAATAGGGTTTATGGAGTCTCTGATACAGAGATAAACTGGGCTACAAAGGGAGTGAAGCTAACTAAACTCACATTGAAACTACATAACTAGGTCTCTGGAGCTTTTGTGCTTTTACACTTGGCATTCCATTTATCTGAGATTCCCTTCCTTGTCTCTGTCACCTCTTTATTGACAAATCCCTCCTGATCACACAGGACTCTACTTATGAACCACCTTCTTGTGTGTGGCCTTCTTAAATGACGCATTATATCCACCCCCTGTGAAATGTCTGTTTTGTTTGGACACAATTAAACATGTGTACTGGAACATATACTTCCCGTTCACCAGCTAAGCTTCTCCCTTAACAGCCTCCGGGTGTTTGTTTTCACAGCCCTGGCAGAAATGCATATTTATTTCTCCATGTAATAAGTATTCCTCAATGTAAATGTTCAACTCATTTGGCCCCATCAAGTCCCCACTTAGGACAAGGGAAAAACCGAAATACTTGGATACACCACTATGCAAGGCACTGGTGCCTGGAACACTCTAACTCAACAGATTGACCCTAAATTTGGAGGAAGAGATGGACAGATGTGTTTTCACATAAAATACTAGACATCATTTCCATCAGGAATTTTTTTTAAAGTTTACTTTGGTTGCTCATCTTCAGAAAAAGCAAAAATGCATTCCTGATTCATAAGCTTTCTCAACAAATTCCATTTTCTTTGTCTCATCTCCTATTTTTCCTCAAAATGCAACCTGGTTGCAGCTAGTTACTTTAATCTCATGATTCTCCAACAAATCTCCTTCCTCACTGGTCTGCCTTGTTATCTCAAGACGTTCCTCTGACAGATTTTTTTTTCCTATTGAACCTCAACTCTGCATGGAAATTCTCTGCCTTGCTCAATTAACATTTTTTCTGAAAGTGTCCCAAAGGAATACGCTGCTTATTTCTTTGATTTACCAGCACAGATCAAGGGCCCTGGTTCTTTCTGACCTGGATATCGAAGGTTATAAATATTGCATGGTACAGATATTATGTTCCTGAATGAATGGAAATGGAACCATGTGTATGTGGCAGTTACACAGTTACTGTGTACTTCCATGTTCTAGGTATACAGTAAGGAGCTATGAGTATGCCCTCTCCTTTGGTTTTCACAGCAACCATTTGCAGCAGGTCTTACCTTGCATTTTAAGCTAAGGTACAGGAAATGAGCAGGTGAACCTCTTGTCTATGAGCACATATCTATCAAACACAGAAATTTGCATAAACAATGATGGATCTGGCCTACATGTTATCATTTCTAGAGCTAGGAAGTGCTTCATAAATATATAAATGCTATTTTTTATTTCTTTCTACAAGGCTAGATATAAGGACACAAAGGTCATAGTCTTAGTTTTGCCGCTTAGGATTCAACTCAGGTTTCACCTCTATTAAAAAGTGTTTCCTGGATAAGATACCAGTGGTTCATACCTATAATTCAAGCTACACAGGAGGCTGAGATTTGAGGATCTGGTTCAAAGCCAGCCTGGAAAATTTATGAGACTTATCGTCAATTAAGTGCCAAAAAAGCCAGAAAGTAGAGCTATGGCTCAAGTGGTAGAGCCTAGCCTTGAGCAAAAAAAGCTCAGGAACAGTGCCTAGGCCCTGAGTTCAAGCCCTAGGATCATCAAACACACACACACACACACACACACACACACACACACACACACTCACGTATGCTTCCTGAACCCTTCACCTGCCTTCTAGTCATGATGTGTGTATATCACTGATATTGATTCAAATAATCACTTGGTTATTTGTCAATCCTTTCTATTAGACCTTTTCCTCCTTAAGAGCTGGCAGTATGTCTTGAACTTCTTTTGAGCCTAATCCAGAGACTGGCATACAGTAAGTATCCCATCAAATGTTTGAGTTAACAAGTAAAGGAATAGACTAGACTGTCTAGACTAACTTTTCTAATCTGAAAAAGAAAATGCAAGACTAGATGAGGAATGACATAAGATGGCATAGATGCTGCCATTTCTTTTTCTGGGCAGAGAGTGTAAGTCAATTACCCATTCCATCCTGAGTACCACTGTGAAATCCTTCTTACTGTAGGACGTACCTACTACGAATGAAATTTATTGCCCTCAATAGTCTACGTGTCCTTTCCTTGCCATTTGCAGATCCTGGTCTCACCACTACTGACGAGGAAGTGTGGGTAAGATGCTTTGTACAGGTAGGATATAATGGGATGATAAATGACATTCTTGCTACTATGTCACTCCTGAATTTTCATCACTGCATTCTTGATTGACAAGTGATTTAACATCCTAGACTGGGGAAGGACTGATGGATGAATTGGTCCTCTGTGCACAGACTTTAGGCAGGAAATTAATAAGAATGCTGGCTGACATGATCTATGGAACTGTAAGCTCATTATGCCTGATTAGCTTCCACCCTTTCACTCCCTCTGACAGCTACAGGGCCTCGGGGTTTCCAATGGCAACCGTTTCCCTTTCTTTAATTGATTGCTCAGTCGGTCTCCAGCCATGAAACCAAACCTTCCCACAGATTTGTCAGAGTGGGAGCCTTGCTGCATCATATTACCTTCTCCATTTTGGCAGTAGGAAGGCAAATTCCTGGGCTGTCTAAATGGTGTTGACACTGAAGCCCTTTGAATACACAAAACAAAAATTGAAAGGATCAGTTCAGCTTAGTTCATTCAAGTTCTTATCAAATGACTTATTGTTTATGGACATCTGGGTTCAGTGTAAAGACAACAACAGAAATAGACCATGCAGTGCTGAAAATGGGGGAGAACAATGGTTTTATATATATGTATATATATATACATAGTAAAATGTTGTACAGAGGGGTTACAGTTACATGAGTAGGGTAATGAGTATATTTCATAGCGAGCATTGTTACCTCCTCCTTTGTTTTCCCCTACCATCACTTCCCTCCCCACCTCCCCAACTCCTCCCATCCCCCCCTCCCTGACACTGTAAAGTTTGTTTTCATCATAGTGTCCTGTACATCTCATCATCACAATGGGTCAGCCTGCATCCCCATTTAAGCGGAGAAAAATTCATTTTGAGAAACAATCATAATGATGTACAAGGGCTTCAAGCACTATATATTCAGTTAAACCACATGTGTTAGTACATGTGAATATATGTACATATTATTTATATGTGTATGTATGATGTATATAAGCATGTATGATATGTACATATTATATATGTATGTACATATTACACACATACTGAATGCATACTCTCAAAGCATATAGTATGTATGCTAAGCTATCAGAATTGAGCTCCACTCTCTGGAGTACACTATCATCATCCTGAAGGCCCTACTTTTCTACGTCCAAACACATAGTTTTATTTTTGCTTACTTATTTCAGCATTTAATTTTATTTATCTTGATTTCACATAGCCATAGACTACTCAACACTTGTCATTATGAAGATGGTGAGTATAGTCTGATATACAGAGGATACACAGTTTGCACTCTCAACTTCAATATATATGAGTAAAGAAATAAATATACAGTAAAGAAATAAAATGTAAATAAGCAATCCTGACAGGTCTGGTAGTGGTCATTCTTAAGAACACAGCCTCTACACAAACCACTTAAGGGTTCTACTGAGGATTCTTCTCCCATAGACAGCTGAGCAATGACATTTGCTAAGAGCTGGGTATAGTAAGAAAGAGAATGGCCAAATCCCAGACTTTTTTGCTTAAAAGAAGTCTTTTTTCACCCCACACCCAAGGTTAGGCTCTCTGTTATATTGATTAAAATTGTAGCTTTGTAAACACACTATAATTTATAAAAATACCATGCAAATGCTAACAATTATTATTTACTTCCAAGATAGGATTAGAAAAAAATAAAATGGTCAGATAGTTTTGGTTTTAACTCTTTGATTTAAGCCTAGTGTCATTAGCCTATGGAAAATGGCATATTTTTATTATTTTTAATTTAATTCAATTCAATTTTATTTTTGAGTTTGCATTCATTGGTAATATAAGTGGTTTCTTTGTGGTATTTCTATACATGCCCCTGGTGTACTTTGAACAAAGACACTCTTCCATCATATTCCCATTTTTTTCTTCCTTATTCCCTGCTTTCCCAGTGTTTGGTGGGTTTCATTAAACATTTTCTGCTTTTTCCCACTATTGATGACAGGCATCTCATTAGTGACTCAGTTGGTGCTTGCCACCTCCCCTATTGGATCCAAGAAGTGAGAGGCCTGAGAATATTCATACCCTTGGAGCAATTGAGACACAAATTTAATGGCAATTCAAGGATACCAACCAGAAAAACAAGCTCAGCCTCTTCCAAACTATTTCTCCATGGCCTCGCAATAAAAGCACAATATTTGAAAACAGTAAGAAGCACATTATCTTGGGCAGATTAAAAGGAAAGCAGAGGCTCATGCACATTTGCATTCCTGGGTCTCTTGTCATAAGTAAGACTTTCTGACTCAAGTTTTATTCAGTTTTCAAGAGGTTTTCTTTTTTCCTAAATGCTTGAAGATGTTTTTTCCGCTCTTTCTTTCCCAGGCCTTGAGGAGGGTGGTATGGCTTACTTGCCAATGTGAACTCCAGTGAGTCACTTTGTGTCTTTGAAGTTATTTCCTCAAGTACAACATGAGAATCGAGAAATCTTTACACTACCTACCCCCTAATACTAATACTGTTTGTGGCACTCTGTGAGCCAAAAGAAGACAATCCCACAAAGCTACAAAAATACGAGGAATGGTTATCATCAGAAATCTTGAAGGGACAGGAAGATCCTGCCTGCCTTTGCATATTGGCACCAGTATTGCCATAATCAAGTTGACATGTATAAACTAAGAGTCGTGTGGAAACACACTAGCAAGACCCTGACCCTCTCACTGGTTCACTTGCCCCTCTTTTCCTGCCTACTTATCAAACAACCTTTGTTGTTTGGCATAGCTTGTACTTAAAACTGATGAATGTGAAATCTGATTTCTTTCTATTGTTTTGAGGTTAGCCTAAATATAAATTTTAATTTCAAGAGCCATAATAAGAAAAAAACTAATATTGAATAAACCTGAATGAGCACAATATTACTGAAAAGTTTTATGATGATCATTTTTATTAATATAAGGTATAAATAAAGTTACCGACAAGCCCTGTTGATGGTCCTCTTTCCTGTAGAGAGCCAAGCATAGTTGTTCTCACATATTTGGAATAAGAAAAAGAAAAAAAAATGGTTTAGTTTCAGGCAGTTCTGTATTGCAAAGTTAATTCTACATAGGTGTCCAAGAAATGGCGCTGTTTTGTCTACATTTTCATTTGTAGTCTCGTGTCTTGTAAATCTTGTTTCTCATTCTTTGAATCAATGGTTTGCAGAGCTTTGCCCAGAAATAGTACCTTTCTAAGACATTAGAGCTATTGTTCTGTTTCGACCCTAAAATTAAATAAATGCTTGAGATCCTAGTGAGTTAATGGCTTAAGAAGGATCTTTCCCCCCTATGGTGCTAGGGATGGAACTGATCAGTTCTAGAATAAGTTTGTACATGTCAACTTGATGGAACCCATGGACCCATATGCCTTGCATATGCCAGGCAAGTTCCCTGCCACTGAGCTATATCCTCAACCCTTAGAATTGACTTTTGCTAAGAAAAAAATCTGTCACTTATGATTTGCATTTGGCTGTGTCATATGTAAGAGAATTCTGGCTACCAAGATTCAAACCATTTTTTTCCTACGTAACAATTGATCCAGAAGCAGGGAGTCCAGAGTTAGTGTGTTACCAACACAATGCTGTTTGGGACCCTATGATGACAGGTTACTTGCTAGACTTTAGCCCTCAGTTATTCAATCATATGCTGACATAATTTGCTGTAAATGTATGTTATAGCTGTGTCTGCATTCTATAACCATTTTAAGTAAAGGAGTTTAGCTTGGATTATCTGTATAGGCTTAATTTGATCCTCTGAAGGTCCCTGAGCAGAGCCAAGTCTTCGTGAAGAAACTTGGACCACAGCTTCATCCTGTGCTCTAGTTCTTACCTGCTTCTCTTGATAGCTGACCCACAGGTTTCACATGTCCATTTTTTCACATAATCCAATCCTTTGCAATCTCTCTCTCTCCATCCATCCTCCATCTTCTGTAGGTGGAATGCTATATGCTAATGATCCAAGCTCCTGCCTCCTTTGTCCATTGCCAGCCTTAGAATTCGTGAGCAAGTACTTAACCATCAGGCATTATATCTGCATGTTGGACAGAAAGAAGGGTAAATGAAAAGGTGCAAACTCCAAACCCAGGACCTCACAGCTTAGTTACTTTTCAAAGGAAAAGCCCTCCTGAACAATCATCATTCATAATTTGTTGCCTGGGACTTGATTGCAAATCTTGAGGGTCTGGGCAAGTTTCATGGGCTTAATATCTCGGTGGGCAAATTTCACAAAGGGAGGAAGGGCTTAGCAAAGCCAAGAACAGGACAAGAAAAAACAGGGTCTTATTAAGGAATATGACACAATTTGATAGAAAAGACTATTTCCTACAGTTCTCAGTGTGTGTGTGTGTGTAAGAGAGATGAATGCAAACATGGGACTATTTGAAAGTATTAACAGCAATGGGAAGAGGCGAGGATGATAAGGTGATCAATAACAGTGAATTGCATTGTGTCTATGTATGAGACAGTATAATGAAACCTACTTAAAATTGTTTAAAATAGGGAAGAGTGGAGAGAAGGGACAGGCCAAAGAGAGCTTAATAGAAGGTATCTAATCAAAGGACATTATATGCATATATGGAAACACCATATATGAAATGTCTTGGTACAATTAATATACACTGACAAAATGAATTACATATCTTAACCTTGCTTCACCATAATGTTTTCTAAGTGTTTTACTCTGGCAATCGTGTGTGGGTGGCAGTGATGTTTCTCTCTACCTAAGAACCATCATCATAAGTTTTGGAAACAAAGTTGCAAAAGCTGGTCGTCCTTATTCTAGAACTGAAGAAACTGAAACTCAGAAAGACTCTATGACTTTTTAGAAATCGGGGGTCGGGGGGAGGGAGTTGGTGAGTGCCACAACTGTGCTTCTCATGCAAAACTCCTGACCATTAGCTATGAGCCCTTTGTAGAACCATCCTGTCTTCCATAAACGAGTCTCTTCTCAAGCTGGGAATTGAATCCACAAGACTGGTCTAGACAAACACTGCTCTTAAGCAATAACAATGATGAGCACACATCATTTCTTGCAATCTATTGACAAGAAACTCTTATATACAGCTCCTTCATTCACAAGATAATTCCACCATCCTCACCCCTCATTTTCATTACTACAGGAAATTAGAAAAATTCTTATACCAAAATTGCCATACTAAATTATAATGCCATATAAAGCTGCTAATGGAAAGTGTCTGTCTGAACAGAGGCAAGAGAGAAAGAGAAGGAAGAGCAGGGAAGGGAAGACAGATACAACCAGTGAGAAATAAGAAAAGAAGCGATGATAGAGCCAGTGCAAAGTTAGACAGGAGCAGACATGAAGACATACAGAGACAAGAAAAGGAAGGGAAGAAAAGGGAAGTAAGATGAAGATAATCTAGTGGAAGAAAGGAAATAAACTTACTTTTAAAAGAACATTCATTAACTTTTCAAATAATATGTTCGGTATTCTTTCCCTTAATTTCCAGACAGCTTTTGAGATGAAGTAGTTCTATATTTGAAACATAAGGACCAATTGTTAACCTAAAATAATCAGATAAGCACATGATTTTTTCCCTTGTACTTTCAGGAATTTTGTAGTTTATTGGCACCTTAGAAAGAGTTGGAGGGAGAAGAAAAGACAAGAGGAAGAGGAAAAGGGAGAAAAAAGGGGAAGAATGAGGAGAGGGGAGGAGACGGAAAGAGAGGGGAAAGGGGAAGGGAGGGGAAAGTGGATGGAAGAGGAGGGGAGGGGAAAGAAAGGGAGGAGAGGGAAGGGAGAGGAGGAGAGAGGAGTCCATAGTTGGGTTAGAAATGCACATAGTAGCTACCAGAGGAGTGTGTCCACATGCTTTGAGCATACAACTGAGTACATACTGTGAAGCTTTGTCGATTGGCTTTGGAAGCCAACTTAGAACCTTTAGAACCCAGAAGGCCTGAGAAGGGACATTTGAATAAAGCAAAATCCAAGAAGCCTTCTATGTCCAAGAGGTATCTATGTTTTTCCAAATTGACTATGTGTACTATCATCTCATAGGCATTATGGACTACAACTTATTCTCCCCAATACAAAGGTTGAAGCCTTCGTCCTGAATGTAGATAGGGCCTTAAGAGAGTCAGGTTGGGCTTTTATCTGATAGAGCCTCCTCTCCTCTTTTCCCCTTCTCTCCCCACCCACTTCTCTATTCTCTATTTCCTCTCCTTTCCCCTCCCCTCTTCTGATCTCTCCTCCTCTTCTCTCCCTCCCCTTTTCCCCTTCCCCTCTCTTCTTCCCTTCTCTTCCCCTCTCCTTCTCTCTGTTTTGTTGTCTCTGTATATCTGACTCTTTCTTTCCATTTTCTTTCCTTCTCATAGAGAAAAGACCACATGACTACCACACTCCTTTTACAGATAAGCAAATAAATGATCTTACCTCCTTAGAGATCCATTGTCCTGAAGTTCTCACATCAGGAAGTGGCACAGGCTGAACCCAAGTCTCCTGAATCCCTCCAGTGCTGTCTTTAGCCAGACATGCTTCTCAGGGAAGAAGTTACAACTCCACTTGTTTGAATTTATCTGAGAAATAAAATGTATTCCTTCAGCGTTCAATATGATCATAGCCAGGAATTTTTGGCAAAGACTTTTATCATCACAGTATGTTCTGCTCTAATAATGGGTGAAGGGGACAGCAGAGTGAGACATCCATCCATAATGCATGGAGGGGGATAGGGGAGGAGGAGAGGAGGGTAAGCAAAGCCCTTTGGAAGTGGGGACGCCACGTGAACCTTTGGAAGTTACATTAAACAGAGAGGAGGACTGTCAAATCCTGGAACTGAAGAGAAATCCAATACTGGAGCTTCAAGGCAGAATAACTTAGAGGCTCTGCACAAGAAAAATAAAAAAAATGACATCTGATACAGGAAAATGTCTCTGACCTGGACAATAAAATAAAATTAGCTTGCACTGTATGTTGAGAATGCTATGTTTTAAAGAAAGAGAATTTTGGCAACGGTCACTGACTTAGCTTTATGCAATGGAAAAAGTTAACCATGTACTGACACAAGTGCAACTACCCTTGACTCCAGGGATCACGGCTTCCAAATGCACTTATCAAACTAATATTTAGCCCAGCAATGGCAAAATGGACAATTCATTCTTATGTTGTTGTTGTTTTTCTTGTCTTGTCTTCCTTCCTTCCTCCCTCCTTCCCTTCCCTCCCTTCCTCCCTCCCTTCCTTCCTTGCTTGCTTGCTTTCTTTCACTGTTGACTCCTTCCTATCCCTCTTGGAATGGCTTCCTACAGAAATGGCCTGCACACAAGACTTCTTTCAGGGCCCACCTTTGGGAACACCTAGTCCGAGAAAGTTGGTTACAGAAGTGGCCCTAGAATGTCGACATTCACAGTAAGATTTGAGGACCCATAGCTAGACTGTTACCTTTGCGATGCTAGTTGCCAACTCTGATGCACACTGCCATCGGTAGATGCAGCAGTAAGGCTTCCAGCATACTTCAAACTATGTTCACTGAACATTGCAGGATCTGCCCATTAGTGCACCACCGAAGAAGGGATAATAGAATATGAGGAGGCAGCAAAGTTGTTCCACAGGCAAAACCCAATGTGTCAGGAACTTGAGAAGCTGGCAAAAGTGATGTTTGCTTCTCCCATGAACAGTCCTAATAGAGAAAAAGCAACCAAAGCCAATATACAAGACCCACCAGGACACAGTGTAGACCAGTTGCAATATTGACTGGACATGAGGAAGAACTATAGAAGGAGTTGGACAGGAAAGTGGTGGATATTGAGGAAGGCTTAGGACATCTGAGCTATAAAGATCTATCTTGTTTTATTTGTGACTCAGTAACTAGCCACCTCCTTAAAGGAGATGGACTTACAGGAAAGCAGAAACAAATCTGAGGGATGCAAAGGATGGACTGTATTAGATTCTTCCATGAGCCACCTCAAGCCCTCCTGCCCACTGCTTACTTCAGCTGCTGCTGTGATAATGAATTCAGTCTACAGGGAGTGAATTCAACCAGTTAAGTCAGGAAGGAGTCTGTTCAGGTTGAGCGTGTTCATTCATTCCCATAGGATTAAGCTTGGCCAGTGAGACTGAGAACCAAGATATAAATGCTTTCTCCACTCCCAACAGGGTGAATAATTCTCAGATACATTCTAGAAGGTTCCTTATGCATCTTCACAGGATCAAGTAATACTTACCCATAGTGGTGACCAGCTCAATCATTCATCCTCTACTGCATTTCTCTGTGTGACTTGTTTGCCTTGCTGGGTGCTCCGCTCTGTGTTTGAAGAAATTCAGATGAGATAATATAGTTTAGGTATTTAATTTTAGTGATACCATGTTAAGTAAGTGATGCATTATTAGAATTTTTATTTATTTGTTTTGGAGCCTGCATTTTACTTTTGGGAATTTGAGGTGCTAGTGTTTGCTATTTCTCTTAAGAAGTTTTAGGCAGCATTTGTTCATCTGCTTTATTTTAATTCTTTCCCTCTATTTACTTAAACCATCAAACTTTTGCTTGCCTATGTACAGTGCTCAGAATAACGAGATTTGGGACTCTCATGAGAATGACTATAAGCAGATGACTATTGCCAAAGGAGGTGAGTTATCTTTCATAATCTTTTATATTTGCTGTAGACTTTTACTTACTATTTTGTTTACTTTCTAAATTATAGGGTTTTTAAATCAAATATGAGACCAAATTATTATATTTAATTTAATAAAGAGATAGGATTATATATAGTGAAACAAATGAAACTAGTTCCTAAAACTATAATTACAACAAGCAAAGTTTATTTATAGTATGACATTGGATGAAAAAGAGATATAAACTGTATTAAACTGAAAATAATAACAGCAACAAAACCCACTGACAATTACTCTTCCAGTAAGGGAACAGCTACAATATTCTGGTCTTGGGCTCAAGGACACAAATATATTTTAAAATCTTACCAAATGTTGTTATATTTCTTAAAAATAATTTCAAGCATAAATGAGTTAAACACAATTCTTTTTGGTGCTGAATAAACTGATGTAATTCAAATTTCATCATGCCTCCCTGTCTTTTCCATGCAGTTGGTAACATGCAAGGCTTTGTTCTTTCATTTGGAGAAAGTCACACTTTATTAATAATAACAACCCAATCTCTTGAGAGATCTCAGAGCAAAGGCACAGGGCTTTGGAATGCAGAGCCCTGCCCCTGCCTTCAGGATATTCTGAGAAAACATTCCCCTGGAAGCTGAAGGAACAAGGAGGTTGCCTTCCTTCATGGCCTCCTCAAACACATGTAAGTTTCTGGAGCTTAAAGACTTACATTTGTAAAAGCCATTAGTGTCGATTAATGCAGACAAATGATTGAAATTGGGATGTGGGGAGGTGCAGCTCCACACCTTGTATCATTTATGGGCAGGAAATGAGGACCAATTAGGTTGGGGAGGCTGAAACACACCCCCCCCAGCCCAGCCTCCCTGCACGGGGTCAGCATCAGGAGCGTTCCATGGGGGAATCATGGGGGGAAGGGGCTGCGCCAGGGAGACAGATGGAAGGAAGGCAGCCTTGATGACCAAAGATTTTTCAGCCCAGCCACCCACATCATCAGTGTCAGTGTCACTGGTGTCAATGATGGCAACTTCTTGAATATGGTGTTGACTTCTTATAACCGTCTTGGATATATATTAGCTGAGGATTTGCTCATCCTCTTTTCTTTCTTCCTTTCTTCCTTCCTTCCCTTCCTCCCTCCCTCTTTCCCACTTTCTTTCCTTCTTTTCTTTCTTTCCTTCTTTCTTTCTTCTTTCTTTCTTTCTTTCTTTCTTTCTTGTTATCATATGAATAGGTACTCTATTGGGGGACTCTGGGGTCACTGGGCAGAATTTTGGTCTTTGTGGAAATTAAGTCTAGACAATTTCCAGGTGGTGTATTTATGGAGCCCACATTTTTTGGCAGGTGCTGAAATCCAGTCTTAGGATGCTAGAAGGCTTCTCATAGGAAGAGAAGTCCAAGATAAGACTGGATGAATAAAAGAAAAATCATTTTACAATGAGAACATCGATTTAGTAGTTCAGCTCCCTGTTATCCTACCCCAAAACAAACTAGAAGCTATCTCTTTCCTGGTGCCCAGGAAAAAAAATATATACATCATTTTTCATGATGGCATCAGATCCACTATCTACCCAGGACTTTTCTTAAATGTTTTATTGAAATATTTGGGGAAAACTATATTTTATGTCTTTTATTTAAGTAGGCTAATAAATTAAAGCTGTGACTGGGGCTTGAACTCAAAGCCTAGAGCTCTTGTTTGACTGTCTTGCTCCCAGCTTGGTGTTTTACTACTTGAGCCATATCTCTAGCACAGCTTTTTGCTTGTTTATTGGACTTTTCTGCTCCAGTTAATTTTAAAGTTCAATCCTCTGATTTTAGCTTTCTGAGTAGCTAGGATTATAGATAGTCATTGGTAGGCTGGTTTTTAATTATTTTAATAAAATTCCCTCAAAGCCACACTTCTTATATATCACCAAGGTACAAAGCTTAGCCATAAAGGACATACTATCAAATTCTTCAGTACTCAATATACACCAGGGACTGGCTGGTAATCTAGTGGAGAAAGGTTGACGCAAGATTGGAAGACATGATCCCAAATTGTGCCTTCTGTGGTAGAAATAAAGTATTCTTCCTAATTAGTACAGAAAGTACATGCAATTGAGATGTATGAGCAGATCAATAAGGAAGTCGAATGTTTTTGTAAGCCCTACAAGTGGGAGGTAGTAGTTAGAAGTTTCCTTATATGCAGTATTCATTTAACACGCTATTCTACTCCACTGTGATGCTACATTGTGAATTTGATTTTTGCCTGTCACACTTTCTCTGCAATTAGGATTTCCTTTGTCCTGCTCATCAGCTGTATCTATTCCAACACCTGTCTTCTTATCAGGCAGTTAATATGAATGCTCACTTAGTTTGCTGTTTAAAATTGTATTTGGACTGGAAAACTTAATAACTCAACTCATTTGAAGCATGTGGTAGATTAGATAATAGCACAAAACATTCTTAGCCAGGGCGGAAAAGAGAGATCATTAGTTCAAGAGCATGAAACACAGATAAGAGAAGTGGCTGAGCAGGAGGCAACAGGGAATCCAGCCCAGAACTGACGAGCATAAAGGAGTGTGAGCCTGCTTCAATGGAGTAGTCTGTTATTCAGCTCCAGTGGACTGGAGCCAGGTAGGACAAGGCTCTTGATGTTTTGATTTTCCACAAGAAGTTGGGAGTTTGCATTTTTTTTAAAAAAAAAAAAACATCCTCTATAAAATGTAAAAAGGTAGTAACAAATTGTTGTTTAAAATACACTACGTGAATAAAATCATGTTCATGGTGGGCATTGTGGTGCAGGTCTATAATCCCAGGTACTTGGCAGGCAGAGGTATGCAGATCTTAGTTCAAGGTCAACCCCAGCAAAAGTTAGAGACTGGATCTGAAGAAGAAATGCAAAAGGCCTGAGGGAGTAGCTCATATGGTGGAGAGCTTGCCTAGCAAGAGTGAGGCCCTGAATTCAGTCCCCAGTAACAGACTTTCAATGCTACTAATAATGATCTTCAGCTGGGACCTTTCCTACATGCTAGCAACTATAGTCTGCATAATACCAACTAAGCTAAGCCTATTGAGCACATTCCTAAGTGCCTTCTTTACATTGCTCACTTAATTCTCACAACAAATTTTGAAAGGAGGGGTCAGATGCAAAGAAGAATACCAGCTATCAAGTAATAGAGCCAACCTTCAGCTCAAGGCAGTCTGACTATATTTATTCATGATATTCACTAATGTTCTATTACAGATTTTCCTCTACTTATGGTGGAGTTACATCCCAATGACCCTCCCACTGAACTGAAAATACAAATCAAAATGCATTTAATGTATCTAATCTCCTTAACACTCAGAACACAGGACCCTGAGTATCAATGTTTATCCTGTGATCACATGATCTCTTGGAAGCTGCCAGTGCCCAATATCATAACAAGAACTCATCCAGGTTATCATTAGCTCAGCAAAGATCAAAGTTCAAAACTCAAAATATCATTTTTCTTAAGAATACATCAGCTTCAGTCCATCATAAAGAGAAAATGTGAAAGCTCATACTTGCAATCTTAGCTACTCAAGAGGCTGAGATCTAAGGATCATGGCTCCAAGCAAGTTAGGGCAGAAAGGTCCATAAGACTCTTATCTCCAATTAACCAGAAAAAAGACAAAAGTGGAGTGGTGGAGTGCCAGCCTTAAGCCAAAAGCTAAGTGAGAGCACTTTGGCCCTTAGTACTTGCACACTCATACACCACACACACACACACACAGAGGTGTACAGTGAAAGCGTTATGCTAGCATCAGCTCAATATCCACTGGAGAAGCTCACTGAACACTCCTTGAAGGGAGCAGTGTTTCAGCTGGATTGAAAAAGGTAAGAAAGGTTTGTGTAAGTGGATTTAAATGAGAGATTCACAGAAGAGTGGGAGTGCAAAAGCAGAGACACTGAGTGTGTGGCCTGAGTGTGCAAATATGTCTTAGTTTACTGCAACTGGAGAGCAGGTTGTGTGAACCCTCATGTGCAGACTTCTGTAGGACGAGTATGTAGGTTCCACGGACCTGTATGCTTTATCACTGCCCAGGCCAGAGAAACCCTGCATTCACATGTTCTCTGGGCTGTGCAGAGCAGAGGGACAGCTGGTAAGCATGCACACTTGGGCAAAGAAACTTAATTTCCTGTCCCATCACATTCCCTGACTTGCAGAGAAGGAATTCCAGTTGGAAAGCCAGATGTCCTAATATAAAATGGGGTGATGGCAGGAGATGTGTGGAAGCAGAGGATGTTATAAAACAAGTTGAAAATTGGAAGTTGTGGAGGTGTCTACTCAAAAGAACCATCTGAAACCACACGCTCACCTTAAACCTTTGAAAGCTTTCTTTCCTATGAACAGAATGGAGCGCTACCTGGAGGGCTCCCTCCTCGCAACAAAGACTGTGTTTTAAAAGCAGAAAGGCAGTGATGTTTCATAGTAAGGGGTAGGGAAGGATTTCTTATAGTGACATTATTCACCCTGAGGCCCAAAATGTAGATCTCTGTCTGACTGATTCTATGAACTCAAATTTTAAGTCAATTTTCAGTTCTAGTCTCTATATGCACATAATAAAGATGGTAATATTGTTATCATTTTTATAGTATAATAAATGTATCATTTGATGAAGTTTTGTTTTGTATCTTTGATTTCTGTGGGTGTTTTTTTTTAATTCTAGGGGTTGAACTGAGGGCCTCCTGCTTAGCAGACAAGTAGTTTACCAGGTTAGCCACCCCATAACCCCATCCTTTTGCTTCTTGTTTGTTTTTCAGACACTTTTCATGGTTTTGCTCAGCCCAGCCTGGAACATTAATCCTCCTACTTGTGTCTTCTGTAGCTGAGATTATAGGACTAAACACCAAACTTAATTTGTTTTTGAGATAAATTCTTGTTAGCTTTTTGCCTGAGCTGTCTTGGAATTGAATCTCTGCCTCCAAAATAGCTGGAATTACCATCATGCCAAGCTTTGGTGAGGAGATGTCTAACTGAGATGTAGATGTAGTAAAGCCAGTGCAGTACTGCTTGCAGCAGTGAGAACCCCTCATTCATTCTCATTGGCATATAACCTCAACTTGGTGTCTCTGCTTGGTTTAACACCCTGGCATCTGTTCACCACCTCTTTCCATTTTCTTCAGGTTATCTCCTATCTCTTCATCCTTCCAACCTACTCGTTCAACCTCAACCCCCACACAACAAGGATAGATTTGCACAGATAAACACAATGGGGTGAGGTGGAAAAGACATCCTAGCTGCACATTTTCCCACCAGAAATTTTATTCTGCATTTGATGATCCACTTATTTTGCTATACTACCAGGGAAGAAGTGTGTCCTACATTTTATAATGGTGTATTTCACATTGTATACAAACCCTGACCGAGGGCCATGGATCTGGGGGTATAGTATATCCTCTGCTGATTATTCCTTAGGAAAAGGATAATAAAATAGAGTTAGAAGAGGACTTAGAATCTTTTTCTAATCCAGGGCTATAATTTCCCAAACGGATCACAAAGTATAGCTAGGGTTGAGTGAATTGCTTGAAAATATCGGTAAAATGTTGCTCATAAATGAGAATCTGTGTTTTCTAAGTAGATCCTTTCTCGTATTTTTAAAGTAGAATATGATCTACAAAATGCTAAGAATTGTCCCTTTTATTTTATGAATGAAATATAATTTTTGATTTGCTTGTTTATGTCTTTGGGAGTGTAAGGGGAGCACAGAAATGGAGGGACAAAGGGTAGACAAATGCAGCAATGGTATTCACTTGACATATGTTGAAAATGAATTGTACAACTTGTGTGTGGGATGGGAGGTAAAGCTAGGAAAAAGAGAGAGAAGGAAGGAGTGACATTATCCAAAAAGAAATGTACTCTTTGCCCTACTTCTGTAGCATTACAACCCTTCTGGGTTTTTTTTTTTTTTAGCACTTTCAAATAAAATTTTAAAAAATAAAAGAAAATACACCTGTGACTTTAGTCATCAAGATACTGATAAACCAGAAGGAAAACAATGTTAACTTATTTTCCTTGCATAATCTTGGTCAAATGTACATGTTCATTCATTTATTCCACTATCCATGTCTATCCATAAAGGTACCTATTTTTTTTTTTAATTTAATTTTATTTTATTTGAGAACATACTGTACAGAGGGGTTACAATTACATGGGCAGGATAATGCATACATTTCTTACCAAGCATTGCAGCCTCCTCCTTTGTTTACCCTTCACCTCCCTTCCCAGCCTCCCCCCTCCCTCCCACCCAATCATACCCCCCCTTCTCCCCCCCCGACATTGTAAAGCTGGTTTTGACATGACATTTTGTACTTCTCATTGTTGCAACAGGTCCACCTGAATCTTTAAACGACTTGTTTGTCCCCATCTCCTCCACATGTTATACTGACATCAAATATAGTGAAAGCGGGGGTTACACTGTGGGGGAGGGACATACAAAGCAACAAAGAGATAATATTATAAATGCGTTAGAAACACATGCATGAAAGAAACAAAAACATTAAAATACATATTTGAGGTTTCGTTTTCCTAACATCACATTATTTGACTTTTTCCGCTTGACTCATACCTATACTAGATATTGCAAATAAGGGAAACCATGGGACCTATGTTTCTTTGGGCCTGGCTTACTTCACTTAATATAATTTTTTCCAAGCCTTTCCATTTCCTAACAAATGGGGAAATGTCATTCTTTCTGATGGAGGCATAGAATTCCATTGTGTATATATACCACATCTTCTTGATCCATTCATCTACTGAGGGGCATCTGGGTTGGTTCCATGTCTTAGCTATGGTAAATAATGCTGCAATAAACATAGTTGTGCTGGTAGCTTTAGTGTGGCCTTGTTTGTGATCATTTGGGTAAATGCCCAAAAGTGGGATTGCTGGGTCATTGGGGAGCTCTATGTGGAGTCTTTTGAGGAACCTCCATACTGCTTTCCAAAGTGGTTGAACAAGTTTACATTCCCACCAACAATGAAGTAAGGTTCCTTTCTGTCCACATCCCCTCCAGCATCTGTTGTTGTTAGAGTTCTTGATTTTTGCTGTTCTAACTGGAGTGAGGTGATATCTCAATGTTGTTTTGATTTGCATTTCTTTTATGGCTAGGGATGTTGAACATTTCTTCATGTGTCTATTGGCCATCCTTCTTTCTTCTTCAGAGAAGCTTCTCTTTAAGTCTTTCGCCCACTTACTTATTGGGCAGTTGTTTCTTTGAGGATTTGTTGTTGGGTGGTTTAATTTTTTGAGTTCCAAGTATATTTTAGATATGAGACCCTTGTCCGTTGTATGGCTAGTAAAGATCTTCTCCCAGTCCGTGGGCTTTCTATTGATCTTGCTAGCTATGTCATTTGCCCTGCAGAAGCTCTGCAACCTTATACAATCCCATTTGTCCAGCCTTTCTTTGATTTGTTGTGTTTCCGGGTCTTTATTCAGAAAATTTCGGCCTGTGCCAAGGAGACCCAGGGTTTCTCCTATTCCATCCTGTAATGTTTTCAGAGTGTCTGCTTTGAGTTCAAGGTCTTTGATCCATTTGGAGTTGATTCTGGTGCAGGGTGATATATAAGGATCTAGCTTTAGTTTTCTACATGTAGTTAACCAGTTTTGCCAGCACCATTTACTGAAGAGGCTGTCTGTCTTCCATTCTATTGTTTTAGCTCCCTTATCGAAGATTAGATGGCTATAGGTCTGTAGGTTCATTTCTGGGTTTTCAATTCTATTCCATTGGTCCTGAGGTCTGTTCTTATGCCAATACCAAGCTGTTTTGATTACTATGGCTTTATAGTAGAGTTTGAAATTTGGTACTGATATTCCTCCAGCAGTGTTCTTTCCGTTGAGGAGCGTTTTTGCTATTCGGGGTCTTTTATTGTTCCATATGAATTTTTGGATTGCCTCTTCTATTTCCTTGAAGAATGAGGGTGGAATTTTGATAGGTATTGCGTTGAATTTGTAGATAGCCTTGGGGAGTATTGCCATTTTCACGATGTTAATCTTTCCAATCCAGGAGCATGGGAGGTTTTGCCATTTTTTAAGTTCTGTGTTGATTTCCTTTTTCAAGATTTTAAAGTTTTCATCATAGAGGTCCTTCACTTCTTTAGTTAAGTTAATTCCTAGGTATTTTATTTTTTGTGGGGCTATTACAAATGGAGTTGCTTTCCTAATTTCAGCCACACTTTTCTCATTGTTGGCATACAGAAAAGCCATTGATTTTTGGGGGTTAATTTTATAACCTGCTACTTTGCCACAGTTTTGAATCAGCTTGAGTAATTTGGGAGTGGAGTCTATGGGATTCTTTAAATACAAGATCATGTCATCTGCAAAGAGGGAGAGTTTTATTTCTTCTTTCCCTATTTGAATCCCCTTTATGTCTGCATCTTGTCTTATTGCTGTAGCTAGGCATTCTAATACTAGATTGAAGAGAAGTGGAGAGAGTGGGCATCCTTGTCTTGTTCCTGAGTTAAGAGGAAATGGCTTTAGTTTTTCACCATTGAGTATAATGCTGGCTGTAGGTTTGTCATATACAGCCTTTATTGTATTGAGGAATGTTCCATGGATTCCTAATTTTTTCAAAACCTTCATCATAAAGGGGTGTTGGATCTTGTCGAATGCTTTTTCTGCGTCTATTGAGATAACCATGTGGTTCTTATTCTTGCTCCTGTTGATGTGATGAATAATATTAATTGATTTGCGTATATTGAACCAGCTTTGCATCCCTGAAATGAATCCTGTTTGATCGTGGTGTATGATTTTTTGGATGAATTGTTGAAGTCGGTTGGCCAAAATTTTGTTGAGAAGTTTTGCATCAATGTTCATCAAAGAAATGGGTCTATAGTTCTCTTTCTTTGATGAGTCCCTGCCTGGTTTTGGGATGAGGGTTATGATGGCTTCATAGAATGTGTTCGGTAGTGAGCTTTCTCTTTCAATTTCATTGAAGAGTTGGAGGAGAATTGGTGTGAGCTCTGCTTTGAAGGCCTTGTAAAACTCTGCTGTAAAACCATCTGGTCCTGGACTTTTCTTAGCTGGGAGGTCTCTTATTGCTGTTTCTATTTCAATGTTGATATGGGCCTGTTAAGATAGTTTACCTCATCTTGGTTTAGTTTTGGCATGTCAATATTTGCTAGGAAGAGGTCCATTTCTGTCAAGTTCTCAAACTTATTAGCATAAAGTTTTGAGAAGTATTCCCTTATAATGTTCTGAATCTTGGTTGTTTCCGTGGTGATGTTTCCATTCTCATCTCTGAGTTTATTAATTTGGGTGTGTTCTCTTCTTTTTCTGATAAGATTTGCTAAGGGTCTGTCAATTTTGTTGAGTTTTTCGAAGAACCAACTCTTTGTTTTGTTGATTCTTTCTATAGTTTTTTTGGATTCTAATTCATTTAATTCTGATTTAATTTTGATTATTTCTTTCCGTCTACTGGATTGGGGTTTATCTTGCTGCTCTTTTTCAAGGAGGTTTAGATGTGTCATTAAATTGTTAGTTTCAGATCTTTCCAATTTGTTGATGTAGGAGCTCAGAGCTATAAACTTGCCTCTGAGTACTGCCTTTGCTGTGTCCCAGAGGAGCTGGTATTTTGTGTGTTCATTTTTGTTGAATAGCATGAACATTTGAATTTCCTTTCTAATCTCTTCCATGACCCACTCATGATTCAGCAGTGTGTTGTTCAGCCTCCATGTGATACCGGACTTTCTTTGGTGGCTTTTGGTGTTGAGTTCTAACTTTATTCCCTTGTGGTCAGAGAGAATGCAAGGTATAACTTCAATGTTTCTGAATTTAGACAAGTTTGCTTTGTGGCCTAAAATGTGGTCTATTTTAGAAAACGTTCCATGTGCTGCTGAGAAAAACGTGTATTCTGATGCTGCTGGGTGAAATGTTCGGTAAATGTCTGTTAAGTGTAGTTGATCTATGCAGCTGTTTAGATCTGCAGTTTCTCTGTTGAGTTTTTGCCGAGTTGATCTATCTAGTGGGGAGAGTGGTGTGTTAAAATCCCCAACGATTAATGTCTTTGGATCTATATGGGATTTGAGGGAAAGTAGTGTTTCTTTGATAAATTTGGGTGCTCCATTGTTTGGCGAATAGATATTTAGAATTGTAATATCCTCCTGAAGGAGAGATCCTTTAATTAGTATGTAGCGACCTTCTTTATCTCTTTTCACGAATTTTAATTTGAAGTCTATTTTATCTGATATTAGGATTGCAACTCCCGCCTGTTTATGCGGTCCGTTTGCTTGGTAGATTTTGTTCCAGCCTTTAACATTGAAAATGTGTTTGTTTTTACGGGCAAGATGTGACTCCTGCAGGCAGCAGATAGAAGGGTCTTGTTTTTTAATCCAACTAGACAGTCTATGTCGCTTAATTGGAGAGTTCAGTCCGTTAACATTAAGAGATAGGACTGAGAGGTATTTGGGAGTTCCTGCTATGTTATCTACCTTCTTGGGGGCTCCGAAAACTGGGTTCTTCCTATGGTTCTTGGATTCTCAGTTTGGGTGCAGTTTCTTGGCCTTTATTGCGGTCTTGTTGGTTTTCTATGTGTAGGACATCTTTAAGAATCTTTTGTAGGGCTGGTTTGGTGGAGATGTATTGTTTCAATTTTTCTTTGCTATTGAAGGTTTTTATTTGGCCTTCAGTTATGAAGGAGAGTTTAGCTGGGTACAGTATTCTTGGTTGATAGTTGTTTGTTTTTAGGGCATGGCATACATCATTCCAGGCTCTTCTTGCTTTGATTGTCTCTGCTGAGAAATCTGAGGTGATTCTAATTGGTTTCCCTTTATAAGTGATTACCCTTTTCTCTCTGACAGCTTTAAGGATCTTTTCCTTGTTCTGAGTTGATCCTGTGTGGATGACGGTGGGATGTCCTATTCTGGTCTGGTCTATTTGGGGTTCTAAAGGCTTCTTGTATCTGGACAGGCCTATCTTTTTGCATGTTTGGGAAGTTCTCTGCTAGGATCCTGTTAAACAGATTTCCTAGACCATTAACTTCTGTTTCTAGGTGCTCCTCTACACCCATTATCCTTAGATTAGGCCTTCTGATGGTGTCTTCCAGGTGTTGGATAGATCTATCATATTTCTTGGACTTGTCTTGGATGGTTGTATGTTCTTTCTCTATAATATCTAGGCTGTCTTCAATCCCTGAGATTCGATCTTCTGCATGTTCTAACCTGCTGTCAAGACTCTCTACTTTGTTTTTTATCTCTTTTCCTTCTAGTTGGTCAGCTTTGATGGCTTCAAGTTCTTTGTTGAAGCTCTGTTTTAGGTCTTGTATGAATTTCTTTACTTCCTTAATTTGGTGTTCAGTGTTTGTCCTCAAATCACTTAGTTGATTGGTTATGGTTTCTTTGGGCTCCCATTCCTTCTGTTGGGTTCCATTCAGCATTCCCTTTGTGGTCTCCCTGACTTCCTTCATCTCTTTGTTAATGGATTCCATGAATGCCTTTAGTGATCTTTGTGTGTTCTCTACCTGGTCTCTCAATTCCTGTATTACTCTTTGATTAGCTTCCTCCCGTTCGCGGGATTCCTGCAGATCTCTTTGAGTGTTCTCAGCCTGCTCACGCCATTCCTCCCTTTCTCTTTGAGTATTCTCAAGTTGTTCACGCAAATCCTGTATCAGTTTTTGAGTAGCTTCCTCACGCTTATGATATTCCTGTATAAACTTCTGGGATGCCTCCTCTCTCTCCCTATCACGCTCATACAGAGTCCTTTGTACGTTGTCAAACTTTTCATTTATCATGTTTGCCAGCAGTGTTTGTAGAGCTGTTTGGGAACTCTCCTCTGGATTATTCATTATCTGTTCTAACCCCTGATTATCAGGATTGGGAATTGAGATACCCGAATTTGCCATTTTTCTTGTGTTTTTCCGGCTTACTCTGCCCATTTGAGATGAAGATAGCACCAGTTTTGTGCTAGAACACTATCTTAAGGCAACCATCAACCAAAGTTTGCATTTGTACAGTCAATAGTCTACAGATACAATCTAGTTCAACAGATACATCTATTCGACATCAAACAACTATATGTTAAAGGACTTTGAACCGCAGAGAAGAATTTGGAAAACCAGAAATTATTAGGGTTAGGGAGAGATGTGGGTAAAAAATAGGAATAGATTGGTGTGGGAAGGCACAGGGAGAGTTAACTATGTCCTAATCACAATGCAGGAAATAGGTTGGGTAGGATGTAAGTAGAGAGAGAGAGAAAAGGGAAGAAAGGGAAAGGGGAATGAAAAGAGACCAGAAAAAAAATAGAGACGTAAAAATTAATGTTATTTTAGAGATTAAAAGACCATCTATTTATAGAGGGATATGAATATGTTGAGAGAAAGGGAGGGACATAGAGGAGATGAGAAAAACTTTTAAAAAATGCTTAAAATATTATATAGGTATAAAGAGGTAGTACTGTTATTAATGAATTTAAGTCTCAGAGGTTTTGAATTGAGTAATAAGTTTGTGGATTAAGTGTGTACACAATGGGGGATAGGGTCTACTGGTTAACTACGGGTTTATCTGAGGATGTGCAGGACAAGAGTTAAGTCACATAAAGGTGAACAAAGAGGAAAAGTTGGAAAGGATAGGAAAGTGAGAAGAAAAGATCAGAAGTTCAGTAGAGCTAGAAAAAAAACAAAAACAAAAAGATAATTAAGAATGAATGAAAAAGAGAAAGAAGACAAGAAAAGAAAAGAAAACACACATTCACGTATTCCTAAAATAAAAATTATAAGAGGAGAAAAAAAAATTAATGGAAAACAATTATTTTTTCAGAAGAGGCAAAAATTAAAGATTAATAAAAGTTTTAGAAAAGCAAAAAAAAATTTTTTATATATATATATAAGGTAACAAAAAACGAAAAAAAAAAAAAACAAGAAAAAGAAAAAAAGAAAAGAAGAAGAAGAAAGAAAGAAAAAAAAAGTTCTTTGATTTTTTTTTTCTTTTTTTTTTTTGGGAGGGGTGGGAAGAGTCCTGTATCTCCCTTTTGTCTGTAACCAGAGTCTGGTTGGAGTCTCTGGTCAGCTTGAGGTCCTGTGGCTTGATTGGTTTCTTAAGTCAGTTTGTTGGAACAGGCAGAAAAATGCTCTGCTTTACCCAAGATTTTGAGATCCCCCTCCCAGGTTAGTTTACTGGGAGGGTGATCTGCTTTGAGAATCACAAAAGAGGGGGATGCAGTGATGAGGCTAGGTTCTGGGTAGAGTTGAGGTCTTTCAAGGAACAGTAGCTTTTCCCTGGGGCTATTTTGTGAAAAAAAAACTCACAGCACCCAGCCTGGAGCCATTCTCAGGGTTTCTGTTTTTCAATTGATTGTGGTGGCTGCTAGAGGGAGGGGCAGCCTCTGGCTCTGGCCACCCAGCGAGGAGAGCCACTCCAATGGCTGGTGCCTGAGCTGGGCGACCCCTCCCTGGATGGAACTGAGTCTGTGAGGTCACCTCGCCGCCAAGTTCCCGTGAACTGCCAAATGACTAGCTCTATTCCAAGGCCTGAGCTGGAGCTAGCCGCTCCTCCGAGCTTTGTCGGTATCCAAGATGGAGATCACCGGTGCTGGGGGGGGGGAGGGGTGGCCTTCCCTCCTCTGCTCCCAGAGAAGGAGTGAGGAAGCGGGGCTTCTACTCACGGGGAGTCTTGGATCCTGGGTCGTCTCTGGTCTGCAAAGTGCAGGATGAAGTTGTCCGCTCCTTGTCGGTTCTTGCTGGTGTTGAGTAGAATCCGCTCGTCCGCTGCGTCTGGCTCCTTTGTCCCGGACTGCGTCTCAGGTATGCCTCCGCAGCGGTGGTCGCCGCTGCGACCCTGCCGCCGCAGCGGCAGCTGCTCAGATGTGTCTGCTTGGCTTCCCCTCTCTTGACTAACTCTCTGTCCTGTGATGGCACACTTGGTGTGATTCTCTGGCTTGGGACTGTTCACTGGAACTCTGAAACTGTTTTCTATGCAAGAGCTTGTTCAGATTCCAGCTTCTCCTCCGCCATCTTCCCGGAACTTCCTAAAGGTACCTATTACAGATACTAAACTTTGAGTTTTAAGTTGACAAATATCTCTGTCTTCACAAAACTTAGATTGTAGAAGAAAGAGGCAGGCAATAAGCAAGTAATCAAGTACAATCAATCCATCTTGAACTAATAGGTGATTCATGCTATGAATTGAAACAGCAAGAAAAGGAATATGAAGAGCCTTTAGGAAGAGATCATGCTACATTGGGAACAGAAGTCAGATAAAATCTGTTTGTAATGGAAATTTTGAGCTGTCAACAACCAATTATTGTTATTTGTGGGGCAATATCTACAAATTTCTTTTGGACACCAAATTGGCAAATACTAAAAATCATTCCCAGGTGAAATGCCAGCTTAGATTCCTCTGAAACTCTAGTTATAACACCTTCATCCATCTATTCACTCATGACATTGCTTTATGTGTGTTTGTATCTAAAGACACTTTTAATTCTTAGTGTTAATTCATTAACATTGAACTCAGGGCCAATACGCTGATGCCTGAATGAAGCTTACCTAAGGCACAAATTTTCCCCAACAGTCACACCACAGTCTGCTTGACCATAGGAACACTAGAAAACACTTCAGCGGTCTTTCGCGACAATCAGAACAGCAGAACCACCCATGAAAAGCACAAACACGTGGACAATATGCTGCACACGGGTCACAGCAAAGACATTTGTTCACAATATGGAGATAAAACTAAAAATCAAAGTATCACTTTGTTAGCCCTTGATGAGGGGTCTACACATTTGGTGTCTTAAGTTTTTTCTGCTTCTACACATGTCTTTCAATCGCCATGAACCACAACTGTTGGTTCTCAGTTTAGAAACTCATTTTAGCAAGTAGGTAAATTTGTAAACAGGAGTCCATGAATAAGGAAACTTGACTTTAGTTGGCTAGTTGGATAGAGGATTTCTTACAAGACTAATTGACACCTGAAGGTTTCCCAACACTCCACTCTGGCTCTTTAATTCTTAAATTCTGTGGTTATTCTTACTACTTGTTTCTTACATACTTCTGCGTAAGACTTTCCCCTTCATCCTCTCAAATGCTACTGAGTTGGAAAAAAAAAAAAAAACAGTGAGAAAAGCCAGACACAGAAGCAGAGAAACTTTTCCATCTAGGAGTTTTGTTCCAAAAGACAGCCTGCTTATATTTCCTGTAGACCCTTCCATTGGAGGGCCCAAGCTGAGCCACTGTGTAGGAATAGTTTGTGAGTCATTTCCAGTGTCATTAATCCCTCGTCTCCCTCTCACCTTTACTCTCTAATGTCCCCACTGTTGCTTGCACTCCAAAAACAAAAAAATAATGAAGTTTCTTTTCTTGATTTGTGACTAGTCCCAAAAGAGTATAGTGCTACTAATTGGGGGACTCCAAGCAGAAATTTCAGGCAATTTTATGTTGTCTTTAAACCAGAATTTCCTCCCTTGGGCAATGCAATTTCAGATGTTTTAAGTGAAAATCACTAGGAACAGAAGTTTTTTTTAAGGTAGTTTGACAAAAACAGTTATAAAATTAGAGAAGGGCAATGTAGCTGGGCCGTGCCAGAGAAAGGTTTGGAGTGGGTGACTGACCAGTTGTGTCCCAATCAGAGTAAGTTTGTTTCCTGATGTTCAAACAATGGAGAAGTGACCAAACCATGCATTTCTCAGAAACATGTCCCTGTCATTAAAGGAATTATAGAAAGACAATCTAAGACATAGTTTTTACTCTTTGTACTCATTAGTTTGTTAGAAACATGTATGAAATATGTTTTAGTGGTTCATATTTAAGAAAATATTTGTAAAAATGAATTAGTTAAGATATTTTAGAATTTCTAAATTTGTCGTGTTTTTGGATCACTATTTACAAGCTCAAGACTATTTACAAAGCCATGGTGTTCTTGGTTAAAAGGTCTATACTCCTTAGCATAGGCTCTAATCTTTTTTATGGTCTAACTCTTACCTATTAATACAGATTTTAGCCCCATTTCTCCCCCACAACTCTCATTTTCCCATTTGTCCTTATAGCCAGAGCTTGTTTATTGATTTTGGGGGGGCATTGTGGGGCCTGAACTCCACCTAGGCGCTGTCCCTCAGCTCTTCAGCTCAAAGCTAGCGCTCTACCACTTGAACCACAGCACCACTTCCGGTTTTTCTGCTTATGTGGCGCTAAGGAATTGAACCCAGGGCCTCATGCGTGCAAGGCAAGCGCTCTGCCACTGAGCCACCTTCCCAGCCCTGTTTATTGGATTTTTATGAATGTTTCTCATTCTTCTCCCATTCACCTTTCAAAGATTGGGCAATTTTCAGCCAGCTTCTCCCATTCTAAGACAGTGGAAAGGTCTAGCAAAATTCTGGTGTGGTAAGTCTATGAACTCATTTACTTACATACTCACCTTCCTCATTAAGCTGAGACTCCTTGAGGTTTCTATGTATCTGTCTCCTCCAGGCCTACAAAAGCACTTGACACAATGCAATAACTTAGGTTTGTATGATGAGTGAAGAATGGACACAGAATAAAGAGTTTGTGTAGATGACTGAAGAAGCACATTTCCATAAATGAAGTGGTCCTGACCATAATGGAGCCAGACCTTCCAACTTTGCAAGAAACACCAAAAATGTGACTTTAAGGGTGAATTGTCACAATTTTTGATATTTGAAAGCCACTTAATTTATTTAAACTCTGTCCTGATAAATATCACGCACACCTTTGGTCTGAGATATAGTCCACATTCTTTTTCATATAATCCCTAGCACTTTAAATCAGTCCCTGCATGCTTGAGAATATACTCAATTTTCACTCATGCTCGGTAATCACTTCCAACTCGTATCATTCTTTGAGAACTACTCATAGTTATAAGACATTACAGCTCCTTTGGCTTTCATTAGCTTTTCTTTCATTATTCTTCAAGAGGATATTCTCTCATATTTTAATATCAGTCACATGTTTTACATATTTTCTATGAATACCTCTACTCAAGAAAGAGACTCTAACAGAGCTCTGGGTAGAATCCCATTATTGTTCTTGCCACTTTGTATAGTCATTTGTCTGTGAGCTGCTCTAAAGCTGTATTGAATTTTTCCACTGCATCCGATTGGGTATTAATTAGTATTAAGGATTTAAATGTAAAATCAATGTTACTTTTGTTTCAAAGGAGTAGTCTATTGAAAAGGACCGTATTTTTTTATTTTTCTCAAAATTTTTAGTGTCTTGCACATAGTGAGGGCTCAAGAATTTCATTACACAAGTCAAATATATGATGCTGATTTTCTAAGCATTTCTGATGAGCAATGCATGCTGGGAGAATCAAGAAAATATTCTTGATGGTATGCTCAACATAGTATCCATACATAGCAAAGATTAAAAAATATTTAGAAACATTAATAAGAAATTCAAGGAGATATGACCAAGTAAACAGGACTTGATAAACAAAGGGCCTCCACTCATTTTTTTAGTATCATTACTAAATGACTTCATGTTCTTGACCAGATCACATACGTGCGCGCGCGCGCGCGCACACACACACACACACACACACACACACATCTGTGGGAAGCTAGGAGGACACAGAATCAGAGGGAAACTGGAAAATATACAACAGAGAGGCCCATTAGCTGCACTGGACATTGATGAAAACAGACTAAGCAATTCAAGGGCAGCAATGGGAGGGAGGGAATGATAGAGAAAGAGGTAATAGCTTACACTAAGCAAAAGAAAAGAAATGTACATGCCACCTGATGTGGGGGAAATAGTTGTATTGTCAAAGCTTATAGAATTTACAAACTTTATAGACCAGATAATGGCAATTTGGCTCATGAAAGTTAAAATGGTTTGTGACTTTAACTAAGTATCACTATCTCATAACATTGTGAAATTAATGAAATCCATCTCAATAAAAATTATACATTTTTGGGGGGGTCCAGTCGTGGGGCCTGAACTCTGGGCCTGGGCGCTGTCCCTCAGCTCTTCAGCTCAAGACTAGCACGCTACCACTTGAGCCATAGCACTACTTCCGGCTTCTTTTTTTCTGCTTATGTGGTGCTGAGGAATCGAACCCAGGGCCTCATGCATGCAAGGCAAGTGCTCTACCACTGAGCCACCTTCCCAGCCCTATACAAAAATTTAAAAAATAAAATAGAAGAAAAAGAAATATAAATAAGGCATTTTTTTTTTTTTTTTACAATTTGGTAATGTTATTACACCCTGTACATATTGATGAGAAAATAATGGCTATATATAAAATCCTATGTAGAAATAAATTATCATGGTTACAGCAGTGTAATGTAATAAAAGATAGCCATTTGATGAGGCAGCTATGAGAGGCTTCAGTAAGGAGGCAATTGTTGCGCTACAGATTAAAAAATATGATTAGGTTGTAGAAGAAATGGTGTATGTATGGGATGTAGGTAGGGATATAGAAAAGAGTAAGACTTATTTAAATCTAAGTTAAGGAAATGCAAAGAAAATAAGAAATGCTTAATGAACACTTCTTATTGTCCATACATAACCATGTACATAATAAACATCACTATCTATGAAGGTGTTAAGGCCGTAAGTTCCATGAGAAGACATGCCTATTGTACTTAACATTGCATTCTTGTATCACATACTCTACCTTGCACTTAGTAGACATTTAGAAATAGTTGCTAATGGTGGAATGCATACCTAGGCAAGCTAGACATTTATTGCTCTTATTTTAGAAATAAGAAAATCAAAGTTCAGAGACAATAAGTTTCCAGTATCCAAGTTACTAGTTCTCCAAATGGAGTCTTTAGAGCATCTTTTGAGGACTTACTAGAAGGCAAAATTCTTCAGGCCTGTTGAGTCAGAAACCCAGAAAGTTCTGATTCACAATGAAATTTGAGAATATTAGGATATAAGGTGACAGTACAAGGTCCATCTAGCTTAAAATCCTATCTATCTATAGCCAAAAAAATATTTAAGACTAAATTTTCCTAAGTTTGTTTTGTGGAATATTTTCTGCTCAATGTTAATATTACTTGACAAAAAATCCATGCCACGTATGTTTTGGAAATACTATGTTAAAAAATTGTTAAGCTTCTCAACTGTATATTTTTTTCTGAGATATCAAAGTGTCCTACTTTACTCATCTTTAGGTCTTAGTTGAAGTTGTGCCTGGAGTGGTTTTGGTGTTTAATCCCCTGTATTCAAATTCTGTCTTCATCAGTGACTATCTTTGTGCCCTTTGATGAATTTAGCCACCAATTCTGTCTTCTTGTTTCCTAACCTGTAAAATGGATACATTTTTTTTCAAGGGTTTAAATAAGATATTACAAGGACACAAGTTCAGCTCATCAGAGTTGAAAGTAGAATGATAGGTAGTATTGATGAACAGAAAAGTGGGGAAGATAGAGGCTGATCCATGGTATTAATAGACTCTATTATTGGCAAATAAAACTCTTGACCAGAGATATCTTTTTTAGGAGAAGAGAAATTATTTAGCATGTGATGATTTTGAAGGCTATTTTGCAAGGCAATGGAGATAAAAAAGAATACTTACATAATATAGAACCAGATTTTGGAGAAAATTCTACTTTAATTCTGTTGAATCTGTTACTCATAAAGGCAAATGATGCTTTGCATTAGCACGTGTAAAAATCTTCAGCTAAGAGAACTGGATTGTGTTTAAAACAATTTGGCAATTTTCAGGGGGAAGTGGGCCACTAATTTGCTTCTATGAAGTTTGGATAAACATTTATTTCTCCTTGCAGAAACCTTACTTCATATGTGCAAATTGTCTTGTTTAGTTATAGCAAGATGTTGAGGCCATGTGTTAAAAACTGATTTAATCCAGTTGGGTCAAGCACACATTTTAGAATCCTTCTGGTAGAAAATGGTAGGTTAAAGAGTTTGAATTGGGAGTGTTAGGTGCTAATCTCAGACTAAATTCTTCCATTCATATAAACAAATAACAGTGCACCATTAACAAGCTGGCACCTAAGAGTTCACACATATGTTATAGAAGCTGATTAGTTTCCACTCTGTCTTTTTCAAGTTCTGTAAACACCATTTTGAATAGAAGTTGGCTCTTTCAGTGTCTGTTCATTCCTGGATTGGTGTGATTCTGACCCACGTCTCTCTAGTCCATCTCAGAGCATGGAAAGCTATGTACTCTGAGCTGGGAAAAATCTTCCCTGAGCTCTAGACTCTCAAGGATTTTGTGGCAAAATCTGAGGGAGATAACCCTCTAAATCCAAAGGCCTGGAAAAACATTGTGACAAAATCCCTGCTTTACCTATGTAAGGAATAACGAGGGATTTCTAGCCCATGACCACAACCTTACAAATGCAGAAACCAGGACCCACAACCTCTTCTGATGCCTGAACACTGACTTTTGGATCCAAGGGAAGTCTTTTAACCAATCCCATTCTTTTAACCACCCCTGCTGTAGTGAAAGTCTTAGCATCACTGAAGTCTGTTCCTGGGGACCAAAAGAAAGACTGATGCATGTTCTTCAGCTCCAGAAACCCAATGCCTAAGACTGGAAGAAATGAACATCTCACTATGGAGACATCAATTTAAGGACACAGAAATATGAAAGAGAATGATAATTTTCCGTAAGTAGAGCCTAATTTGAAAGAAATCTATGAGAAAGCTGAAGAAATAACTTTAAATAATGATCCAAGCAAAATTCAGTAAGATAATAGCAAATGTAGACAGATATATAATACAAAGGAATAACAAAAGTTATGCAGAATATGAAGGTTAAGTTCACCAAATAGAAATAATCAAAAGAATCAATCAAAAATCTTGGGAAAAAAGTCAAACTATGAAATGAAAAATACAATAGAGAGTTCCCACAGTAGGTTGGATCAATCAGATGAAAGAATTTCATTCAGTACATAAAAAGCAGTCCAGTGAAATAATGTACTCAAACAAAAAAGAGAGCTGGGCGCTGGTGGCTCACACCGGTAATCCTTGCTACCCAGGAGGCTGAGATCTGAGGATCACAGTTCAAAGTCAACCCAGAAGGAAAGTCTGTGAAACTAACCTCCAATAAACCACCAGAAAACCTGAAGTGGCGTTGTGGCTCAAGTGGTAGAGCACTTGCCTTGAGCTGAAGAGCTGAGGGACAGCGCCCAGGCCCAGAGTTCAAGCCTCAAAAAAGAAAGGAAGAGGCGGAAAAGGAAAGTGAAAACAGAAAGGAAGGAAGGAAGGAAGGAAGGAAGGAAGGAAGGAAGGAAGGAAGGAAGGAAGGAAGGAAGGAAGGAAGGAAGGAAGGAAGGAAGGAAGAAGAAAGGTATAAATCCACTTTATTTATAAACACTGAATGGTGTTTGCCCTTTTGGGGAAGAAGATTCCATAGCTTGTTATTACTATTTGTTCAGTTATTCAATAAATTTGATTTGTCATGCTGATAGCTTCATTCATTCTATTCCTCAGAATTCTGTTTAAATCCTTATTCTATGACTTTCCAAAAAGCTAGGAAAAATGAATCCATGTTCTCAATCTCTGTAGAGGTATTAATAATTTCTTTTATTTATTGTGAGATAAATAGCAGTTACATGAAGTGGCTAGTCCAGCATCTGTCATGGGGCAGATGCTCCAAACATTCACAGCAATGCTATATATAATTTTTGAAAGTATAATATTTTGTTGTCTGTCTCACTATACAAGTGAGCAGACCTATTTAGGGTAATAGCATTGCTCTATTCCTGAGTTCATTGAGTTGTTGATTCCTCCTGGTATTGTCTACTTTTAGTTTTATACCAATGTTCTCTATGTGTTTGGTGGCCTAGTTTGTCATCCTTAAGTGAGGATGTAGCTTGCCACCAAACTGGAGCTGCCCTCTACCCAATTGGGAGACCTTTCAGTGTCCCAATTACTGGCAGCCTTCATTTCTACTGTTGACCCTTGACTTCTTTCCTGGCTTCAGGTATTCATTCCTAAAGTGCTTCCGGCAACAACTTCCATGCCTGCCATCATCATTGTCTTTCTGAGCTACTGCCCACACATGGGGAACTAATAAGGATTGTACCTTCCTTCATCTTTAGAGCACTGAAGCACAGTCTTGGAAGCCTGAAAAGCTCTATTTGTAGTACTGGTTTTGAATGAGCAATGTAACCTTGAACAAAGTATGTCACCACTCAAGTGTCTATTTCCTCAAATGTAGGATGGGGAGAAAATATACACCTTAAGGATTATTGAGAAGATTGAGAGATAACTATCATATTGGTAAAATAGTAGATGTTCAGAAAATGGTGGGTGATGGCAATCATTATGTCCCTCAGAATTGATGTGTGGTAGACTTAATCTCCAAATTCATATACTGACTGTACTTGGAAGTTAGGAACAGAGGGCTTTGGGAGTTTAGGGTTAGCTGAGATCATGAGATTGTGGCTAACAGAATGAGATCAGTGGCTTTATATGAGGCCTGGGATCCCATATAACCTTGTTCTCACCCTAGGATTCTCTCTGCAAGAAGTCTCCACCAGACGCTGGGCCATTGCTATTAAACTTTCTACCTATTCAGGCCACGAGAAAGAAAGTGTCTTTTCTCAATCTCTGCCAAGTCTTTGATAGTCTATTATAACACATAAAACAGACTGAGAAAATGATATGCTTTTTATTATTTTTGTCCATTTGGGGCAGTGTCTCATTAAACAGCCTAGGCTGGTCTTGAACTCACCCTCACTCTTCTTCAGCTTCCTGAGTGTTGGAATTATAGGCATGTACTACAATCCCTGGATTTTTAAATTGTTTGTATTATCATTGTTTCTATTATAATAACTTCTCTCCTGGTTTAATTTTTTTAAAGGATGCATGTAGATTTGTTTTTCTGGAATTGTCAAGAGGAATCAGCAACCTACCTATGATTTTTGGTCTTTATCTTTTGACCCTTATCATTTGATCCTTAGCACATCCACAGAAATCATCAGACTGGAGTGTCTATACCCCATCTCGCTAAGGCATAGTTTCAGATGTGTGAGACCCATTACTTAGGCTTACCAATACATTTGAAATTCAATAACACCAAGACATAGAACATATATATATATATATATACACATACATACATACACACATATATACACACATATATATGTATATACACACACACACATATATATATACATACACAAACATATATGTATAATGTATAGGACCTAGAACTTGGACAAGATTTGTCCTTGAAAGTTAATTTGGTCGAGGCTTCAAAATGTCTTCACCTTCAACCCACTTAACCCCTCAGAACTAGCAAGAGCAACACAATATAATTTATCCTTCTTCCTTCTCTGAAGAGAAGGGAGAGAGGGGCTGGATTTGAAGTTCATATGAAAAGGGCAGAGGCAGGATTAAGGCCTGTAGGAAAGGGAGGAGACTTGCCACTAACCTCAAAGTCCTTGAGAGAAGCAATTGAAAAAAAAAAAAAAAAGTAACCCTAGAAACAGTTAGAAAGATGTCTGGCTATGTGAACTGGACCTAGACATGGAATAAACCCAGGATGGGGTGGTCCAGAATAGCTGGGAAAGAGCCATTCATGGAACTTCCCCTGACCACACAACTAAAGAGAAAATGGAGCTTTCCCACTCACCCTGTTATTCCTCTCACCACCTGTAACATATTTGTATACATATTGTTTTGCCGTCACAGTAATTCTAGAACACACATTACAATTATTTTTACAGGTTGTTGGCTTTTCCCATAGAAAGATGGAAGGAAAGCAGAACTGATGAAGTCCATTCACAGCCCTCTAAGATGAGATTCTCCACCAAAAGTCCCAGCACCACTTGGGATTAGGCCAGGTCCCAAATGATGGGGAAATACAAGCCAATGATGAGCTACTACTATATTATGGGCACAGTATAAGGATCACCATGTTAATTGTTAAGACTACCCAGAATAACCATATGTCACAGTATTATTCCCACCTGCTCAGCTAGAGCTCCTGAGATGGTCAATACACAAAGAACAAGACCAGCAAAAGGGTCAAACTCTGGCCCCATCCCAAAGCCACCACTCTTTCCCTTTGTCATGCTGCCTTTGGAGTCTAACCCTGGGGGACACGAGTCCCTTAGCAATAACAGTGTGACAGCAAGTGTAGGACAATCAATCCTTAGCTGGCAGTTGTTCAGAGAATTATGGCAAATTTGTTCCTTGAATACAATCTTTCTGTTCCATTGTGTTGTCCTGCTCTCTGTCTTTCTCTTCCATTCTTTTCTCTTTCCTCACACTTAGCCATGTGTATTTCAATGAAAATGAAATCCGTATGTTTTTTTTATTCATTTGCACTTAACTCATCAAAATATGATTTTGAGAGAGTAAATTTGCAGCGAAGCAGATTTTTAAAAAGCCCTTTCTCCCTGGAAAACAGGATGTCTACTCTCGCCAAAATCATAAAAACTTCAAACTTTAAGTGTTAAGGTTCAGCCTAATACATAGAAATAATGTGATTTCAGGGAGTTGTAATTTCAGACCAACACTTTGCTGCAAGCCAAGTACTAGAGGATATAAGGCCCTGTTTGTGCTGTCAGATAAAGGCTCTAAGGTGCCCACTTAAGTGAACTTCTCCTATTGCCCAAATCACACTGACCTTGTGACAAAATAATGTTGATAGTGTAAGACTGATATTGATGTCAGAGGTCACAGTGTTCAATAGTTTCTGTTTATGAGGAAGAAACTAAGACCCTGCAGAGGTCTGTGGGTGTGCTCAAGCTCAGGGTCACTGGGCGGACCTAAACCTCTGTTTCCTGGACCAGGAAAAGCCAGGTTCACTCTTCTTTCTATACCATTTCCCTTGCTTACCATAAAAAATATACATGACATTGTATTACTTTTAGTTAAAAAAAACTTTGTAAAGTATACATCATCTTTGAACTAAAAACTGAACTAAATGAAACAGTAAAAAGCATTTCCTACCTCTGGGGCCAAAAAAGTCTTAGCTTATAAATGAGCAGAAAAAATGAACCTAATTCACTTGAGAAAAGTACCTCTTAAACCATAGTGGAGAATATTATAGATGGTAGTAAATGCTTCCTTTCACATAAAAAATAGAAAACTGATAGATTAAAAGCAAATGATCTAAACCAGACACCTTAATATGTTTCAATATTAATAAAAATCATATTAATAATTAATCACTGAGATTTTTTGTTGGTTGTGGGGCTTGAACTCTGGACCTGGGCACTGTCCCTCAGCTCTTGAGCTCAAGGGTAGCACTCTACCACTTAGGCCACAGCACCACTTCCGGTTTTCTGGTGGTTTATTGGAGATAAGAGTCTCATGGTCTTTCCTGCTTGTGCTGGCTTTGAGCTGTGATCCTCAGATCTCAGGCTAGGATTATAGGCATAAGCCACTGGCTCCCAGCTGCAGGTTATTTTTCAGTAAGCATTTTGTAGCTAGAGCCTACTTTGGTGTTTAATTAAATATGTAATCATAGACAAGGATGAGCTATATTATCCTAGCAAGTTACACTTTTGTATATCTTTAACATATTTAAATGAAACTGTTAACAATATTCATCTTGTGGAGAATTAAAGAATGTGCATGAGTCTGTGTCTCATAATGGCAAAGCAGGGTATACTGAATTGATGATGGCATGTGTTTAAAAGGTACCTTGCTAAACAATCCATGATAACCATTTACCTTAATCTTTACAAAAAATCTCTCCAGAAGTTCATATTATCCTCAGTTTTTAAGTATCTAGGATTACAGCATGCACCACTATGCCTGTCTAGGTTAGAGAAATGAATAAAGGAAGGACATGTGCTCCACCTGAAATTGAACATCATAGCATGTTTTTTTTTTGTTTTTTGTTTTTTTTGTGATGGGCCTGGACGTTGTCCCTCAGCTCTTCAGCTCAAGGCCAGCTCTCTACCATTTGAGCTACAGCACCACTTCTGGTTTTCTTGTGGTTAATTGGAGATAAGAGTCACAGGGACTTTCCTACCTAGGCTGGCTTTGAACCACGATCCTCAGATCTCAGCCTCCTGAGTAACTAGGATTACAGGTGTGAGCCGTCAGCGCCCGGCTTTTTTAACACATTACTATATTCTTACTAGTGTTTAAACAAATTTTATTTTGATATCACAACTCTGTGATATAGGTACTGTTGTCTCTGTCTTATAGGTTAAAAAAAAAAAAAACAAAAAACAAAACAACCCTGTAGCTGAAATTTTCCAAATCTTAAATAAGATTACAAGTCAATCAAACAGCAAAGTAAAAAATCAGTATCCTGTTTACAGATTCCAAATTTTGAGCTTTATCCAATGTATACTGATACTTCCTAGGTAAAACTGGACCACAACATGGTTGAGGGATTAGGAGTTGGGTACTGGGTACTGGGTACTGAATAGGAAAGCACACCTCAGTACTCCTCAGGTCTTCCCAACCACCTGCCCAGCCTCAGACAGCTATTAACAGCTGTCCATCTTCTGACTTCAACTACACGGCTTTTAGAGTTCCAGTCATTATCTAAATTTGCTCTTCTCCAGAAAACTGGAGTGGCTTAAATGCCTCAGTGTGTTGGCCACTTCTCTAGACCTAGTCTTATGGAAAGATGGTTTTCTATGGCCACAGCTTTTGTGTGGTAGCCCTGACTCATGGACCTATCCAATTGTGATTCTTTCACGTGTAGGGATTTTTTAATAACACATTTACTTATTCTTACCTTGGATTATTTCTCCCGTTTCAGTCTGAGTTCAATCAGATAAACAAAATCTACCCAGGAAGTTTATACTCGTGACAAACTTGAATAGGTAAACAGGGACCAGGAGATGACTTCAAAATTGGCAACATTGACAAAACCTCCCTAGGGCTGTAGGAACCGCAGGAAGTGAAAAATTGCCAGAACTCCAGAAGAATGAAGGCTATTGAAAACTGGGAATATGGACAGAGGAGCCTGCCACAAGGGCATTATGATAGTAGAGGACAGGTGAACACCTTCAAAGACATCTTCTGGAACAGCAGGAGAAGAATAGAAATAGACAACTCCCCTAACTTCCCTTCAGACCTCACTGTCAAATGAAACTGGAAACAAGTAGGCAGGGGAGTCTGAGACCTAGTGGTGACAGGGTCAGCTCCATGTACCATAAGATGCCTGGGGGAAGAGAAAAGATGCCATGGCTCTCAAACCTCTACTTTGCCTTTTCTCTACTATGCTACCTTCCATCTCTCTACCTTCATATCACAGGTACTGGTGACATCATGATACAATACAAACCTGTTTCTCGGGCTGGGAAGGTGGCTCAGTGGTAGAGTGCTTGCCTTGCATGCCTGAGGCCCTGGGTTCGATTCCCCAGCACCACATAAGAAAAAAGGAAAAAAGCCAGAAGTGGTGCTGTGGCTCAAGTGGTAGAGCGCTAGCCTTGAGCTGAAGAGCTGAGGGACAGCGCCCAGACCCAGAGTTCAGGCCCCGTGACTGGACCCCAAAAAAACTAAAAACAAAACAAAAAAAAAAGTTCTCACTCTCTTCTTCCTCCTGGAATACTAGGTCTAGGTGAAACAGAATATTTGCACCAAGCAAAGCAGAGAAAAAGAGAAAGGAAGACATACAATTTGAGTCCTGAGGGTGTTTCAAAGATTTAACTAGGGCATTAGGCTTAACTGTCAGTTTCAGGAGGGTAGCCTAGATCAGAAATATGACAGAAATCTAGAAGTAAGAGGGTGGGTAGTCACCAGATGAAGCCAAGCAGCTGAACACTCTGAGTAAGCTGGAAGTGGCTGGATTTATCGTGAATGACTCTGCTATATGTTGGGTAGTCTGGCTTAAAGACATAAGATTGGGCTTCATCATTTAAAGGGTGGGAAGGGATTGTCTGAGCCTGCATATTCCTTTAAGTCAAGGGTTAGCCAACTTTTTCTACAAGTGCCAGATAGTAAATACTTTAGGCTTTGCTGGAAATATGATCTCTGATGCAATTACTCAACTCTACTATTGTAGGGCAAAACCAGCCACAGATAATATGTAAACAAATGGGTGTGGATGAGTTCCATTAAAACCATAGTAAGAGAAGCAGACACTGGTCTTTGGGCCAACTCTTGCTAAACCATCAGACTGCCAGAGTTATCTCCAGACTTCGTAGCTGGCACCAGTAGAGTGAGTCCCTAAAGCATCCTTGGACTCAATACTGAAACTTTGCCTGGATTTCCTGCACCATGCTCTTCCACCTGCACCTGCTCTTTGATTCCCACCCTCTCATCCATTTGTATTATTATTATTATTGGTTAATAGTTTTTTTGTTTTTACTCTGAGTACCTCTTTATTCATGAGAATCTGTTCATGCTCAAGGACTATCAGATGAACGAAAAGTGCTGCTTTTGTCAAAATATTGCTTGAACTAACAATGATTTCAATTTTTTAAAATGAAAGGTATTGTATATGTATGTTTCACACCCAGTTTTCTTCAGCTATAGTTTCTATTCTTATAAGACTTCTGAGACACCCTATATGATAATAGTTTAGAAAGTAAGACGGTAGTTCTAATGAATTAGTTTCTCTCTAATGAATGTTAGCTTCTCACTAACAAAAGACAAAATTTCTAGGGTCTTGGTATGTTGTCTGTGCGACAGCAGCCCCTTGGTGTCTGCCTTTGCTTTCAGCAGCACTCACACAGCCTGAGTATGATCTTAGATGCAATGTGAACATAGATTATTTCCCAAGAATATCATGAAGGTGGAGGGGGGTGGTGTGTGGTGCCGGGGTAGGGTTTAAGCAAGATCCCATGCATTGGCTTCATGGCTAATGGGTTACAATGAGCAGGAGTGGCAGGAGTAGGTGAGGGTGAATCCACAGGCAAGTATTAGTTTCGTGGTGTCTATAGAAAGCTAGAGGATTAACCAAACAGATTTGTTGCTGGGTTCTACCTTTGGCTGAGTGTCTGACCTTTAGGACAGGAGACTCTATCAAGGAGGCTAATAAGGTATTTCCCTGATAAGGCCAGGATGGTTCTTTGTGTAAGAAGCAGAGTGAAAACCAAAAGGGCTAGAGATGTAATTTCAGTAGTAGATTTATTGTCTATCATATACAAGGCCCTAGATTAAATCTGTAGTGCTACAAAAATCAAATGCTGGATAAAAGTAAATGAGTGAATTGGGTTCTTTTTTTGCTTTTTTTGTTTGTTTATTTGTTTTCCCCTAAGCTCTGAATACACACAAGGTTCTGGCTAGGTTGTAGGGCACAGAAGACAGAATATACGACATAGGTTTTCCAGGCCTGTGCTATTTATTAAATGGCTCCTTGTGCCAGTCAGGTTCCCATTATTGGGACTACTATTTAAAAACGCACACAAATCAAGAGGCACAGAGTAATGCCTAGGATTGCTGAACTTAGTCTCAAGGAACACTTCCTCCTGTGACAGCTGAAGCCATAGACAATAATCAATGGGACTGATGGGTGGGACGCAGGATGATCTAGACAAGGGATGGTAGGTGAGAAGCAGAAAGCAAGGAAGGCTTTGTGGAGAAGTAAGCTATGATTATTCTCCAAACCCCTTTTAGGCCTGGCCTTAAAATGACACCTTAGTTAGGAGTGCTTGTGGTTGTGGTTAAATTGGACAGCCCAGTTTCAGCCCACATGTATCACAGGCATCAGGTGCTCAGATGACACAGAAGAGTGCCTGTTGGTACAACTGGGGAATTAAATCCAACCCTATGTCGGTTATAAGAAAAGCAATTATCTGGCTTGAAATGAGGTGGTAAAGGTAAACTTGTACCTGAAGGTTTCTTGTCTGATTCTTGCTCACTTCTTCACCCTTTGCCAAAAATAGAATGGATTACAGAAGGACAAAATCTTATTTCATTTAGCTCTTCTTAAAGCCCAGTTATCTGTCAACACAACCATAAGTTCTGTACTCTGTGGCACCAACCAGGAAGCTCCAGAGAAGAGAATGCAAAATGAAATACAGATATTTATAATTGAATTATCCTCTCCCCAACCCCGGGCATCTGATCCTTACTTTTTTAAAAGGAAAATTCAGTCAACTGAATATTTCCCCAAGGAAGACTCCTTAGCTGTAGATGATGCCAAGCACGGGCAGAGGAACTCTAACAGAAAATGATACTGGCTCACACCTAAAGATCACCTTGCCTGGGATCAGTACAACACCATGTCTTTGAGGTTGCCTTCATTCCGCTGCAGGTATTAGGTACAGAGTATAGTTTGCAAGCTTGCAAACTAAACAGGCACTGAGTCCAATTATATACATGGATAGGTATATCAAATAATTTTAATTTCCCTCATGCTTGTTTCTTATTCTGGAGCCAGCAGTGCAGAGCTATTTTGAAGATTAAATTTGTCATTCTGAGAAAGAAATAGCTGGGGATAGAACTTCTAACGCACAAGCAACCAAAAAGCAGGGGTTTTTGGCATACCTAGCATAGGTGGAGATGGTTAATAGTTTTGCTGCATTGCTTGGACTAGATGTTCAACAGTACCTCTCTATTCTCGGTGTTCTTCTTCCTAGAGCATTAGGAGTGAAACCACCTGCTCCATGTATATATTTAAATTACATCGAATCATTTGGTGACTGCATTAACTCAGCGACAGCTATTACTATTTTTTTTTCAACAAATGATGTGCTTAAAAGCAAGAGGTTAAATATTTTACCATCATACCCAAGAGATGGTATACCTGGAATCTTACACCAGCTCTATTAAACACAAGTCTTATTTTTTTCCTTATTCTATATCACCAAATCATAGTTTAGCTTTTAAAAATGATCTTTAGATAGGTGTACAATAAGGATTCAACTTAACATGTCAATTTATTAGTACAATGCATCTTGATCAATGTTAACCCTGCCATCATTCTCCTCATCTCTCCCAAATGCATCCATCCCCTCAAGTTACCCCATTCCATTTTCACATAGGTATAGTGAGTATTACAACCATATTCACCCACCATTCCTCTTTCCATTCATCTACTCACTCTTGCATCTTAATTTTCAATGGGAGTATAAAAATCTGTAAATGAAATTTACAAGGCTCCCCTCCAAAAGTTAAGGGTCATACATATTGATACAAGAGGCTTGATAGAAAACAGAGGTGGGGTTTTCTTGATGCCTTTGAAATACCTTCCTCAGTAGGAGTTAAGCAAACATTTTCTGTAAAGGACCAGACAATACATATTTTAACCCTTTCACTCCATTTAGAATTTGTTATGTATTCCTTTTATCCTTTTTTTCACTTGCCCTTACAAATGCAAGAAACTTCTCAGGTGGCAGCATTCTAACCCCAGATGTGGATCATAACTTCTAGATGGCTCTAGAGCCTACTCACCTCAGCACTTCAGGCAGCTGAACTCCCCTGGCAGACTGCACCCAAAATATCCTACATCCCAGATATCTTAACCCTGTTCCCAAGTCCTTCGAAAGGCTGTGCAGGATCCCACATCTCCTAAAGTATCATCTGATTTCCTGTTCAAACCCTTTAATATCTGTACTTGAACAGATACTACAGTGTCCATTCTTCTATACAGGTCTCCATGTTAGTTTATAGGCTTATGGTTTTCAACTAAGTAAATGAAGTTTACTTCTGGCCCTGGCCAGATGCTACCTGCTGGAGCTTTTAAGTTCTTCTTTCAAGGATGGAAAGCCCATTCCAACTGTTAGGTCCATGCAGGGGTCCTAGGTTCAGCTCCCTACCGTGGACTAAGTTTTGAGACCATTCATTCCCAATATAAGCATTGAAATTTCATTTCCTGTATTTTGTGTTGGGCTCAGTCTCCCCAAGAGCAATTCAGCTTCCACTGGATTTCCTTCTAAATATCTGGTATGAAGAATTCTCTTACTTTACAGTTGGGTTATTCATTTTTTAAATGTTTTATTTAGAATTTCTATGAGTTTGAACTTCAGAAAGAGTAAGGTTAGCATGTTCTTAATCTCCTCTCCTGACCTGGAAGAGCAAGGTTCACATCTGTGAAGTAAGTTTAATGATTCCCAGAGTCCCTTCAAGCATTCGGCTGTTCCTAGTTGCTACATCTAGGCACATTTTGTTTATATATAAATATTGCTGCCAACACTCAGACACATGTGCTTGCCTGGTGGTTATTTATAACTGAAAGAGGACCATTAGTAGGAAGCAAAGCCAGCACACATTTAGTATTTGGCAATGGCATTTAAAAAAATGTGGCCATTACATTGTAGGCAATGATCATATTATGTTAACCAATGTTAATGAATCCAAAAGCCCACTCTCCATTACTTATTGTTTGCAAAGGTACTATTCATTTGGGAAACACAAAAGAAAAACTATATTAAATAGCACACACCTCCCACACACACATACACACATACTCTCTCTCACACACACACAAACACACACACACACACACACACACACACACTCACACACTTGGTACCGTTATTTCTGTTCCCCAAGTGTAGCAACCTGTCAAGAGGTGAATTAGAGGCTGTCTGTGGCAGAAATCTTAGTTTCCATGTGCTGCTTTCATTCTCAGTTGGAAAGTTAGTTCTTTAAGTCATTCATTCATTTGTTTATTCATCCCTTCATTCATTCACTATGAAATAACTGCACATTCACCATGTGATGGACTCTGAACTTAGTCCTAGGGCTACAGTAGGAGTACATGAATAATCACTATCCATTCATCATAGAGCATATATCTATAAGAATAATAGATATGGGATGATTTCTAAAGTAGTTCAGGTAATAGTTATGTCATGATTAAGGGCAGTAATGGGGAAGAGGAGGAAGCAGACAGATATTTTAATAGGTAGAATGTACAGAATGGGGAGTTTGATGAGATGTGGGGTTTAAAGGAGAAGAAAAAGAAGTCTTTGGTTCCATTTACTAGTAAAGAGATCTCTGAAAGCAGAGAGCATGAAGGAGAAAAGGAGTTAGGAGAGGAGAAGTAAAGAGAAGGGAAGGAAGGGAAGGGGAAAAGAGAGGAGAGGACAGGAAAGGACAAGACAGGAAGGTTTTAAACACAGATTCTGCCACTTTCTTGCTATGTTCATAGAAACAAATTGCTAAGAAATTTTATTTTATTTTTTTATTGTGAAAATATCACACAGAGGGGTTACAATGACATGGGCAAGGTAATGAGTAGATTTCTTATCAAGCATTGTTGCCTCCTCCTTTGTTTCCCCTCCCATCCCTTCCCCGCCTCTCCCCCACTCCTCCTCTTCTTGGCCCCCTCTCCCAGCCAAAGTTGTAAAGTTAGTTTTTCGACATAACATCTTGTACATCTCATTGTTGCAATGGGTTCACCTGTATCCCTATTTAAACAATTTGTTTTTCCCTTCCCCTCCACAAATTATACCAACATCAAATACAGTGAAACCAGGGGTTATATCATGGGGGAGGGACATACAAAGCAACAAATAAATCATCTTATAAATATGTTAGAAACAATCGCAAGAAAGAAAAGACATTTGAGTCCTTATGTTGGGGTTCATTTCACCTAACATCAACTTATCTGAGCTTTTCTGCTTGTCTCAGACTTACACTAGTTATTACAAATAAGGAAAATCATGGGACCTATGTTTCTTTGGGCCTGGCTTACTTCACTTACTATAATTTTTTCCAAGTCTTTCCATTTCCTAACAAATGGAGCAATGTCATTCTTTCTGATGGAGACATAGAATTCCATTGTGTACATATACCACATTTTCTTGATCCATTCATCTACTGAGGGGCATCTAGGTTAGTTCCATATCTTAGCTATGGTAAATAATGCTGCAATAAACATAGTTGTGCTGGTAGCTTTAGTACGGTCTTGTTTGTAAACATTTGGGTAAATGCCCATAAGTGAGAGTGCTGGGGAGCTCTAGGTGGAGTCTTTTGAGGAACCTCCATACTACTTTCCAAAGTGGTTGAACAAGTTTACACTCCCATCAACAATGCAGTAAAGTTCCCTTCTGTCCACATCCCCTCCAGCATCTGTTGTTATTAGAGTTCTTGATTTTTACCATTCTAACTGGGGTGAGGTGGTATCTCAATGTTGTTTTGGTTTGCATTTCTTTTATGGGTAGAGAGATTGAGCATTTCTTCATGTGTCTATTGGCCATCCTTCTTTCCTCTTTAGAGAAGTTTCTCTTTAAGTCTTTAACCCACTTATTTATTGGGCAGTTGTTTCTTTGAGGATTTGTTGTTGGGGGATTTAATTTTTTGAGTTCCAGGTATATTTTAGATATGAGACCTTGTCCATTGTATGGCTAGTGAAGATCTCCCAATCTGTGGCCTTTCTATTGATCTTGCTAGCTATGTCCTTTGCCATGCAGAAGCTCTGCAATTTCATGCAATCCCATTTGTCCAACCTTTCTTTGATTTGTTGTGTTTCTGGGTCTCTATTAAGAAAATTTGGGCCTGTGCCAAGTAGACCTAGGGTTTCTCCTATTCCATCCTGTAATGTTTTCAGAGTGTCTGTTTTAACGCCAAGGTCTTTAATCCATTTGGAGTTGATTCTGGTGCAGGGTGATATATAAGGATCTAGCTTTAGTTTTCTACAAGTAGTTAACCAATTTTGCCAGCACCATTGACTGAAGAGGCTGTCTTTCTTCCATTCTATTTTTTTTAGCTCCCTTATCGAAGATTAGATGGCTATAGGTCTGTGGGTTCATTTCTAGGTTTTCAATTCTATTTCATTGGGCCTGAGGTCTGTTCTTGTGCCAGTACCAAGCTATTTTGATTACTATGGCTTTGTGTAGAGTTTGAAATTTGGTATTTATATTCCTCCAGCACTGTTCTTTCTGTTAAGGATTGTTTTTGCTATTTGGGGCCTTTTATTGTTGCATATGAATTTTTGGATTGCCTCTTCTGTTTCCTTGAAGAATGAGGTTGGAATACTGATAGGCATCGCATTGAATTTGTAGACAGCCTTGGGAAGTATTGTTGTTTTCACAATGCTGATCCTTCCAATCCAGGAGCATGGGAGGTTTTTCCACTTTCTAAGTTCTGTTTTGATTTCCTTTTTCAGGTTTTTAAAGTTTTCATCATAGAGGTCCTTCACTTCTTTGGTTAAGTTTATTCCTAGGTATTTTATTTTTTTGTGGGGCTATTACGAATGGAGTTGCTTTCCTGATTTCAGCCATGCTTTTCTCATTGTTGGCATACAGAAAAACCACTGATTTTTGTAGGTTACTTTTATACCCTGCTACTGTGCCAAAGTTTTGAATCAGCTTTAGTAATTTGGGAGTGGAGTCTGTGGGATTCTTTAAATACAAGATCATGTCATGTGCAAAGAGGTAGAGTTTTACTTCATCTTTCCCTATTTGGATCCCTTTTATGTATTCATCTTTTATTGCTGTATCTAGGCATTCTAATATTAAATTGAAGAGAAGTGGCGAGAGTGGACATCCTTGTCTTGTTCCTGAGTTAAGAGGAAATGGCTTTAGTTTTTCACCATTAAGTATAATGCTAGCTGTAGGTTTGCAATATACAGCCTTTACTGTATTGAGGAATGTTCCCTGGATTCCTAATTTTTCCAGAACCTTCATCTTAAAGGGGAGTTGGATCTTGTCAAATGCTTTTTCTGCATCTATTGAGATAACCATGTGGTTCTTATTCTTGCTCCTGTTGATATGATGAATTATAGTAATTGATTTGTGTATATTGAACCAGCTTTGCATCCCTGAAATGAATCCTGTTTGATTGTGATGTATGATTTTTTTGGATGAATTTTTGAAGTCAATTGGCCAAAATTTTGTTGAGAAGTTTTACATCGATGTTCATCAAAGAAATGGGTCTATAGTTCTCTTTCTTTGATGAGTCCCTGCCTGGTTTTGGGATGAGGGTTAAGATGGCTTCATAGAATGAGTTTGGTAGTGAACTTTCTCTTTCAATTTCATTGAAGAGTTGGAGGAGTATTGTTGTGAGCTCTGCTTTGAAGGCCTTGTAGAATTCTGCTATATATCCATCTGGTCCTGGGCTTTTCTTGGATGGGAGGTCTCTTATTGCTGTTTCTATTTCAATGCTTGATATGGGCCTGTTAAGATGGTTTAACTCATCTTGGTTTAGCTTTGGCATGTTGATATTTGCTAGGAAAAGGTTCATTTCTGCCAAGTTCTCAAACTTATTAGGATAAAGGTTTGAGAAGTATTCCCTTATAACGTTCTGAATCTTGGTTGTTTCTGTGGTGATATTTCCATTCTCATCTCCGAGTTTATTTATTTGGGTGTGTTCTCTTCTTTTTCTGATAATGTTTGCTAAGAGTCTGTCAATTTTGTTAATTTTTTCGAAGAACCAACTCTTTGTTTTGTTGATTCTTTCTATTTTTTTTGGATGCTAATTCTTTTAATTCTGGTTTAATTTTAATGATTTCTTTCCATCTACTGGATTGGGGTTTATCTTGCTGCTCTTTTTCAAGGTGGTTCAGATGTCTCATTAAATTTTTGGTTTCAGATCTCTCCAATTTGTTGATGTAGGAACTCAGAGCTATAAACTTGCCTCTGAGTACTGCCTTTGCTGTGTCCCAGAGGAGCTGGTAATTTGTGTGTTCATTTTTGTTGAATATCATGAATATTTGAATTTCCTTTCTAATCTCTTCCATGACCCACTGGTGGTTCAACAGTGTATTGTTCAACTTCCATGTGTTTGCTAAAAAATGTCTGAGCCCTATTTTTCTCCTGCATAAAATGATGACATTTAGCTTTAATGTAGTATTGATACTTAGCAGTGTTTAAGTGCACAATATTTGTTATAGAATAGGTATATAATAATGAAATTTCTTGTCTACTGTCTACCTGGTCACCCCTATCTTTCGAGTAGTTTATTGAGTAACTACTCCTGAATGATAAGAATTCAAACTAGGGAACATAGGACTATAATTATACTTCTCACTATGTCATGGTGACCTGGGAGAGTAAGTGGTCCTCTCTGTGTTTTAGGGGCCTCTTCAAGTGGTAAGGAGACAATCTGGATGACTTATTGGATTTGCTTGTTTGTCTGTTTGTGATTCAGAGAATTGAACTGCTTGCTAGGCAAGCGCTCTACCTCTGAGCTAAATTCTCAATAAGTTTATATGATTGCTAAAGATCCGCTCAGTAAAGATCCGCTCAGTAAAGATCCGCTCAGTTAAATGAGTAAGTAACAACTGTAGTCAGAATGTCTACAGATCTCAGAATGAGTCACGTTATAGCAACCCTGTGGAGAAATATCTTGTGGGTACAGGATTGTGGAGGGAAAAGAAAGGCATAGAGAAATATCCCATTTCAACTTCATTCAGGACCACATGTAGATCTCTATAGTAGCTTTCTTTTCCCGAGAGCAGTGGCAGGCCAGTTGCCTTGGTGGACTCATATTACCCTGTCCTTGCTAGATCTTAATGGTGAGAGATGTGTATATCAGTTTCTTAAAGTCAGACTCTTCATGGAATGGGCAGGCCTGGAAGAGAAACACACATGAAAATGGAAAATATCACAAAACTATATTTTCAGGGCAGTTCAGAGACACAAAGATCTGTTTTTCATTGTAGACAAGAAGGTTTTCCTAGATGGTAGGCAGATGTCTAAGTGTAGTATTCTAGAAGGAAGGCCTGATGTCTCCACTATCATGGGGACACTGTCGTGGGGAGACCGGAAACGAGAACATTGACACATGTAAAAACTCAGGCTCTGCCATAAGTCATGAGTTCCAAATATAGCACTGTTATTTTCTATCTGTGCAATTCAAAAAGTAATCTAATTAGTAAGTCTCAGTTTCCTCATCTTAAAATAGAGATAGCAATCATTCCGTAGGTTTCTTGTAAGGAATTAAAGAAGAAAATGTGGCTGGAGGAATTAACACAGTGTTTGGTAAATAATGTTGCTGCTACTGCTGTTGACTGAGATTTGTGCAGCAAAAGATTCAAGATTAGTAATATCCCCTGTGGAATCTTTCTATTAGCTGAAATACTAGATTGATAGAAGGGAATGTTGAGAGCGTATGCTAATAGGCTTTGAAGAGTTAAAGAAGTACATGGGGCTGGAGTGGGGTACATTTGGAGCTGAGGTTCAACTACCAGATGGAGAGTTGGATCCAATGGCTTTAAAGCTCCCTTTGTAGTATTCAACAAGTCCAGAAATAAGTTGCTCTTTTTCTTTCACTTCTGCACAGTTGATAGTTGCAGAACACATGCTATTCTTTTCAGGCGAATCAAACAAATGAATAAATAAATAAATACAGTATCTTACTCCTGAAGAAGAGGATTGATGAATCTCATATCTCAAGAAGACAAGGAAAAGAGAGTCAAGAGACCTGGCTTCTTTCTTCAAATCCACATTTTAGCATTAATGTCTCATGCAATCTCTTCCTCAGACTTTGATTCCCTTCTCTGTGATGGGACTCATGTTAGCCAATCATAAATGTAAGGAACACATTAAAATTTTACTTACCAAATGAGTGTTATGTACCAAGTGATGTCTTCATTTTCACAGTGTATCTAAGATATCAAGATGAGAACGAAGAGCTTTTAAGGCTAGAAAGCAACACCTTCCCAAGAAGCCTTACTAGAAACCCTTTCAGCTCCTTCCTAATTCCATTTAGAGGAGGATCTTAGGCCTCCACTTCCTGTAGTTCAAAGCAAAGGACCCAAAGTCATAATGCTTACTTGGTGTTCCTCCACCAAGCTGGATATTGCTTTTCTTGAGTTGATTAGTGAATCAGAAGAGCTCCTGCTGCTTCAGGGCATGGAGAGATGGAAGAGATGGGAGAGATTTGCCTAGGTCAGGTGAGTCACCTAACATTAAGAGTAGTTAGACTTAAGTTATTTGGGGGGTACCTCTGAATTCAGCAGGTACTTAGTGAGGTGCAAGACCTAGAAGCAAGAGACTATAACCTTGATACCCTTGAAGTCGTGCTGAGGGGAAGTACAGTGGCCAAATACAAACCAGTAATTTCATAGGAGGATGTTTATTGGAGATGATGACAGTAGAGTCCTTTGAAGAAATAACAAAATAAGTAGCATTGCATAAAAATGCCAGAACTTGGAAGACCTGTCTGCCTACCCAGAGGGAACTATGGCTACCCAGTGTTAGAGGAGCCTCACCAACTAGGTAAATAAGAGGAAAATGTACTCTTTCCTTCTCCTTGCAAGATCTTGATTATCTCTGATGGGAAGCTCAGGGACAATGAGGGTAAGGAAAATATGTGACATGTGACCACAGCTTCATGGAAAATAGCCTCTGCACTCCAGGATGAAAGATACTACCCAAATCTGAATGAAATGAGAAGGGAAGATTATGACAAGGTCAAGGTCAAGTGCTAAAATGAATAGTGCCAGCTTTAAAAATGGAACGAGGGCCAGATACAAAACCTGTAATCCCAGTCACTTAAGAGGTAAAGATAAGAGAATTGTTTGAAGCTTGCTCTGGCAAAAATAAAATAATTTTAAAATGAAAAATATTATATCAAAGAATAACCTGTGTCTGTATGGTGATGGTGTAAAACTGCAATTCCAGCTATACAGGAGGGAGGATTGTTTCGGCAGGAAGATCATAGCTCAAGCCAGCACTAGACAAAAATATAAGATTGTATCTGAAAAACAAGTCAAGTGAAAAGGCTGGGTCGTGATAGAAGTGGTAGAGAGCCTGCCTATCAAGTGAATGGCCCTGAGTTTAAGCTCCAGTACTGGGAAAATTGAACACATGATAAGATTTCTTTAGTAACAGAATGATCAAAAACGCTGGCATCATTGAGGTGTGATATCTGGAATCTGTATTTGACAGAATAGAGTTGATGCATGATATAAATAAGAATAAAACTTAAATGTCTGTCTGTCAACAAATAGAAACAGCTTACTAAAAACTATTGCATTGAGACTCCTCATGAGTGAGAGAGATCATTCTCCTAATGCTGTTGCTTGGTGAATTTGATCTCTATATCAGCCAGGATCTAAGCAAGAGCCCAGTCTGGACCATTGAGAGGAGCTTAATAAAAAAGATTGTTTATAGTGATGTGTCTCTGTTTTCAGAACCTGTGGGAATCCAAAAGGAATGGACAAGTGTTCAGAGTTTTTGACAGCTGGGCACTGTGACCACCACTAGGCCCAAAGAATCAGGAAGAGAACCCAAAGACTAGCTACATGAAAAGTAGCCATCCCAACCCCGACCAACAGAATTTATGGCCTTTGGGGTAGGGCTTAATCTTTGTATGGCAATCTATCTATTAAGGGGGAAGTTGGAGAGATAAGTGTACCTTCCACAGTCACGTTGGTGTGTGTTGGCAGAAGCCAGGGATAAAGAAATTTGTTCTTGTTGCTTAGTTAGGTCAGCCATGCAGGGCAGGACAGAGTGGCAGGAATGCAGGTATTCAGGGGCAAATGGACACCATTCAACCCACGCCTCAATTTTTTCCATTTGCCCACTAAACCTACCTGGACTGGAGTGAGTAGAAAATTCCTTCCCTGGCACTTTTCTGCCCACATCCAAACTCTGAGCACTTACCTAACACTTCACTTACCTAGCACTTCACTTTCACTGGCATTGGTAATAGTGCTTTTGGACATCGAGAGACATTCTGGAGGAATCAGTGAAAGATGTGTGTGTCAATATATCCATACTTCCCCCTTACCTGGTGGGATTTAGAATTAGTGAGGAGGTGAGGCCTCTTTTAGCAAACCCTTTGGGATGATCACATGCTCCCTGACCATTGGGACAGTGGCTTAGCTGAGTTTGACTTAGGGGATTGGAGCCTTTCTTATATTCGCAAAGGAGATACCTTTATGCTCTTTTTCCCCAACCCCAAATGTCCTGCATTTAAAAGGAGAGCTAGATATTTTTTCTAAAGTTATGCAACACCTAATATAATGATATAGATAAAATAGGCAATGAGCAATTATTTGTACAAGTAGCAAAGCCAAGTTTAAGTCCAAAGCTGCTCCCTTTTTCCCCTTCCAGAGATTGCATTTGGGGTATTTCCTGACAGTTCTGTCAGAGGCCATCAGACATGATCCCTGGATGAGAGCATAGTGATGTAGACAGTGCCTCAAGTCATGCCAGATTGAGCCAGCATGTTTATATGACCTAATGGTCTAAGGAAACCCACACATGTAGAGCTCAGTACCTGGGAGAGATCCTGGGCTTCCGCAGGTGCTTGTACTCTTTGGTTTACATGTGTGACATTACTACAAGCCTAGAAGAAGCGTCACTCAGAACTCTACCAAGAAGCCTACAGTATAACGGACCAGATCAATTCCTTCTCAACAGATGAGGAAATCAGCATTCAGAAAGCAGTAATCACTCGTATGATTAGCATCAAACCTGGAATTCCAGCTCTTATCCAAATACTTTGAAAGCATCTTCTCTGTATCCCACACTTACCAGATTAGCCCCACTCTAGGGTGGAAGTCTTTAAGTCTTCAAGAGAGGGAAAAAAAGAGAGAATTCTTTTAATAATTATAATTTCTCCTTGCTGCTCTCTCAAGGCAAGAGAATGTGAGTCTGGTTCACACTCAGGGAATCTATAGGAATCTAAGGGAATATGCCTCTCTTCTGACTGCCTTGGCACTCATCACATGGACTTGATAGTGTTATTTATTTATTTATATTGGTTCTGGGACTTTAACTCAGGGACTGGGGCTCTGTCCCTGAGCCTGTCTGTGCTCAGGGCTAATGCTGTACAACTTGAACTACAGTGCCACTACCAGCTTTTTCTGAATAGTTTATTGGAGATAAGAGTCTCGTGGACTTTCCTGCGTTGGCTGGCTTTTATCCACAATACTGAGTAGCCAAGATTCTAGGCATGTGCCACCAGTGTCCGGCTGGAAAGTGGAATCCTACTGGGGAGAAGATTCTGCTATGAGAATAGCACAGAGCCTAAGAGGAGACAGCACCTCTTTTTACCCTATCCTCAACTGTCACTCCAACCTGTTCTGGGCTTCAAGTATTCCATAGCAATCACTCAGTGGATACAGGTAATCCTTACTTTGCAAAAATGAAAATAGAGATGCCAGTTGGTCCCATCTCTCTATTAAGGCAGAGTGCTTGGAAATAGGTGTCATCATCACAATTCCCCCCCCCCCCAGCACCTTCTTTCTCTTTCATGTTCCCTAAACAGCTTAATGAGAACTTTGCCACTTTGCCATGTGAGCTAGGAATAAAAAGAGCAATTGGAGAAAGTTAACCTCTGAGACAAAGAGGTGGTACAGGGTCACTGAAAGTAGCAGGAGACTGGGTTTTATCCCTGCTGCTGGCACTAACCTAACTGTGTGGCCTTGTAGAGAAATCCTTAAACCTCTCTCCAGACCTCAATTTCCTATCTCAAAAATAAGGGAGCTGTAAAGGTTAATCTCTAAGATATGATACTGTGTCTCTTTTAGATTCTCCAAGCAAATATGGGTACATGAAAGTATGAAATCTTGGGAATAGTGTCCAAGAACCATCTAGAAAGAAGGTAAGCCAAGTTCATAAGGCGATTTAATCTTTAGAAGCAAGACCCAGCCAACAGCCAGACAGGCTGTGATTCCCTTTGCTATGTTTTCCTACTTTTGTGCCAAGCCCCAAATGCTAAGTCATTGCTTTTGCTCGAAGGATATTTTCTTATTGCATTCTGAGGATTTGAACAAATATTTTCATTTTGAAGAAAGCTTTGAGAAGACTTTCAAATTGAAGGTTAGGCTTTCAGGACAAGAGGATCTTCCAGTCTGCAGCTAGGAGCTCCGAGGTTTTGGAGAGACTGGGCACTTAGGAGGAACTTAGCATCTGCTGAACACCACATGAACGCAGCGCTTTCTTTCCACAGAAACTGACATGGCTCCCAGCTAAGCCTGCGGGCACTGTGGTTACTGTGGCAGAGCTGTCCCAAGGGGCAGACGCAGACAAAGCATTTGGCTTCAGCCTCATGACTGGAGGCATGCTGACACCCTTGAGAAGGCCACCTACGTGGAAAACTGTGAGACCTGCTCCCTCCATAACCCTCCTTTAACAGGAAGTTCACTTCTAAGCCCAGATCACTTTCCTATAACACGGCAGATTATTCAATTTCAGACAAAAAGACAGCATGCAAAACTTCTAGGTCCACGAATTAAAACATCACTTGCTAATTTTATTTTCCAGTCCAGGGGCTTGAACTCAAGGCCTAGGCACTGTCCCTGAGCTTCTTTGTGTTCAAGGCATGCATTCTACCACTTGAGACAAAGTGCCACTTCCAGGTTGTTCTGAGTAGTTTATTGAGAAATAAGAGTCTTACAGACGTTTCTGCCCCTGCTGGCTTGGAATCGTGATTCTCAGATCTCAGCCTCATGAATAGCTAGGATTGCAGACATGAGCTACCAGCATCTGGCTTGCTGATCATTTTTGAAAACTTACAAGAAAGAACTGGACTTCTATCACTTTTCTATTCTGATTTAAGTACTTTCAAATTCAGTTTCTTTATTCATTATTACAGAAATTAAAACATGGTAATAGAAAATGCCTAGAGTTCTCTGTCTCTGTCTGTCTCTGTCTCTGTCTGTCTCTCTCTCTTTCTCTCTCTCTCTCTCGCTCTCTCTCTCTCCCAGTGGTACTGGAGTTGAACACAGAGCCTTGGTACCGCTTGAGCCCACACCCCAATCATCTTTGCTTTAGTTAGTTTTTAGATAGGCTCTTATGCTTCTTGCCTAGCTAGCTTTGGAGCTGTGATCATCCTAGCTATGTTCATTTCTTGCCCAGCTGTTGTTATAGCTGGCATCATCATGACTGGCTTTTTTTTTTCCAGTAATGAAAAAAAAATAACAGGGTTGGCTAGCACTCTGCAACTTAACCTATGCCTCCGCTACTGCTTTTTGCTGGCTATTTTGGAAATTAAGTCTTGAAGATTTTTCTACTCGGGCTAGAATCCAGCGGGGATTCTCTAGATCTTAGCATCCTGAGGAGCTAGAATTACAGATGTGAGACAGTTATTAGATTGTTCTTTGAAATAGGGTCTCATTAACTTTTTATCATTATATCTAATTAACTTTTTTGGGAGGGGAGGGAGGTCCGGTTGTGGGGCCTGAACTCTGGGCCTGGGCACTGTCCCTCAGCTCTTCAGCTCAAGGCTAGCGCTCTACCACTTGAGCTACAGCACCACTTCCGGCTTTTTTCTTTTTGCTTATGTGGTGCTGAGGAATCGAACCCAGGGCTTCATGCATGCAAGGCAAGCACTCTACCACTGAGCCACCTTCCCAGCCCCTCTAATTAACTTTTTTAAAGTTAATTTAAAGGAACCCAAATTTGACTTGGGTTTTCCTGCACTTTTGAGCAAAATATATCACATTTAAAATAGCTCTGTATCAAATGAAGCTCAAAATTCATTGTCAATTCATTCTTTAGGTAGTATTTTATGACAATTTGAAAATATCTGCTTCATATATTAATGTATGCTCACCCCCTAGTCTTCCCTGATTTCCAAGATTGAAGAGTTTTCCTTTAATAGCTATAATTTCAATGAATTGTCCCCAAAGGCTCTTGTGTTAAAGGCACCGGGGAAGTAATGGGAGGAAGTGATTCCTTGTGTCCTTGAATGGCATTGTGTGACTTTTCTGGTTTTGTTTCCCAGGTCATCAGGTGAGCAGTTCATTCCATTATGGGCAACTACCATGATGTACCAGCTCTCCACAAGAGGCTCAAAGCAAGTCTGCCTCTTAATTGTGGACCATAACCTCTAAAATCTTTCTCAATCTCTCTCTCTCTCAATCTCTCTCTATCTCTATCTCTCTATGTCTGTCTGTCTCGGTCTCTCTCTGTCTCTGTCTGTCTGTCTGTCTCTCTATGTCTCTCTCTGTCTCTGTCTCTGTCTCTCTGTCTCTCTGTCTCTCTCTCTCTCTCTCTCTCTCTCTCATACTTGAGTTTGAATTCACAGCTTTATGCTCATATGGCTCCCTTGCTTGGATGATACTCTACCACTTAGCCCACTCCTTGAACCAGCTTTTTACTGGTTATTTTGGAAATGGGATCTTTAGGTCTTTTCTACTCAGGCTGCCTCTCAACAATGACCCTCTAGATCTCAGCCTCCTAAGTAGCTAGGATTATGGTCTTGAGTTACCAATGCCAGGTGATTTCCTGATTACCTCAGGAAAGCTGACTGACACATCTGGTAGACTAAACTTTGCTCTGTCATTGGCTAAAATGTATTAAAATGGCATTTCTGCTTTTCTGGCCAGAATGAACATCTGTGTCTCATTCAGGCTTGTGCCTCTCAGTTCTGCAGGGACTCTGCTGGAATGCCACTTTCCCAATGAGACCATCTTATTTAAAATGTCAACCTATCCTTCACTCTTTAGTAACTGTTGTACCCCACCGCACATGTACTTAACTGACATATTTAGTTATTCACTTACTTATTGGCTCCGTTTATTTTATTGTCTGCCCGCCTCCTCCAGATAGTGGAGACTCTACAAAGGCAGGTTTTGTTCCTTGATGTATCTCAAACCTTCACACAGTCTCCAACATATAATAGACCCTCCATAAATACTTGTTAGATAAATGAAAGGGAGACAAAGAAAACATCTTGGGATCATTCAGGTAAAATGCTAGAAATGTATTATCTTGCTGTGGTTAATGTTGGAAGACTAGATTAAATGAAGATTAAGCAGTACATTTATGAGGTAGAGGAATAATGGCTACTGTGTTGTCTTTAATAGTATTATTTGTTCCCATCCTTGAATCTGGTACAAAGATTTGACCCAGATAAGGTGAAGGAAAACCCATGAGATCAATGTCTTTGGTTAAGATTTAATGAGTTACAAGGATGTTTGCTGAATTGAAAGGACAAAGGGTCAAAGGAGGTATCACATGACCATTTTCAGAAGGAATTAATTGATCTTTTCAAGACTTTTTTTTCCAATCATAGAATAGCAAGCCATCAACAGCAGGATAGATATGCAGAGAAACCTTTTCCATTAATCCCTTTAGATTCTCCAAGAGAATAATAAAAAGAAAGCCTTTTATAGCCAAATCATCTTAGGAAACTCTATACATTTCACAATCCTTGATACCATGATAAAGAATTTGAGTTGTCCTGCAAGAATTTATTTAAGTTTGTTTAAACCCAGTATTTTATTTGACCTCAGAATCTTGTTTTCTTTTCTTTTTTTCTTTTTTTGTTTCACATCTTGTGCAAATATGTTTCTTCTGCTTGTGAAATTTCCCCTTTTAAAAAACCCTCATTCCTTCTCATCCAGCCACATCTGGCCTAAATCCCCTTAAATCAATCCTAACTTCAGGGCTAATCTATTGATGACTGCTAGGGAAATAATGTCTTTGGGGAGGCCCCAAGCCAAGGATGTCAAAAGACAATAATTATTTATTGAAAAACTGCTTAAAATAAGGGCCTAGGCATAAGCACATGTAACTTTCTACTGGATGTTGGAATGTAATAAAGATAGAAACTAAGTCCTTACAGATAAAGGATGGTGAATGGTATAAGAGAGAAAAGATTACAATGAAATAGGCTTAAAGATATACTAGGATCTAAGCAACGTGGGTCCATGAAGAGAGAAATGAAGGTAGAACAAAGAGCCTGATAGAATATTGGAAAACTGGCCTGGCTCTAGAATTTGAGACAGTGGTCGGTAACTTAGAGCCTGATGTTCAGAAGAGCAGGGAGAATATATGTGTAGCTCTACCATATCAGTAGCTATGGAACTTTCATCAATAAAAGTGGCACTTATTTACTCAGCTAATAGTTACTAGTGTGTAATAGCTAGGAATATAGAAAAGAATAGACACAGGCTTTGTTCTGGAGACCATTTCTAAAAAGGAGGATAAAGTGGATTTTTGGTGAATGATAATTTGACATTTCTGCAAATAGTATTTCAGGAAGCAAGTAGTGCTAAAAGTTGAAAGGAATTTGACCTCACTGCATAATCTATTCTTTAATAACAAACCCCAGATTTTCAGAATTTGGGGAAGAAGTTGTTTTTAGGTGGCCAGGTGGTTGGAGGGTAACAGCATCTAGGCAGGCACTATGCTAGGCATCATATTTGTAAGATTTTGATAGACTTTCTCAAGACTTTGAGTTATGTATGTTGTACATGAGGGAAGTACAGTTCAAGAGGGAAAGTAAGTCCCAAAGGTCTACAATTTATAAACATCAGGTGAGAATCTGATGTCTTCATTGAGTTTGCTTTGAATGAATTGTTATGATAAGTCACTCAAATATTAGTAAGTGGGTGATGTTACAGATATAAAATAAGATTTATACATTTATGCAGTTAAGGTAACTTGGATTTCACAACACATTTGTTGCTTCTGGAAATGTTAAATGCTCACATAGGTGTTAGTTCATTAGTACCGATAAAGAATTGGAAACCAAATGAGAGATGAAAGATATAAAAGGATGTAGAAAAATTAAGGTCAGCCAAGAAACAATTGTAAGAGAAGGAAAAAGAGAAAAACATTGTTTTTTTCCTAACTATAGCATATGGGGGAAATTTCATTAAGACAACAAACTGAAAACAATATATTCCAATACCTAAAATCAAAATCTAAAATCTGCATGGACTGAACTTAGCCTAACCTATAATTTTTAGATGATATTTAACTTCATTTCTGTAGATTATTTTCTTTCTTTTCTTTCTTTCTTTTTTTTTTCTTTCTTTCTTTCATTCTTTTTTTGCTTCTAGATTCTTCTTTTTTTTGTTGTGAAAATACCATACAGAGGGGTTACAATTACATGGGCAAGGTAATGAGTGCATTTCTTATCAAGCATTGTTGCCTCCTCCTTTGTTTCCCCTTCCCATCCCTTCCCATCTCCCTCCCACACACACTCCCCCACCACTACTCCCAACCCGCCCCCCCCCCCCCCCGCCCCTGCCGCGCCAAATGTCTGTATAGTTCATTTTCGACATAACATCTTGTACATCTCATTGTTGCAATGGGTCCACCTGTATCCCTATTTAAACAATTTGTTTTTTGCCTTCCCCTCCACAAATTATACCAACATCAAATACAGTGAAAACAGGGGTTATACCGTGGGGGGGAGTTACACAAAGCAACAAAGAAAGATTCTTTTAACTTGAGACTTAATAAAAAGATGAAAATATTTCTTACAAATAACCAAGCAAACCAGACATAGTATCTTCTGCCTTAAATCCTACCTACTCATAAGGCTGAGATCTGGAGAATCAAAGTTGGAGGCCAGCCTGGACATAAGGTTCACAAGACCCCAGATCAACTATTAAAGCTGATAGGAATATGATGATACAGAATAGCCTGGGCAAAAAAGCAAGACCCTAACTCTAAGGTAACTAGCAAGTGAAACACCATGAATTCATACTCAAGTCTCACAAAAAAGTTAACTGAACAAGTGCAAATGAGTTATTTAAAAATATACTTTCAATTAGCAAGTCTAAATGTTTCTCTTTCTGAATTTTTCTACTTCTTTCACATGAGTGTATAAATACAGACACACACACACACACACACACACACACACACAAACACACACACACATCTTTTCAGCAGAATTAGCTTCTGGTCTTTCCTGCCTTATGTTTAGTTGATTCTTGTTAAGCAGGGTAACTACAAGCATATGCAGTCCTTATTCTGATCCACTATGAATGCTGTGTATTTTTATTTGTAGTTTTTGTGGACCCAGTCCTCCTCTTTGTATGCTATAAGGTCTTGGAGGATCTCAGTTTGTGGTGGCATAACTATTTCACATCTATATTTAAATTTGCCTCTATTCTTCTGTATATCTACAAACACATACAATGGTGAGTAAAGGTATACCAATGAAGGAATAAAATATTATCCCACTTAAACATTATATTAACAGTGAAGTAAGAATTTTTCTAGCTCGTTACTTTACAATGCTATTTTCTAAATAAACCAAAACATCGCCGAATACCTCCTAAACATATATAAAATTTCACATGGATCAAAAATATTCTCTCTCTTTTGCAAGACATGAATGAGATAAATGGGGAAAAATCATATACCAACTGTATTTTTTTCATTTAAAATTTTGATCATTGCTTTCTAAGGCATTTTCCATTTCCAAATATATCCTCAGACAAACAGATTATGATGAGATGAGCCAGTCCTTAAAGATGTGAATTCAGGTGAAAAGCCCCCAGTTAAATTGCAACATAAAAAGCCAGGAGTTTGAGTGAGAAGGTAACTTGAGTACAGCTCTATTCATCCTTATGAATCACCATTAAAACGGTCAAAGGAATTCTAAAGGAGTAAAAATGTACACTGAAGCCAAAATAACGAGGAATGCCATTCATATTCTAGATATCTCAAGGAATGTCTGAGTTGGTCTGGAAGATACTATGACTCAAGTCCATCCTCTGTGATAAAGATGCCCATTTTGCAGCCTTACATGGACTAGATTCTGGCAAAATCCCAGCCACAACCCCATCAGAGGCGCGAGCTAAAGCTACAATGAGACAGCTGAGAGATAAAATAGGACATTTGTTATCACCTTTGAAGCTTTGCATCTGTAGCAGAAATCATCTTTTTTGTTTTTGCTTTGTAAAGGACCAGATATTAAACACTTTAGGCTCTGCTAAGCAATTGGTCTTTTGTAACTACTTACCTCTGATATTCTAGCAAAAAAGTAGCCCTGGACCGTATGTCAATGGACCATTTGATTGGCTGCATGCCAATCAAACTGTATTTATGGATGCTGAGATTTGCATTTTATGTAATTTCCACATGTCACAAATCCTTTTATTTTCTCCTCAATAATTTCAATGTATGTCGTAGCTTGCAGGTCATATGAAAATGGGTGATCAGACAGGTTTGGGCCATTTGTAGTAGTTTGCCAACCTACAACCCACAACATGACAAAGAAGCCCTGCTTTACAACCCCACGTTCTGTGGAATAGCTTAGGAAGCACCAAGAAGGCAAGACATAATACCCATTTCTGGTACTTTGTGACAGTCCTATGACTGACCTAGCAGGAAACTTAGCCAAACACAATGCTGCAATTACACGATCATGTCAGCAAACTCCTCTCCCCTGCACACACACACACTCATACATGCCATCAATACAGATTACAGAAATTAGTTTGGAAAGACAGTCTATCCAAGAGAACAACAGGCAAAGGGAAATGTACACAGTATAAATATGTGCAAACAAAGTAAATATCAAGGCATTCATAAGTAAAAATAGAAGCATTCATCATCTGTGAAAAGTTTCAACCTTGTTGCAAATCATGATACCACTTCCACCTGGAAAGGTGGATAAGAACAAATAGTTCTAATGTTGCTGTTGGCAGAATTTAGTATAATAATCCAACATGGAGGAAATTTACTGTTGAAATAAACAACAATCTAACATTCAAATAAATGAGTAGGAAAGGAATTCTTGTAATGCCCTGTATTAAGGAACAATATTTGAATCCATTACATGCTTAACAGTAGACAGTTGGTTAAGTATGGCAAATCCATATGATAGAGTTCCATAAAAAAATTCTATGTGGCCAATAAAATAATTTATAGATTTTTGCTTTGACATGAAAAACTGTTTATAATTTATTCTAAGAGTAACAAGCATGTATGAAGCAATATTTATGTGGTATGATCTCAAACTTCCAAAGTTTTATAGTGTGTGGGTATTTAGGTCATGATATGTAGAGAGTATGTTCATGCACTTATGAAACTATGGAACAAAGATTAAGTGGACATGCAGTAATAGTTTAATAGTGGTGTTCTCTACATGTGCAGCCATCATATTTATAGAGCCCTATGAAGGTTGTTTTACATTTTATGAAATGAAATCACATTACACATACTATTTTGATTTGCTTTTTATGTTTTCAAGGCTAATCAGTGCTGATGCATTCATTTTCATTACTAAATGGTACTTCATTTTATAATATATACTAAGAACATACACACACAAAAATGAATGAAGATCACTATGAACTGTACATGTATCCTAACGTATATGTACAAGGATTTTTTCTAACGTATATATTTCTTGAAAGAAAACTGACAAATTATAAGAAATAAACATATTTAATATTTTTTCCTGCTTATGTGGTGCTGAGAATCGAACCCAGGGCTTCATGCATGCAAGGCAAGCACTCTATCACTGAGCCACCTTCCCAGCCCCCATATTTAATATTATTATTTAATATGAAAATATGCCAAAATTCATTCTCCTATCAGCAGTATAATGTTTATTATTCCACAGTTCTACAGAATGTTCAGCCATATTTCTTTTGTTGTCTAGAACCCTGATTATTCTTATGTTAGAACTTTACATCATATACTTTATGTGTTTTGCCTTATTAATTTTTGATGTTATTGGGATTTGAACCAGGGCATCAGACTTACTGGAAGCAGGTGTTGTACCATTTGAGCCACACCCCAGCCTTGTTCTGTGTATTTCAATTTCTCTTTCATACTTCCACTTCATGTTCTTCTTTCATTTTCTATTCCTCTCTTTCTATTTTCCTTCCTTCCTTCTGTCCTTCTTACCTTCCATCCTTTCTTCTTTCCCTTTTTCCTTCTATCCTTCCTTCTTTCCTTTCTGTCTCTAGAACACATACTTTTCATGTATTTGGTTCTTTCTTTTACCCACTATATATCTGCTTGGATACATGTAAAACATAACTTTTAGTCATTTGCTGCAGGTTTTATTGTTGCATTCTGTCAGGCATTTTGCTACTTTTTAAATATACTTGTTAATTTCCTGCTTATGTCATTTAAAAATCTTTTTTTTCACATTTAAGCCTCTTAGTATTTTCAAAAGTATTACATATTATTATGTTATATAGACATTGGGCATTTCAATATATGAAGACTTTGCAGCTCTGATTCTCCAATGCTTCATGCTGACTTTCTTGATTAATAGTTTGTTTTCTTGTTGCTTGTGTCAGTTTTTACTTTCAGGACATTTTCCATTCTCTGTGGGAGTATTTAGTGGCATGGATTGAGCTTTCAGGGAGAATTTTTATATAATTCTGTTTATTTTAGTTTTACTATAACTCAAGTCCATTTTATTATGTTATCTTTAAAACAATGAAGAAATGAGACAAAAGGGAAAAAATTGAAGATTGACTAGTGCTAACATTCCCTAGGAAAACCTCTGATCCGATTGCGTGTAATTAATGGGGTGAGGTCCACCATGTACAATCCACATAGCAATAGTGAAAACATGCATATGATCTTTAATATTTACACAGCATTCAAAATTATTATAATGTGGTCTCAAAGTCAGGAAACAGTTTAAAGTAGAATTTCAGCTTTGAGTGCTGATGATAGGGCTTGTTTTTGTTTGTTATCTTAAGGAGATCCTGTCTCCATTGTTGATTTACAAAGACATGTTGTAGTTAACACAAATATTTGTCATTGTTTGGCATTTGTTTTGGTTTCTGTATTTGCTAGATGCTTCTGTGGAGAAGTGAATTTTTTCAATTGTCAGATCCACTATATATTAGCATTGACATGTTAATTTTGTTCACATCTTCTCTATTATTTTTTTGCTAGCTTGCTCTATCAAATGTTGATATTAGAGTGTGTTCAATATCTTCCTGAGATAGTGTATTTGTGACTCTCATTAATAATTGTCCACTGGTACTAGCAAGAGTATGAGAGACAAACACTTCTAACTAGCTTGTATGTGTATATCATGTATGAGTATTACATTATAAAGGTGTCCAAGTTGAGTCTTGGTCCTTCTACTGAGTACTGGAAGAGAAGGAGGGAGGGAGGGATGGAGGGAAGGAAAGAGACGGAAGGGAGGGCCTAGGTGTCTGGTGAAATTGCCTAGGTAGAAAATACACTATGGATAAAAACTACAGGACACAAATTTTAAGCCTAATATAAAAGTAGTAAAAATAACCCTTGGATACAGGAGGACCTGTTGCAACAATGATAAGTGCAAGTTGTCATGTCCAAAACGAGCTTTACAACGTCGGTGCGGTGGGGGGGGGGGGGGGAGGGGGGGAGAAGGGAAAGGAGAAGGATTGGGATTGGGGGGGAGGGGGGAGGCTGGGAAGGGATGTGAAGGGTAAACAAAGGAGGAGGCTGCAATGCTTGGTAAGAAATGTACGCATTATCCTGCCCATGTAATTGTAACCCCTCTGTACAGTATGTTCACAAATAAAATTAAATTAAATTAAAAAAAATAACCCTTGGTGTCCTACATGAAAATGAACTTCTGAGATGATTGTTATATTGTCATTTCTAGAACTTTTCAAGGACAGCCATTTTGGGGGAGGGTGGTGGGCACTGTTCCTGATCTCTTCAGCTCAAGGCAAGCACTCTACCACTGAGCCACAGTGTTACTTCCAGTTTTCTGGTAATTAATTGGAGATAAGAGTCTCACACACTTTCCTGCCCAAGCTGTCTTTGAACTGTGATCCTCAGATCTCAGCCTCCTTAGTACCTAGGATTACAGGAGTGAGCCACCAACTTCTGGAAAGGAAAGCCATTATTAACTAATAAAAATAGGTGGATTTTTGAACCTATCTTGATGTAGTACCCACTGGGATGGTAAAATCTCCCCAGACAGCTCCTGCTCTGCCTGGTCTTTGCACCAACCACAACCAATAGCCCTAAGTTTCCTTCCCAGATCTCATGAACTGCTGCCTGAGTATTGCTAGCTGAGTGTGGCGCAACCTCTTCTCTTCTTCATGAGAACAGCTCCTGAATAAGACAGCAATAAGGTCAGTCTTGGGCCAGAAACCAGATGACACATCCTAATATGTGGGACTATGGTTGGGGAAAACAAGATCTGAAGTTCTAATTCCAGGCAAAGACTACCACAATCTATGTTGCAATGAATTATTCACTTATTCTTTTAGCAAATATTTCTTGCATTCTTTCCTTTGCCAAGACACCAGGGGGAGGATGTGATGCCTCAGAGAATTTATACAATTCTATGAAAGCTGAATTCCAGGCTTCAATAAATTGTTCACACAGTACTAATAGCAGCAGGGCGTTCTCTGATGAATAATAACGGAGTGGTATCTCTGTTATTTTTAGAAAGGATAAGAAAAAGCCACCTGAGTAATTTTCAGCCTCTCAGATTATAAGACATTACAAGATTACATGATAAATAATTATCAAAGGAATGAGAAAAATCCAATAGTCTCATCCATCCTGCACAGCTGTTCTTAGAAGAGGACAATAAACATGGACAGTTATGAAACCTAATGGAACAAACCACATGGGAATCCAAGAAACATTCTTAGTCTTCACTTACTGTCCTTGCAAAAGCCTTAGGAGTCAGTTCATTCCAGATCTGGTGTCTGTTGAGAATATTAAGCCATTGCTTCTTATTTCTACTTGAGTGGTTTGTCTGCAGCTCTATTCTCGATTCATCTTTCAGACTCTTCCAATCTAATCATCCCATTCCATTTTCCACATCTTCACTAGGTGAGCAGTTTGTGGAATTTCCCTTATCTTGTAGTCCACCCTGTGACACATCTCATACTCTGACGTACACTGCTAGATAGAATCCCTGCACTGTTCTCACACCTCCCCATCCATGCCTCCCCATCCAATGCCTTCACCTGTATGGGAGGCTCTATTACCCTGTGATGTCATTTCAGATTCCTTGAAAATCAGCAAGTCTCTGGGGAAGGTTGTTCTAAGTTCCACTGATCTAAGGTTGATCTAAGAAGTACATGTGGCTATATAAAATGAGGCTTATTGAAATGAACTCCAAGAAAAGGAAACAAGGTTTTTGTAAAAAAAAATTATACTGTTTGCAGTTATTTCTGTTTTTCTTTTCTTTTCTCTTTTACTTTGGTTTATTGATTCCCTGTTGTCACTTTTTAAATTTCTGTACTGTTTGTCTTGTATATGTTTATCTGATTGGGGAAGGGAATCACAACAATGGTTGGGACAAAGGGTGAACCAATTCAACAGTGATACTCACTAGATATTATGTTGGAAATGAACTTTACAACTTGGGGCCTAGGAGGTGGGGGAAGTGAGAGAAAATGAGGGAGGTGTTAACACTGCTCAAAAAGAAATGTACTTATTCTTTCTGATGGAAGCATACAATTCCATTGTACATACATACACACACATACACAGCAAGCATTTCACCAATACTATAGAAATATGCCTGATAAATGAGTTACTTTGATAAAGAATAGAGGTTCAAATCTATCTATCTATCATCTATCTATCTATCTATCTATCTAAAATTTTCTTGATCCACTCATCTACTGAGGGGCATCTGGATTGGTTCCATATCTTAGCTTTGGTGCTGGTAGCTTTAGTATGGTCTTGTTTGTGGTTATTTGGGTAAATGCCCAGAAGTGGGATTGCTAGGTCATAGAAGAGCTTTAGGTGAGGAACTTCCATAATGTTTTCCAGAGTGGTTGAACAAGTTTACACTCCCACCAACAGTGCGGTAGAGTCCCTTTTTGGCCATATCCCCTCCATCATCAGTTGTTATTAGATTTCCTGATTCATGCAAAAAAATTATATTAAGTGAAGTAAGAGACCCAAAGATACATAGGTCCCATGGTTTTCCTTATTTGCAATAAATAGTATACATCTAGGATAATCTTAGCAAATGAGCAGAATAGCTCAATAGCTATATACATATGACCATATAAGATGATGCTAAGCAAGAAATGGACACAAGCGGTTTTGATTTGTTGTTGCTGTTTTTAGTGTACTATGTGATTTCTTGTTTCTTTTGTATGTTCTTCCCCTTAGGATATATCCCCTGTTATCACTGTATTTGACTTTGGCACCCTGGTATTGTATATACAGTTATCTGAATAAGGGAAGTGAAGGGGAAAAACAGAATGGTGAGACAAAGGAAAAGAGGGAAACCAAGCAACAGCGATATTCACAAGATGTTGATAATAATCTGTACTACTCGAGGGAGGAGGTTCAGGGGGGAAGGAAAGTGGGAGAAAAAAGGAAAGGGGTAACACATTTGACAAGAAATGTACTTATTACTGTAACCCCTCAGTACATCACCTTTCCAATAAAATTTAAATTAAAAACAATTAAAAGTTTTTAAATTTTTTAAGAAACAAAATACATAGACCTGAACTAAAATAGTACAGTACATCCTGCAGATATAAAGATGGTGTAAATCTGGTTCTTCTTGAAGGAGCTCCCAGTCTAGAGAGACTTGGCAGGGCACATCCCCATGGCAGAGAAATGCCATCCTAGCCCATCATTTTGAAGTAACACAATGGCAGATGCTGTGGTGGCACAGTTAAGGTGCCTTGGCTCAGGCTGGATGAACACATTTGTGGGAGAAGCATAGCAGGATTTGGGCTTACCACTGAAATGATTCATAGTACAGAAGGTAGGGAAGGATGTCATCATGGGCGAGAAACACATTGACTGCAATCATCACCTCCTCAATTTCCTCTCGGTTTAGAAATGAACTCTTTCTCTTTGGTTCCAGAATTACTTTTTTTGTTGTTGTTGCTTTTAGACTATTACAATAGTAATAATAATTTTGGCCTCACATTTTAGTTAGTTGATTATACTTACTATGTGTCTTATTGAGTGCCCAGTAAGTTTCAGGCATTGCACTAAGCCTTGAAATTTTTTCTCAGTCCTCCTCTCAGCATCATATGACACACACTATTGTCATAGAAACTCTGCAGGTGAGGAAACCGGCTCCGAGAACTAATGTTGCTGTGGTTGCATGGTTAACTACTTTGCTGTGGATCACCTCACCCTGGAGAACTAGAGAGGCCTTCCCAGGGTCTTGCAGGCAGACTCCAATGGAGCTTGTAACTAAGACTAACTGAGACTTGTATGTGTGCTTTGTCAAACTATATTAAAACACCAAGGTGAATAATAACCAGACAGAGGAGCATTGTACTCAGGTTGGAGAGGCCTGGGATGTGACCAGACCTGTTAGCTTCCAGAAACTGTTTCCATAATTGTCTGCCCTTGGAGGGGAGATACATTACTTAATGTTGTGTCTAAGAAGTCACTGCCAACAGGGTCTGCAATGATACAAATACAAAAAACATATTTTTACTCAGTCATGGGGCTTGAACTCTGGGCCTGGGTGCTGTCCCTAAGCTCTTTAGCTCAACGCAAGCACTCTACCACTTGAGCCATAGCACCACTTCTGGTTTTCTGGTGATTAATTGGAGATAAGAGTCTCATGGACTTTCCTGCCTGGGCTGGCTTTGAACCGTGATCCTTAGATCTCAGCCTCCTGAGTAGCTACGATTACAGGTGTGAGCTACCAGCACCCAGCCAAATATAAAAACATTTTATTTAACTCACTGCTGGGATTGCAATGAGGATTCTCAACATTTTGAAAGAAAAAATCAGTTTCTCACGTATGAAAATGTCTCCTTTATTGCTAGTTGCTATTTACCTTAATGACCAGGTTGAAAGGTTCTATAATCCCTATTTCCTACAAACTAAGTCTCACAGGACCACTTTCTCCTTTAATACTGTCAGCAACATACTGTAGATATTTCTACTGCATTTTCCCTACTAACGTAATAAAACTTCCTCATTTTGAAGAATCTAGTTCTTTCCTTTGGCCACCTAAATATATTCCAGGACTCTTCAGAACTGAAGGACAAGTGGCCAGCATGTTAAAGCTGGAGTTGCAGGTATCTCTGACATGGTCATCAGCATGCCTCTCTAGCCATTTTGTTGACCATTGTATCCAGTGTACCAGATACTCTGAATGCCTACTCATTTGTTGTTTACTTATTTTTGTCTAGGTAGAACTAGGGTTTGAACTCTGGGTCTCATACCTAATAGGCAAGCATTCTCCCACTTCAACCTCTGCCTTAGAGCTTTTGATTTTTAAAGTTAATTTTTTATTAAGGTCTCTTAGGTTTACCTGGGGCTAGCTGAACCTTGATGCTCTTATTTATGCCTCCCATGTAGCTGAAACTGAAGTGGTGTGCCACCTCAACAAGCCTCCTGGCTAAGATGAGGCCTCACTAACTTTTCTGAGTCTGGCCTCCTATCGTGATCATCCAGATCTTCACTTCCCTGTTAGCTGGGACTATACACGTGAGTTACCACACCCAATCTTTGCATTCCTTATAAAAGTGAACATTTAAAACATTGTTTTCCTCTCATGTACTTTTTATTGTCATTTTAAAGGTGACATACATAGTGGTTATAGTTACACAAGTCAGATAAATAGTACATTTCTTTGTCTGTATCACTTTTATTTCATTATTCATGAAACCACCGCCTACTTTTTTGTCTGCTTTGCCCTTCTCTGATTCAGCTAAAAAAAATGCCATTTCTCCTTTATGACCTAGATTAAAAACATCTTCCTTTGTACCCAAATCTGTGGCTCCTGATGACTGGACTGGTCTTCACTTGTCAGCCAGGCCTCTTCATCTCTTGAGTCTTCACTCTACTCAAAGGTTGACTTCTCAATGAGCTCAGCCTTGCCCCTATATAATTTTGTTCTCTTGATTATCATTTTCTTGATTCTTACCATCTTTTATCACACTACAGATTGTAATTATCCATTATGATCGTTTCTGTTCTCTCACTGCTAGGAGGCAAACAGTACAAGAGGTTGGTCTGTTGTGTTCACTGGCATATTCTAACTGCCTTTGCAGTGCTAGCAACGTGAAAACATGAAATGAATCTGTCCTTCCTGATTCGTCAGGGAGCACACAGCTTCTCTACTGAGTGTTCTGAGTTCTGAACTTATGAGACTTCATCATTGAACCATCCTCCTAAATACAGTGTCTTAAAAATAAAAATCAGTGCACTTAATAGATGATGGGTAAAAACTTACCAACTAAATTAATGTCTGTGAATTACATTCCAATGGATTACATTAGAGGGAGGGGAAAACATGCCAGTTAATAATCAGTGTAGTTATTTAAAAACCTTTGCTGTTTGTTTATTTGCACAAAAACTTCCTTGGAATTATAAGAGTAAAATAAGATGGCACTGAGGTCACTGTGGTTGTAGTGGCTATGACCTTTACAATCATTCCTAGTATGGGAGACAGAGTACAAGAAACCCTTAACTAATCCAGTCCTCAGACAGAAGTGATGTGCTTACCAAAAACAATTCAAGGGAACTTACAAACCAAGTTCCCCCAAATAACTTCACAGTTGTTCTTAAGCATACCCAAAACTCTAATGTGGGGAGAGTTTGAGCTCCTCTCAATGGACTTAGCATGCTTTTAGCTAACATCAAATGCCTAGAAAATGTGAACGTTTCCCACGAGAACTTCCCATTAAGTTTGTATTCTGCCAAGACACAGAAAAGAAAGATCTGTATTTTGTGAATACAGAAAATAGCTTTAACTAGATTCCAGTTTTGCAGACTCATGGGTAAATTTTCCAATCAAGAACAGTCCATATGATCTGATTTTTTAATCAAAATATAATATCTAACAGGTGGGCTATTTTGGACTCGATCTTTACCAGGTGGTGTGAAATAATGACAAATGATCATAAGCCTATGTATAAATGATCACAGGTCACCCTTCTTGAACTGTGTTTCGGCTAGCCTTCATAGAAACCCATTTCCAAACAACACCCACTGCTTTGATTGAAGATAGGTATTTTCCAAATTGCTTGGCTCAGCAAGTTTACCACTTTGGAATTACTTTAAATTGGCTTGACTGACAAGCTTCATACAAGAGGATTTGATACCTGAACAAATAGCTCCATTGGGATCATGCAGGGATTCTTGTGCTTGGCAATTTTTTTGAGCACTAGTAATACATCACGACACACATTGGTAAAAGATATACTACTTTCAGCCCTTGAAAAGTAGGGATTAAGCTGAGCATGGGTGCCTCACATCTAATTCTAATTTCTCAGGGGGGCTGATATCTGAAGATCACAGTTTGAAGCCAGCTCAGACAAACAAATGTGAAAGACTTTTATCTCTGATTAGCCAGAAAAAGAAGCTGGAAATGAAGGTGTAGTCCAAGTGGCAGAATACCAGCCTTGAACAGAAAAGTCAAGTGAGAGCCAAGGGCTTATGTTCAAGCCCCAGTACTGGCAAAAAAAAGCCAAGCAAGTGGCAAGAGGGAGGAAGGAAGGAAGGAAGGAAGGCAGGAAGAAAGGAAGGCAGGAAGGCAGGAAGGCAGGAAAGCAGGGAGGAAGGGAGGAAGGGAGGAAGGGAGGAAGGGAGGAAGGGAGGAAGGGAGGAAGGGAGGAAGGGAGAAAAGACTAAAAGACTAAAGCTATTCATCAGTCTCTACATATTACAGAGTAGTTATCCCTCAAACCCATTAGTTATAAAGACTTACCACTGAATAAGTAACTTAGACAGTTCTTTTAGAATAATTAGAGAAAAACTCTTCATTTAAGGAGGATATAGAGAACATCAGCATACTATAAAGGATGATTAAAAAAAAGTTAATCATACATATCTGGATGAAAAGATGGCAGGAAGAACAGGAATTTTCTGTCCCTGTGATATCTTCTATTGATAAGGAAGGTCTTGCTGGAGAAAGTTCTTAAGAATGGATAGGGTTTATGTGAACTCTGTAAAAAAAAAAATCTTAGATTGTAGTTGTGGAAATGGGAGGGAAGGGACAGTAGGGGAAAAACAAAGGAGGAGGCAACAATGCTTGATAAGAAATGTACTCATTACTTTGCTCATCTGATTGTAACCCCTCTGAACAGTATTTTCACAATTAAAAACTTATTTTAAAAAATCTTAGTACTTTTTCTCAATGTCTCTTGTGTAAGAGATTTTCCAACACTTTTTGGAGTTATAATTGGTAGTGAACAATGACAATACGTTTACATTGCAGTAACAGGTGCATCTTTTTGCACCTATATTACCTATCTAGGACAGGGTATATTAGTTCTGTTTATCTTAGTGAAACTTGGACTCTTTGATTTTCTTTTTTAAAGTTTTTATTGTGAAAATACTGTACAGAGGGGTTACAATTACATGGGCAAGATAATGAGTACATTAGCCTTGTAGACGCTTCCTTTGTTTCCCCTTCCCATCCCTTCCCATCCTCCCCCTCCCACCCCTCCCACCCAATCCTCCTCCCTCCCCCACCAAAGTTGTAAAGTTCATTTTTCCACAAAATGACTTGTACATCTCATTGTTGCAATGGATCCACCTGTATCCCTTTTTAAACGACTTGTTTTTCCCTTCCCCTCCACAAATTATACCAACCTCAAATACAGTGAAAGTAGGGGTTATACCATGGGGGAAGGACATACAAAACAACAAAGAAATAACCTTATAAATGTGTTAGAAACAATCACCTGAAAGAAAAAACATTTGAATACATATCTTAGGGTTCATTTCCCTAACATCAACTTATCTGACCTTTTCTGCTTGACTCAGACATATACTAGTTATTGCAAATAAGGGAAACCATGTCTTTGATTTTTCTATTAATTATCAGAGCGAGTAACAGTAAAAAATGAAAAAGAAAAAAAGCTACAAAGTAATAACTATTCTCTGTAACACCACATGCTGAGTACTTCCTATATCAATCACATTGGTTATTTATTTATTTATTTATTTAGGTGATGCTGAGGTTTGACTTAGGACTTTGCCCTTGCTTGGCAAGTATTCTACCACTTGAGCCATGTTCCAGCCTTTTTGCCTTAGCTATTTGTCAAAAAGGGTTTTGTATATATGCATAGGCCAATCTGAACTGGGATTATCCTATTTATATTTCCTGAGTAGCTTAGATGACAATGTACACTACAATGTCCAGATTTTATTATTTGAGATGGGTCTCAAATAATAAAAAATAAAAAAGATGTTTTTACCCAGATTTACTTGTACCTCTTCAGTAGTTAGGATTACAGGCATGATTTCTTGTGCCTAGCTATCCTGTTTTATTTGTAAATGATTATTACTACTATCTTAAAGAAGAGAAAACTGAAGCTGGGGTAAATTAGTAAATTATTTGCAAACACTTGGGTAGTAAGTAGAAATCATTTTCAAAATCAAGATTCACACTTCTTTAAGTATATTGACATTTTCCCAATGGTAAACATGTGGGCCACTTTTGCAAATTTTACTGTACAGATTTGTACCAGTTATAGCCACATATTCTAAGTGTTTTCATTTGAAATGGTTCATAACTTTACTCATATAAATATATTTTATAAGGATACTTTATATCTATCGTGAATAGAAAATCAATGTAACCATAAAAGGCAAAAGACAGGCATGAAAATGAAATAAAACACTATTAAATTGTACTTATATATTGCTGTTCTCTGTTGAGGATCAGGGTCTGATGCTTAGTCTCTGTTTTATAAAGGCATTAGGAGTTTGGGGAACATGACTGAGAGGTAGAGTACTTGCCGGTGAATTCTCAAGGACTCAGGTTTTATCCCTAGCATCACAAAAAATGTATTAAAAAGGGATGCGTAAAGGTGATTAAGAAATGTCAGAAAAATACTAAAGCCCAGAATTTCATTGACAAGGTAATTATTCTACATAATGGAAATTGTCTAATTTTTCAATGTGCAGTTCAATTCTATTTATAGCTGTAACTACCTTCAGCTCTTTTGCATGTTCTGGTATCAGATACCTCATTATTGGACAATCATCAGACCAATACCATGCTGCTCCATGCAATTTCCTTTAACTGAATTATTTAGACAATCAGTGAGTGTAATAATTGAAGAAGCTCTTGTTTTTGTTGGTTGTGGAGCTTGAACTCAGGGCATGGGCTCTGACTTTTACCTCTTTTGCTTAGGGCTAGCACTCTACTACCTTAAGCCACAGCTCCACTTCCAATTTTCTGGTGGTTAATAGGAAATAAGGGTCTCACAGACTTTCTTGTCTGGGTTGGCTGTGAACTGCCATCCTCAGATCTCAGCTTCCTGAGTACAGGTATCAGTTACGACCACCCAGCTTAAAGATGCTTTTTTTAAAAAACCACTATTTAAATAAGGTCTTATTTAACCTCTTGTGTATAAAGAAGAGTGGAGACCACTGACATATAATTCTTAAAGCATTTTGTGAAATTTACCTGAAGAGGAAGTCTTTTCATGCTGACTTAAAATTTAAAGGTCATCTTTTGTCATTTGGGAGACTACTTCACCATAATAACTGGTTTATGAAGCTCAGATATCCTAAAAGAATCACAACCCTGAGTCCACCAGGATGAGCTCACAAAAATAGGTACAGTAACAAGTGGCACAGTGGTCAAGCCTGACTTCAAAGGGGAGGAAGCAAACCTACAGGACTTGGCTTTGGATGAAAGGCGAGAAGTAACAAGTGGATTTTTGAGGAAAGAACAGATGGAAGGGAAGTTAAGCCAAGTTAAAACACATCATCGAGGCTGTGGTTTCTCTGGAGCCAGAGATTTGAAAGGTAAGAAAAAATCAAGATCACATTACACAGTCCTCTAAGATTTAATGTGTAAGCAACAATTCTGATGATGGTCAGGCTAATTCCCTCTGTGTCTTAAAAGATGAGTCAAGGGGCCAAAGAAGCATCTAAAACCTACAATGGCTTGTATTACCATAGTCTGAATGATTTACTGCTGCCATATTGGGCAAACTTTGAGTGCAGAAGAGGAAAAAAAAAAGAAGAAAAACAAGCTTACCCATAAAAAGGAATGGTAGAACTTCATGTCCCAACAAGTGGATAAAAATGTTAACATTGTTTTTTTATGGCCTAATAAATGTCTTTCATAAAAATTGCTGAAAACACACTCCTAGATCTCTTTATTAGATTGGAAAAGAGATTATTGATCAAAAGAAGGAGTTAATCAGAAAACTTAGAAGGAAACCAAGTCTTAAGTGAAATAACAATAGTGACTATCTTTTTAAACTTCATAGCTCAGTAAAATAAGTGTTTTGATATATGCCATGGAAATGAATCTAGAGAAATAACTTGTCTGAAATATGCTTAAAACCTGCCTTAATCCAAAACCTTAGCTCTTTTAAGTAGGCCCCCAAGACTTTGGTAACTACTAACAGGTGACCATGGATCCGGACAATGGAAATGAAACATAGGCTACTAATAGTACTCTTAATTTTTTTTTATAAATTCATAAAACAACTGAAAAAGATATGAAGACTTTAACCACCATATTTAGGACACTTAGAAACTTTTTTCTTTTCTTTTCTTCTTGTTTGTTTGTTGTGGGGCTTGAACTAAGGGCCTGGGTGCTGTCCCTGAATCTCTTTGTGCTCAAGGTTAGTGCTCTACCACTTTAGCCACAGCTCCATTCCCAGTTTTGTGTGTATGTGTTTTTTGTTTTGTTTTTGCCAGTCCTGGGGATTGAACTCAAGGACCCGGGCACTGTCCCTTAGCTTCTTTTGCTCCAGTCTAACATTCTACTACTTGAGCCACAGCCTCACTTCCAGCTTTTTCTGTTTATGTGGTACTGAGTAATTGAACCCAGGGCTTCATGCATGCTAGGCAAGACTCTACCATTAAGCCACATTCCCAGCCCCACTTCTAGTATTTGAGTAATTAGTTGGAGATAAGAGTTTCAAGGGGATTTATCTTCCCTGTATAGCTGTGATCCTCAGATCTCAGCCTCCTGAGTAGATTATAGGCGGGAGCCATCAGGGCAGGTCTAACACTGAGAAACTTTGTGGGCAGCAACTATCTAGTTCTATCTTTACCAATGACAGCACTAAGGCTCAGGCAGAGTAACATATTACCCCAGGAGACAATGAGAGAGAACCTCTGCTCATCCACTCCAACCTCGTGTGATATCCTCCATTCATATTAATTGTTGACAACATATGGCAAAAAGAATAACTTAAATGATTACTATCCAGTGTCTCACGTTGAAACTCATCTGCAATTCTGTGTGCATCACTTTTAAGAACACTTCTATGATTTGAGGACTGAACCTTTTTTCAAAGTGGAAAGTAGAATTCAGTTGTCTCTTCCATCTTGAAATCAAGCAAGCTTGTAAGTAATCAAGATACCCACTGAGCACTGAGTGTCCTTTAGTTCAATATCTCAATGTTAAATCAGCACAAAGAAATAGGACAAAGACATGAAGAAAAAGGTTTGCTGAAAAAATGGATTTCATGTAAGAGTTACACATCTTTTTTTTTGGGGGGGGTCTGGTCATGGGGCCTGAACTCTGGGCCTGGGCGCTGTCCCTCAGCTCTTCAGCTCAAAGCTAGTGCTCTACCACTTGAGCCAGAGCGCCACTTCCGGCTTTCTTTCTTTTTGCTTATGTGGTGCTGAGGAATCGAACCCAGGGCCTCAGGCATACAAGGCAAGCACTCTACCACTGAGCCACTTTCCCAGCCCAAGAGTTACACATCTTTGAAAACTTAAAACACTTGTTCATTTTTATCCCTCAAGTTAGTTTCTCCTTCAGCCCTCCTTCACTGCAATCAGTAAGTCAACTACTGAAGAAGTTGCCTAGGCTGGAAATAGAGGCTACATCCTGCACTCCTTATTCACTAGGAGATCTCATGATCAAAACCCCCAAATTTACATCCCAAATATCTACTTAATGTATCCACCTCTACCCATTCCTTTAGTCACTATACTTCAATCTACCACTCCCTTTCTCCTGGTTTGGTCTTCCTCCAGTCACTCTCTTCATTCTGTACCCCAGTGTGTTCTCCACATTGTAATTAGAGTAATCTTTTGAGAATGCAGATCAATTCTTGTCACTCCCCGGCTTAGCACTATACAGCAGTTTTCCATTAGTATCCGAGCAAAGGATTTCCATGGAAATACTCTGACATTCTACACATCTACTTCAATCACTTTACTTCCAGTTGTTTTCCTTTTCCCCCCCTGGGCATTGATGTTCCAGGAGGTCTTCATCAGACTAAACTCTCCAACATAGGTCTTCCTGCTTGTTGATCCACCTCTGCAGGCAAGACTTCCATTCATTCTTCCCATACCTTCCATGTCTCAATTATATTTAATTTCAGAGAGTTCTTTTCCTGAACACTCAGTCTATAGCCATAGCCTCTAGCCCTAAAAATTCTTTTTGATTATATTTTGCTAATTTTTTCTCTAGTATTTGTCTGTGTACATAGACACAGGTTTTTCTAAGTTCTGATTAGATTTCACACTCCACACAGGTAAAAGACAGCATTTGGTCTGTATACCACTCTCTATACTCTGCCTACCTCAAAAGCTTAACTTTAATCACACTTTAATGGAATTAAAGGGAATCTGTACTGATCATTCATCTGTAAGAGGTAACAACTATGTGTCACTTATAAGCCTTTGCAAAGTGGATAAGTTAATACATATAATGGCTCCATACAACTAAAGTCACTAATGAGACAGACACATTTGATTTAGTAACTCTCTACAATGCTGCTTCATAGTCATAAATAGTATAAATAGTATAAAAGTATAAATAGTATAAAAGTTTCAGGAAGGCAGACTTCTATTTTTTTATAAACATGTTTAGAATAGATGAGTACCACAGTAATAAGTCCTCCAACTCTAAAGGTTATTGCTATATATTTGTGCATCTTGTAAACCCAGCGATTCCCTACTTATGGATAGCAACACAGTGACCAAGGCACCCACAGTTTGCACATACACCTAGAGGCAAGCGATTCACCTGCAGCTCCTTGAGATTGGCCTCCTCAGACAGAATGAAGGTATTACTTTGTGTTAAAGTCTTCCAAAAAAATCTGAGTGAGATACTGTCAGTACCCAGTAGCTCTTCAATGAACTAGCTATAGGAAAATATCACAAAGCTTTACCTATCTTTTTCTTACAGTAACAAATAATACACAAACATAAGAAAGGTCTCTACAAATTCATGTGGCCAGGGAAACTTGATCAGGTAAAATTCCATTCTGCCCTGGTAATTGTCCCCATAGATAGCTTGTCAAAGAAAAAATTGAAAAGAGAGGTGGATTTCAAAAGTGCTCTGGAATCAAACTTGAGTGAGATAGATGAGGAGAAAGAGAAAACATTTCCCACCTTGCAGAAGGCCATATTCATATGGAACAAGTAGCCTAGCTGCAGAGAGCTGCATATTTATACCTGGGGGATCAGATCTGGGTCACACATCACAACACACAGTATAATTCAGCTAATTCAGAGGTATGTTATGATGGATTCATTGCTTGTGCTTAGGTCCAAAAGGGTATGAGAAATTTATTTTTTATATTTTAAATTTAAGCTTTAAGTAGTTAGACACAGGAGTTGCCATTTCGCAAAGCAGTTCATGAATACAGTATACATCTTGCTCAATGTCATCCCTTTCAACATTCTTATACATCCCTCCCCCATCTACCCTTTCCCTTACTCATCTTAATTTTGCAGAATGTATACAATCAACCCCTAATCTTCCACCCTTGTGCGTTGGTTGAATATTAGTGTTAGAACCCCATTCTACCTCCCTTGACATTTGAGACTTAGAATTAAACCCCAAAATACTGAAAATGCTATGAGGTTTTCATAAGGATAAGTAGAGGTCATTGCAGGAGAGATGATTATCCCCATGGTAACCGTTGCTATAGTCATCATTATCAGTTATTCCTTCAGTTGGAAATTTCAAATGGAAATTCTTCAATTTCCTAGAGACTTGAAAAGTATCTTCTAAGATCCATGTTGGGACAACATGGGATTTGTTATGGTTATGGCTACCCAGTATCCATCCTCTAAACTTCATGTTACTGCCTGGGTGAAGTCTTCCTTGTGAATAACTTGCAATTACATTGCTGAAGAGTCCCTATGTTCAGCAATAACCTGTAGAAATGGATTTTAAACCAGTCGTTAATGATTACAGTTACATTTCCCTAAAGAAAAATTTCTACTGTGGTATCTGTCAAGCAAGGTTTTCATAGAGAAGAGATGAAACTTGTGAATGACCATGCCAAAAAATAATAATAATTGAATGTGTCTACTTGAATGTGCCTATGAAAGGTTTGCTTTTATGTCTTAGATTATAGTAAGCAATCATATACATCATTTTCCATTATAATGAATTTGGCTATGCTCAACATCTAGTGAGGTCTTTGGGAATGGCATGGTGGAGAACATGCTTACCACTTCTCTCACAGCTACCTGGAAGGGAGTCCCACCATCTCCAGGGGCAATATGGTCTAGGAATTAAGGTAAGCCCACTTCCACAGGAGCAGGACTGGAGAGGTAGAGGAAAGCAAATGATAGCCCTCATGTTAACCTGAGGAGCACATAAGTTAATCTCTCTTTGCCCAAGTATTATGCAGAAGTTAACCTTGAACTTGAGAAGGTTGGAAGGCTACTCATATCTTGATGAATAAAAATGGTTCTATAAAAGATTGTTCTTAGAAACATATCATTTTTACCTGTTACAGAATGTCTTTTTTTTTGTCGGTCATGGGGCTTGAACTCTGGGCTTGGGCTCTATCCTTGTGCTCTTCAGCTCAAGGCGAGTGCTCTACTGCTTGAACCACAGCACCACTTCCGGTTTTCTGGTGGTTATTTGGAGATAAGAGTCTAGCTGACTTTCCTGCCCAGGATGGCTTTGAACCGTGATCTTCAGATCTCAGCCTCCACTATGGCTAGGATTACAGGCATGAGCCACTGGTGCCCGGCCTTAGAATGTCTTCTTGAGTAGGATGAAAGGAGACATCATTCAAGCTATGGCATGTGAGATGTCAGTAAGGGAAATTGTGCACTAAAAAACTATTGACCAGCCTCTCATATGCCTGCTCAGAAGAGAAATTCCAGCCTGTGAGCCTCACCCTTTATGCATATCTTAACAGGGAAGAAAAAAGGCTGAGCATGGACTAGTTATGGAATAATAGATATGATACAAATAGTCTCAGGTTTGGAATCCAAATAAAAGGAGTCTGCATTGCCTTCAAAAGCAGTAATTCTCATACAGGAATGAGGCACTATCATCAAGGTCAGTATTATAATCTGTAAAGAGAGACACATTGCTCAGAAACTGAGAAAGACCACATCTACAATGAAAGCAACTGGCCAGGGCTTAGTGATTATTATCTGGTATTTTTATTATCATTGTCATCGAATGCTTCTAGCATAATTCTTGGAATGGAATAATTTCTTCATATAAGGTAATAACAAGTATGTCTACAACACTTAATATGCTGGGGACTATTTGAGCAGTTTATTAGCAAATACAATCTTCACAGCAAACTATTAAGTAGATAATGTTTTCCCTAAGTATGCAAATAAAGAAATAGAGGTAAGAGAGTTTAAGTAATTATTCTGAGAGCTAGTAAGTGGTAGGGCAAAGAATGAGCTGCAGAGATCATTCTGTGAATCTCAATGTTATAAATGCTACTTCCAGCCTGTCTTTTCTGCCTCTGTGATAGAGACCACAAGTAGATATAAAAAAGACATAAACTGAGTCACTAAACTCAGTCAAACACAAGTAGGTATAAAAAAGACTTAAACGGAATCACTAAACTCAAAATCCAATGAACATACCATTCAGACCAGAGAGGCTACTGGAACAAGTATAAAACCATGTGGACCCCAAAGGTACATCACACCTTCTAAACTAAATGCAGCCAGAGACAGAGACTTCAGAAGGAACTGGAAAAACTGAGAAGTCCTGGAGAAGGAAATGTGTCCAGACTAGCTGCAGTACTTAACAGGGGAAATAGCTCGCTCACTTTCTTACCTTTCATACCAGGAGCAGACAGAACCCTGAAAGGAAAAAAGACAAAACCCTTTCAGCAATTTAAGACCCACTGGACTTAATAAACACTAGGCATTATTGGGTCTCCTTATTTCACAATGGAGAAACTTGAATCCCAGGGAGACATGTGAGGTGTCCTGGAGAATGGGAAGCAACTCATGCTTGGCCTTTGTGATGAAGGGTGTGTTATAGAAGTGGAAACAGAGACAGGTCTGGAAAAATGACATGTGCGAAATGTTACACACAGCACTTGGACAGCAGCCCTTTAGACAATGATAGATTCTGTTACATGATAATGATTGTTTCAGTAATCATTGCCAGAATAAGGAGGATTGACTTTGAGGTGAGGGGGTTAATTAAGAGATTATTTTACAGTCTAGAGTGATAGAAGTTTGGATGAAGCCAGCATCCATGGTAGTATAGAGAAGAATATTAAACAACTCAGAATAGATGGGTCTGATGCACCACTAGGACCTGGAAATCTGATAAAATAGACTCTAGTTTGGAGGTGATGGGCTGGAGCCAATGTAGAAAGAGTAAAGAGGTGAAGATAAGAAAAAGAGCAATAAGACAGGCTCTGGGCCTGCCTGTCAGCTCAGCTCTCCTCAATATGGAGAGGACAGTTTAAATTCTTTCAAGCACAGAGGAGCCCTTTACGCATTGCAGCTGAGCACATCTGGTTTTTGAGAGGAAAGGATCAAGTTCGAATGCCTTGACTGACCAGCTAGATGGGAGAAAAGATGGGGAGCATGTCGGGTCAACTGCATGACCTCCTTGTGAGTAGAAATTGATCTTCCCAATAATAAACATGAAACTAAGACTAGCAGAAACCACAATGGTCCTTGTTTCTCTGATGAGAATTTTATATGTGCCCAAAGTAGAAAGCATGGAAGTTTCACACATGTGTTTTGTCAAGACTTGAAGGTCTTTAGACTCTTTTCTAGTATTATCCAAATAAGAAATGGAGTAGGGAATTATAAGAGCCTGATGGCTGTTGTGATCTTTTACAAGCTCCATTGATGCTTGGGTAATTATGTTGAAAAAACACTTCCATAGGCCTGCAGAAATAGATGAGGCAATTACTCACAAAGGGATGAGTGATGCCTCCACACTGCCCTTCCAGTAATGGTAGTGCTTCGATGATAACCTCTCAGATCTTAGAATGCTTTCCATTTTTCCAACTTGATTATAGTAAATTACTAAAAATTCAGTTCTCTGTAAAATGAGAAGTGTCACAAGATTAAAGCATTGTTTCTCTCCCAGCATTTTCAGGAAAAAAAAGAGATGAGGTAGAGATAAAGTAACTGTGCTAAAAAGTAGTAGGTTAGGAAAGTCACCCAGTTCCTCCATCTGAAATACACTTGAGCCACAGATCTGGTCATAACATATTTCTCAAAGCCCAAATGAGCCACATATGCTTTGCAAATCCTTCACTGACAATCCCAGCCTAGGACAATCTCTCATATGCTTGAATTTCTTTTGGATTTACTAATGTTCATAACTTCACACTTGTATGGAATTGCAAGATCAAATCAATTAACTATTTCTCCTTGGAAGCCATGCTTTAAAAGTGAGTCTTTGGAGACCCAGGAGTTTGAGTTTGAATCCCCCTCTATTTGCTAGTTGGGTGCTCTTGGTCTCCATCTTCAACCACACATCCATCTGCAAATCTGTATATTAGGTATGTTAATTTCCATGGGACAACCATGACAATAAAGTAGACTCACAGGGAAAATATCAAGAAACAATGGTTAACATGTCTTTTTTCTAAGTGTATCCTTCATCAAACTCCTAAAATGGTGGAGATAGCACACCTTAGTTCAGTTATTGCCCAAGCTCTAGCCATTTCTAGTCAACTGTTGCAATTTGTTTTAAAATACTGATGTGTCTCCTTGTACTCATTATATTGCATATTTTCTCTAAACCTACTTATTTTTGAAGACGTTTTAGTTTATTTAAAAAATTGTATTATAAGTGCAAATATTATATCCTGGTATAACTAGGTAGTGGACAAAGCAATACTATTAACTTATTTTTGGCAGTACTCAAGGTCTTATGTTTGCTGGCAGGTGCTCCGTCACTTCTGTAATGCATTCTGTAATGTTTTTTGCTGGCTATTTTTAAGATAGCCAGCCTGTATATGTGCTTGGACTATTATCCACTTGTTTGAAACTTCCTGTAATTGCTAGGAAGATAAACATATGCCACTGTGTTCAGCTTCCTTCCATTGAGATGGAGTCTCTCATACTTTTCTTCCCAAGCTGGTCCCAGTCCTTCTAGTTTAAGATGCCTATGTAGCTTAGGATGACAAGCATGTACCACTGCATCCAGCAAAGAGTGGAGAAGGAGCTTGTGAACCTTTCTGCCTGCTGTGGCCTCAAACCATTATCGTTCCATTCTCAAACTTCCAATTAAGCTAGCTTAGTTATAAGTGGGCTCTAAACATCAGATTTATTGTTAATAAAAAATGATGAGTAGTATTTTATTGATGTAATTAGGTCTGAAATCTTAGAATGGAAAAGTTGTTGAATTCTCAGATTCTTTGTCAATTGGTTGATATGTCTCTGCCATCTTTTTCCTTCTCAGATTTTTGTTGTCTTTTGTTTATTTTTGTTTTGGTTTTGGTTTTCAGTACATGGGTTTCAGCTCAGGGCCTTGTACTTGCTAGGCAAGTGCTCAACCACTTGAGTCATACCCTTTCTGTTTCTGTTACTTTTAAAATAGGGTCTCACAATTATGCTCAGTCTAGTCCGGCCCACAGTCTTCCTATTTTTGCTTCCTTCATAGCTTGAGGAAAGGAGTTTGCCATTTTGCTCAGAGTTTATTGGTTGAGATGAAGGTCTCATAAACTTTTTGCCCAGCCTGGCCTTGAACTGTGATCTTCACAACTTCAGCCTTTTGGGGAGCTAGGACTACAGCTGTGAGTCACTGCACCTGGTTCCTCACTCTTTAGAAGCAACATTTTATTAGAAAGAGCAAATATACAGAACTAGAGAAATAGAAGAAGTAAAATTTAGCTTCTTACTTACGTCTTAAAATTTATTTCTTATTTGTCAGTTTCATCAGACAAGTTACTCCAATTCTTTTGCCTCAGTTGCCTCAAGTTGGAAGATATTTGCATGGATATGATAAGGTATTAAAGTGCCTTGAACTAATAGCAGAAAGCAAAATGTTGATGATAGGGAGCACTGCCTTGTCACTGGGCAGATAAATAGAATAAAGGGCAGCTTGTTTATGTGCCTGGCCACCTAATTTGTGAGACAAGGATGTTCTATGATTCTCATCCCAGACATCTGGTCAACCTGTCAGCACATAACTGGGTGGTTTTGAAGCACCACAGAATTATATAATGTTGGATGCTAACCAGGACTGCTGGATTTTATTCTTTTTATTTCTCTTGTATTGATTTCATTTTCATTTTGCTAAGCAAAACATTTGGATTAAAAAAAATGAGAAGATACAATTAAGAAGAAAGAATACATTTTTAAAAAATCTCACTATGTAGACATAACTATTGTAACCATTTTCAATTGTTTTCTCTCAGACTTTTCTGGGAAAATGAGAGTTTTGTTATATTTTTCAAAAGAAAAGTTACTCTGGTCTTTATTTTCTTATCATCTATGTTAGCTACATAAAAGAAATATACACTTATACAAATAATTTTATCCAAAGACATAGTTCTGTAACATGATATTATGCCTATTATACCCAGTGGATGCAGCAAAATTTACCTGGTCAATTCCCCAATATTACCTAGATTTGTCCTCTTAAATTAAGATTTTCTATTTTAAAATATTGTAGTTCACTTCTTTTTCAATGGATAATTACCCATAAACAAAAATGTTTCTTTGACTGGAATTTCCAGTTTAAACTACTCAGTTTAAGTCTCAGACTTTGCCACTTTAGTCTTGGGAAATACAGTATCAATTTACAATAAAATTATAAATAGCACAAAATTTTGGCTCTTTAGCTCAAAATAGGAAGTATTAAATAAAAATAGCTTCCAATTTAGATAAAACTATAATTAGTTTACTTGGTACATTTTTACATATTATCTTAGGATTTCAGATGTATATATTTTACATATATCAGATTTTTCATGTTCATACTTGTGTTTCTTTAGGTATTAATGTTGTTACTGATTTGCAATAAATAATTATATATTAAGATGAATGATTTTGCTAGTAATTTGTTGCCTTTAAATATACACATTATTAAAAAATACTATGTAGTGGTATTTATCAATGATTTCTTCCATAACTATATTTTGGACATCAACCTCCTAATGTGTTATTCTACAGATGGTTTTGTAAATTTTTTCATGTGTTTTTCCAGTACTTCACAAGCATTCTAATTGTATATACAATATACACATATAATTTTATTGTAAAATGTGTGTATTTTTATGAGAATTACTGGAACACAGCTTTCCTCCCTTGTTTATCTCATTTAGTCTTCTTTTAACTCTTTTTTTAATCTCATTTATTCTTATACCTTTAAAATATAATCTAATTACATAAAATTATACACAATTCCTGGTCTATTCCATAGATTCCAGAATTGAGTGTCCATTTGAATATCTGATATCACCACTAAGATCTTATAAGTATTTCAAATATAACAAATTCAAAACTAAGACCTGATAATATTCATACTATGGGATATCCTATCCCATAGTATGAATGTGTTCCCTAAAAGATCATGTTAGAAATTTAATCACCAAACTTATGTGTTGAATATTTTAGAGGAAAGGCTTTGGGGAGGTAATTAGGATTAGATGAAGTCAAGTGGATGAGACCCAATGATGAGGTCAATGTCTTTATAAGAAAAATAAAAGAGGCCTGCACTAATATACTGGATCTCACCTTATGATGACTTCCACCACATGTGAGGGTGAAGAAAGTAGCCCTCATCAGACCCCAGCCTGGGCAGAAATATCCATGATAATCTTTTCTCCAATTAACCACAAAAAGCTTGAAGTAGAGCTGCAGCTCAAGTGGTGGAGCACTAGCCTTGAGCACAAAAGCTCAGGGACATTATTAGTTCAAGCTTCAGGACCTGCAAAATACTACTACTAATAATTTAAATTATAATGGTTTCCGACCTTTCTCTCTCACCATCTTTTGCATGCTTCATCCAGTTTGTTAACTAAGTCTGGCAGTGATGCTTTCAAAATGCTTCCAGAAACAACCTCATTATTCCACCTGCTCTGCACCCTTGTCTTGGCTACTGCCACCTCTAGAGTTAAAGCAGCTTCATCATACTGATTCCATTTATTCCTCCTCTTCTTCCTCCTCTCCTCCTTCTTTTCCTTCTTTTTCTTCCTCCTTCTCTTTCTCCTCCCTCCCTTTGTTGCTCCTTCCTGCTCCCTCTCCCTACCAAGGAACATCACCAAAACCAGGGTATGGAATGTGCCGTATTCCCTTGCTCCCAAGCCTTAGTTTTCTATTTACTTTGCTTAGGAAACACCTCCCTCCACATCCACATGTTCTCATCATCACCTTTTCCACATCTTTACTCAAATGTGACCTTTTACATTAGTCCATTTTCTGTAGCTATTTCAAAACATGCAAGTATGGGTACACATAAATGAAAGAGATTTATATAGCATGAAGTCCCAAGACTGGACAGCTCATTTGTTCAACTCCTGCTGAAGGTTTATGGTGGATGGAATCACATGGTGGAATCCTGTGGATTCTGGGAACCTCTGGGAACTGACCAGTGTCCTAAAAGAACTACCTTAATAATCTTATGAGATCATCCTATTACCCCCCACGCCCACACTGACCTAACCTCTTCCCACTAGCCTCCACCTCATAAAGATTACAACATCTCAACACCACCCAAGGAGGCTCAAGCTCCAAACTACACCTCAGTAAAACTCTGCTTACACTTCCTTGCTCTGATGCATTTGTTACTTTTTAATATATGATATATTTTATTTTTGGGGGGAGGTGTGGTACTGGATATCCTGTGTGTATGCTAGGAAAGGTGTCTACCACTTGAGCCACACCCCCAGCCTATATTTACTTTTTTTTTTGTCAGTGGTGGGGTTTGAACTCTGGGCCTGGGTGCTGTCTCTTAGCATCAGCTTAATGCAAGCGCTCTACCACTTGAGCCACAGCGCCACTTTTGGTTTTCTGGTGGTTTATTGGAGATAAGAGTCTCATGGTCTTTCCTGCCCGAGCTGGTTTTGAACCATGATTCTCAGATCCTAGCCTCCTGAGTAGCTAGGATTACAGGTGTGAGCCACTGGTGCCCAGCTTCCTACATTTACTTTTTAATGAATTATTTATGGTCTCTCTCCTCTCTATGGAGGGAGAATTATGGTTGCTATTGTGGTCCATTTTACATCCCAGCGCTAAGAGTAGTGTCTGGAACTTGGCAAAAGCTCAATAATTGTTTATTAAATAAACAAATTCATTTATAATAACTCTCCTCCCTTTGTCGACAGCATTGGGGATTGAATTCAGTCTACCACCAAGCTTTATCCACCACCTGATAAAGCCCCTTTATCATCACTCTCAAATTCAATTCATTCCACGCTCCCCAGAGGTAGCTAACAGGAAACAAAGTCAAAGAACACTGTATACTAGAATTGTTCATGTAAAAATTAAGTAAGTGCCAAAATAAAGTAATGGGAGAACACACACCAACCTAAGATGCTGTTTCTCCATCTGGAACTTATTATTCTGTGAAGTGTGAGGAGAGAATATATTTTTTCCCAAGTGACAGCTAGTTACGCATTATTATTTTTTTTAAACTATCCACTCATTCCCCAAGGATCTGTGGTGCCACTTTATCATATATTAAATTTGTCTCTGCTCAGGCCAGGTTCCTGAGCTGTCTATATGTGTAATGCACAATTTTAAAATTATAGCTTTATAGGAACTTGCTTGTCCCTTAGGGTTAGTTATACCTTCTTATTCATTTTCAAAATGTATCTGGCTAATTTCACGGTTTTATTCTCTCCAGTAGCTTTTGGAATTAAATTGTTAACAAATTAGAATTTTAATTGAGATCTCAATCATTTGCAGATTAGTTTTTGAAGAATTTACATATCTATAATACTAAGTCTTTCAATTGTGAAACAAAGGTTTTTTTTTAAATCCAGGTCATTTTCTATTCTTTAGTTTTGATACCTTTCCTATTATTTTAATCAATATTATATAATTCTTAATGCCATACAAAAACTTATTCATTTGTTATATTAGATAATATCATCAACCAATGTACCAAGTGTTATTATTAGTGTTTCATTGATGTTATAGTGATTCTTTGGCTTTCCAATCGATTCTCATCATCATGAAATAATAATTTTCTTAGCTTGAATTCTTTTAGTACCCAGAAATAGAGACAATTTCTATGTGAGGAATTTGGTAAGGAGGGAAATCTCAGAAAATTGTTCTTTTATAGCAGGAGGGAAATCAGAGAAAGCCAATCAGAAGATGTTATTGTGTGGCTCACAGCTAGAGGTGACCAGTACCTCATCCCATAAGACTGAGAAACATATGTAAAACATCTCTAGATTATCTGTGATAAAGAGAGGAATTCATCCCTATCCTTCCATCTGCCATTTGTCAAAATCTCACCCTAAGAGGTTTGCTATTTGCCTTACGTGCATGTGTGTGTGCGTGTGTGCATGTGTGCGTGTGTGTGTGTGTGTGTGTGTGTGTGTGTGTGTGTGCGTGCACGCGCGCGCTGAGTGTTTTCTCAACACTTTCTATGCCTTGAGATGATGAGGGAAGTTCCAGGGAAGAAGAGACGTATTAAGCGGGTCCGAAGTAAAGCTCTGTCAGTCATATCAGCAATGTCAGCCTGAGAGCACACAGACCATGCTTGCTGAGATGAGATCGACAAAGCCAGTGGGAGCTGAAGACAAATACAAGAGATAGCTGAGCTGAAGCAGAATAGAAGAGATAGCTGATATAGTCCAACCTTTGTGCCAAGTGCTCACAGTGATCCCATCATGAGCAATATGGAGCCAATACTTGCCTGCCCTGCATCCCTGAGAGAAGGGAATCATGTCAGTCTTTTATAAAGTCACTTTTAAAGGTTTTAAACCAAGGTTACTGTCCTGTGGAAGGTTTTTATAAGAGGATTAGTGAAACAAGATCTAGTCCTTGTTGCCACAGCTTTATCGAGTATCTCTCAATTTTCTGCTTGGGTCTTCTGACTTTTCCTTTGTGAGATAATGTGATTTCCATCTGTGTATTTTAATATGTGAATTTATATGGAAAGAGAACTTTTTAAGCAAACATGAAGTAAGGTCTTGCTTTGTTGAATTGGTCTGAATAAAACGTATCTTTTTATGATACTATTTAAACCATTTAGATTTCATGTCATCAATTAAGAGTATTATCATATTGCTATTTTTTTCTAGTTGTTCTTTCTAGTCCTTATTCTCTCCCATCCTCTTTTTCTTCTTCTTTTTGGATTTGTATTTTTTTTCTCCACTAGTAGCTTGGCTGAATGACTGCATCTCTTTATTATGTTTCCTTGTGGTTGCTTTAGAATTTACAGTAATTTACTTTTTAAACTTACTATAGTTCAACTCTGAATTATATTTTGTCACCGCATGTGCTATCCAAGAACTTTAAGATAGTATAAATACTTTAGTTTCCCTGTCATATGCTTTGGGCTACATTCTACTTCTACCTATGTTTTAAACTCCACAGTTCAATGTGATTTTTGTTTTATAAAGTTGTTTTGTAGAAGCTAAAAGTGAAAAATGAAGTTTTCTGTTTTTATTGTTTCCAGGGATCATGCCTTTGTATAGAAATGAATACTCACTTGTAGTATTTTCCTTCAGCCTGAAGAAAATTGTGATTATATAATGTAGATACACTAGGAGTAAATTTTACATTGCTTGGTTAGTCTGAATATTTTTGATAATAGTCTTTGTATTAGGATAGAGTTTCATTATGTAAGCCTGGTTGGCCAGAGTTACTATCTGCTTCATTCTGAAAAGTACTAGGATTCTAGGTATGTATCACCATGCTCAGTACAACAACTTTTCTTTGGAAGGGTGTTTTCTTTAAGGCAGTTCATTGTCACATTTCAGTATAAAATCCGGGATATTTTTGGTTTGCTGATTTCCAATGATTTTTCCCTGGATTTGTGGTTATCTCTTTTCATGTCCCTTTATGGATCTCTGAAGTGTTCACTCCCTCTTTTCCTCCCTTCCTGAGCTGGTCCCTATATCCACCCTACAGTTCTAATCACCTTTACTTCCTAAACTCTGATTTATTTAAATTTTCCTTAGCCATTCTGGAACTCTGGTGGCAAGCTGTATAGTCACAGAGTTTATTTATCCTGTAGGTTTCCTTTCTTTCATTCCCATACTTCCTAGTGCCGTGTCTAACCACCATCTTTTCACATTTCTTCATTGTTTAACAAAGAAGCATAAACACGCTTTCTTTTATTCCCTTACGTCCTGGAAAGGGAAGTCATTAACACATAATTTATACTTCCAAAAGCTTTATTTTAAAATAAAAATGATATTAATTAATCGGATTTTATGTGTTTGGTAAAAACAGTTACTCTTTGAGGCTCTTATTTCCTCTCATCATGAATTGGTTTTCCAGTTTGATTCCAAAGGTTAGATATGTTGAAAAGGTGCTAAGTAGGTATTTGTGGTGTGTGTTTTTTACGAATAGTCAAGAAGTTTGTGGTAGATGATGACTTTTGTTTGGGACTCACACTTGGAGTTCTGTCCAATGTCAGGTATTCAGAAGTCCATTGGATCTGTGGCTTCTGTCATGCATGTGAATTCTGATGTGCGAATAAAAGTTTGGGAATCCACAATGGTGGATTGGTGTTGGAAGCCCACTGAGATGAAGAAACTATGGAGATCTTGCATAGCAGAATTAAAGGAAAGGGTACAGGAAGGAATCCTAGCAGAGAAGCAGAGAAAAAAAACTTGCAAAGCATTATTAAACTTGAAAATGATTGTTCCTAAAACTATATTCAAAGCAAGTTTTCTCATGTAAATGAACATGTAGATGAATAAAGGACTGAAAGCTCATTTACCATTGATAATAGTGCTGTGTGGTAGACTGCTATTCTTTTCTCTGTCCCAGTTTCGCCTTTCCCTTGAGAAGGAGTTGATGTTCAGCTCTTGGAGACTGAGAGTAGGAGGCCTGCCCGAGTTGGAGATTTCCTCAGATCATGTCCAAGGACCCTCTCAGTCGAATTGACTATGAAAAACCTGATAAAACACAGATTTTATAATAAAATAACAGTAAAAACCAATCAGGAAACTTGGTGAGGTACTTTGCCACACACACACTGCTAATGTCAAAATAGCAGCTCAATATTTTTCCATGACTGCTATAAAGAAATTTCCAGGAAAATGATTATAAACTGGCTTTGGTTTCCTCGGTTATATAACTCACATTTCTATTTTGTTTCTCTCCATCTGAGGTTGAATAACCCTGAGGTTAGAATTGTGTTGCTCTTATGTGGTAAATGACAGTTCGTTTTTGAAATTGTGCTTCTACCCAAGGTTTTGGCATGAGCAGGTTTCTTGCCTTCCCTGAATAAGGAATCTACGAAAAAAGAAATTGATTGGTTTTTGATTTACCAAAAATCTTCCCAACAGAAGATGCTTTAGATTCATTCATTCATTCCAAGCAAAATATCTTTCAGTTTTCTTTAGAAAAGTATAAGGAAAGATTTAGAGCTATATAGGAGCAGTAAATTCTTTTCATAGGCAGGCATACTGCTTTGTTTAGTTTTTAAATCAGAGCCTAACTCTAGTCACAGTAGAATACCACAAGTACTCTACTGTTCTAACCAGACTGCATTGTTTTTACTTAATTTTCAGATAGGATCTAATGTTTTATGTCCACGCCAGTGTTGAACATAAATTCTTACTTTAAACCTATCTCTCCTATGTAAATGCGATACAGATATAAGCCATCACACTAAAATTGTTTTTGAAATAGGACCTTAGTGTGGTCTGGAATTTTTATCTTCCCATCTCTACCTCCTGAGTTACTGGGATTACAGAAGTGAGCTATTGTACCCAGCCTTAGGAATAGTAAGATATTTCTTTGAAAAACATTCTTCTTTTTCTCACAGAAGAAAGTGGTAGCTATTTGGAGAATGGAAGAGATGGTAAGTTCACTAATACTGATTTGAGTAGGTATTTAAAGTATGGTTTCGGTTCTTTACTGCCCAGTGAAGGAAGATACATTGTTCTTATTCTGCATTAGAAAATGTTTCTAGGGAGTTAGTAACTTGCTCAAGGCCACCAAGCTAGTACATGGTGATTTTTATGGTCGGATTCATTAGATTTTTTTTCTGAGTGTCATATAACTTTCATAGGACAAGAAGACACAGCTTCTGTGTGGTCTGAGAACTCAGAGTACACAGCCTTCTGGAAGGTTTAGAAATAGAGAGAATGTTTCAGAAAATAATTTTGAATGCGACACCTAGTGAGATATATCATGTTTTAGTACTGAAGCACATTAAGTGCAAGGAAAAGCAAACTCATTATATGAGCAAGAAACATTTACATGGAAAATGACACACAATTTGATGTCAAAGCACTTGGGTTTCAGCTCTGGAGTTCTGCTCCTTCAACAAGGTTCTTATCTATCCCAAGCCAAATGTGCATTTGGCTTTACCAATACCCTAGAAGCTCTAAGGAGGTGCCACTTAATAGTCAGTAACTTCTGTGTTTAGAATCCAGGAGCAACTATCTTAAGGGACTATCTTAAGGAAATGGCAAATCACAGCCCCTTTGTGAAAACCAAAATTCTGTCACCAAGCCAATAGGTCATGGGAAGGAAATGGAGGCAGACAAAAATGGCAACCAATGAAAGGGCATATTCACAAATGGTGATGGTAGGTGAAGTCTGATTTCACTTCTGAGCTATAAAGAAAGTGGCCTCCAGCAGGCCCTGCATCTTTGGTACACAGTGGGCAGAGAAAACAAGGGAGTCAGAGGGAACTGAAATAGTATTTCAAATGTGAATATATAGCATCACCCAAGCCTAAATAGATCCAGAGGTAAATGTGAATGTGCCCTTTCCATGCTTTACTGGTTGACACAGAACTACAGAACAAGGGAACCATGGATGTCAACTTGAAGACTTTCACTTTGACATTGCAGCAATCTGCACCTCAGTAAATGAGAAAGAGGAGAACCATAACACATTATCTGTGCTGGGAAAAGTTGGGCCTGGCAATGGTGTGAAGGGGGAAATGGAGGATGGCAAACTCTAAATGAAATGCAAAGCCTGATGTGAATGTAAACTGCCTTAGAGCCAGCAGTAAGGCAGCCAAGGAAAAACGAAAATACTGTACAAAAACGTAAAGTTCTGAGATTAAAACTGGGTAGGAAAGGGGAAAGAGGAAGATGATGTTAAATATTTAATCAGTGACTGGGAAAGCAGAGGAGACATTAGCTAAAATAATCTTCACTTCAGAGACATAGGTTTCAGGCCTTGCTGTACTTTGAATCTGGAATGTCCTACAAGACTCATGTGTTAAAGGCTTAGTTCTAGCTTGATACTGTTGGAAGATGATGGAATTTTAAGAGGTAGAACTTAGTGGGAAGTCTTTAGATCATTGGGGACACGACCTTGAAATGGATTGTGGGACCCTGGGCCCTTATCTCTTTTTGCTTCCTGGCCTAAAGGAAGCAGGTTTTCTCCTCATTGAACTGCCATAATGTATGCCATAACCACAGAGCAATGGGACTAACTGAACATGGATGAGACCTTTGAAGCCAAAATATATCATTTCTTTCTAAATTGATTGCGGTAGGTATTTGCTATAGTAAAAGAAAAACTGACTAATTCAGGGCTATAATTGAGATTGAATGATAACAAGAAATACTGTCATGCTAGAGGAATTCGAAGTTGATCATTAGAGTTCGGTAAATTAATAAATTAGATAGGATGGATCCAAATCATGTAACTTAGAAAATGCAGCTGGTGCAGAATAAGATTTCTAGTTTGAAATGCTCAATTACACATGACTGTATTATATACAAAAACTTCTAAGGATGAGAAGAAGGAAAGGTAAGCATCAGATGAAATTCTTTGAGCTCTACATGGAGCCCATAACTTGAATTCCAACACAGTCTATGAAGTAGGTACCATTAGAATCTCTATTTTTTAGAAGAGGAACTTGAGGCACAGGGTGATGAGTAAGTTTCTCAAAGTCTAGTGCATTTGAATGTAGATTTTCTTTTTTCCTTTTTCTTTTTTTTTTTTGGCCAGTCATGGGTCTTGAACTCTGGGCCTGGGCACTGTCCTTCAGACCTTCAGCTCAAGACCAGCACTCTACCACTTGAGCCACAGCACCACTTTCAGTTTTCTGGTGGTTAATTGGAGATAAGAGTCTCAGGGACTTTCTTGCCTGGGCTGACTTGGAACCGTGATCCTCAGATCTCAGCCTCCTGAGTAGCTAGGATTGCAGGTGTGAAACACTGGTGCCCAGCTCTGAATGTAGATTTTAAACCAGGAAACCTGATTCCAAAGACTTTACTGTTCTGTTTTATAGATGAACATAAAGGTGTCTATAAAGGAACCTAAGTAAATTGTGGACTTAGGGTTCTTTAGAGAGACTCTAGCCACACTAAAGTCACAAATTTTCTATTTAACTACCATTGATTTTTAGAAATCTTGTTTGATGGTATAGATATGATCTATAAAGGAAAGCACTTCTTCAAAGAACATTGAATGTATGACCACTTGCTATTGAAAGATAGCTATCAGGATAATTCTACATGTTAAATACTCTGAGGAAAGAAGATTTAGTAATTGATATCCTACTTACTTCACACACTTATTGATCCCTGTTGTATTTTAAACAGTGTGTTAAATGTTTAAGAAACAGAAATAAATACAGAATCCAGGTCAAGCATCTCTCAAAAATAAACATGCATAAATAATATCAGCAGTATTGCACAGATTTGCTGGTTTCAGTTTCAATAAATATTTAGTCAATCCATATGAGGATATCTCAATCTTATTTATTGTTGCCAAGATATTCTATTACAGAAATTCTGAAATCCAACCTTTGCTTTTCTTGTGAATATTACACCTTGTCTTCTTTCCTCTACACTTATCTAGAGACTCAAGTATCAAGGAGTCTTTTTAATTTAAATGAGTAGTGATGGATAAAGGCGATGTACTGAAGAAATGGCTAAATCAAATGTGGATAGGAAAAGGATACTTCAAAGCAAGTTTCACCTACTATGAGAATTGAGCTTTGGCCAGTTTTCACACCTCAGCACCTTGACTGTATTATATTTCTAGAAAGTAGAGAATATTAAACATTGTTAGTGATTGATTGCATCTCAGCTTTCAAGTGTGACTTCAAACAGACCTTCACAGGGGGAAATTTTAATCTTTTAATGTACATCAACAGAACTTTTTATTATTAAAGAAAAAACCCTAATGCCCCAGATTGACTACATTTAATCCAAATTTGATCCAAGAGTGGAATTCATTTTTGGCAGAATCATCAGTAATTTACTGCATCATGGGCTTTCCTTTCTAGGGAAAAATATTGGCTCGAGGAGCTCTGGCTGACACATTATAAAATAAAGCTGGCAAATGGATTATATGGGACAATGCCAATTCTATACCCATCTGAAGATTCCCCAAGTGAATCAATATGGCTTTTCTTGACAGCTGCCCTCTGAGAAATGGTGTGCAGCATTGAACAACCAGAAAGACTAGAACTGCAGAAATATACACCTGGAATGGATATTAATAATCATCTAGCCGATCCTACTCTTCTACATCAGGAATTATTTTGTTTAAAAATACCACCCCCCACGGACATTCACTTGAACAAGTTCATTTGAACTGTTGTTGGTTGTTTCATTTTTGTTTTTTTTTTTAAGTCTACACATGCATTGTTGGTTACTGGTTAGCTCTGAATGCTAAGCAGCTGATAACACCTCTGAGACCTTGCAGGTACCCTCTGTTGTTTTCCTATGCAATCACAATGAACCTACCTGCTCCTTTTTAGCCTGCAGCCTTGCAGATGACTAGAAGGGCAGCCGTACCTTAGATTTAATAGCCAGGAGAATTACCATCTCTCCAAGTCTTTACATGAAGTTCATAAAAGCAAAAAGGTAAGAAGTAGGAATTGTCTCCACTACAATGCCAGTCCCTAACCTAAGAAAATAATCAACTAGATTTCATAGCTATTTCTCCTGTTGCTTATATTTTATAGCCTGAGAGCTATGTTTTGTTATGCATAACAATGCAATCAGAAATTAGGGAGAAATAACAACCATTAAAAAGGTAATGATAAGCTGGACACAAGTGGTGACTCAGCCTGTAATCCTAAATACTCAGATGGCTGAGATCTGAGGACAGACATTCAAAGTCAGCCCAGGCAGGAAGGGCCGTGAGACTCTTATCTCTAATAAACTACTGGGAAAAAGCTGGACGTGGAGTTGTGGCTCAGGTGGTAGAGTGTTAGCCTTGAGCAAAAGAATCTCAGAGACAGTGCCCGGGCCCTGTGTGCAAGCTCCAAGGCCGGCCAAAGAAAAGAGGAGGGATGATAGGAGACAGGCATGGTAGACAAATGTAGTCATAAAACTCAATGTATATATGTATGTGAAAATGAAGCCAGGTAACTTGAGGGGATGGATAGTGTAGAGATAGATTGAGGGGGCAAAGAATGATGGAAGGGGGATATTGATCAAGATGCATTGTATTGACATTTTGAATTGCTCTCCCCTCCTTATACAGCTATCAATAAAATAAAGAGGGAACAAAGGAAAAGATGGTGGCTGGGAGCTTCAGTACCTGCTTCAGTGGCTGCCCCTGCCCAGCTCAGAATAAACCTAGCTCTGGAGCAGGTGCTCTGTGGCTCTTTTCTTACCATATCCACATGTGCATCAGCTGTGTTCACTTTGTGTCCTCCTCTATCCCATGCATCCTGGGACCCATTGCAGGCTTGCTGTTCTTGGAACCCATCTACCCCTAGAGGCAAAGAAGGTCAGACATTCACCAGGCTTCCAACCCCACTGCAAGGTCAGAGTCCTGACTTCTGCCAGGGTGGCAGTGATTCAGTGATTCAGCCAGGCTGAACACTACAGTGTGTAATGCAGAGTGGGAGGCCCCATTCTTCACATTCTCTAACCCCAGTGCTCCAGGGGCTCCACAGGTCCTGCTTAGAGGAGGTCATTCTCCTCTAAGCTCTGAGGTTTGGGGTGTGTGACATGGGCTGCCAAGCCAGGTGTCTAGCCTGTACTTTGTCAATAGCAACATTAACATTGGGACTTTCTGCCTGAAGTTGTGACCTCCACTCATGAACCTGATACTTTGTCAGACTTCCTAGCCTGCTAGGAACCCCATCTTGCCCCTTCATTCATCACACCCACAGCTTGACTATCTCTATGAGCCCCAGTATCATGTGACCCTCCCCTCTAGTTTAGTTACTCAGTGAACGCTAATTGAGTGAATGGATCAAGCATTGCATGAGACATTAGAGTTCCAACAATGGGTAAAATACAGATCCAATTCAGAAGGGGGTACTGCTCCATGGGGAGGTCAGGTAAATAAATAATGTATATGAAGAAATACTTTTAGACAGGAATAGAAGTACATAAAGAAACAAATGCATGAAAGAAAAAAAAACATTTAAAATACATATCTTAGGGTTCATTTTCCTAACATCACCTTATCTGACCTTTTCTGCTTGACTCATACATATACTAGATATTGCAAGTAAGGGAAACCATGGGACCTATGTTTCTTTGGGCTTGGCTTACTTCACTTAATATAATTTTTTCCAAGTCTTTCCATTTTCTAACAAATGGGGCAATGTCATTCTTTCTGATGGAGGCATAGAATTCCATTGTGTATATATACCACATTTTCTTGATCCATTCATCTACTGAGGAGCATCTGGGTTGGTTCCAGATCTTAGCTATGGTAAACAAGACTGCAATAAACATAGTTGTGCTGGTAGCTTTAGTGTGGTCTTGTTTGTAAGCATTTGGGTAAATGCCCAAAAGTGGGATTGTTGGGTCATAGGGGAGCTCTATGTGGAGTCTTTTGATGAACCTCCATACTACTTTCCAAAGTGGCTGAACAAGTTTACACTCCCACCAACAATGAAGTAAGGTTCCCTTCTGTCCACATCCCCTCCAGCATCTGTTGTTATTAGAGTTCTTGATTTTTGCCATTCTAACTGGGATGAGGTGGTATCTCAATGTTGTTTTGAGCTGCATTTCTTTTATGGCTAGAGAGGTTGAGCATTTCTTCATGTGTCTATTGGCCATCCTTCATTTGTTTCTAATGCAATTATAAGATTATTTCTTTGTTGCTTTGTATGTCCCTCCCCCACAGTATAACCCCTGCTTTCACTGTATTTGATGTCGGTATAATTTGTGGAGGGGAAGGAGAAAAACAAGTCATTTAAATAAGGATACAGGTGGACCTGTTGCAACAATGAGAAGTACAAGTTGTCATGCCAAAAATGAACTTTACAACTTGGGGGGTGGATTGGGTGGGTGGGGAGGGAGGAAGGGAAGGGATGGGAAGGGTAAACAAAGGAGGAGGCTACAATGCTTGATAAGAAATGTACTCACTATCTTGCCCATGTAATTGTAACCCCTCTGTACAGTATTTTCACAATAAAAAAAAGAAGTACATAAAGAAGGCACTTGGAGAGCAGGGAAGAATGTTCACAGGAAGTAATATCTGAACTAAGATGAAGAGGGTGGATAGAAATCATCAAGGATAAAAGGATGGTAGATACCAAAAGTATGTGTGTGCATGTGCACACGTGCACACCTGTGAAAGAAAGAGAGGTAAGGAAAGTGAAAAATATTAAGCTATGTTAAGGCATTTACACTTTTTTCTCAGTGGCAGGATACAGTAAAGGACAAATATATGCCTTTGGAATCTCATCTTGCTATAATAGAGTGCCATAGGTAGAGAGATAAACATAGGAACTGGCAGAAGGATGGCACCTGATAATTTAAGACCTTCCAGATGACAAAACCATATTCTTCCTTGGAACATTCCTGTCTTTATCTTAGTGTTCCTGCTGGTGCCACTAATAATTCCAAACACTTTGGAGGACTGGCTGGAGCTATTTCCCTGGGTGCCCTTTGGGCCCTTTTGCCTTCCCAGTAACTCCTCATTTTTCAGCGGATTTCATTTTCCTCTTTGCAGCTCTCCCACCTCACCAGTTATTAGCTGACCTTTCATCTGCAGCCTGACTAGCATGCACACAGCTTCTATGGAGTTTTCAGCTGACAGATGTGATCTAAAGTTCCCCGTGGCAGCCTTAAAATAAAGGGATCAGAACACAAAATGGCCCCTCCCCTTTAAAAGGATGATGCAGTCAGTGTGGGGGAGGTGCTGATGAGAAGACCATCCCACTCCTGAGTTCCATCTGCATACACCCATGGTACCCCTCCAGGAGAGCTCCCAGCGGCCTTGGAAGTTGGCTTCTAAGAATAATTTCTAAATTGAGATTCAAGACCAGAATTTCTTCATGAAAGGCAGATGCACAGCCTTCCATTTTTCTTTATTATTGCTTCTAAAAGAAAGGCAGCAACTGTTTTATGATTTTGAGCGGTTATAGAAAGAGAACTGGACTTGTTGGGAATCTGAATTTGGAATCTTATTCCACCTCACAGTAGATCCGAAGGGTAACAATAGTCTGCCTAGCACAGAGATTTTTCAAGCTGTAAATGAGAAAACATAAAGCTATTTTGCCTCCAGTGCCAAACTCAGCAATCTACTTTTTGTGTGTGTGTGTGTGCCAGTCTACTGAGGATTGAGCTCAGGACCTTGTTTGGCTTTTAAGGTTAAGGCTGGGCCTCTAGCACCCGCATCACACCTCCACATTTCCTAATGCAGAACTCTTGGTTGACAGTAACTGATTAAATGCTCACATAAAACTTTTGATTGTTGTCCCCAAAGCTCCTGTTTGTTCCTACTCTCTGTCACAAGAAGTGATGTCACCATTAGAAACCAGCCCATTATCCTTAATTGATGCCGTCACCTCTCCCATTCATAACATTAATAAGTTATGCCTATTACATAGAAACAAGATATTTCAAACTTACTCACTGGCTCCACCTACTTCAGGTTATCACTAGGACTTATTCATTATGGCCTTAAAATGAAACCAGACCTTCTTAGCTGCCCCTTGAGGCCTGGTGCTGGTCACAGCCTGCTGCAGTCTCATTTTGTATCATTTCCACCTTGTTTAGTATGTCCCAGTGTGACAGTCAGCTTGCATCCATGGCCCCAGATTTGAGAGATTTGATTACATTCATACTTCCTCCCTATTCTGACCCCTTTTGATGATGCCTTCCCACAGTGACTCTGCTCAAGTCTCTCTTTATACAGATGTTCCCTTTCAGGTAGCTTGGCCTAAAATTGCCCAGAATGACTATTACTATCCTGGACATGTGGCAGACCTAGTTTCAAATGTTGGCTCCACCATTTTGTTATTTCTGTGACTGCTTAGCCTTTTATGTCTATTTTCTTCATATGTAAAATGGGAATTAAAAATGACTATAAAAGGGCATCATAAGAATTTAGAAGCTGCATGCTGGTGGCTCACGCCTGTAATCCTAGCTATTCAAGAGGCCGAGATCTGAGGACCATGGTTCAAAGCTAGCTGGGCCAGAAAAGTCCCTTTAAGACTCTTATTTCCAATTAACCATTCAAAATCCCAAGTGGCACTGTGGCTCAAAGTGGAAGAGTGCTAGCCTTGAGAAAAAAGAGCTCAGGGACTGTACCCAGGCCCTGATTTCAAGCCCCCCACAACCAATCAAAAAAAAAAAAAAGAATTTAGTGCATAATACTGACCCATGGTAAGTCATGACTCTTGTCTCTTATCAAAATGTTACCAGCTATCAGGCATGTTAGGATATGTCTGTAATCCCAGCAACTTGGGAGAGAGAGAATGGGCTCATTGAGAACAGTCTAGGCAAAAAGTTAACAAGACCCTATGTCAACAAACAAGCTAGGTATAGTGGCTCACAGGGTAATCTGGCTATGAAGAAAGTATAGGTAGGAGAATCAAGGACAAAAATTGGCGTGAGAATAAAAGCGTGAGACTCTATCTCAAGAAAAAAAAAGCTAATGCAAAAAAAGCTAGGAGCATGATTCAAGTGGTAGAGCGCTTGCCTAGTAAAAGTGAGGCCATGAGTTCAAACCTCAGTAAGGTCAAAAGAAAAGCAAATGTTACCAGCCATATTTTAAAATTAACTTTGTTCTTGATCTAGGAGTTTACCTAGAGCCCAGTAAGTAAACAACGCCCTTGAGGAGTAAAAACATGCTGTCACTGTGCTTCAGAAGCATTTTATACTAACACTAAACACTAAGGATCTTGCGGTACATTTCTTCTAAAGGCTTCAGTATTCAGCATAGTTCTGTTCTGCATGTGTAGTGTACCTGTACTCATGAGACAAATAACATTGAATTCCTGACCTGAGGGTGTTTTACGAGTGTTTTCCTGAAGACCATAGTAGAGCCATTTATAGCTGTAGTAAAAGAGACTTTTCAAGAGTCATTTCATGGAACAGGAGACACCAAAATGATTATAAAAAGCAAAGCACCCTGCCAGTCCACCTTCTGCAAACTGGTTCTGTTCAGCCTTAGCCTCAGTTCTTCTCTTCTTTCTGCCTCACCTCACCCTCATCTGCCTTGCTCCCCAGGAAGCTGAGAGATATAAAAAAGCAGGTGTGCTTGGATGGTGACTGTTCCAGCTACCGAAAGATTCCACTCCTTAAGACCAAAAAAATATTTTTTTTTAAAGGGGATAAAACTGCTTACAAAGGATTTTTCCTTTGGATGGCCCTGCCATTTATAACACACCAGACTCAACCCTGGGAGGCCATTAGCACTGACACAAAGCATTGATGAACCCTCTCTCTGTGCTCAGTGTTTCTATGTAGTCTGGATGCCACTTGGGACTGAGTCAAAGCAGCAAAGGAGTCCCTGCTTTTGAAGGAATGAGATCCCCTTCTAAAGAACTCAGAGTGGAAAGCAAATGTGGATTGAGGATCCCCTCTCCCAGCCCCACATACCTACACACACACACACACACACACACACACACACACACACACACACACACACACACTTACAACAAGGGCATTTACCCCCAAGACAGAAATGCCAACTACATTTTTTTACTAAGACAGCTGTTTTCTCTAACAACTACCAAAGTTACCTCTCCCTGAACAGTGCACTTTCTTTTAGAAATGAATCCAAAGAAGATTCTTTTTGTATTATACAATCAGTGAAACTTCTATTTACCTTTCACCCCACTAGCAGGGAGAAAAGAGCATCACGCCTGATCTTAGCTAGAAGGCCAAGAAGCAGTACGAAAAGGAACATTCAAGAAAGTCAAATACGAAGAGCTTTCCAACATCTGTCTTGGGTATCAGCCAAGTCCTATGGAACCTCTTAGAGTCTTTATCCACTAATTTTCATTCTGACACCCCAAGATGAGAATATAGGATGCAGAAATCTTGATAGGAATGCAATACTTTATGGCAAACTTTTTAAAAAAATTAACAAAATTTCTGTACCTGCCATGTATAGTAAAGAGACAATCCCATACACAGACTATAAAAATCCAGTCATTAAAATGAAGCTAAGTTTGTAGAAGACAGTGTAGACATGGCACAAAGAACTAACCAGGCAGGGAAGCCAATGCCCAGTTGTCCCTTCCTGATCATCCATACGAGACAAATAATACCTTCTCTCTTACTCTGGCATATTGCCTGCTCTCTCTCTCCCCTCTCCCCTCTCCCCTCTCCCCTCTCTCTCCCTCCCATGTGTATTTGTGTATATGAAAGAGAGAAAGAGAGAGATGCTCATCATCTACCTTTTTTTTCTTTGAGAACCAAATAAATCTATTATCTCTATTAAGTCTTCAAATTGGAATAGAGGTACAGACATCTAGTGTAAGCATTAATTAAATATACCAGCTCCATTCATCATATGCTTATATTACAGTTTCTGCTTGAAATGATCCAATTGGTTTAATAAATACACAGATTCTGAAAAACATTCTAGGATAGATACAAGGTCAACAGAACACAGGTTTTGTACTGGATCATAAGTTCCCAGTCTAATGCTAGCAGCAGAATGGAGCAGGATAGAGGTAAGCACTAATGATCATCACAAGAGCTGTGGAAGCCAGTAGGCACTAAGTAAGAAGCACAGAGAAGATGCTGTGCGACAGAATGTCACATCCTACTGGCAGCGAGGTTGGGGGAGCTTCATGGAAGACATGACATTCAGCTGGACCTTAAGGTAGGTCATTTATGCACTTAAGATATTTGGGAGGGGAAGGGAAATAACAAAATGCTGAAATAAGGATACAGGTTGACCCATTGTAACAAGGAGATATACAAGACACCATGTTGAAAACGAACTTTACAACTTTGGGGGAGGAGGGAAGAGTTGGGGAGGGGAGGGACAGTAGGGGAAAACAAAGGAGGGGGTAACAATGCTCAATAGTAAATAGACTCATTATCTCACGAATGTCACTGTAACCCCTCTGTACAAAATCTTTACAATAAAAATACATTTTAAAAAGATATGTAGGGACAGAATCTGAAAGAATAAAACAGCAGAAAAATGCATTAATCTGTCTATTTGGTCAAGACATGAAGTTAATGTGGGTAATAAGTAAGCTTACAAAAACCAGAAAGAAAAATAGCTACAGACGATGACAGAGCAAACAGTTCACTGTCCATTTCTCTCAATGTGTCATACAAGTCAGCTCCAAAAGAACCACATGAAACATCCTTTACGTATACAACTGAGCCAAAAAGAAAGGAAAAATCCTTAAGACAGAAAAAAAGCAAAGGCAAAGTTCCTGAAAAATCTCAGCAATAAGCTCATGAGATGGCCTTGCTGCTTATGAAGCTTTTGACTTCCATGCATGAGCGAATGAAGAATGAGGAATTAGGTCTGAGGTTTGCCGGGAAGGAGCAATGTATAACTAATACCTACTCACAAAGTAAGAGTCTTCCCAGTACTCCAAAAACATAGTGTACTTAAATACATCTATTACTATAGGGAGATACGATAAAATGTATTCTGCAGTCACAAGAATAAGGTTGTCATAACTCGAGATTTGTTACCAAAGACTTGTTGCAGTTGACTTTGGAGTATGAATTAGGATTCTATAAATGATTTTGAAAACTACAAGCTGGAAGACCAACTAAGAAAAGGTCAGACACAACTATCATTATGAGAGCTCTAGGAAGAAGCTAGCATGCTGGTAAATTACCGCCTATAACAAGATTGTGCCATTTTTCTCAAACAAAAGCACTGCTAAAGACTAGATTACAAATCAGTATCACATACTTCATAAAAGTACATCACTAGGGAGAACAATGAACAACATAAGTAGACCTCCAAGAAGTTCAGATAACAGGTGAAACTTTGAAAGGTGTACATATTTAATATGATTAAAGATATAATTGTTAAAACTTTTGAAGATGTAAGGGAAGAAAACACGTGTATAAGAGAAGGATAAAACACCATTTCAAAGAGCAATTCAAGAAAGAATACAGAAATGAAAAATGAAAAAATGTGCTCACACCTGTAATCCTAGCTACTCAGGAGGCTGAGATCTGGGGATCATGGTTCAAAGCCAGCCTGGGCAGGAAAGAACGTGAGACTCTTATCTCCTATAAATAACTAGAAAACCAGAAGTGGCGCTGTGGCTCAAGCAGTAGAGCCCTTGACTTGAGCTGAAGAGCTGAGGGACAGCGCCCAGGCCCAGAATTCAAGCCCCACAACCAACCCCCCAAAAAATGTGGTTATAGATGTTAAAATAAATATAAGGAATAAAATTTTAAAAAGCCGGAGAATAGTCCAGAATTGAAGAATTTATAAAGTACACAGAGAGGTTTTCTTAATTAAGAGATATAGGGAATAGAATTCGATATGATAACATGAGACGAAATAAAAGTGTGGGTAATATCAATTTTGAATGTTTATAGTGAATACTTTTAAATTTTACTCCCTTTACTGGTAACTATGACCATGGCCCAACCTTTCTTCATAATTCACTAGCTTTCTTTCATTAGCTTCTTTAAATCTCTTCCTCAGTTCCCAGGCCCAAACACTCTATCTTTGGCCCTATAGTCTGCTTTCAATATTTGAAACCTAAAACTCAGATTCTATGGATCCTCAACTTAATCTTCCAATGTCTTCCTATCCCACTAGTGGCAAATATACTTAAACTTATTCATATATCCCAACGTGGCAGGTGAGTTCTCCATTCATCCTCCAACAGGGTAGTTCCCTCCTTCTCTCACTTGCATTTACTCAGGTTCAGCAACTCTTTCTTCTTGTGAAATTTCAAATACTTTAACCAAGCTTCTATCCCAGAACCTTCCAAATTGCACTTTCCTGGGGTTTTTCTTCTCTCACATAATCAGTACGGACTCTTCTTCTAATGCCTTAGGGATTTTGAATAAATGTCATCTGTGAAAGAAGCTTTGCCTAATAATTCTATTTAAAATTGCAATCTTCCTTCTCAATACCAGAACTTCTTATTTGCTTTCTTTGTGCATATTTTTATTATAACATTTGTCATTTTTAATAAAAATATTTATCCATTTATTTCTGTCTGTCATTTTCTACCATCCTACCCAAAAATATAAACTTATAAATGATGAAGTCAAAGTTAAAAGAAATTAGATAGTGCAGTAAGTAGAGAAAAATTCAAACTTAAATTGCTATATTATGAAAGAATCCTGAAAATTAAAATATTAGGTTTAAACTTAAGCAGTTGGAAAAAGTTTGACCTACACATCAAAGGAACCCTATAAAAGAAATGTAATGAAAGAATAAAAAAGAATTAGGGGGGACCATTAGAGTTCTTTAGCAGATGGGACAGTACGGGGTTTCAATTGTCCACCTCAGAATCCTCTCCTATCTTATAGGACAGAAACCAACACAACCCAGAGCAATGAAAGCTCCAAAGTGCATTCCAGGCCAGTCACACATAAAGACTCTTTATGGATCAATTTGACCGTTTTTTTTATTTGCTTATATTTTAAGGCACCCAAAGACAACCACAAAGATTGACTAATCTGTGGAAAGTGTCCAATTTTCACTGGTGGTGTTTGTAACTGGGAAAGTAAAATCTTCCCTCATGAAAGGGTTCTAAAGTTGTTTGCAAACATTGTGGTACTTTATAATCAAAGCAGAAGCAAAATCAGTTTTCTCTACGTGACATTTTTAAAGGAATGTGCATAGAATCATTTGAAACTACATATATTTACGTATCTTCAAAAAAACTTCCCTGTATAATTCTAATCCCATTATTTATATTTTATGTTTTTCAGGTTTTTTTGAGTGCTATGTAATAGTTTCAACTTCCTAATCCTTGTACTCTCTGTTGTAGACTGGAGCTCAGAAGGATTTCTTTCTAAGAACCCCAAAAGACTCAAGATAGTAATCTATTTAATTCATCCTCTCTGTCCTAAATACTTCTCTTTCTTGACTGTTCCTTAATGAATCAAACGACAAAGCATCCAAGACATCGTGTTCCCATAAAAGTATTTAACCTCAAAGAGATGCAAGATTTAGTCCCCAAGGCGAAAGAAATCTAATGCCAAATATGAATTGCTTTTCATTTTCTGTTCTTTTCTCCCTTCCAAAGCTGTCTATGGAGATAAAGGAACAACAGAGCCAGAGCCATTATGTTGATAATTCAACTGCACAACATTTTAACTAAGATTGGATGACCGAGACAAAAGGAAGATTTTTCACTGTTGAGCTATTGGCTGGAACTTTGACACGAGAAGTATTCAGAAGATTGGAAGTCATTCTTTAAAGGATGGGAAGTTAAAGTAGAAGATGAAAATATAAATGGAAAGAAAAGAAAATGATCTAGCACCTTCTGAACATTCGAAGATGTTCTACGTACCATAGGGAAACGGTCACATGTGTCCTAGACAACAGAGATTCTGACAGGTAGAATCTATTACCATGCGATGGGCATGGAGATGCCCTAGTCAGATCTTCATTCAGGGAAACTTGCAGCAGGCAGTCTTCATGGTGGTGCTGCTACGTCTCCAGGTCTATCTTAGAATACATGAAAACCACCCTCCACCTGTGCTGCTCTCTTAAGCAGTGACTTGAGCACAGAAATGGTCTTCCATTAGACTGCTCCTGTGCAGTCCGGGATTCCTCTAAATCTCCTCTGAGACTCCACATTGATCCAGCAAGGACTTTCTCAGAACTGTACTTACATACAACTGCACCTCACACCCTAGTCCCCTCCTTTCCGACTTTTCATTCTCAAGTTTCACAGTGGCCTCCAAACCTGTTGTCATCTCTTCCCTTCACCTTCCCTCCACCTTTATCCTTCATAATCATTTCCCCCAACAAGACCCTTGCACATTTCACCCTATCTTGGCATCTGTTTCTCAGAGAACTTCACTGGCTCCAAAGCATAGGAGTAGTAAATTCCAACTGGTAAGATGAATAAGTTCTGCAGACACAGGATACCATATGATGGTTATAGTTAACAACAATGTATTATAGGCTTGCAATTGATATCGGTTAGGAAAATAAGTCTTAATGTTCTCGCAATCTCCACATTCACATACACAAAAGAAAATGATGAATGTTTTAATTAGCTTAATTGCAGGAATCTTACACAAAGTATACATATAGCAAAATATACCACATAACTAAAATATGTACATTTTAATCTATGTATCTTACCCCATAAAGCTGGAGAGGTATGGAAACCCAAGAACTCCTAGCTACTTTTGTCTTGCTATGACATAAACAACTGAAACATAGACTTTATCGTGCTCAGCTACAAAGATTTCAGTCCATCGTTGTGGGGAGGCCATGGAAGAGCAGCTACCATCATGGCAAACAGAAAGCTGAGCTGAGCAATAACAGGAATGCCAGGGGAAGATACTACACCCAAGAATAGCAGGAACTTGCTTCCTCCAACCAGCCTTATATTCCACAGCTCCATCACCTTCAAATAACTTATTCAGATTTTTAATTAAATAGATATTTAATTCATCAGTGAAGTAAACCCTCATAATTTAACATCACTGGAAATGCTCTCAAAGACAGAAACTTGCTTTACAAATCTCCTAAGTGTTTCTCAATCTAATCAAGTTGACAATAAAAATTAACCATCACCCAGAACTAGAATCTGATGGGAAAAAAAAATGTTGACATTCTAACTCTCCAATGGTGTTAATATTGATCTGAATACTAATTAACATCATAGATATCATTTGTTGGGTATTTACTATGAGATAGGTATTGTGATTGCACCCAATTTTCATCAGAAATAGTTTCCATTATCTACATTTTACACACGGTGGAGGGTCTCCAAAACATTGTTAACTTACCCAGGTCATCACTATCCAGGTACACAGCCAGGACTTGGAGTTTAGCATGTCTGGCTCTAAAATCCACATTCTTGACCTTGACCCTTCTGTATGTTTTATACTTTCATCCCTTTCTGTGTCTTAGCATTACTAAATTCATGGGCATTTCTCCACTTGAAGTGTGAATAAGCAACAACTATTTCTAAAATACTGTCTGTTCCAAATTTGTCATTAGCTTTATGATCTGCTGTGAAGTACATAGATATACACGTGTGGTAACATTTTATTGTGGTCTTACCATTAAATATAATATTACACATTTACTATCATATTTTCCAAAGCCTGATGTTACCATTTCCAATAATACTTTTGTAGTCAATAATACGAAATAATCAAGCTCCTGGGAATGCATGTGTTTTTTATTTCCTATGGGATACTGCAAATATTTCCTTGTTGGGCATATTTCAGTTATCTGCATTAATAGCTTAAGTGACTATACCTGTAGAGCACATGGGCAGCATAGATGGCATGAGAGGAAGTAGAGTGGGCTGAGGGAGGCTGGGGAACAGGCAAGCACCACCTCGGACCCCATCCGTCTACGGAGGAAGACCCAACAGATAGCTTCTGTTTTTATAATATGGATATGATCCTTCAGATATTAGTAAGCGATTTTTGGTGTATTTTTTAAAGTTACATTAGCTAAAAACCTTGTAAATAAATGTTCAAACACCTCCCCCCCCCCAAAAAAAAAATACCAAGTCTGTGCCAGATTTTGTGGCTATATTCCTGAGGAGGCAGTGGAAGAAAGACCTAACTTCTGCCTTCAAGGAAATCATTATATATCAATGAATTTTTTAAACAATATAAACAAAAAGTCACCACTGGCACCCCCAAAGCAAAGAACTAGCCAAGCAGCTATGAGTGGTTGTTAAGTGATGTTAGTTTCCTTCTTAAGATTGCCAACTAAAAACAAACTCATTGTAAAATGTCAAAATTGCAAGCATTCCCTGTTAGCTAAGAAAAAAGGAACTAGGTCTTGAAAATTCAGTAACCTTTGGAGAACTAGACAACATAGGTTATTGAAGTGAAGGAGAAGAATGAATGACAACTTGTTAATTAAAAGAATAAAGGAAAAGGGGAGTCTGTTTCTGGAGGTCAGGCACAAGAAACTGTGAGGAAGATCAGTGTACCTAGAGGTGAATGAATCATGAAAACAGCATAGGACATGTTGTAATGTGTGTGAGCATAAATATCCTCACAGAGATCAAATAATAATGTGAAGTTTGCCAAAAGTCAAGGAGAGAAAGGACATTTCAGACAAAATTTCTAAATGTTATTATAAGGGATAGGAATGTAGGGACCTCCTAACTATTAATGTTTAGACACTAATGACTGTTAAATCTTAAGATGTGCTTGAAAACTGTTAGGGAGAGAAAGAAAAGCAAGGATTTGTTAATGGGGATTAGCTCCAGAGAGAAGCCTGAGAGGTTAGAGAATGTGGGAAACATGGAGTTGTTTAGAGCATGAATGTGTTTTTAACAATGTGAACTTTCAGATGTTGAAAATAATATCACTCAGTAATTTCTCTTAAGAACCTATTGGAGTTGGAAAGTCAGACATGGGAAGGGGGAATTTCTCTGCAGGATTCACACCATGGTTTCCACATATAGTTGTGGAGGTTGTACATTTCTCCATATTAGGGGAATCCAGCCACAAAGATTACAGCATGTAATGTGAAACCTAAAGAACTCCTTTCTGTGGTGGAATCCATTACAATTATTTTTGATGCAAAACACATCTGAAAAGTAGCCAAATAAATAATTAAAAGTACATGGCATTTTCATAGAAAAGGTAACCTAAATTCAGACATCATGAGTGAGTAGGCAGCCAGGCATGGGTGGTTCATGTCGATCATACCAGCTACTTGGGAGGCAATGATCAGGAGGATTGCAATTCCAGTCAAACCCAGGCTAGATGTAGCCAGACCACAACTCAATAAAAGCGCTAAGCTCGGGGTTCTCATCTGTAATTCTAGCTATGTAAAGAGGCCTGGGCAGGAGGGGCACCGTCTCAGACCAGTTCCAGGCAGAAGTATCTAAAAAAACAAAAATAAGAAAAATTAAAAGCAGGACTAGTGGCATGATCCAGGTGGTAGAGTGCTTGCCTAGCAAGCCTGAGGTCCTGTTAGAATGAGAAGGCCAAGTCAAGAGACCGAAAATGGAGTGGGAGAAGACAGAGGAAAGAAAGCAGTTGCAGCAGGAAGACAGTGTTAGGGATTTTTCAGGAAGATAGTCTTTCTCTCACCAAATTTTTATTGTTCCAACTTCTCAGCAAACTGTAAAAAATACTTGATGGCTTAAACTTAACCAATGTAGATTTAACAGATAAAATTCCCTTCCAGGTGATTATCAGTTTCATCATTTAGAAACATGAGCCACTTATTCAGACCCAAGTCCCAACAGAATTAAGTGTTTATAAGGAATTCTCTAAAAAGGAACTGTGCACAAAGGTATTAAATCCAAATCACTTTAGTTCTCATCTCCTTAATCTTCTACCACGTTCCCTGTCAGAAGTTTTATTGAAAGGATTATAGCTGATTTTCTCTCTGTTCCCCTCTAGACTATAAAGAATGGTAAATCTCTGTCAGTGTAGGTTTTAGCGCAGAGGAGGCGCAAATGTTGACAGATAAATGCATGAGGGAATGGATGAGTACGGAAATACAATAATCATGGGGTCAAGAACCAGGAAATCTAGTTTCTTATGAGATTTTTGTAACCATCAGAAACTCACTTGTACTTTCATGGATTTTTATTTGTTTGACTTTTTCTGATACATCACAGCTTCTTAGCATGTGTTTAGTTAGGTCAGAAGGCATGATCCTCCTGATTTCATATGGGAAAGGGTTCTGATATCTGACATCTGACAATACTCACTGTGTGCTACCACCCTGATCCTGCCAGCAACACACACACACACACACACACACACACACATTCATTGTTGAGCTTCATCACCATGCTGGGAGAAAGACATCATTGCTATCACTTTTACAAACTAAGAAACTGAGATTGAAACCTGTTAACCAAAGTTTCCATTTCAACAGAGAGTAAGTGACTAGGATATAATCAGAGCTTGTCACAGACCCAAGCCTTTCAGCCTTGCCAGGTTGCCACTTGTCAGAGAGAAAATTAAAAACAATATATGTAGGCAGGGCCATACCATTGTTTCAGATTCTAACCCAGAGGTACCTATCCAAAAGTTTGTTTCTGCAGAAAAATAGCCAAACTGGTTTTTAGACACCAACACATACAAGATGTGAGATAAGTCAGACTTAAATATTTATTACGTGGGAGTGTAAAATGTCCAGTTTTTGCCACAGACTGTTTTGGTTTGCTTTTCCTTGAGATCAGGCAACTTACAGCAAGTGAAAAAAAAAAAAAACCAAAAATGAAATGTTGGCAGACAACTTGGCTAAAGGACCAGACTTCTTTGTCATCCCGTCAGACACTAGGGGTGGGGAATAAAATCTTCCTGATTATCTTTGTCTGGTCTCTCTTGTCTAAAAAAATAGGGCACTCTTCAGAGGTAAAGGGGATGGTCTGTTCTTAATGGCTAAAAGACCCTCCATACAAATGATTCTTGGGCTGAAAGAAAAAAGAATCTCAGACCTCAAACATTTAAAAAAATAAACTGAAAAGTATGCCTATAGGCAGGAGATTGAGATCTGAGGATTGCGGTTCAAAGCCAGCCCAGGGAGGAAAGTCTGTGAGATTCTTACTGTCAATTAATCACTAAAAACCCAGAAGCAGAGTTGTGCATCAAGTGTTAGAGAGTTAAACTTGAGCAAAAACCTCAGGAACAGCATCCAGAACCTGAGTTCAAGCTCCAGGACTGGCTCAAAAATAAATAAGTAGGTAGGTAGTTAGATAGATAGATAAATCATTTACATTAAGAATTTATCTTTGGAGGTGACATGAATCAAGATGCATTGTACTCATAGTCATGTTAAAGTGAAAATCCTTTGTACAACTAAAGATAATTGTAAAAGTTGAATTAAATAAAAAGAATGTATTTTGTTACACATTTTTAAATGTCAACGGCCATTTTAACCCCAGAGAACGTACATGAACACATGAACAGATGCATCTTGAGTAAACAGAGTGGTAAAGTAGACATGTGTGAATGCATGTAGTTTTCTTGGAAAATTTGTGCTCCTTCTTTTCTAAGACAACTTTTCCTTCACCTCTTCCCTGGACCTTCATAACTGATGCGAACTTCAGTTTCTATTGAAATGATATGTGTTAGACACATACTGAACTTCTTCTGTGCCGTTTGGTCTAAGCTCCTGCAAGCCCTTGCTGGAGGTATGGAATAGATGTGTGCCGTTTGGTCTAAGCTCCCGCAAGCCCTTGCTGGAGGTATGGAATAGATGTGTGCCGTTTGGTCTAAGCTCCCGCAAGCCCTTGCTGGAGGTATGGAACAGACCTGTCCATCACTTGAGTTTTCAGCCATGCTTTCATGTGCATCCTCATCCGAGGGAGAGCTAGCTGCTTGTATTGCATCACTGACTCTAAGGTTAAAACCTGATTGTGACACTTGCTTGGGACTAGGAAAACTTGTGGAAATGATAGGGCAGCCATATTGAACCAAAGTGTCAAGAAACCCTTTGTTTCTCGCATATCTGCTGTGACCACGAGGACATAGGCAAGTAACCCGTGGGCGCCATAGAGCAGAGCAGCTGGAGCGAAGCCTTGACTAGATCCATGGTCAGCAGCTGTCCCATACACTTAAAAAACATGAGCAGGGACAAGTTACTGTTGTTCGAAGCCGCTGAGTTAAGGGCTAAATCTCTTATGCAGCAAGTTGACAAGCTCAAAGTAAATGAATTTTTTTTTACATTTTAAATATGTACATATGTGTTTATGGTTAGTAAGAAAGTTTCAACAAATGTGTCAATAGCCTTTTAATCTTCAGAAATAGTAGCTGGGCACTGGTGGCTCACACCTGTAATCCTCACTGCTCAGGAGGCTGAGATCTGAGGTTCATAGTTCAAGGCCAGCCCAGGCAGGAAAATCCGTGAGACTCTTATCTCCAATAAGCCACTCAGAAAACCAGAAGTGGCATTGTGGTTCAGGTGGTAAAGTGCTACCCTTGAGCTGAAGAGCTGAGGGACAGCGCCCAAGCCCCACAACCAATCAAAAACAATTTCAGAAATAGTTTACTATTAACTCAATACCTTGGAACATGTTGTCCTTTCTCACCAAGTCTCCTGGAAGCGCTTCATCCTTGAATAACTCTGGTTTTATGTCAGAATTTTCTGTGATGTCTTTGCTTCTTTCTCCTGAAAACTAAACCTTGGCTTTCTTAGTCCTAAATGTAGATCCTGAACGTATTTCTAGTTTTGATTTTTTTTGTTACACTCAAGTTCAGAGACAAAGTTTTATGTTTCTTAGTATATTTCAAGAACATGCAAGACATTCAAACACATGTATGACTGAACATATCCTAAGTTAAGCTTTTATTTATTTATGAGAACATCTACTACAAGCTGATAACTCCTCTAAGGAATCCCAGGTATATTTTTGTTTTTGATAAATACAAAGCTCTTTGGTTACTAAGGACACAAAGCAAAACACCGTACACAAAGTCTGGTGCCATGAAATATAAGTCAACATGAAGAAACTCACAGGCCCACACTTGCTCCCAGGCACCAAGATGACAGCTGATAGACACATCACAAGAAGACCTTTTACACAACATCTCTAGGCTTCAGTGAGAAAGGTAGAGTCAAATTAATGTATTCCCATGGGATTTCAGAGGGTCTCAGTTACTTCTTTATTCTCCATGACAACAGAATGCTATATCATATGATTAATAGAATAAAGCAAGTTACTTTCAAGAGCAACAAGCAACATCAAAGCAGAAAAACTGTATGTGGATCAGTGAGTGATGAATAGGGGAAGAAAATGTGTGGATGGATGAAAGATAATTATTTGTCATTGAATGTGGAGATGTAACTTACAGCGCATAACTAGGAAGGGAATTTGTTGAAAGAAAAATGAGCACTAGTAACTCAATCATGAAATATGCTACATTACCTAGGTAAAGAGTGGTGAAATATCCCTGCTCCCCCATTTGGTAATACACAAGAGCCAGTGCTAAGGAAGGACATGGATTGCTTTTGGATTTACATCTAATTTTAAATCATTTGTCCATGGTGTAGTGACTGGGGTCCATAAGTTTGGACTAGAGCTCTCTCTATGTACAGGAAAACAGTTCAATAAGCCAGTGTGGACAACAACCCAAATTGCTAGCACCTGTTAAGCTAATATTTTTGCATGTAGTAGCTCACTTAAACATCATAGCAATTCCAGGAAGTAGTAGCATTTACAACTTTACCTCATTTACTAATATTACCTCTTTTTCACAGACGATATTTTAGTCAATACTTTATTGCCACTCCCTTCTCTCTCTGTTTTCTGGGCCTCAATCAAGGAATAAAGCTAGCCCAACTGAGTATATTAGATTATTATTAAATCACACCATTCAAAGGAAAGATAGCTTTGTCTATGGTATAACTGCCTTCTTTATTTCCCTCAAATTCAAGTATATATACAAAGAATCATATACTAGATGAACACATAGTATAAATTTGTTAGTATCCCTTCTCCATTGATGTAAATGCTCTCTGTGTTACATAGATAGCTCACATCGGTAAGTATTGGATTCGATTCTGAGCTTTCTAATTGGTTCCATTGCTATACTTGTCTATTCCTGGGTCTATTCCATAATTAGTCTATGACAATAACTCTCAACTATGTCTTAGTAACTAGTAGCCAAAAATAAAATCAACATGATTCTTCCTCTTCAGATTATTTCATCTCTCTCCCTTTAATTTACATAATTGTCATAGTCATCTTAATTTTCATTTGTAAAATATCCTTTAAAAACCTGAAGCAAGATCTTTTATGCTTATAGATTAATTTGAGAAAAGTGTGAATTTTATGGTATTTCTCCTATATGTCAGGACTTTTTGTGTGTCCGTGTTTTGCCCAAGAATGGACCTTACTAGTCTCTTTAGTAGTGCGCACTCTCCCTCTTCTAGGCTTAATTATATCTTCTTGCTGACAGATATGTTTACAAATCTTATTCTTTGTGTGCTTGAACTTAGGGTTTTCCTATTCGTTTTTAAAAAATAGTTTAGCCTATCTTTTTTGCCTTTCTCATTTCTTTTTTTTAATGTTTTTTATTAAGAATATTGTACAGAGGGGTTACAGTTACACGAGCAAGGTAATGAGTACATTTCCTATTGATCATTGTTGCCTCCTCCTTTGTTTTTCCCCTACCATCCCTTCCCTCCCACCCCCACCTCCCCAGCCCTTCCAATCCCAGCTGAAATTGGAAAGTTCATTTTCAACATAGTGTTTTGTACATCTCATTGTTACAATGGGTCAACATGTATCCTTATTTAAGCATTTTGTTCTTTTCTCTTCCCCTCCCCAAATTAGAGAAGGGTATATACAAGATACCTGTCTTTTTGAAGAGACTTTTTCTCTCAACATATTGAAAATATTACCCTGTTATTCCTTGTTGATAAAAAGTCTGTTATCAGAGTGATTGGCATTTTTATAGATCATCTTTCTTCTTCAACTTGTTTGCTTTAAAAATATTTTCTTCAGGAACTGGGAAGGTAGCTCATTGGTAGAGCACTTGCTTTGCATGCCTGAGGCCCTGGGTTAGATTCCTCAGCACCACATAAGCAAAAAGAAAAAAATCCAGAAGTGGCGCTGTGGCTCAAGTGGTAGAGCGCTAGCCTTGAGCTGAAGAGCTGAGGGACAGCGCCCAGGCCCAGAGTTCAGGCCCCACGACTAGACCCCGCACCCCCAAAAAATATTCTCTTCATGTTTGATCTAGGTGGGTGTGGTTTTATTTGTTTTTACTTTGTCAGCATTGGAGTTTACCTAAAATCTCTTAGTGGAAATTTTTTATCCAATGTATTTCAAACATTTTGTCTTCTGCAACAACAGTTATGGGAACTCTCAGGACAACCACAGAATGTGCACATTTCTACAGGGCATGTGAACCCTTTCCACAGACTAAACAAATTTCCAAGTATCATATCTAATTTTTTTTCTGACCTGTATCCTAGTTAATTCTATTTTTTATATAATGCTATATTTAAGATTGGTCAATGAAGAGTGTTACCCATCAAGTAAGGATTTAATAACTATGTTTTTCCATGTTGGAATTTTAACATATTTCATACATTCATATTCTCATCAAACTTGTCTTCTTAATTTTCTTTTTATAATTTAGTTTTACTTCAGCCAGGGAGTTACCTCCCATCTGCTGATTTTATTGGTTGTCTGATGTAGTGTCATTTTCCTCATGACTTTTGGCAGGCAAATTTGTGTTGTGCAGTCATTGCATTTTTCATGATAGTTAATTGTTTTCAGTATAAATGCTCAAAGGTCAGAGGCTTCGTGTAATAGAAGCCCCTCTCTTCCCCATTAAACATTCAGTATGAGAGTTTGGACAGCAGCCCTCCACAGAGCAAGTAAGAAAACAAACCAGGCTTGTTCTGTCCTGTGGGTCTGCTGTTCCCTACATCTTTCAGCTCTCCCCTGTCCAACCATGTGAATCCTTCAATCTCTTCACATGGAGATCGGCCATTGTACCAGCTCCTAATTCACTGTTGTGAGCAGGGCGCATGACACCATTTTCAGTCAATACTAAATATGGTCATTGTGACAGGGTCATTGTGGTTTTGAGCAAGAGGAATTACATGGCATATGAAAATCTAGTAATTAAATTGAGCGCCTACCATGTGCCATACAAATGTGCTGAGAACAGCACAATAGGCCCACTACAGTTGCTGTGTAGAGCTTCTATTCTCATGGGAGAGACATCATAGCGTTATATTTTAGGGAGTCAGTGTGGTAGTCAGTGTGAAGGATGAATTTTAAAGTGGAGTTTGCTTGGACAGTAGACATATAGAAGCAATGATAGCAAGAATGAAAAGAGAATTCAGACTTCAGAATATTTTAGGGATGAACAATTGGCAACTCTTGAAAACGTAATGAAGGATACAAGGACGGGAGCTTAAAAGATAAAGAAGTTCCAAGTCTCTAAATACCTCTGATTCCGGTGATTGACAGATGGTAGCACTGAGACTAATAATATATATAGGGACAAACATCTTCCAGGGATAAAGGACTCCATCTCTTACCAGTTCATTTTGAAGTACCTACATTTGCTGGGTATTGTTCTATAGAGGCTGTTTGTCACAAAGCAGGTACACAGGGTATCTTTTATCTGTCTCTCCAAGTACACTCTACCAAGCTCTATTCTTTCGGCTGCTGACTCACATGACCAGGTGACCAGGTTTAATTGGCTTCCTTTTGTCAATTTCTGGATAAATATGGACTAGAGAAAACATAACAAGAGGTTAGGACAGAGATTTCAGCTATTTAGTCACCATTCTGGCTTTTTCCCAGCCAGAATGTGGTAGGTTGGTTTCATCCCCAACCAGAGGCTAATTTAGCTCATGCTAATTTAACCAATCTTTGTCTCTCTCTCTCTCTCAGGATCCTATAACTTCTCTCCCCTTTCTCCTCTAAGCCTAAGGACAGTACAAAGGTTTGAATGTGTCCCCCAAAATTATTCATCAGAAACCTAGTCCCCAATAGTCATCAAGGGTTGAAAATAAGAAAGTAAGTTATGAGGGCTCTGCTTTTATAAATAGATTGTTGTGATCATTATGGGAATGGGTTATCACAAGAATAAATTCCAGTTTAAAAAAAATTAGCTCACCTGCCTTTCCCCATATTATGCTTTTGGCCTTTTGTCATGGGGTGGTGCAGGAGGAAGCCCTCTACAAATCATAGCCCTTGATATTGTATTTTTCAAACTTCAAAAGCATATTTTTTAAGAATGTATCTTTATTATATTTAAGTAGTGGTACAAGACTTACCACTCAACAAATCAATTTATAAATGTAATGCATCTTAACCGATGTTACCCCTTTTATCATTCTGCCCATTAACAGAACCATATTCTTTATAAATGATCCAGCCACAGGTATTCTGTCCAGGAGTAGAAAAAAAAACTAAGACATATAACTCATCCATATGACTAATCCATTGATACTATTTCTAGGTTTCTACAGTAACTTTCAGAGTGTCCTACATCCATTTGCTTTTCTATATCTTCCTTTCATTAAATTCTTTGTAAAACATCTAATTTGCTATGCTTCATATGTTTCCTGCTGGCACATGAACTGACATGGAAGATATTCACTAAAAATTATTGAATGAAAAGTTACAAATGAGGTAACTTAAGTGGATATAGACTTGAGAAATTGAATATCTTTAGCTATTCAGGCAACAATACAAGTCATGATTTACTTAGAAATTATCATGGTGGCATCGGGAAAGAAAAGCTATTATCCACTTAGGATGAGAAAGGTTGTGGAAAGTTAGCCCAATGGGCAGAGGAAATTCCAAAGTGCTCTGAATACTGTGAATATCAGCTAGATATATTATTATTTAGAAAATATATATATTATTTAGGAATATCTTCTCACCTAGTTTTACATATATATGTAAAATATATATATATATATATATGTATATATATATAGTTCCTCAGAGATGGGTGGGGGAAATGATAGAAGAACGAAAGGTAAAATTAAACAAGTTAAAAATAACCCACCCACAATTCTTAATTAGTTTCCAGGGAGTGGGTACTGCCAAGTATCATAATGGTGCGACCCTTGGAATGCCTTCATTCCTCCTGGGGAGAAAATTCCTCCTTCTGCCACATGTCTTCATCCAATTTAATTGGCTTTGATTTGTCTCTTAGAAATATAGGCAATTCCAAGCTAAACAGTTTTCTTCCCCTCAAACAGGACCGAAATAGCTACGAAGGGCAGGATGTATATCCAGCAAACAGTCCTGGCAAGAACTATTTGCCACATAAAATACGGGTTGCCTTCGTTTCCACTCAGCCTTGTAGGTCCCAGCTTTTAAAATGCAATGAAAACTTTTCAGTAGTTGAAATTGGCCCTATAAATACCCTTCTAGGTATTCCTAAAGTTAGCAAAAGAGGAAGTCCTCCATAACAGTAAAGTGGATGGAGGCCAAGTTCTTGCAGGGAACAGAGAACAATGACCACTGCTTTGATTCCTCACACCCCCTACGCTACCTCCTTTTAACACGGCAGCGGAGTGATGATATTATTAGTTTAAAAAACATTTAAAAACAGCATATTAATAAAAACTGGTGAGGGACTGGGTGCCTCAGGAGGCAGAGACCTGAGGATCTTGGCTCAAAGCCATCCTGGCAGGAAAGGCCATGAGACTCTTACCTCCAATAAACCACCAGAAATCAGGAAGTGGTGCTATGGCTCATGTGGTAGAGTGCTAGCTTTGAGCTGAAGAGCTGAGGGACAGTGCCCAGGCCCAGATTTCAAGCCCTATGATCAAAAAAAAAAAAAAAAAAAAACTAATGAGAGAATTGATATTTATGTTTAATGTGGTGATGGTTTCACAGGTTTATATTCACACATGTCAATACTCATCCACTTAGACTCTGAGATACAGGCAGCTTATTCCACACTAATTGTACTTTGATAATCTTGTTTAAAGGCATCACCATATAAAATGGAAAATTCACACTGGGTGAGGACTAAGGGTCAAGAATGTATATTACTGTTTATGGTAGACCAAGAACGTATATATTTCAGTTATTTTCTCTATAGTCCTGAAAAAATGATATTTAAATATAGGAGTCAGATCATGGTCCTTCTCTGCTCAGGATCCTCCAAAGGTTCCAATTTCCTCTTGAGTCAATATTTGGGCAGAGGAGGAAAGGGGAAAGAGGAAGAGTGACAGATTAGGTATATCTGATGAAGATACATTGAATACATAGATAGACATGTCAAAATAAGATCTCCTTATATAATTAACCAACACTAATAAAATGTGAACAATGTTAAATTCCTGTAACTCTTGGTTGATGCCCTACAGCCCAGATTCTCTACTCCTGGGTCCTCTCTGGCTTTGGTATCTACTACTTTCCCTTATTCAGCCACAAGGCCTCCGAGTTAACATAGCAAACTTTTCTCAATGTCCTGTACTTGCTGGCTTTTTCTCCCTGTGATGTTTCTTCTTTTTTTAATTTTCTGAATTTTCTATTGTTATTGTAGAGTTGATATGCAGAGGGGTTACAGTTACATGAATCAGATAATGAGTAACGAATACAATTCTTTTCCAAACCTGTCTCCCTTTCCATTGCTCTCTCCCAGTCTTTCTCTCCAGTCCCCATCCGTAAGTATCCAGTTCATAGTGTCTAGTGAGTGTCACTGTTGTATTTGTTCATCCTTGTTCCACCTTTTATGTGCCCTACCTTGCCATCCCAAATACAAACAAACAAACCAGACAAAAGGAAAAGAAAGCAAAACAGCAACAGTGGCAACCTTGTTTCATTTTCTTGGAGTTCATTTCATAGAATATTATTTTATATGACACCTGTATGTCCTTATTGAGCCTTTGTCCTCTAGTCCTATGCATAGCCTCTATATGTTAATTACTAGAGTCCTGTATAACTTATCATGTCCAGTGTTATTTATTTTAGTCATTCAGTATGTTTGCTCATAGATTTATAGCAATATTTCTTCTGTTGCCCAATACATACCTGCTAGCTCTGGCTCCTATACTTCTTTAATTCTGATGTTCAGGCATTTCCTTCTTAGACCTTCCCAGACATCCCTGTTGAAAGTGACACTGTCATGTTCACCCCTTTCCCACAATTCCAGTACTTTATCATCTGAATTCTCTGTAGTTTACTAACTGTTATTTAATGTTTTCTCTGGGGAACAAAATCTAATAACTACAGAATAGGGCATCCTGACCACTTTATTAATGAGGATTCTGTTGAAGTGCATTACTTGTTTCTTGGGCATCTACACATATGCGAAAGGAAACATGCTGTGTCCCTCATTCTGAGAAGTCTACCCCAGACTTCTTTTTGTAAATAAGTTTTTTTGTGTGTGTTTTAAAATACCATAGAGAGGGGTTGTAAAGTTCGTTTTCCGACAACACACAAACGGAGGAAGATGCATACCTAGAAAGTGATAGGAACAAGATTCTTGCCCAAAAGGACTTAGTTCTCTCAAACACCTTCTAGTGTCCTCTTCAGATTTGTTAAAATGTCCCTAATTCTCTCAACCAGAAAGACACTTTTTTGTTGTTGTTGTTGGTCGTGGGGCTTGAACTCTGGGCCTAGGTGCTGTCCCTCAGCTCTTCAGCTCAAGGCTAGCACTCTGCCACTTGAGCCACTTCCAGTTTTCTGGTGGTTTATTGGAGGGAAGAGTCTCACCTACTTTCCTGCCCAGGACCCCATCTTAATGTTAGGACCCAGTGAGTGTAAGTGACTTCACCCTGGTTAAACATCCTTCTTGTTGTTTACAAGTCTGGGGAAAATGTGGTTTGCAAGTCCCTGATAACAGAGCCTAGAGAACAAAGACTAGAGACCAGGTGAACACTCCAATCAGTAACAAGCACACATGTAAACCCCTACCCACCAAGGAATGCGAACCCTACCTTCACCCTCCCTCCCCCAAACCCGCGAGCCAAAACTGACCAAGGTGGTAGGCTAGTTTAAACAACTGCTTAGGGATAAGTTGTAACTCATTGGTCACCTGCCATACTTTGTGCGAGTGTTGCAATGCGTGTGGCCAGCCTAAACTGCATGGCCTGTTCCCTGTAAAAGTTAGCCCGTGCAGCTGGGAGGGGTTCACTCTCTACCCTGACTGGTCAGCCTGTTTCTAGGTGCTTGGCGCGAAATATAGCTTTGTCTGACTTTCGCTTTGTTTCAGTCTCGTTCTTTTGATCACGGACCCCAATATTGGGGGGCCCCCCCATACTGCCCAGGTTTGTTTTGAACTGCGATCATCAGATCTCAGCCTCCTAAATAGCAAGGATTATAGGTGTGAGCCACCAGCATCTGGCAAAAGACATGTTTAAAAAGCGTTTTCCAAGGGAGGGGTAAGAAGGTTTACAAGAAATGTACTCACTACCTTTCATATGTAACTGCAGCCCCTTTGCGCATTACCTTGGCAATAAAATTAATTTTTTTCTTTTCTTTTTTTTATTGTGAAAATACTGTACAGAGGGGTTACAATTACATGGGCAAGATAATGAGTACATTTCTTATCAAGCATTGTAGCCTCCTCCTTTGTTTCCCCTTCCCATCCCTTCCCATCCTCCCCTCGCCCCTCCACCCAATCCTCCGCCCCCCCCCCCCCCACCAAAGTTGTAAAGTTCGTTTTCCACATAACGACTTGTACATCTCATTGTTGCAATGGGTCCACCTTAAAATTAATTTTTTTAAAAAAGAGTTTTCAAATTTGGTTGTAAATATATACAAGTATCTCCAATTATATACAGTTGTCTCCATATATACATCTTCAAGGGAAAGCCTGTAGTACCTAGCTGGTGTCTGAGGCTCAACATCTCTTTGCTACATGAATGCATGAAGGAGATTCTGAACCAATGAGTGGATAAAGGAGCTCAGAGGGTGTCTTACCATTAAAGGTAAAGAGTGAATAAGATAGATCATTTTCTTTAATCCTGTTCCAGCAAAATCAACACACAGGAATTTCCAAGAATTCAGGAAGAAAACAAATGCAAAAGAGAGACTAAACCACAGATAAAATAAAAGGAAAAAAATCTCTCTGCTGATAAAGAACTTAGAAAAATAAGTTCTTTATTGAAACCTAGGTATAATATTTCTCATTGTAATATGGAACAGTGCAACAGCCTGTTCTTAACATCCGTTTTCTTACTTTTGTTTCCTTTGCTAATATTTCCATGACCCCAAGATTTTGTAACTCCTTTCCTGATGCCATGTGTGTATTTGGGGCTGTTAGTGGTAGACATGTCCTATTTTGAGTATTTGCACTGTATTACATGGAAGGCCTTGGAGTCCACTGTAATTACTTTTCTTTTAAATGTGATAAATGCATGAGAACTTTGGTTATAATTTCTTGAGTGAGGAAACCCAGCCATTGGGGATGAAAATTCAGGAACAAATGACTTGTTAAGTATTCTGCATCAAATGACTTTTAATTAGAAAGACTCTACATTAGCCACAGAGGTTCTTGAACTATGATAGTAAATACCATTTATAAAATTTGTTGGGGCTGGGAAGGTGGCTCAGTGGTAGAGCGCTTGCCTTGCATGCCTGAGGCCCTGGGTTCGATTCCTCAGCACCACATAAGCAAAAAGAAAAAAAGCCAGAAGTGGAGCTGTGGCTCAAGTGGTAGAGCGCTAACCTTGAGCTGAAGAGCTGAAGGACAGCACCCAGGCCCAGAGTTCAGGCCCCATGACCAGGAGCCCACCCCCCCCAAGAAAAAATTGATAGTACAGATTTAAAGGCCAGGGGCTTGAGAACAATCAAGAATATTTGGGGTAGGGCTTAGGGATGAGAAGTTTTATCAAGCACCCTATCAACTGCAATAGAAAGAGCTCAGATCTAAATTTTATTTATTTTTAATTTCATTTTTTTATTTACTTTTATTGTTGAGGTAATGTATAGAGGGGTTCCAGTTATGTAAGGTAATAAATACATTTCTTGTCAAATTTATTACCCCTTCCCTAGTTTTTCTCCTCTTTTCCCTCCCCTGAAGTCCCCCCCACCACAAGTTGTACAGATCATTTCCAACATGTTGTCTTGTGTATGTTGTTGTTGTACTGGTTTCCCCGCCCCGCCCCTTGTGCTTTGTCTCAGCATTCTGTTGTTCCCCTTCTCTTCCCTAATTCAAATAAACATATATACAATACCAAGGTACCAAAATCAAATACAGTGACAACCATCTATCTTTTTTAACTTAGGCAGCCTTGTTAAGCTCCCCTGAGCCACCAATTCTTTCAACTATTTACTTCTACCCTCCCCGTGCATCAGGCAATGCTTCCAAATTTTGGTGATAGTTGGTGTGGATATATTGCTAGGTTTGGCAGCTGTATGGTAGAGGAAGGGTAGTACTGATTGCCATCTAAACCACTTTCATAACAAACACATAGATACTCAAACCACCACAAAAAATCTAACTATCTGACAAAGTTAATTCAGAATGGAGTATGAAATGATTACAAAGAAGAACTTTATATGAGTACATTTTCAAACTTAGTTGAAATAAGTACATTTCAGGAAAAGAATAAATTACCCAAGTTGACTCAAGAAAAAATAGAAATCTGAAATAAACCAGAAGTCATTATAATTGGAGTGCAATCGAAATGATTCCTATGTGAAGTTAAAATAGGTCCAGATGCAAACATACTAGAAAAGATATTGACATGTGGATTTTATTTAGTTTTTTTTAAATATATATTATAAGCAAATAATATTTATTCAGGAAGCAAGGATGGTTCACTATGTGAAAATGTATTATATGAATATATGTATTTGATACTACATTCACACAGTCTAAAAGAAAACCTAAATGACCATCTCAATTGACATAGACCAAATATCCAAAATGTTCAACATCATTCAAGATAACAACCATCTCCTAAATCAACTCTGATTAGAAAAGAAGCTCATAAAATACTTACCAAAATCTACTCAGCATCATACTTAATAGTGAAATTAAAGAACTGTGTCTGCTTTAAAGCAGAAACGTATCATTTAAGAGACCTATACAGTGCAATTATAGATAAAAAATGGTAAAAGGCAAAATAGAACCAGGCAGAGTGGCCATGTCCATAGTCTTGCTACTCCAGAGTCTGAAGAAGGACTGGTTGATTCCAGATACTTGAATCTGTTTGTGCAACATCTTTTTCTAAAAAGAAAGAATTACATAGTTTATTTATAGATAATTGTTTTGTAAAAAATATCATAAAAGATCCATAGATTCTATACTAGATCTCCTCAAATAATGGAGTAACTTCACAGATATAACATAAGCATACAAAAAAGTCAAATACCCTTCTAATTAAGTGCAACAATAGATTTTAATGCATATGTTCTATTATGAAAATGATAAAAATGTTCTGAATAAATGGAGATATACATTAAAGTCACATTTGGATGGATTTAATATCATAAAGATATCAATTCTCCTTTATTAGTCTATAAACTCAAGTTACTGAATACCAAAAAAGTAAACTCCAAGGATCAAGACCTTCAAGTTAAAGTTCTAGTACTTAAAGTATACGGTATAAGCTCAAATCAATACAGAAAAATTAATGACAAAAATAAAAGGTTAAGGAAAAGAAGTATGTACACATGGAAATTTGTTATATGATAAGTATGGTGTTTTAGATCAATAGAGTAAAAATGAGTTTTCCAAATGGAAAAAAATCAAATATTTTCCTTCCACACTACAAAAATATCAAAGTTCAATTTTAGGTATATTAAAACCATAAATATGGAGACAAAAAGCTCTAAAACATTTTAAAAAATCATAATGAAGACTGATTAAGACAAAAGCACCCTCATAAAACATGAAAATTGATATTCCTGCCCTCAAACTTAAAAAAACTATTAAACAAAATACATTTTAAAGTGGAAAGAGAAGCAAGGTATTTGGATAAGATATAGCAATAATAAAATTGGCAAAAATAATATTCAGGGTACTTATCTGAACCAAAAGGAAAATCTGATTTTAAAAGTAGGCCAAATAGGGGCTGGGAAGGTGGCTCAATGGTAAAGTGCTTGCCTTGCACGCATGAGGTCCTGGGTTCAATTCATTAGCACCACATAAGCAGAAAAAGCCACAAGCGGTGCTGTGGCTCAAGTGGTAGAGCGCTCGCCTTGAGCTGAAGAGCTGAGGGACAGCGCCCAGACCCAGAGTTCATACCCCACACCAACTCCCCCCACACACACACACACAATCTGAATTTCCCTGATTATCACATAAGTGAATAAAATATTTTAAGTTAATTTGCCATCACCTTCCCTTGCAGAAAGTTTAACAACACGTCTTCACAGGGTGAACTGCAGTGTGAGAGGGAAACCTTGAGATTAAGGATCTGAATGTCTTAAAATGGTCAGAAAATCATCTGTCCTTTACTCTAGAAGGACACATTATCTCATCTGTCCTTTACTCTGGAAGGACACATTATCTTTATCTTTCCAAGCTAAAAACATACCTTCCTTTTTTTTTTTCTGGAGGAAGATACTATGCAAGAATGTTAGATAAACATATTTGAAAGGACGGTTCAAAACAAACACAAGCTATCCATTTGCAAGAAATACAGAGATGTTAAAGCTCCCCGGAGAATTGTCTTCCAACATAGTCGTTACATTGGAATTTTTGGCTTTTGATTCTACATTAGAAAAGCAACATAAAAGCCGGGCGCTGGTGGCTCACGCCTGTAATCCTAGCTACTCAGGAGGCTGAGATCTGAGGATCTCGGTTCAAAGCCAGCTCGGGCAGGAGAGACCGTGAGACTCCTATCTCCAATAAACCACCAGAAAACCTGAAGTGGCGCTGTAGCTCAAGTGATAGAGCACTCGCCTTGAGCTGAAGAGCTGAAGGACAGCGCCCAGGCCCAGAGTTCAAGCCCCACGGCCGACAAAAAAAAAAAAAAGAAAAGCAACATAAAATTAATTATCTAAGTTTCCTCAAAGAGGAATTAAATCCAGAGAAAGTAAAATGGGAATAAAAATAATGGAAATCAATGGAATGTATAATAAGGAACAGAGAAAAACAATAAAACCTATAACTATGTCTTTGAAACACTGAATAATGTTGATATATTAATGAAGAGAAAAAAAGAGGGGAGATATGAGTTACTAATATCAGATTTGAAACCAAGATCACCAGAACAGATCTTATAGACCTTCTAAGAGAATATTATAAATAAGTAATGCTAATAAGTTGAAGACCTTAGATAAAAGGAACATATTCCTTTTTGGATACTAATTACCTAAACAAATTACAACATAGAAAACCTAAGTAAACTGTATCTGTTTAAATAATGTGAATTTTATGTCACAACTTATGTGTAAAGAAAACAATCATTCTGTGGCTTCCATTTTAAATTATTTTGAGTACTTAAGGAAGAAATGATATCAACTTTGTTTATAGTGTATCAGAAAATAAAAGATGGTCTAGCAATTCATATTACCCAGATATCAAAACTATACAAGAATAGTATAGAAAAATAAACTAAATTGTTTGGACAAACAAAACCATAGAAGGACATGCTAGTACCACTACCTAGTTAATTTTTTTAAGTCAAAATTAGTGTGCAATGACGGAAATCAAATTAGTAATGGTTATCCAAGAGCCCAGCTGGGAGAAGGTAACAATATCAAGATTCATAGGCAACTTGGGAGATAATGGAATTGTTCTATGATTTGATTGGGATAATGTCATATAAAAAGATGTTTGCCACTGCCGGGCACCGGTGGCTCACGCCTGTAATCCTAGCTACTCAAGGAGTCTGAGATCTGAGGATCGAGGTTCAAAGCCAGCCCGAGCAGGAAAGTTTGTGAGACTCTTATCTCCAATAAACCAGTAGAAAACCGGAAGTGGCGCTGTGGCTCAAGCAGTAGAGCGCTCACCTTAAGCTGAAGAGTGTGGGGACAGCGCCCAAGCCCAGAGTTCAAGCCCCACAACCAGCCCCCCCCAAAAAAGATGTTTGCCAAACTACCTCAACTGTAGCCTAAAATGAATTTAGACTTCCATATAGTTGTTTTTTAAGTGGAAATTTTAGGTGTTAGTGGACACATGACTAATCAAACACCAGACACTGCAATTTGTTGGATAAATTTAAGCGATATTTGACAATATCATATAAAGTTGAAGATGCATATACCCTTTGGCTCAGCAGTTTGCTCACATGAACAATGAGTCATATCCATGTTTAGAAAAATAAAATATGATGCAGCCTTAACGCTCATCAAAAGGGAAAAGGAAAATGAATTATAGCTTATATTTGTAATTAAATACATGGCACAGTAAAAAACACTCTCTAGCAGTGCCCATGTCAACAAGATAAAATTTCAAAACTAATGTTGAAGGATAAAAGTAACTATCCAAACAGTATATGTAGCAAATACCACTTGGATAAATTTGTAAGCATCCAAATAGTGTTATACATCTCTGTGAATATATACCGAGGTAGTATTTATATTAAAAGATGGGACTGTTAATACCACAGGAATAAGAAAGGAAATGGGACCAGAACTATATTATACCCTTCTTTTCTTAGTAAGAACTGAGAATACAATAGTGAAAAATAAATATCTAATAAAATAAAATAATGGGTACATGAGTACTTATTGTGTAACTTTGGGGGATTAACTATGTTTTGACATTTATTCCAATAAGATAATAAAGTTATCATTTTTAAGACAGATTCCTTATAATACCTAGAAATTTCAACATCCCAATTAATAATTGAAAGAAACAAGTAAAGGCCTATTTAGATTGAAGAGCACTAGCAATTAACTGAATACAATTAACACTTATAAAATATTAGTTGAATTTTGACTCTTAATTCCCCTTACCTTAGCTAAGGTAGTAAGTTCAAAATAAAATCATATCCACCTAGAGATGGAGGATTTCGTGTTGCCCTTTAGGATCTCAAGAAGGTGACATAGTGGATCATAGCATACTGAATTCATTAGCCTGGCCCTTGCTGAAACCAAAAGATGCTGGGAATGATGGTAGAATACTGAGTGTACGATCAAGAAATCATCCAGTGCTGCTGCTATGTTCGATGTGGCATCGTTGAAGGGGGTTAATGTAGCCTTAGAAATCTTGATTTGGTGATCGTGTTCCTTTCTATTTCAATCAGAATAGATGACTTTGAAAAGTTAGCATAAAAACAAGAAAGACAAAATATTCGTGGATAATGTGGTCCCAAATCTGTGTTAATGTGCACATCGCCTATTGAATTATGGTCTGCATGCACACTAATCATATAGACCTCCCATGAAACATCATGTGGATACATTGCATTGATCACATCATGCTGATGCAGCAGAATGAGCAAGAATTATCTAGCATATAGTAGTCTGTGGAAGACAAACATTTCCCAGAAAGTGAGAAATAAAACCTACAAAAATTCAGAGACCTGTCACTTCAGTGCAGTTCCCAGAAACTGCTTGGTCAAGGGTATATTAGAACATCCCTTCCAAAATAAAAGACAATTAGCTGGACCTGAGGTATGCTGACATAAAGAATGAAGCAAAACATGTGGTAGGATCTTCACATCCTAAATTCATAGCTAGGAATAATGGTTTGGACATAAAGCAGGTAATATAAAAGGCTTCCAGCATGACCATGAAGACCAGCACGACTAACAGAAGTCAACTTTACCTTAGGGGACTTGCAAGAACCTGAAGACAAAAATGAAACAAGAGCTGGGAAGGTGGCTCAGTGATAGAGTGCTTGCCTCGCATGCAGGAAGCCCTGGGTTCAATTCCTCAGCACCACATAAACAGAAAAAGCTGGAAGTGGCGCTGGGCTCAAGTGGTAGAATGCTCGCCTTGAGCTGAAAAGCTGAGGGACAGCACCCAAGCCCAGAGTTCTGGCCCCATGACAGACAAAAAGAAGAAAAAAGAAAGAAAAAGAAATGAAACAAATGTAGTTGTGACAAGTTCTATCTTTTTAGGGTGACTGTGGAGAAATCCTTTCTTTTCAATGCAACAGAGCTAGCCAATAAAAGGTAACTAAGAAAGAGGGTATGTGTCCAGGACTCTCCATGAGTCACAGGGAGGGCGCAGCCCTGGAAGGGTTTGACCTTGTTAAGAAGATTCTTTGCAGCTGAGCTGATCCTCAAAAAGGGCAGCACCTCCCCCAGCCCCCTAGCAGTTGGCACAAATTCTTTCCTGATGCAGAACTGCAGCAGCACATCTCCATGTCTAACGCACACAGTTTGACACAAAAGTTTAGAGACAGATCATTGCACTTAGACTTACTATTGAAATTTCTAGTTCCTATACTTTCTAAAGTTTTGGGTCCAGGAAAGATATTTAATCTCACAATGTTGTCAATTCTAAATTAATTGTACATGGATGATGGAGCTATCCTTATCTACAAACAAGATGACAGTATGCTAAAAACTTAGAACTGACTTGAAAATACCAGCTATTATTGCTAAATCAATTATCTGTAAACCAAGACTAAGCAGTTAAATTAATGCATGTGTCAGGTATAATCATGATTAATTATGCCCAGATTGTTTCTCCTTGTCTTTTTTTTCTTCTAATATCCTTCTGAATAATGTTTCCAAGTCCTCTTGTGGCTTTATTTTGATGAATGTTTGTCACTAAGGAGAAAGGTAAATTTGGTGGTGGATTAAGAAGGGAAAATTCCTTTTTTGTGTTTGCTTACTGTACCAGTAGTCCTAGCAACCTAGCTCCAGGTTGGCTCTGTGGACATCCCAGTTCTACTTAAGATTTATACCACTCAGGTTACAGACCTGCATCCGAATGGATTCCCCAGGTTTCTTCCTGAGACACCTTAATCTTCCGATCAAAGGCCTCCACTTGCAGGAGAAGTGAAGCACAGTTTGACCAAATCTAATTTTTCCATGGATATGGGTCTGTTTTTATTTCCTCCTCCATGAAGGAGGGGCAAACAAAAAAAAAAAGAAAATGGGAAGAAAGAGCAGCATATGTTATTTCTTTGCTGCCATCTGAAACAGCTAAGCTGAGAGCCAATTTATTCAGCTTAATTCAATCCAGATTTCCCAAGGAATAAACAGTATTCTTGAAAGTTCTCAGATGTATGGCCAATAGAGATCCAGTTGCCCAAGAGAGCTAATGTCAAACATGCAGGTAGCCCTCACTTAGGGCACCAGACACCGCAAATGGAGTGAGGACCTGAGATATTTTCTGGTAAGCCTTAAGGCTCCAGGTCTCTGTGATGTGACAATTGTTTCGCATACTCTTACGAGCCTTCTAAGGGTCACTGGAAGCAATATTATGTTTCCATTGCTGAACACTTAAATCTGCAGAGAGAGAAAGGCTTTCTTAGAGAACGAAAAGCAAAAGGATCGTTATTCATAGTCTTTCTCTGTGAATCCTACATGTCCTTCAAGAACCCCCAAGACCCTATCATTTCTACTTAGCCTTCCAAAATGATTCTAGCTCATGCTAATAAAGGATTTCTATGGGACTTGTCCTAAATCTTTTCTCTGGACATCTGCTATTCTCTGGACATCTGTCTTGCTCAGATCTTTCCACACCTCATGTACACAGACAAAAGCTTATATCCTTTGGAGGTGAGTGGTGGTGGGTTTCAACTTTGCTTCATTTTCAAGTTTGCGGTGCAAATTTGGGCCAACTAGGTCTCTGATCCTGTTTCCTTGCCGAAAATAGCAAAGACAATAGGTTCTATTGTCATATATATATATATGAACAAAGTTCCAATATCATTATTTTCATTTGTTCTGCTTTATCAGCACAAGTTTGGTTTCCTTCAGTACAGCAGAACCTCCTTAAAGCAATTTTGGGGCAACGCTTGAGACTGGTTCATAAGCTCTTGGTACTCAGATCTGTCTTTCGATCTTCCCCTACTCTGCTTTGAATCACCACAGATGCCTTTACAAAGTTGTATTGCCCAGGCTCCTCAAGAAGTTCTGGCTGAGTTGAAGTCTGAGATGGAGTAGAGGAGGGAAAAGGCTGCATATGACTCCCCTTCTCAGATTCAGGAGGTGTCTGGCTCTGCTTGTGTCTCTGGCTCTGGCTCTGGCTGTGTCTCCAGTCTCCCTCTGACAGCATGAACCTCTCTTTTGTCCCTGTGGCCTGGGGAATAACAGTAATCCCCACTGCTGCTCAGCTCTGGGACCTCATTGCCCCGAGTTGGCTTCTCAGCTCTTTCACCAGCATAGCCCTTTTTCTCTATGCAGCCTAGGGGAACACTTCCCAGTCAAACCCTGGCTTATAAATTGAGTATGGATCTGGTGCTCCATCAGGAACTGCTGCGGTTCCTAGAAATTACAGAATATCGAGAAGCAATGAATCCAAAGCCTGTGTGAAGTTTCAACATCTTCAGGTGATAGATGAATCCACAGATGCCCAAAGAAAGGTGATGTTTCTTTCCAAATACTTTAAGGAAATACACAGCAGGTACACCTGTGAAAGAAGTTGCTACGAACCTCTAATGTTCACAAGGGAGATTGCAAATTACTTGAGGACAGGGTTTTCCTTCTGTACGTACTGATAGCACCTAGCATAGAGTTTGTCATTCTGTGGATCTAAGAGTTGGATAACCACTAGGTGGTCATTAGAAACCTTTTGTAGAGGAAAAACAGAGAAACAATAAAGACACTGATCTATATTATTATCCCCTAATTAAGTTTAAAATTTGACATGTAAGTTATTTTCCAATACTATAGAATATGCATACCAGATAGTTTATTCAATAATTTCTCATATAAGCCATGGAACATCTTTGCTGAGACAAAAAATCAGTATGTATTCAGCTCATTTTGTAGTTGAAGGGTCTAAAGACTATGGACTTCAAGTGAGTTGTACAAAGTAAGGTCCAACTCTGAACCTAAACAGATTTTCTGACTGCAAAATGAGCTTTTCCAATTATGGTCTCCTAGGTTCCCTTTTTGACATCTGAGGTAGAGGTAACATTTGGAAGCCATAATGTACTCATCCATAATGGCAACATTAACAAGTTAGAAATATCCTTCTTGAACTGGATACTTACAGCCCCACGCAAGGTGTTCCCAAAGGGGTCCTGGGCTACTTCAACTCAAGGAATAAACCTGCTGTGTCTTCCTGAGCATAAGATATAGTTAAAGATCTGAACGGGTAGGTAAGTACTCTAAGTGAAAGATCAGCTCCTGTTCAAGCTAACATGAATGCATTTTGAATAAGAATGTATTTGTATTTGTAAAAATATATTAAACACCTTAAGTAAGCCATTTGGGGATTTATGCTGAAACTTTGGGAAAATTTTGGAAAGGCGCTTGACTCCATCCCTAGAAGTATTCAAAAGTTAAGAAATTCTGTCATCAAAAGAATACCATTTAGGGGCTGGGAAGGTGGCTCAGTGGTAGAGTGCTTGCCTTGCATGCATGAGGCACTGGGTTCGATTCCTCAGCACCACATAAGCAAAAAGAAAAAAAGCCGGAAGTGGCGCTGTGGCTCAAGTGGTAGAGTGCTAGCCTTGGGCTGAAGAGCTGAGGGACAGCGCCCAGGCCCAGAGTTCACGCCCCACAACCGGACCCCCCCCCAAAAAAAGAAAAAAGAATACCATTTAGGGGCTGGGAAGGTGGCTCAGTGGTAGAGTGCTTGCCTTGCATGCATGAGGCACTGGGTTCGATTCCTCAGCACTACATAAGCAGAAAAAGCCAGAAGTGGTGCTGTGGCTCAAGTGGTAGAGTGCTAGCCTTGAGCTGAAGAGCTCAGGGACAGTGCCCAGGCCCAGAGTTCAGGTCCTATGACCACCACCAACAACAATTTCTTTTTCTTATAAAAAAGAAATTAATGTCATGCATAGGTATGATTATCAAAGCAAATAGTGAAGATGGTTTACAATAGAATACCATTACATATAATACCACTGTCCTCCTTTTCCTTCTGCCCTTCCTTCAAATCCTATCAACCAATAACAGTTTATTATGTACTGTATACCCCACTTTAAGTAATATTTGCATTGTTACTTCTTGATAAACCATCTTTAAATATCAGTCACAAGTTTCTGCCTAAGATGATGAGGACTTACTTGCATAGATACCTCTAAAAATAACACCCACCCTCTGGGGGCAGGCCTTTCCATCCTCTCATTGGTAATTTGGGATAGAAAATGTCTTAATATTGCTGTGAACAGTCCATTTTTATCCTCTAGTTAGGCAGATTTCCACACTTTAAGGTAATGAAAATATTATTTTTTACTCTCTTCTCAAAGAAGTATTCTTATTTATACTTACAACAATATACCTGGGGTTTATTTTTTAATAAGGCATGAAAAGAGAATAAGTTTATATTTTCATAGGGTGGACAAATACATTATTATTCTACTTATAACCAACAAAGGATTCCCTTTTGTAATATAAAGAATATCTTTAGAAAAATTGACAGTAAAAAAGAAGTAAACATAGCTGATGGCTCATGCCTGTTATCTTAGCTACTCAAGAGTCTGAGATCTGAGGATCATAATTTGAAGCCATCCCAGGCAGGAAAGTATATGAGATATCTTCAATTAACCACCTAAAAACCAAAAGTGGAGCTGTGGTTCAAAGTGGTAGAATGTTAGCCTTGAGTAAAAATACATAGTGACAGTGCCCAGGTCCCACAACTAAAAATGAATGAATGAATGAATAAATAAAGCACACATAAATGTTTAAGAATAGATTATACAGACTGTGCGTGGTGGTCCATGCTTCTAATCCCAGTTACTTATGAGACTGGAATCAGGAGGATTGTGGTTAAAGATTAAACTGAACAAAATGTCATCAAGGCCTCATCTCAACCAATAAATCAACTAGGGTGCTGTACGCCTAAAGTATGCACCTTTGGATCCTACTTGAAAAATAACTGAAGTTTAAAAGAGGCAGAGGTGTGGATGAAGAGGCCAAATATTTGACTAGCAAATGTGAGGCTCTGAGTCCAAACTCTAGTACCACCAAGAAAATTAGTAAATAAACGTTTTACAATAGGCTACCTAATGACCAATCAACATGATGAGAGTTACGGAACGTCATGTGAAATCACAGAAATACAAATTAAAACCATCATGAGGTTAAATGGCAAAAAAATATAAGTATAAACATTCACACAGTGAAACTAAGGAGGTTATTTTTAGGAGAGAACCACAAAGGCTCAATAGCTATGTGCATATGATCATATAAAATGATGTTTATTGAAATGAATTTTAAGAAATGGAAAGAAGAGTTTTTTGTTCTTTTTCTTTTTCTCCCCTTTGTTGCTGTTTTTGATTCCTGAACCTTTTGTCTTGTATGTAAGTTTCTCTGTTTGGGGGAGGGAAGGAGGAAGCACAGAAATAATGGGACAAAGGGTGAACAAATGCAGCGGTGATATTCTCTAGACACTATGTTGAAAATGAGCTATACAATCTGTGGGGGATGGGAGAGGGAGGGAAAAACTGAATCTATACTCCACTACCTCCTCAATCTGTAATCTTGGATAAGTGACTTAGCCATTATGATCCTTGTCTTTCTTTTTTTGGCGAGGCACGGGGGGTGGAGGCCAGAATCCTCTTGTGGGGCCTGAACTCTGGGCCAGGGCGCTGTCCCTCAGCTCTTCAGCTCAAGGCTAGCGCTCTACTACTTGAGCCACAGCGCCTCTTCTGGCTTTTTTCTTTCTGCTTATGTGGTGCTGAGGAATCGAACCCAGGGCCTCATGCATGCAAGGCAAGCACTCTACCACTGAGCCACCTTCCCAGCCCCTGATCCTTGTCTTTCTTGCCCATAAAGTAAAGCTGAACTTACCCTGTCTGCTTAAACTGATTACACTTCTTACACTGTTCAAAAAGGAATGGACTTATTATCTGACTTGTATAACTGTAACTTCTCTGTACATCACCTTCACAATAACAATAAAAAAATAAGTGTGACAATAATAAGTATTGGTAAGGCTGTAGCCTCCTGAGCTGTTAGTGGTAATATAAGTTGTTTACTTTAGAAAACTATTTGTCATATCTACTAAATTTGAGCAGATAGATCATATAGTCCAACATTTCTACTCTTTGGCAATACCCCCCAAAATATGTGCACATCATGTAAGTACGAGACATAAATACAAAAATTTTGTAGTAGAATTATTCAAAATAGTCTCAGAATGCAAACAAACCCAGAACCTCACATAGATTAGATTAGGTTAGTAAACTAAATTATTTTTGTAGGAAAGAAAGTGACAAATTCACAAACATAATGCTTTTGTTCTTTCCTTTTTCCCTCTCTCTGCTCCATCCCTTCCTCTTTTTTACCTTCTTCCCTTCTTCTCTCTTTTCTTTCCTTATTCTTTTATTTATTCCTTTCTTCTTTTAGTTATTTTTTTTGTTTTGAAATATAATCTCACTCTGCAGCCCAGGCCTGCCCCAGACGTACAAGCTTCCTGTATCTGCTTCCCAAGTGCTAGAATTACAAATGTATGCCATGATACCCAGTTACACAAGGTAATAGTAAACACAAGAAGTCAAACCTGTACACACATGCTTGTGCGCGCGCGCACACACACACACACACACACACACACACACAATAGTAAGTAAGTGTATTTCTATGAAGATAAAACACTAAGAAATACAAATAGAGAACTGGAGAAAGCAGATGGTGTCTCCCTAGTGAGTAGAGAGGAATTTGACATAATGAGTGCATTTAGTTGGCTCAGACAACACAATTTCATTTTTGCCCAATTCTGAAGTGTAGAAGACTTAAGTCAAAACTGATATTTTGACATAGTTGGCAAAGTTGGTTTCTTTCCTAGTCTGTCTGCGTACCGAAGGCCATCTTCTCCCTGTGACATCACTTCTGCTCCCTCTGAGTCTGGATCCTGCTTTATTTTCTCAGAAGAGCATCAACTATCTAAGACAGAAGACCACCCTAATGATGGTCAATGGGTCTTTAAAGACACCCAGCTCCAAAGGTCACACCCAAAACATTAAGATTTGAGCTTTGATGTATGAATTTGACAGGAACAAGGCTCAGACCTTAGGAAGGGGAAGGGGTCCAATCTTGTTTTAAAGGGCTAACAAAATTTTACTTCTTGTTGTTGTTATTTCCTTTGTATGTTCTTCCTCCTATGGTATATCCCCTGTTGTCACTGTACTTCATTTTGGTACCCTGCATCTTGTATATACATGTGTCTAATCTGGGGAGAGGAAGAGGAATAACAAAACAAAAAAAAACAAGGACACAGGATGACCCATTGCAATTAGGATACCCACAGGACAATATATTGGAAATGAACATTACAACTTCGGGTGGGGGGAAAGTCAGGGGGGAGAAAGGATAGTGGGTTAACAACAAGGAAGGGAAGGGGTAACATCTGATTGACGATTGATTGACAAGTAATGTACTCATTGCCTTACACATGTACCTGTAACCCCTCTGTATAGCATCTTTACAATAAAATAAAAAAATTACTTCTTGACATGATCAGTGATGATGACATGGGATTCCACTGATTTCCAATATATGTTCACTGAAAACAGGAAGTGCAGAAATTTGTCTAATAGGATACCTTGAAAATGAACACACTAAAAAAATTGATTGGAAGATGGTTTCTAAGGTGAGGAATTGAGTACATGGGATACAGGAAATTGATGAAATCTTTCTTTTCCTTCCATGCTTACTACTTTTGTATGATGTGTCTAATTATGATCACCCAATCAACCAACAGGCAACCTAACAAATATAAATGACAATCCAGAAAAACTTAGAGAAGTGGTATAACAAACCAAAAGGATTTATCATTGAGTGGATTGGTGTGCCAGTCTGAGCTCCACCTGAGAGAACTTTGTTTCTGAGTTCTATAAAATGTAACTGCTGAACACAACTCCTCATGCATAACTAGTGGTACTGTTAAAAGGTTAGGCCTGAGCACAAAGGAGGCTAAACAGCATTATTATGAAGTTACTCCAGTCAACTCATAGCTGGGGAAAGTTCTCACCCACAGAAAAGGTGTACGTTATTCCAAATCCACGCTGAAGCTCGTAGACTTCTCTTCTGAAATTGGCTGAAAATTAAGGCAATTATCTTCAATGCCAGCAATGCTTATCTGATCAGCTTGGGGGTTCAGAGTTTCAGGTGCTGTAGGACAGCAACAATTGGTCTAGTCTTGTATCCTTCATATCAAGCCAAGAAACCCCAACCTTCATTCTACTGGGAGAAGGGAATCTCTTGGTAGCCAAGGGTCCCATGGATTAGTTGCTAGACTATATGTTAAACTTGAGTTTCATTGAAATAACAAGGAAGTTTTTAATACAAATATATCCATCATAGGATATCTAATCTATAATTGACACTTATGCTAAAGATTTCATTTCTATGTAAAATCCAAATGTAACTTATGCTATCTTCTTATTTGCTACATGGACAACTCAATCCATGAATGAAGATGGCTAGAGGTAAAATTTTGCATTATTTCAGTGAAGTGCATTACTTCAGTGAAGTGCATTACCTCAGATCTACGTTTAGGAGCCACCCCTCTCAAGGATACTGTTGCATAAAGATAGCATTTGGGGTAAAGGTTGAAAAACGAAAGGGTGGGGCACAATTATGCATGATCAACTGATTGCCTACAACTGTTATGTCTACATTTCTCAGCCTCGCCTTCAGAATGTGAACCATTGTTAGGTTAACTTCTCTTTTCACTTTGGAATTTCTCAGAAAGCATGGTGTTTTCACTTCTTTACTTCATCCGTCTACCATAATTCCAAATCAGAATGGTCTCCAGTGAGAAACTCACAACCCTGAGTTCTTTCTTCCTTTCCCCTTGGACTCTGGCCTGCATTAGGCAAGGTAGAAGCTTGCCTGTAGGAGCTTGCTCTCAAATCCAGGATGAGGGGGGACATCTCTTACAAGCTCTCACCAAGTCATTTACCAAAAGAAACTGTGTATCCATGTAGAACTCTCACAGAAACAGCTGATGGGTCTCTATAAAATGGCAGGAAATTCCAGACAACCTCTTTTTAAAAAATCAACAAACAAAATGAGCACTGCAACTTTGTGCCTAATCCCAGTTAAAATAAAAGACTTGAGGAGTCAGGCAGTAGTGGTTCACACCTGTTCTCTTAGCTACTAAGGAGACTGAGATCTAAGGATCACGGTTCAAATCCAGCCTGAGCAGGAAAGTCCATGAGACTCTTATCTCCAAATAACCACCCAAAATCCAGAAGTGGAGGTCTGACTGAAGTAGTAGGGCACCAACTTTGAGCACAAAAGCTAAGGGATGATGCACTGTCCCCAAGGTTTGAGACAGAGCAGAGCCACTGCTGTCTCTGGGAAAGCTGTTTCTAACTGCACATTGCATTCTGCTTCAAACTACATTGATGCTGCTTCTAACTGCAAGCTTTGCATAGTGTCTCTCTCTGCTCTCTCAGTGTTTCTTAGTGCAAACTGAAGGTCAGGGCTCAGGCACAGAGCCAAGCACTTCTCTTCATAGCCTTCTGCTGTTCCCTGCCTTAGGGATTTCCATATATGGTGCAAGCCAAGCTCCAGTTGGACTGTGATGAACCGCACTGTTCTGGGGGCCCAACTGTGCTGAAATCTTGGCCAGATAAAATGCCAGGCTGATGCCAAGAGTCTTTAGAATTCACTTGTATATCTGGCTCAATAGTGGTCAGCTGCCAAGTACCAATTGAGTGGAGGGAAGCAGGACAAGGTCCACCTGACCACTGCTTCAGGAGGATGAAGAGAAAGGGCATGTGCAGTCTGCTGTTTCCCAATGAATTTCACCTCACTCACAAATTGAAGATCATGAGAATTCAACATTAAATTATTTCATCCATATATCATGCAAAATCCCTATGTGGTGGCACAGGCCTATAATCTCAGCACTCAGGATGCAGGGGCAAGAAGATCATGAGTTTGAGACCATCCCAGGTACATCATGAATTTGAGGCTAGCCTGAACTACATAGCGAGATTCTGTCTCAAAACAAGCAACAAAAAAACAAATACCGTACAGAATGTAAAGTGAGCAAATGAAGGTTTACTTGGGTACTGAGTGAAACACAAGCCTTGAACCTCAGTAAGTCATTCAACAAACACTGTCTAAACCCTTAATACTAGGCATCATCCTCTCTGATAGATACACACCCAAGACTTCCTTCAACCTGAGATTAACGTCATATCTTGACAAATTCTTTTCCACTTGCCCATCATTAGCAACCTAAGTCCTTCTCCTGTTCACTATATCAGTAAGCAGTAAAAACATGCACATCTTATGTGCTGGCTCTTTCCTATAGAAAGCTCACCTACAGGATGAAGGGGTCTTTTCTGTGGAATTTGCTCTCAGTAGGGATACTATTAATGAATTTTTTGAGCTGTGACTCCCGGCAGACATTGAACCTAATTGAAACATCCCAAAGCCTGCAGTGCCCAGTCTAGTCAGGAACATCTCTCCAATCTGCTCAAGGGATAGTCATTTGTGAATCTACACAATGAACATATGAACATAATTTAGTAGGGTAAAACCTGCCAAGAGTCATGATAGCCAGTATCAGACAGCTCTTAGGAAGATGTTGATGTTCCCTTTTAGATTCTGCCTCCTTACTTTGCAGGGAATCAAGTTTCCACAGCCTGTGGCCATGAGCTCTTGCAGTCCAGTGATTTATTTCTGCCAGGCAGAGTCAGGGCAACCAGCTGGTAAAACCATTGAGAAAGTACTAAGCTGACTCTTGTGACATGAAGTGTCTTAAGACTTATAAACAAGTTTATGGACCTCTGTGGAAATCTGAGTCATTTTTCTTATCATCCATATAAAGACTGTAAGGCAAACAGATGAATAACATAGAGTTTGTTATTTAGCAAATAAAAGACATCCAAGCTATGGTTATAAGCAAGAAAACCACTTCAGCTGGTGAGGGTGGAGGAAAGAAGACTTCAGATTATCCACAAGCATTTTAGAAACCCAGCCCAACGTTTGGGTTAACTTATCTTTCTTCAAAACAGTCGTAATAACTAAATATTCAGAGCTCTCAAACAGTGCTATTTAAGGACAGCCTCTTGGGAGCTGCCTGGATTTTTTAATCTTCTAGAAAAGCTATATGCATATTTTTCTATACTTTTTTGCAGTGTAGAGGATAGAACCCAAGACTTCACAAATGCCAGGCAAGCACAGCCCACCTACATATGTTTAAATACTCAGACCTGAAGATTATCCAGGGTGCTTCCTACAAGTTCATGCAAATGCTATTCAAAGAGGGAAAAATTCCATGAAATGTGTACAGCTACATTGGCTCTGGTTGCAATGCCTCCCAGAAGTAAATTCCCAGTTGGGCTGTGGAGGCTGGGTAGAATGTACCTGGGTACAGACTGGTGGGAAAAAAGAGTAAACATTGTGTGTAGGCTTAAAGCTGGAGTGTGGGGAGCAATTTGGCATCCATCTCAAAAGCTCACTACTAAAAGCTGTCTTCACCCTTGCATAGTAAAATGCTTTCATCTCTGGGTTTAGAACCTTGGGTCTACTTGATTTTCACTGTACTTGGCTCCAGCCTCAGAGCTAGCTATGTTGGCACAAGCATGCCATAAATTCTAAATACTGTGTCTCAGGTCAAGCTATTGCCGCTGATCATAAAGCTGTTTCTGCCTCATCTCCATCATTCTGCCTGCTATTTGGCTCCCAGTTCCAGTGTGGCTAGAGGAACTTCTGACATGCTGGGATATGCTAAGCCCAAACTAAAAATGGATTTCTGCAAAAACTTAAGGGTGCTGTAACTCTGGGTTAGTCCCAAATTCAATTTTATCTATAAAATAAGAGAATGACTATTTTGTGGGTTCTGGTAATTAGTATATTCCTGAGAAACAGAACCAACAAGAAAGAGGGATTGAGTGAGATATAGACAGAGAGATAGACAGATATAGACCTAGATAGATACATTTTAGATATATATGGAGAGAGAGAGAGAGTGAGAGAGAGAGAGAGAGAGAAGCAGACAGACAGAACCAGAAACAGAGAGAAAGAGAGAGAATTGACTTACATAATATAAAGGCTGAAAATGCCCAAGATCTGCAGTTGGCAAAATGAGGGAGATCCATGAGGGTTGATAGTGCACTTCCAGGCCTACAACTCCCTGGAAACCAAAAGTTCTAGTTCAAAAGTAGTAGACTTAAGACCCAAAGTGAGACCAAGTCTGAAGGACATGGAAAAGCCAGATACACAGCTCAAGCAGACTAGAGTGTCAACTTTTATGTTCTATTCAGGCCTTCAAGTGATAGATGAGGCCTATCGTACTAGAAAGACAATCTGTATTATTCACCTTATCAATTTAGTAAATGTTCACCTTATCCAAAAACACCCTTACAAATACACCAAATAATGTTTAGCCAAACATCTGGGCACCCCATGGACCAGCCAAGTCAACATATAAAATGAACTCAGTTGTTTTGAGTATCTATCAAGTAAATAATTATCCATCTATTGGCATATTACATCTGACAGTATAAATTAATCAAGTGGAGAACTGGGTTGAAAGGGAACTTCTTGCCTTTCTACTGTGTTACTTTGCACCAGTGGATGCTCAAAAATCAATGTTTATTCAATTCAATAGATTTTTGCTCATAACATGAAAAAAATTAGTTTGAGTACGGCAGAGAAATGACAACTTATATATTTTGGGGGGGGGGGATGGGTCAGGTCGTGGGGCCTGAACTCTGGGCCTGGGTGCTGTCCCCCAGCTCTTCAGCTCAAGGCTAGCGCTCTACCACTTGAGCCACAGCGCCACTTCCAGCTTTTTTCTTTTTGCTTATGTGGTGCTGAGGAATTGAACCCAGGGCCTCAGACATACAAGGCAAGCACTCTACCACTGAGCCACCTTCCCAGCCCTGACAACTTATATTTTTGAAAATAGAACATCTGGTCATAAAGGAAATGCAAATCAAAACAACAGGGAGAATCCACCTAACCCCAGTTATAATGGCCACTATCAGTAAAACAAACAACAACAAATGCTGGTGAAGATGCAGCCAAAAGGGAAATCTAATACATTGTTGGTGGAAATATAAGTGTACTCATCCATTCTGGAGGTTCCTCAAACAATTATGACCTAGCAATTCCACTCCTGAGCATTTATCCAATAGAATACAAACAAGGTTACAGTAAAGCCACCAGCACAACCATGTTTACTGCAACACTATTCATGCTAGCCAAGATACAGAATCAACCCAGATGCACTTCAATTGATGAATGGATGGAGAAAATGTGGTATATACACAATGGAATTCACACTTATCCATCAGAAGGAATCATAGTGTACCATTCTTAAAGAAATGGAAAGACTTTGAAAAAAAATTATATTAAGTGAAGTAAGCCAGACCCAGAGAAACAAAGGTTTCATTGTTTCCCTCATTTGTGGTAAATAAAATGTATCTATCTATCTATCTATCTATCTATCTAGTATATTTAGTATATACATAGTATATAGAGAATACATATATAGTATGCAAATAGTTACAAATGAAATGACTGGAGTATAATAGACTTTATAGAGAGCTCAAATAGTGTAATTTTGTTTTAAAAGACTAGATAAGTACCCAGCAAAAGCAGCACTAGGAAATGAGTACTTGCAATAGGGGCAGTAGGGCCAAGAGGCGAGGAGGAGATGAATGAAAGGGGGAATGCAGTCAAGAATTCATTGTATATGCCTTAAAACTAAGAGAAGTAAGGTAAGAAGTGGGTCGAAGAGACACTAATCAAGATGCATTGTGATCATGAACTACATGGTTAAATGGCACCTCCTTTGTATAACTACCTAAAGATAATAAAAACAAATAAAAGAACTTGAATCAATGATAATAGGAGAAAAACAAAGGAGGGGGCAACAACGCTCGACAAGAAATGCACTCATTACCTGTAACTGTAACCCCTCTGTACGCCATCTTTACAAGAAAATTTTTACAATTAAAAAAAACAAAAAAAGAACTTGAAGTTGGTGTGCAAGGGCTGATGCCTGCAGAGGGTATGAGATTATGAGGCCAGTGATTAACACTTTCGTGCTACCAACATAAATATAAGGAGTCAAGGAACTTCTTCAAACTACATGTCATAAAAAGTAGACTGCATGTCTCCATGTACAGGAACCTGTGTACAGCTAGTTATTACCTGTCAAAACTTTCCTTCAAAGCTAATTTGAAGAAATCAACTCAAGAACATACCCTGTTGTTCATTGTTCTAATCATATGACAATCCACGAAGAACATACGGGTATTCTCTAGTTTTCCATTTTTCCTAGCTGTAACCAAGGCAAGACTTTAATATAAAGGCATATGTCCAATGTCCCTAACACACCTCTGGGATTCTTCTTATTGAAATAATTCTAAATAAAATCCAGTCTTCATGCATTGCTGCAGTGAACAACAACCATGGTGAGACCATTCAGAAGCCAGGAAACCACTAAGTGTCTAAACTTGAAGTCCAAGCCACATGAGTGCTGGCTGCCCCCACTTTCCCTTCCCTCCCTCCTTCCTTTGGCCCAGCAGCTGTCTGACCTGCTGCTATGCCTCAGAGAATCTCAAGAGAACCATTTCTCTACAGGTGATTAAGCACACTTTACCTGTGCTAAATCAAGAAGACACTGCCAATAGTCACACACAGTGAATGAATGTATTTGGCAACTTCTTATTATCAAATGTCATGTAATAGTCTGATTCCCCTTGAGAAACTATAATTATGGCCAGTGCTACTGGGCTGTGATTTTTCTCACAGTGAAAATTTATAGTCCCTTGAGGTATGCAAGAAAATATTTTCTTTCTAACCAAGAAGGATATCCTTTCATGTGAAGGAAGGTAGTTGGTCCAAAGCAAAAGTTCAAGGTAAGTAGAAGTATTTTGTCAAATACATAGTCCAGTTGGTCTCCAGAACAGAAATGGGCTATTCCTTGCCTACAAGCTTTGTAACACAACCCATCTTGGTGAAAGGTGAGTTAAATAAGTTTCTTACACCAAATTCTAGCTCTCATAGATAAATTGTTCATTCTTCTGGATGGAAATACTGTTGAAAGAGTTTTAGGTGGCAGGGGACTTCTGATTTGGGGCTCAACAGGTAAGGAGTTCAGAAGTTGCCACTCCAACATGTAACTAGCAAAAAAGTTAAATAAATTTAAAATCAACAACTTCTCTTAGCTCCATCAGAAATTGGAGATCATGAAAAACTACCTTCCCTAAAACTGGAGAGCCAGATAAGCACATTCAGAAACTCTCAAAGGACCTACTACTAGGGTAGAAAAGCTACACCGTAACTGATGAATTGCTGGAGGTTCTCAGTGGAAAAGTTTAAATATTAAAAGCTCTGGATGGCCTAGTATTTTAGGGAAGAGGAGCAACACTTTTGTAAGTTTTACCTCTAGGAGCCCTGACATTTTCTCATGGTAAAGGTAGGAGAAAAGACTTCCTTTGGATGGACAGAGGGAAATAGGATGAGAGAAGAAGAAAAGAGCCTGGATATGGAGTCAGAGCAAAGCTCCCTCTCTCCATAGTTCTGCATTCCTTATCATATCCTTGAGTAGTCATACATGTGACCCCTGGGCATTGCTTCATGGCCCATTGTCTTGAGAAGACTTGCACCTGAACAGAAGATAGATTGGACCCCCAAGATGTGCATCAGAACTGGCACTCAGAGAAGCTAAACAACCCTTGAACAGCTTGTGCAGGCTGCATGGAGCTTCTGGTTGGATCTGGGGACTAATATGGCTCATGAAGTGTCCAGTGATCTCAAGAGTTATGTAGCTTTCTTCTAAAGATGCATTAATTAACCCTTGCACTATCTCACCAAGGAGGTGACTGTCCATAGGGAACCCTGTAATCTAGCAGAATCTCTGATTATAATTTTCTCCAAATTCTTTACTTCTTTGTCCATCAACTCATTCTTCAAAACCAATGAGACAAAGAACCCAATCCAGCTGGGAACCAATGACTCATACCTGTAATCCTAGCCCTCAGGAGGCTGAGATATATGGATCACAGTTCAAAGCCAGCCCAGTCTGAAAAGTACTTGTGAGACTTTTATCGCCAATTAACCACTCAAAAACTGGAAGTTGGAACTGTGTGTGGCTCAAAGTGGTGGAGTGCTAGCCTTGAGCAAAAGAGCTCTGGGAAAGCAGCTAAGCCCTGAGTTCAAGCCCCACAATTGCAAAAAAAAGAAAGAAAGAACCCAATCTAAGTGTTGCAATTTTTCAGTATTATGAATCCTTTGCTTTTTTATTTTTTATTTTTGTTGGTCATGAGCCTTGAACTCTGGGCCTGGGAGCTCTCCCTGAGCTCTTCAGCTCAAGGCCAGCGCTCTACCACTTGAGCCACAGCACCACTTCCAGTTTTCTGGTAGTTTATTGGAGATAAGAGTCTCACAGACTTTCTTGCCTGCGCTGGCTTTGAACTATGATCTTCAGATCTCAGTCTTCTGAGTAGTTAGGATTACAGGCGTGAGTGACTAGCACCCGGCCATCCTTTACTTTTTAATAATGCTTGAATACAAGAGAGACTTTAACAAAGACTATAACTCTGTTGGAGTTTTTTCTGGAACTAATCAACTTGGGGAGGAGATACTCAACTCCAGCCTATTCTAGTCTAAATGATTCACCTAAATAGTAGAGAGCAAAACCAAGACTGAAAAGGACTTATGAAAATCAGTATGGACATAGGCTCACCAAAGAATGAGACCTAATGACCACCAAGGACTTCAGATCTCAAGGATCGGTCCTGTTCCCTCACACTTCACTACCAAGTCATCAGTTTACTTCTGTGGAGGCTGAAAGCCACAACTGAAACAAATGCTTATCTCAGACACTATTTAGAAAGAAGTCTCCAGGGAAGCCCAAAGAAAACAGGGAAAACAAAAATGAGGACACTAGAGAAAAGTTTACCCTGTAGCATAAACAACCACAGCAAACAAAAATGCTCATCAACCCCTAACTGGATAAAAGGACTAACTATTAAAGGACTATTTCTCTCATACCATTTTTGTGTCCAATTTAAAATGTCCAGCTTTCGATATATTTTTTCAGATTTTTCTAAAATAATGCATACTAAAGGATAAAACACAGATTAAGGAAATAGAACAAAATAAGAGCTAGACTTAAATTTGGCAAACATGTTGGAATTAGCAGACAAAGACCTGACCACATTTTGCCCAGGAACAAGGTTCAGAACAATAGTGGGCTTTTCATGTGAAATCATATGAGCAAGAAGAAAATGGAATAAAATACTTAAAATCTTGAAAGGTAACAAACAGGTTCAACAACCTAAAATTCTGTATTTACATAAAAGAAAAACATTGAGGAAGAAGTAAATTATAGTAAATTCTATTGTTAACAAGTTTATTCAATATGATAACATTATATTTGACTATAGCTTGTAGATAAGTGAAAAGTGATAGAAATGCTGTAATGTATACAGAGAGGAAGCACACTGTGATAAATTAATTGAACTGCTCAGGAAGTAGTATGGTATTTTTTAAGGCCTAGGATCAGTTGTAAATGCAAGCTACTATCTCAAGACTAAAAAAAAGAAAACTAGTGTAACTAATATATTAGGAGAGAAAATACAATCATACTGAATGCTAAGTTACAATCAGAAGGAGTCAAATATAAAATGAAGCAAAGTACAAAGACAATGAAAGAAAAGAATCAATTCCATTAAGCATCAGTGGGCTAATCACGCTAATTAAAAGGCCAACTGACAAAGTAGATCATAAAATAGTATCCAACTCTATGACGTCTACAAGAAACCTACCTTAAATATACTACACAAATTGTCTATAAATGAAGAAGTGGAAAAGATATTTCATGACAACACAAAACTGTTTATTTCTGGCTATTCTACTTCTAAGTTAAAAAGACTCTTGTCAGACCTATCTTAGTTTATGAACAAACCTGCCAAATTCAAATGAACTGAGATTGTAACAGGCAACTCCAGACTAATGGTTATTTTGATTCCCAGGTTAAGCTTTAGGTCTATACTCAGTATCATGCCAACAACAACTTTTGGAAAAGCAGAAAATTCTCCACTGGGCATATCAAGAAAGTTCATGTTCTTATTTCAACAAACAGATGGTAAACCACACACTTAAACTCATAATGTGTTTATTTGGATTTGTTTTTTAGGTGCCAATCCTAGTGCTTGAACTCAGGACCTATTGTTCTTGAGCTTTTTTGCCCAAGACTAGCACTCTCCCACTTGAGCCATAGCCTCACTTCTGGCTTTTTAGTGATTAATTGGAGACAAGAGTTTCACAAACTTCCTGCTCAGACAAGCTCTGAACCATAATACTCAGATCTCAGCCTCCTGAGTACTTTAGGATTATAAGCAAGGTTGTTATATTATATTATCATTTTATATTTGTTACATATTATTTATATATTATATTGCAATGTATTATATTACTGGTATACATATATATATATATATATATATACATATATATATATATATATATATTACCAGTGCCAGGTTGGATTTAAGGGTTTTGTGTTTTTTTTTTAATTTAATTTTATTTTATTTGTGAACATACTGTACAGAGGGGTTACAATTACATGGGCAGGATAATGCATACATTTCTTACCAAGCATTGCAGCCTCCTCCTTTGTTTACCCTTCACCTCTTGGATTTAAGGGTTTTGCTTGTTACATTTTCTGAGCTTTTTTTCAGTGTATTTGTCCAATCATGCTTGGTTATAATAAATTGAGATCTTGCATGAAATAGTAGGCTTACATTTATCTTATAGAAATTTTGGATATTAACTCAGCACTACAGGGCTACAATGCTAAATGAAAGATTGTTTAAATAGGTAAAAACTAACCAAGCCTTCCAACTTCACTCATATAGGATAGATTGACTTAAGTTTATGTAAGAGGAAAACACTGCACAATGAAATCTAGTTCTAACTGAAGAGAATTTAAAGAGACATCTTTGTTTCTTGATTGATTGATGAGGACATTCTCTTAGAACTTCCCTTTGACTTAACCTTAGACAAATACCACTAACAAACCAAAATGAGACTGAGGGGCTTTATGAAGTTGTATGATAAATTGTGCTGGGAATAGTAAATAGCCCACTAAAGCTGCAAAGCTGGAGAGACTTTAGTGCTAAGAGACTAGGGTCCTTTTGTTATGGTTCAAGTTCTTTCTGGTACCAGAGGGACTATTTACATGCAGTGTGATGGAATTACTCTTAAAGTTCTAATCCCATTTGCACCTTGAAATTTGGCTCATCAATAAGAAGCATGGAAAATATTATCCACTGTTTTTGTGCTCAGAAGGCCAATTATTATGGGATACCAAATTCTTGAAACTCCCCAAATGGAAATGGAAGGCCTTAGTAGGATATGAGGCATTGTTCTTACAGGCATTGCATGTAAAAAGTGAACATAACAGCTGACTAATCAGTTGTTTGCATGCAAACTGTCCCCTCATGACTGACAGTGATCACAAATGGTGACTTATAGTTCTGGCAAATGGAAAATTATTGACATTTCTCCTCAAACATTTAGACCACAATAGAAATGCTAGTCAAATACTTCAATTCATGAAAGATAATGTAAAACAGATGCTTACACCTCTGGAACTAAACATTCTTTTTTTTATTGTGAAAATACTGTAGAGAGGGGTTACAATTACATGAACAAGGTAATTAGTACATTTCTTATCAAGCATTGTAGCCTCCTCCTTTGTTTCCCCTTCCTATCCCATCCTTCCCCCCGCCCCCCCCCCCACCCAACCTTCCTCCCCCCCTCCCACTAAAGTTGTAAAGTTCGTTTTTGACATAACAACTTGTACGTCTCATTGTTGCAATGGGTCCACCAGTATCCCTATTTAAACGATTTGTTTTTCCCTTCCCCTCCACAAATTATACAAACATCAAATACTGTGAAAGCAGGGGTTATACCGTGGGGGAGGGACATACAAAGCAACAAAGAAATAATCCTATAAATGTGTCAGAAACAATCGCATGAAAGAAAAAAAAAACATTTGAATACATATCTTAGGGTTCATTTCCCTAGCATCAACTTATCTGACCTTTTCTGCTTGACTCAAGACATATACACAATAAATCAAAGAAAGGTTGGACAAATGGGATTGCATGAAATTGCAGAGCTTCTGCATGGCAAAGGACATAGCTAGCAAGATCAATAGAAGATCTTCACTAGCCATACAACAGACAAGGGTCTCATATCTAAAATATACCTGGAACTCAAAAAATTAAATCCTCCAACAACAAATCTTCAAAGAAACAACTGCCCAATAAATAAGTAGGCTAAAGACTTGTAGAGAAACTTCTCTGAAGAGGAAAGAAGGATGGCCAATAGACACAGGAAGAAATGCTCAACCTCTCTAGCCATAAAAGAAATGCAAATCAAAACATTGAGATACCACCTCACCCCAGTTAGAATGGCTAAAATCAAGAACTCTAATAACAACAGATGCTGGAGGGGATGTGGACAGAAGGGAACCTTACTGCATTGTTGGTGGGAATGTAAACTTGTTCAACCACTTTGGAAAGTAGTATGGAGGTTCCTCAAACGACTCCACATAGAGCTCCCCTATACCCAGCAATCCCACTTTTGGGCATTTACCCAAATGTTCACCAACAAGACCACACTAAAGCTATCAGCACGACTATGTTTATTGCAGTTTTATTTACCATAGCTAAGATATGGAACCAACTCAGATGCCCCTCAGTAGATGAATGGATCAAGAAAATGTGGTATATATACACAATGGAATTCTATGCCTCCATCAGAAAGAATGACATTGCCCCATTTGTTAGGAAATGGAAAGACTTGGAAAAAATTATATTAAGTGAAGTAAGCCAAGCCCAAAGAAACATAGGTCCCATGGTTTCCCTTATTTGCAAAAACATTCATTTTTGATCACTGATGAGTTAATCATAAATTTAATGGAAAATACAAGCAAATATTTAGCCTTTTCTGCATGACTATCAAGACTTGTAAAAAAAAAAAAAAAGTAAACAATGCTATTTTCTAGTCCCAACAAGTTGAGAAATTCTTAGAAATGTTGAGCCTTAGGAATACAAAGCAAGAAAACTGACAACCTTAACAATATTCTCAGACTTTGGTATGTAATATTTTGAAAATAAATTGCATCCCTTGCCCCCCCAACAAAAACCCATCATATTCAATATAATTCCAGTTTTGTTACTGTGTCTTGTTCAATGCTCTGGCATTGGTCTGCATTTGTAGCTACAACCCTCAGTGTTTCTACATGTAGCTGCAAGCATCTACTGCTTCATTTCCTCATCTAGTATGGCTATACCTGAGATATCTCATTTTTATCTCTACAAAGGCCCAAAGAAACCTTCATTTTTACTAAGGTACTTGCTCAAGGAAGTCCATAATTTTCTTTAAGGAGCAAAAGCCAAGAAATGATCTCTTACCCTCTGGTCATTTCTAACACTACTGCAAACATCATTTTCTACAGGACGGCTGTGAGTCTGGGGCTTTTAATATAACTGTTCTCTATGCTGATTATCTCCATGAAAGCCCATAAATACTTCAAATAATATATTCAGATGATAAATCAGTTAAATTTACTTTGCAATTTGTCATCAACCCTTGTTAGAAACCAGTTCTTATACTTATATTCCATAGGTTAACCAATCTATAATGAATACCCTCGATCCATTTAGAAAAAAAATGCATTTTCTGAGCCATTAGCATCATGCATTTGTGCTGTTGGTCTAATTGACCAGTTTGGCAAGCTTCTGCTTGGTCCTGGACACAAATTCCTGTGATCTATCCCAGATGTACTGACGGAGAGACTCTGGAGGTTGGTCCACCATTCTGGGGCTTACAAAAGCTCTCAGATTTTTTTTAGGCCTGTTAAATGAAAAAAAAAAACTTTATTACTTTCAATGTGTATCCACTGAAGTGTCTGTTTAGTTAGCTACTGGCCAGCCAATGATTAAATAAGAGATTTTTCTTAAGTGAGAGACTTTGTGTATGCTCTGGGATATGCCATCAATGCTTTGGCATAATCAGAGTTTACAACTCTGATTTAGCCACAGTTCCTGCTTATGCTGAGCCTTATGGATACCAGAGGTAAGAAACTTAGATTTTTTTTTTCAGCCAGATACAGTGGTAAACGCCTATAATCCTGAAAACTGGTTTGTAGGCCCCAGGCCCAAACTCCAGGAGTTCCACATATCAGATCCAGCCACTCAACCCTATATACCAAATAAAGAGCCATAATGAGAGACCAAGAAAGAGTTTTTAGATGGCAGGCATGGAAAGGCATAATGTCAGTACATTTTAAGCTATCTTCAACTCCCTTCAAGGGAAGCTATTTGTCTTTTTTTTTTTATCGGTCATGGAGCTTGAACTCCGGGCCTGGGCTCTGTCCCTGAGCTCTTCAGCTCAAGGCTAATGCTCTACCACTTGAGCCACAGCCCCACTCCCAATTTTCTAATGGTTTATGGGCGATAAGAGTCTCATGGACTTTCTTACCCGGGCTGGCTTTGAACCATGATCCTCAGATCTCAGCCTCCAGAGTATCTAGGATTACAGGTGTGAGCCACCTTAGGTTAATTAGGAAGAATTGGGAACCAAACATGTGTAGTTAAAAAGACCCACTTCACAGGTGTGGCTTTGTTGACCATTATTTCAAGTCTTTGTCTCTGAGTCTCTGAAGAAGTTGTCATCACTGGAGGTGAGCAGGAAAGACTAAGTCATGGTTTCCTGGAGGGTGGCCTGTAGCTTTTGCCTATTCTCTTCCTTGGGAGTAGTTTCTTTCACGTTTTGCCACAAGATGATTAATAAAAGGTTTTGCAGGTCTAAAAGGCAATTTGCCTTTTGTCCAAGTAGTTTATCATTGAATTTATTCTTTCTGGAGCCCAACGTGTTTGAAAAGTGACTGTAGGAGAGAAGGCTCAGAACAAAGAGAATAGTGTAGGGGCTGGGTACTTTTTAGTTGGTGTCTTTAGGTGTCTTTAGGGTGTCTTTAGGGGCTGGTACTTTTTAGTTGGTGTCTTTAGGAGTCTTTAGGGTGTCTTTAGGGGCTGGTACTTTTTAGTTGGTGTCTTTAGGTGTCTTTAGGGTGTCTTTAGGGGCTGGGTGTTTTTAGTTCCATGGCCCAAGTCAGAAATCAATATTTCTAGAAAATAAAGCAATTTTTAAAAGTACCTCTTACAAGTCTAGCTACTTCAGAAGTTAATGCTGAAGGAATTTTGATTTGAGGCTAGTCAAGGCCAAAGCTTTATGAGACTTCATCTGAACAATAAAAAGCTGGTGCACTAGCAAGTACCTATCATCCTAGCTAAGGAGGAAGCATAAACAGAAAAATTATGGTTCTGTCCACTCAACAAAAGACAATACCCTATTTAAAAAGTATTGAGATCCCAGTACCAGTGGCTCATGCCTATAATCCTAGCTACTCAAGAGGCTGAGATCTGAGGATCACGGTTCAAAGCCAGCCCAGGCAGGAAAGTCTGTGAGACTCTTATCTCCAATATACCACCAGAAAACCAGAAGTGGTGCTATGGCTCAAGTGGTAAAGTGCTCGCCTTGAGCTGAAGAGCTCAGGGACAGCACCCAGACCCAGAATCCAAGCCCTACGACTGACAAAAAAAAAAAAAGAAGTCTTGAGAGCAAAAAGTACTGAAAGTGTGGCTCAAGTAGGAGATCAACTGCCTAGTAAGAGCAAGGTCCTGAGTTCAAACCCCAGTAGTGCAGAAGAAAAGAGAAAAGAAATGAAATTCAAACTTTAAGTGCTGGGCCTATAACACCAGCAATTCAGGAGGCAGAGAGTAAGAGAATCTTGATTCCAAGATATAGCTGGGAAAAGTTAGAAAGACCCCCATCTCAACCGACAAGCCAAGTATGGTAGTGTTCATCTGTAATTCAACTACATGGTGGGAAGCATAGACAGGTAAGTCAAGACCAGTTCGTTATAAAAACACAGGAGCCTATCTGGAAAATAAAGCAAGAAAAGAAGAAAAAAATTCAAATGTGGTTGTAACCTCTCTATACAGTATTTTCACACACACACACAAAAAAAACTTATTAAGTGGGCTGGGAAGGTGGCTCAGTGGTAGAACACTTGCCTTGCATGCTCAAGGCCCTGGGTTTGATTCCTCAGCACCACATAAGCAGAAAAAAAAAGCCAGAAGTGGTGCTGTGGCTCAAGTGGTAGAGTGCTAGCCTTGAGCTGAAGAGCTGAGGGACAGTGCCCAGGCCCAGAGTTCAGACCCCACAACCAGCCCAAAAAAAAAAAAAAACTCATTAAAAAAAAACAAATTCAAATTTCTCAGGTCTTTCTAAGTATTCGCACAATTCTTGATTATGTGCCCGGCTCTACATGCATGTGGCCTTCTGGATTCTCAAAAGTATGTTGGTGCTTTTCCAAACCCTTTACAGTCAACATCATTTCTCAATTTTAAATTTTGTTGGTCAAGTTTCCTGTTTACCTCAATTGGTAATGGCAGCTCAGGCAGTGCAATGTTAAATTATTGCTGCTGATTGTTTTTGGTAAATACTCCAGTGGAAGTGTTGTGCAAAATAACAAGCTCTGATTTAGGCCCCCAACGACAAGCCTGTAATAAAAAACTTCCAGGGAATTGACAGAAAGGTCAAACAATAACTATTGTATAAAAACTTGGGTTTTTGGTAGAACACCAATTCCAATCTACCCCTCCTGGTGCAAGAATGATATTTCTCATTATTGTCATGATGTGAGGCAATTGCTTTACAAGACCAACATGAATTTGAAAACAAGACAGAAAGTTTGTTGTTGTTCTGAGACTTGGATGTTTTTCTTAAGAATTTCTCAGATTGGTGCAAGATTTGACCGATTTGTAGAACTTGAAAACCACTCATTCTGACAGATTTTTGATGATTTTTCTCATACTTTGATGAAGGAGTGGATGATCAGCTCTTGGTTTTGCCATTTTGGAAGTATTCTCCCATGGGGGAAAAAATCTTAAAACAACAAAACAAATGAAGATATGTAGTATATCATTCATTGAAAGATTCAATTTTTTTCTTTTTTTCAACAGAGGATTTTTAAAAAAGTTATTGTAAAGGTGATGTACAGAAGGGTTACAGTAACATTAGTCAGGTAAAAAGTACATTTCTTTTGGAACAGTGTCACCTCGTTCCTCGGTCTCTCCTAGTTTTTCCCTCTCATAACCAACCCACAAGTTGTATAGTTCATTTTCAACGTGTCTCCTAAGTACCATTGCTGCATTTGCTCCCACTTTGTCCCACTCTTTCTGTGCTCCCCCCTACCCTCCAAGGATGGGCAAACTTACAAACAAAGGTAAAGGAAACATAACCAGCAACAAAGGAAAAAACCTCTTGTTTCCATTTCAAAAAATATTATTTTATATGATCATGTGCACATAGCTACTGAGCCTCTGTGGTCTTCCCCTACAAATATCCTTCTTTGATCTCATCTAAAGCTGTATTCTCTTTTTGTTTAAGTTGTATTCTTACTCTAAAGTTTACGTAGAAATATAGAAGACTCAAAATATCCAAAGCAATCTTGAGGAAGACATTAAAGGGCACAAATGAACTAAATTCAAGGAAAATTACTAATCTATTGTGATCAAAATACTATGGTATTAGCAGAAGAATCAACAAGTAGGTCAAAGAAAATGAAAACTATCCAAGAAATATGACCACACTTAGTGATAATTTAATTTTTGACAAAGGAAAACAACATTCTTTTCAATAAGTTGTGCTATAACTATTCAACAGTCATCTAGAGAACAAGTGAAACTTGACCGCTGTCTCACACCACACAGAAAAGTTAATTTCAGATGGATTATACAACCTAATTTAAAAGTTACAACTGTAATTCATCTAGATGAAAATGTAAGATAGTGGCTTTACAATTGGTGATAAGAAGGAGTACATTTGAGGCAGAAAAATAGAATTCAATAACCATGCAAGATAAATTAGATTTCATCAAAACAAAAAAAATTCTCATTAAAATATACCATTAAGAACACTAATAGGCATGGTACAACTGAGAGAAATTATTTACAAAATCTGTGCCTCACAAAGAGCTCAGATCTAGAATTCCTAAATGCAAAAATGCAAAGATAGCCCAATAAAAATTCAGTAAATTGTTTGAATAAAGACTTTTTAAAGACAGCTTGGGAAATGGCAAGGAGAGAATGAAGGAATAGGAGCTTCTGATTCCCTCCACTGTCCCAGGTACCAAATCCATCATCTACTCATAGATCGCATCTCCCTGAGACAACATCAGAAACGAGTTAAAAGAGTCCTACAACATGGGGCAACTGTGAAGATTTTCACATCCAAGGAGTAGGAAAAGCTGTAGAACACACTCAGGAATAGATCTGCTCTGAGCACAATGCAATACAATTGGGAAGGAATTCCCAACATAAGAGCTTTTCCCTAAAGGCAGAAGAGTTTGGGACATCTGTGTAATGCCCTAACTCTAAGGTTCCCTGTTGTTTATTTCCCTAATTCTTTAACTCTGGGGAGCAAAGGATAATAAATATACATGAATCTCTCTAGACCACAGAAAATTTGGCAGTTGATGTGGGCATACAAGTACTTCTAAGGGCTTCATCCCTTGGGTTCAGTGCAGAGAATGAGCTAAACCTTAAAGACTTAAGTTTGTAGCTCAAGAGGTTTTCCAGAATATTCTTCCAACTGCTGCTTCTAGATGTTGAGGTTCCAACTAGCCTACAGAGTTTGGAGCCAGCTAGCAATAAACTTGCAGCAAGTTGAGCAGGACCAGTGCTGCCTGGAAGGAATTTGTCCACACACTCACCACCCCAAATTTCCCACTCAAACAACTGCTTCTCAATCCTCCTAGCTCTAAGAGTGGAAGACTTGAGTTTCTGTGAGTCACCCTAGATTACAGAACAAAGAGGTGGTTTCTGAATGGAAATAACTGAAGAGAATAGCTTCCAGTTTTTAATTGGAAGGGGTTTATAACACTCTCTTCCAATGGTTACTTGAAATCTAGGCTTATAACTAACTAGCTTTAGGTAAATAAGGGTCAGAACTCATGCAGATTTTCCAAGACTATTCCCCAGCTTACCCTCGTGATAAATCCAGATTTAGCCACTCTCCTAGGAATTTTCAAAAAAATTCCCACTGAAAACAATGCCGGTACAAGTGAAGAATTTTAAGAAAGAGAAAGTATTTTTGAATATTTTTATTATCTTTAAGTAGCTGTACAAAAAGTTGCCATTCACTGAAGCAGTTAATGAATATAGTGCATATTGATTAATGCCACCCCTTTTAACATTCACACCCACCCTGCCCAACCCATTCCTTCCTTTACTTAATTTTACGTGATAGATTGATTGCCATTAAACAAAGCAGTTTACATGTGTCAGATCTTCAATATCTTCACCCCCTACTTTGTCCCATTCCTTCCCTAATATTTCTCAATTCTGTGCTATATACAATACATTGTTGCCAGCGTTAGTTTTAAAGCACCAAAAAATGATAGATCTGAAGAATATGATAACTGAAATGTAACATGTAATAGGTTCAACAGCATACTAGGTCATGTAGAAAAAAAAGAACCAGTAAATTCTATGGGAGGTGAAAATATTTTATCCAATCTGAGGAGCAAAGGGAGAATAGAATGAAAAAAAAAAGATGAATCCAGAGCCTTATGAGATACCACCAGGCAATACAACATAGACATAGTGTTTGTGCCAAAAAGAGAAGAGATATTGAAAAGTACAGAAAACATTTTTTTAAAGGCTGGAAATTTCTTAAGCCTAAAGAAGGAAATGAGAATCTACTATCCAGGAAAGATATCCTGAAAGATACTAAATAAGATGACTCTAAAGATATCAACAGAGAAATACATCCTAATGGAAATTGTTTTTTCAAGTGCTTTTTATTGTAAAAACACTGTACAGAGGGGTTACAGTTACATGAGTAAGGTAATGGGTACATTTCCTGTGGAGCATTGTTATGTCCTCCTTTGTTTTTCCCCTACCATCCCTTCCCTCCACCTCCCCAACTCCTACCACCCCACCCCCAAGTTGTAAAGTTCATCTCCAACATAGCATCTTGTATATCGCATTGTTACAATGGGTCAACCTGTGTCCTTATTTCAGCATTTTGTTATTTCTCTTCCCCTCTCCAAATTATATGCAGGGCACCAGAATCAAATACAATGAAAACAAGGGTTATACCTTGGGGGAGAACATACAAAAGAAACAAAAAATCACATAGTACATTATAAATATGTTGAAAACAATTGCAAGAAGGAAAAAAAAACACTTGTGTCCTTATGTTAGGGTTCCTTACACTTAACATCATCTTATATGGTTATATGTACATGGCTTTTGACATTTCTGCTTGTCCTAGACATATACTAGTCATTGCAAATAAGGGTCCTATGTTTCTTTGGGCCTGGCTTACTTCACTTAATATAATTTTTTTACAAGTCTTTCCATTTCCTAACAAATGGGGCGATGTCATTCTTTCTGAAGGAGGTATAGAATTTATATAGATTATACATATATTTATATATATTTATATATATATAATTTATATATATATCTATATATATATTATATTATATATTATATTATATAATATATATATATATATATATATATATATATATATATATATATATATACCACATTTTCTTGACCCATTCATCTACTGAGGGGCATGGGGTTGGATCCATATCTTATAGCCTTGTTTGTGACTGTTTGGATAAATGACCAAAACTGGGATTGCTAGGTCATAAGGGAGCTCTATGTGGAGTCTTTTGAGGAACATCATACTGCCTTCCAAAGTGGTTGAACAAGTTTACACTCCCACCAACAATGCAGTAGGGTTCCCTTTTGGCCACATCCCCTCCAGCATCTGTTGTTATTAGATTTCTTGATGTTAGCCATTCTAACTGGGGTGAGGTAGTATCTCAATGTTTTTATTTTGTTTGCATTTCTTTTATTGGACATTCTTGTTTCCTCTTCAGAGAAGTTTCTTTAAGTCTTTAGCCCACTTCTTAATTGGCCAGTTGTTTTTTTTTTTTTTTTGAGGATTTGTTGTTGGGGGATTTAATTTTTTGAGTTCTAAATATATTTTCGATATGAGACCCTTGTCCGTTGTATTGCTAGTGAATATCTTCTCCCAATCCATGGGCTTTCTGTTGATCTTGCTAGCTATGTCCTTTGCCATGCAGAAGCTTTGTAGTTTCATGCAATCCTATTTGTCCAACCTTTCTTTGATTTGTTGTGTTTCTGGGTCTTTATTAAGAAAAGTTCAGCCTGTGCCAGTGAGCCATATAGTTTGTCCGATACCTTCCTGTAATGCTTTCATGGAGTCTGCTTTTATTTCGATCCATTTGGAGTTGAATCTGGTGCAGGGTGATATATATGGATCTAGCTTTAGTTTTCTACAAGTGTTTAACCAGTTTTGCCAGCCTCATTTACTGAAGAGACTTTCTTTCATTCTATATTTTTAGCTCTCTTATCAAAGATTAGGTGGCTATACATCTGTGGGTTCATTTCTGGGTCTTAGTTCTATTCCATTGGCCCTCAGGTCTGTTCTTGTGCCAGTACCAAGCTGTTTTGATGACTATGGCTTTGTAGTAGAGTTTGAAATATGGTATTGATATTCCTCCAGCACTGTTCTTTTTAGTAAGTATTGTTTTTCCTATTCAGGGTCTTTTATTGTTCCATATGAAATTTTGGATTGCTTCTTCTATTTCATTGAAGAATGAGGTGAAGATATTGATAGATATCACATTAAGTTTTCAATGTAGATGTCCTTCACTTCTTTTGTTAACGCCTAGGTATTTTATTTTTTGTGGGACTATTACAAAAGGAGTTGCTTTCCTGATTTCAGCTGCACTGTTTTCATTGTTGGCATACAGAAAAGCCATTGATTTCTGAGGGTTAATTTTATACCTTGCTACTTTGCCAAAGTTTCAAATCAGCTCCAGTAATTTGGGAGTGGAATCCATGGGATTCTTTAAAAACAAGATCATGTCATCTGCAAAGAGGGAGACTTTTAATTCATCTTTCTCTATTTGGATCCCCTTTATGTTTTCATCTTTTCTTATTGCTGTAGCTAGGCATTCTAATACTAATTTGAAGAGAAGTGGAGAGAGTGGACATCCTTGTCTCATTCCTGAGTTTAGAGAAAATGGCTTTAGCTTTTCACCATGAAACATAATGCTGGCTGTAGATTTGTCATACACAGCGTTAATTATATTTAGGATTCCTATTTTTTCCTGGGCCTTCATCATAAAAGGGTATAATGAAATTGTTAAAAGTTAAATTCAGACAATTTCGAAATTACCAAGAAAAATCATTTTGTTACCTATATGAGAAAATCTAAATGACCACCAATGGATTTTTTCAGCAGAAATGTAATGGGACAAAAGAGAGGGGATGATATATTCAAAACCCTAAAAAAAAGTAACTGCCAACCAAGAGCACTGTTCCCAGAAACATGGCACTCATAAATAAAGAGGAGACAGTTTTCTCAGATGCGCAAAAAACTAAAGGAGTTTATCACCACTACGCCTTTATGTTTAAAATGCTCAAAGTAATTCTTCAGACAAAAAGATAAACAAAGTAAGTAAAATAAAAAAAAACTCTGTGACAAAATATGTACATTATCTGGTCAAAGCATCAATACTATAGTGATGTAGGGCAAATAACTTTTACCTCTACTATACAGTTAAAATGACAAAACTATTCAACAGCAATGGATTCAATCATTTGTTACATGTCATACTTATTAAAAGTTGTAAATGGTGACACCAAAAATAAAACACCAGGGGTGTTCAAAAGAGGAAATGTACTCATCACCTTATGTAACTGTAACCCTCACCCATTCATCACCTTTACAATAAATAATAATAAATACATAAATAAAACAGTGGGTAGGGGAGTAAAAGTTAAGTTATTATGAGCTGAGCAAAATTAAGTTGTTATGGGCTTAGCAAAGTTAGCTGTGAAATGCTCTGTGTAAATCTCCAAACAACCTCAAAGCCAAAGCTTATAATAAATATCTAAAGGATTCAAATACCACTACTGAAAATCATAAAACCACAAAAGAACAAAGCAAGAAAGGAACAGGGGATCTATAAAATAAGTAACAAAGTGGTTCTAGTTAGTTCTCATCTATCAGTAATTATTTGGAGAGTAAGTAGATTGAGTCCTCCAATCTAATGGCATAGACTGGGGGAAATGGGGAAACAACTCCACTAACCAGAAGCAACACACCAGCAGCCACAGAAGATCTCGGTTCCCCAGGGTCTGCTGCAGGGTTGGTTTATCCAATTCCAGAAGTGTCTGAGTTCACACTTTCAGAGGTTAGAAGAACAGTGAAAGGTACCTTATCTTCATCAGGTCTTTCATGGGACCCCTGCTGGGACTGGGTCACCAGTTGTGAATTTGTCTAGAAGTTGCAGCCCGCTGGTAATGCTCCATCTTTTTTTTTTTGCCTTCTTTATTCTTTTTTGTTGTAAAAATAGTGTACAGAGGGGTTACAGTTACATGAGTAAGGTAATGAGTACATTTCCGGAGGAGCATTGTTACCTCCTCCTTTGTTTTTCCCCTCACTATCCCTTCCTTCCCACCTCCCTAACTTCCCCCTCCCCCCACCAAGTTGTAAAGTTTGTTTTCAACATACTGTCTTGTACATCTCATTGTTACAATGGGTCAACCTGTATCCTTGTTTCAGCATTTTGTTATTTCCTTCCCCTCCCCAAATTACAAAAAATGTATATACAAGATGCAGAGCACCTATGTCAAATACAGTGAAAACAGCGGTTATAAAAATGGGGGAAGACCCCCACATTGTAACCCCCGCTTTCACTATATTTGATGTCAGTATAACATGTGGAGGAGATGGGGACAAACAAGTCGTTTAAGGATTCAGGTGGACCTGTTGCAACAATGAGAAGTACAAAATGTCATGTCAAAACCAGCTTTACAATGTCGGTGGGGGGGGAGTGGGGGGGTATGATTGGGTGGGAGGGAGGGGGGAGGCTGGGAAGGGAGATGAAGGGTAAACAAAGGAGGAGGCTGCAATGCTTGGTAAGAAATGTATGCATTATCCTGCCCATGTAATTGTAACCCCTCTGTACAGTATGTTCTCAAATAAAATAAAATAAAATTAAAAAAAAAAAATGGGGGAAGACATACAAAAGAAACAAAAAAAAAAATCACATAGTACATTTTAAATACGTTAAAAACAAATACGTTAAAAACAATAGCAAGCAAGTAAAAACAAGTTGTACTCCATCTTTTATTTGCTCTCCTTTTCTTCTTACTTCCTTGAGCTGTAAGTCCAACTATGTGTGAGCTTCTGCCCTTAAGAAAATAGAGCTGGAAGTAAAGCAAATGTTGTTATTTTGTTTGTTTTCAAATACTTCACTTTGATTTACCTCTTTGGTGTTGGTTCAGTCATGTGGAGTACCTCTCTACGACTGTGGATTGTGGATTGAAATAGCTCTATAACCAACCAAAGAGAAATTGTTATGATATGGTAAAATTACAATACAATTACCCAGTAATATTCAGAACATGCAAAATGTTGTTATTATTATTTGATAGTATTTTTCTTGAAACATGTACTCATATATTGAAGAAGGAAAGAAAAATTTGCCTTGAAATATTAATAGTGAAAAGACACATATCGAACCACTTTTAGAAGTCTATATGCAATAGTCAAAAGCTGGAAAAAATCCAAAAGTAGAATAGTGATACATTTTGTATCAATTTTGTCATAAAATTAGATTTGTCAGATAAAATACAGGATGTCTATTTAATTTCACACAAAATATTTTTATTTTAGTATAAAACACATGTCACAAATAGTACAAGGGACATAGTTGTACTAAAATTATTATTTTTCTAAAATTCAAGTTTAGCAGCTCTCTTGGATTTATTTGCTAAAACAGTACATACAACATATGATGGAATTGCGTACAATCATGAAAACGAACTGTAAATATAATGAACAGCAATCAATTAGATAATGCTAAGCAAAGATGTGATTCCCTTTGCATAAAACAGTCAAAAATAAGGAATATTGTAAAAGTCAGAGAATAGTTTCAAAATGAGGAAAGTGAGGGCAGTGTTCTCAGGAAAGTATGCCTTGTCTCTCTGGATACTGGGAATATCTTTAACTATATGAGGGATGTAGCTGCACAAAGACTTTCACGTTGCTTTAAATTCCTGAGGTGAACAGAATTTCTTTCCTGTATTGGTTTCCTGTAAATAATATCATTCAATGAGCTGCCTTATGGGTAATATTGGTTATTTAGATCAAACTTTTTATTGTGCAGTTCTCTCTATTTTTTTTTATTTTAAATATCAGAATCAGACTAGCTTTTCTAGTGGCAATACTGTGTTTGACCATAAAACTTAGTTTTGGATGATCAGAAAACATCACATGTCACCAAGTTTAGTGGCTAATTCTTCCAAAATTAAGAGAGCAGAGAACATTTTTAATAAGTATTTTACAATTAATTTGTTTTTGAGCAACACATCTACTTGCTTTTTTCCCATATCCTCTGCAGAACTCAGTTTTGAGTGTTTAAGGGGGAAAAAAAAGCACAGTTTCTTATGTAAGCTTTTGGAAACAGACTATTGGTCAAAAATAGATTTTAAAGTGTGAGCAACCTGATTGAGCCCAGGTTGAGAGCCTGGAATATGGGCAAAAACAAGTTTGAAACCATTGCTGACTATAATCACCTTGGACAAGCTATTAAAGACCCAGAGTTTTAATTCTTTCACTTAAAATCATTTAAGCCTGAACTATAAGTAACATAGTCCAGAGAGCATTACACAGTAAGCCTTCAGCTAGTAACATAACCCTAAATTGATCTGAGTTTTCCAATAGAGGGCTTTTTCTCTGGCCTTGAACTTTTTTGAAACTTGCCTTTGTCTTTCTTTCGCCTCCTGTCAAGCAAGCCTGAGACTGACTTGCTGGCAATTTCTTTCCTTCTTGAATTTAGCAATAAAATACTCTCTGAAGATAGGAGGCTGATGAAATTATGTAAGTTAAGACGGTATCTTCCCAAGCCCTTTACTCATTACCAGAACAAGCTGGCAAGAGTACCTTATAAGCCAGACCAGCCTTTTAGTAAATTTCCTTGGGCAGTGACTGTGAAACCAGCCACCTAAACTACAGGATGCTTATCTTTTAGTGAAGTTGGATATCTTCTCTACCCACACCTAATTAAGTGGGCTGATTTCATTATCACACTGTGTGACTTGGCTGCCCTCCCAGATCTTTCTTCTTTGAGAATATGCTGGGAAGAAAAGGACAGGGATGTACATTGTTGCATTTCTCAAGCTCCCATGAAACAGTGAAAAGTCTGTGATGCTGGAGATGATTGCTATTGTATTTGATGTTAGCAAGCACTGCTAAAATGTGTAGGATGAGGCCTTTGGTACATCATACACAGGATGAGGCCTTTGGTACATCATACACCGTGTCATTGTGAGTACTAAGGATAAATGTCATCTGCTTGTATCTTTGCAAATGATGTTTTTCAGAGTAAGCAGTAACCTCACCAAGCAGTTACTATGTTTACAGAATTTGACACAATCCATCTGTTGAAAAGGGTTTTCTGTGTTTAGACTGATAAAATATAAAACAGTTGGTGAAGACTTAACAGACTCCATGGATCTTGATTTGGGGAGAGGGTCTGCTATGTTTTTTCCAAGCTATGCAATGACAAATCCTGTAGAAAAGTTTCCAGAGTCCTGCTAATTTTGCCAAATCCTGTGGAATGGAGAATCAGCCACAGTGTCAAGACTCTAATGCTGTCTCTGGCCACTATTTTTTTGGGGGGTTCAGTCGTGGGGCCTGAATTCTGGGCCTGGGTGCTGTCCCCCAGCTCTTCAGCTCAAGGCTAGCGCTCTACCACTTGAGCCACAGCACCACTTCCGACTTTTTTCTTTTTGCTTATGTGGTGCTGAGGAATCGAACCCAGGGCCTCAGGCATGCAAGGCAAGCGCTCTACCACTGAGCCACCTTCCCAGCCCCCTCTGGCCACTATTACCTAACCTTCTCATTAGCAATCAGACCCAATACATGGGCAGGTGCACTTGAACTCCAAGGCACACCAAGGCCTTTCCCCAGGCTGGCATCATTTTCTTACAGTTCAATTTGGTATCATATTAACAAAAAGAGTATCATTCAAAGCATCTTAGTTGAAGATTAATCCAACTGAGAAGCAATAGTGTTGGGGTATCCATACTCTGCCTCTCATCTATCCTTGGCTGAGAACTACATTTCAGAAATGGCATTAGTCAGTGCTTCCAGTGTACTCTGCATGTGGCAGCCAAGCTGGCTTCTGGAACTAGCACATAGAAGCATTGGAAGTTGATGGGAACAAAATAAAAGTAGTCCATTTCTGAAGGATGAATGTGGGCACCAACAATGTCTACCTTCCTGTATTTCCAATTTTATTTTCAAGAGATATTGACTGTACCCATACTGACTCAGTTCTGTTTAAGAGAATAGAATGGGCAAGAAGATGTAGTTTAAAAAGAGTTCAGACCTACAGACTTAAAAAGGAATCCTGATATAGTTAAATAATAATAATAATAAGGTGGCTTACTATTTGCTATTTTTCTTCAAGTTAAAAGAATCAGATGAGGATTTGGTAGGAGGTTCATAAAACCAATAAGTTATGAAGTCAGAATTCAAATGTAAGCACATCTGATAGAAGAATCAGGTACAATCATGGCCTATGAAACATCATTCCTGAACACAAGTGGTTTACAATCCTGGCAGAGGTATGCATAGTGATATGCTGTGCAAGGGACATGACCAGTGGCTACAGATAACTCTGATTGGCACATTACTGATTCTGATAGGTAGAGTATAAAAATGCTCTTAATCATTCAATGCCCAGGACATCTGACAACAAAGTTCTCATGAAACTACTAGATATTAGAAAACATTAGGCTACTGTCTTCTCAAAGAGTTTATGGGGCTAATCTCCTGATCTCTTTATCAGAAGGTAATATATACTATGTGCACAAAACTAGTCCTATTTCTCAAACAATCTATAGTTGTAGGGAATTCCTCTTCATGTTCAGATAGGCAAAAACTCAGAAGATCATCATGTCTGGGTCCTACTAGAAGACTAAGAAAGGATGTTGAGGTGTCACTTAGTAGATTAGGGAGGCCAACTCAACTAGAATTCTGCAAGACCAAGTTTACTTTTGCAGAAGGGTATGTCATCAGCCAAAAATCTGGCAGGCAAGCACACAGAGCTGGCAGGCTGCTCCCTTTTTAGCCTTAACCCAGCAGTCCCTGCCCCTCTGCTCACATTGGTTGAGCTCAGGTTCACAATCTGAAAAACAATGTGTCTTAATTAACAGGATGTAATTAAAATTCAAAGAACTCCTAACAGGATGTCTTAATTAAAGTGCTCAGGAAAAGGATGTATGCAATTAACAAGAGCCAAGCTACCTGGCCAAAGCAGGCTCCCCCAAGAAAATTCTCTCAAAATCAAAGACAGAAGCGGGTAACAATGCTCAACAAGAAATGTACTCATTACCTTACTCACCATAACTGTAAGCCCTCTTTACACCATCTTTACACTAAAATAAAATTTAAAAAATTAACAAAGAAGAAGCAAACTACTTTGACAGAAAAGATGCTTCTCTCACACTGACAGTGAAAAGGGAACATTTAAAAAAAATGAAATTCAGTTAGAGAATGCCTTCATTTTCCACCCCATTAGAGATTTGAAGTTTCAAGAATCTTTTGGAAGATTCAGTGAATAAATATTTCTCCCAGAGAGTACACAAATCAGTAATAAAGCACAATTTTTGTAATCATAGAGTCAGTGACTGGATTTGAGATTAAGGGTTTGCAAGGCCCATGACAGTGCACTCCACAGACTGTTTAGAAATATGTCGAAGTGGGAGCAGCAATATTCTAAACTAGCTTGGAGGAATGATGTGGGAAGGGAGGAAATAAGAACATAAACCAGAGCAGTACCTCTGCTAGTATCCATCCCAGGGGCAGCTTATTTAGGCATCCCTCCTATGATTTTCATTGCTTTCTTAGTGACTACTCATTCTTAAGAGCTCTGTTCAACTGTCACTTCTTTGGAGAGTTTCTACAAGCCCAGATTGAACAGACCAATGATACACTGTTCTATAGTATAATTGGCCCTCTGTACTTGTGTTCTGTATTTGTGTTCGGTATTTGGATTCAGCCAACTTGTAGATTGAAAATGTTTAAGAACAAGATCACAGAAAGTTCTAAAAAACCAAACCTGAATTTCATCCATAGACATGAAGTGATGTGTGGGAATTGCATTAGGTATTACAAGTTATCAGAGATGATTTAAGATATAATGATCTCTTGCTATCGATGAGAAATTGGTTCTCATCATGGATACCAAACTCAAGTCCCTTATATAAGATGGCATAGTATTTTTTCAAATATGTCTTTCCATATACTTTAAGTCATCTCTTATTTATACTATCAAGTGCAATGAAAAATGCTCTATAAATGATCATTATAGTGCATTATTTAAAGAATTAAAGGACAACACAAAGCCTTTGCTCAAAAGTGGCCCTCAGGACCTGCTGTTTCTGCATCTTCAGATTCAGCCAAAACTGCAGGTTTTCAGCCTGAAGCTGGATGAATCAAGAGATAAACAATCAGAAATCAAGGACTGACTAGGTATGGGATGGCATACATAGGTTACCTTGCCATTTTATATTAGGGCCTTGGTGACCTTGCAACTAGGGTATCCACATGGATCTTGGAACCAATTTTGCTTAGATCAGGAAGGATGATTACTATAATGGTCCCAGTCTTTGCCTCACATTTTTATTATGTATCTGCCTCCTCTGCCATCGTTCAGGCTAACAATATAGTTTTATTGAGTTGCTGAGAGAATGAGTTTTTCCTCTGCTCTAGTGCTTTTCTGCCTTTGGAAGAAGGCCACTGGAGAATCTTACAAAACCATCCAGCACTAATGTGATGGCTATGCACATGACAGGAAGACGTCCACATGCTCAAGGGCGTACCAATTTCTACTTGTAAAAGACATTTGGACAATCCAGAATTTACAGAGTAACCCTAAAACAGACCCAAAATGTTAATTTCTCATGAGAAAATGTCAAAACCCCATAGTCTCAATGATCAAGGACTCACTGATAGAATCCACTCTGGAACTGTTCGGCTTATGTGAGCTCAAGAACACCAAATCAACTCTAAAACATCACTCTATATTGGATGCAGTATAGATGCTGATGGAAATGATGCCACTATTCTGATCTTTCAAGCAATCTCCAAACAGATTCAATTGAACTCTGGTTAGAAGCTCGAATGGCTGTTTTCTTAGTTTCTTTTAGAACTTCTTTTTCCATTCTGGCATATCAGTGACTACTAAATTGCAGCAAAGTTTGAGTTTATACTAACTCATAGGTGATTACAGTGGACAAGTAGTTTCCCCAAACTTGGAAAATGAAATAGCCCACATATGGAAGGAATCAGCAGGCACAGAGGCTCCTATCTACCTTCATTCTCCAGCTGCTGAAACTGTTTTGATAAGACAAAAGGAAATAACACAAAGAGAGAACAGATAGACTTCAAGAAACTAGAAATCCATTATTTTTCTGCTATGAAAACTAAATGGAGAAGGCCAGCCAGCCTGAGTGATTCTGTTACAGAAATGATGGCTTTTGTTCAGTCCTAAAATTTTAATCTTAATTCCATCCCTAACTTTAATTAAACTCTTCATCCAGCCATTGCATTATCCCAAAAAATCATGAATTTCAGAAATTCCAGGAGAATGCCAATACCAATGGTACAGTCTTATTGGTTTAACAACCTGCACATTCATCAAACCAAGAGTTCTGATTTTTCACATCCATACCCTAGAACCACACCCTAGCTTGTGAGTTGCAACCCTAAAAGCTGAGGGAGGCTAACAGCTCACAAGAATGGGTGAGCTGACCTAGTGTAAAGGAAGGTCATTATTAAATCCACAGCCATTTGATGTCAGGAGGAAAACAGGCTTATTATTTTTTTTGGAGATTGTGCTGATTTAACTATGGATTGCCCCCACTTAAGCATATATTGAAAGTAAATTTCTCAATGTAGTGGTGTTGGAGGTGAGGTCCTTAAGAGAGAAATGAGTCTTGGAACCTCCCATCAAAAATGTCATGAATGGATTAGTGCTGCCTTCTGAGAGTTCCAACTCTCTTGGGAATAGATCACTACTGCTGAGCATGCTGTCACAGAAAGCCTAGCAACCCCAACTGTCTCTTCTAGACGTGGTCTAGTATATATTCCCAGGGGATACCCAGCCAGTGCCCCAGGCCTCTGCCAGCAAGAGGACCATCACCAGGTGTGACCCCTCCACCTTAGACCAGAACCATGATCCAGAATGAATCACTTTTTTTTAAAACTCACCCAGTCCCATCCCCATTGTCAATTAAATGATGAAGCGATTTGAGTGTTTGTAATTAGTCCACAGTCACACAATCAGATGGAAATGGATCCAAGCTTTGGCGGCAACAGTTCTTTGTGATCTGCATACCCTTTTTATTTGTTCTGTTGTTCCAATGCCATCTAGAACAACTAGCAACAACCCATCTCCACTTTCAAAGATACTACAACGATGAGACTAAAAAATTCTGTAAGAGGGAATGAAATAAAGGTTTTAATGTAGAAAAATTTAGTTTCCAAAATGAGGAATTTGGAGCCAGTTATAGTGACAGTTAGACTTTGTGAAAAGCTCTTAAAAAATAAATCAGTCATAAACTCCTAGTAGCCAAACAGGCAAAAGACTTAAGAAGATTTAAATACAGCCATGTTCTGTTTCAACCAATGGACTCTGCAATGAAGTTTCTCATTCAAGTATAACATAGCTGAAAAATTCCTGTCCCCCAGGGATGTGTAGCTGTGTTAGTGTTCTAGCATAAGGGCCTGTGCAAGTGTTTGTGGTGACACTGTGTAAATCACTGCATTGCCAGTCATACGACTGTACAAATACAATTAGATGTACTACCTTATACTTCACAATGCTAGTAAACAACTATGTGATTGGTTTGTGTATTTTTGATACTGTAGATTTTTAAAACAAAACTTTAGAATGCACTCTTTCTGTTTATTCGAACAATGATTTAAATTGAAACCCTTCTGTATAACCACTTAAAGATAATTTATAAATGGAAGACAAGGCAACTACCATAAAACAATCATACATGTTACCTTGGCAGCAACCTATTACTATATCTTCCATTCACCTTGTCCTAGATGGTATGTTTACTTTTTGTGTTTGATTTAGTCTCATGCACTTTAGTTCATCATAGTCCTTGGAACAATACCATACTTATAAGCCACATAATAATAAGGAGAACCTAGTGACCTATTTCTCCAGACATATTCTCCAGACATATCCAGTCAGGCAATATTCAACTGTACTTACGTTAATGTTGTAGTTGATATTACAATGAGACTCCCTTCAACCTCCAACCAACCATTTTAGAAAAATCTAGTAGTACACGGCATTTGTGATAGTGAAATACAGAGTGGTGTCTTCAGTGTGGGGATGCACAATATGGGACAAGTTCAACATGTGTTCCACTTACGTGATCTCTTTCAGGTAGTCTCATTCATTAGAATCAGGAATCCATAGGTTTTGTTACAAAGAAAAACAGAGTCCCTTAGTCAGAAATCCCAAGATTAGAAAGCCAGTGGTTTTTTCCCCTTAAGAGATAGGGGATCAGACCAAATATATTTGTCTTTCAAGAGCAGGGTTACTTACCTGTGTCCATATAACATTTGAACACACACACACACAAAACAAAAGGTGTCTATAACCCCAGTACACCTGGACAAGCAAAATAAATTGCACCAGCCTGCATGTTTCCACTGTGCCTTGTTATAACATGCATTAATATTGGAAGAGTCTACACATTCCCCTCTCACATCCCCAATATATATCACAACAGCTTGTTTGGAGATGTTTATTTTTCATTTAAGGTGTTTTAACTCCTAAAAATTAGCAGCTGGTCTTATTGCATCTATTTTCTTCAATTCTGTTTATACTTTGTCCCCTTTGGTAACTCTGAGTTTAATTTCCCAGAAGGTATTAATTTTATTGCTTCCAAAGTGGTCAATTATTTATGTTTATATGATATTTAATGTTTCAATTTTCCCTCAGACTCCTTTGCAAACAAGTGGTTGGAATACACATTTGGAGATGCACACCCAAATTAATTTGCACAGTTTGCTTGTCTGGGATTTTTTCTTCTTCTTCTTCTTCTTCTCCTCCTCCTTCTCCAAGTCACGCTCCATGAAAAATTCTAACCAGGTGAGTTCTGGCAGAGCAGCTGCTTCTCCCACAGGAACGAGGGAGGAAATCTGGGAGGCATGAGCTAAGCGGAGCTCAGTGATTGCCTTGCCTTTGGTGGAAGGGCTTTGTCTATTATTGACATTAATTATGAAGGCCAAATTTTGTTTTCCTATGGGATCCAGTTATGCCCCTTGGTTATTGACACAGTTGGGATATGAAACATATTTACTTTTTAATGGGGGTGGAGGAACAGGTTTATATTACAGTAATACATTCTAGTGTCAGCTCTTTCAAACTCAGTTCCTATGTCTACCTTGTGTGAGCTTCTAACTAAAGGGCCTGCATTTGCTGGTTAATTTATTTACGTTCTTATTCTACATTACAAGCTGATTAACATGTATTAAGGATATAACCACCTTTTCTGGTAAAGAGTATAGAAATACATATTAAAACCTTAGTTTCATTATTATTAGGACTGGCACATTAAAGAGACTTGCTAATGACACAGTAAAGAACAAAAAGTCCCTAGCTTTTGCCCCCAAGAACTTTCCTAGGGCAAAGAAGGCTGGAAAGAGCTGCCCTAATTGGAGGCATGGGGTATATGGATCCAGAAATTCCATGTCTAGGTATATATCCATGGGAAATCTGAAATGCAGACATGATTTGCAGAGATTGTTCATGCAGAAAACATTACTACTGGCAAACCCAGATCATGCTGATTGTGTTCACTCAATGCATGACTGAGCTGTAGAAAAACTGTGGAGATGGTGGGAAAATTATAATCAGTTTGTTATTGTTATAATAAAAAAAATAGAAAACACAATATGTTCGCAGTTCTGTGTCAGCCAAAGTTCAAAGCACTTAATCTGAATTAACATATTAATTCTTTCAATAACGCTATGGAATCACCATTTCCCATACAAGACAACTGACATCAGAAAGTTGGATAACTAGTCCAACATTACTTAACAGCCAGTCATCTGACAAGCAATGTGTCTCTAGAGTCTGCCTTATGTTATAACCATTGGAAATGCTTACATTATGATAGGGAGAAAGGCTTATGATATTTATGTAGAGTTGGATACGTACTACTTATGTTAGCCTGGACTCTCCTGCTAAGCACAGACTAAGATAAGAGTCTGATATCATGCAGTTTATTGGAGGAAGTTATTCAAGGAAAGAGGAACGGGATGGTGGAACCTGAGGCAGAAATATAGGGAACAGCAAGGATGCATTTTCTGGTTCATCATCACTAAATGATGAGGTACTTCTGAGAATCTATACAGAATATACAGTTCCTTCTCAGTGGTTGGAAGAAGAGAGGCTACACAACCACAGACCTGGCTGTCCTTTGGTGAAGATTACCCACAGTGTTCCTTCCTCTCAGTCCATCCAGAGCAACACAGTCTGAGGACCTGCAGATCTCCCCACTTCGGTATCGGAGATCTGAGACAGAAAGCAAGAAGCAGGAGGTGAGGAAAGCTTATGCTCATATGCCATGGTGATTAGAAGGGTTCACTGAACCAGCTCCATTTTGATTACCATACATTTTGCCAATCATCAAACCAGCGAATTTTATAAAAAGCAAAACGGCGTATTCAGGATGGCTAAGTATGTAAGGGGAGACCCAAGTCTCAAATATACCTTCCCAAAGGTAGGGTCTGAGATATTTATGGAGATCAGAAATGAAATGGAAATTTTGGCCCTGTGACATCACAATATCACCCATTGGCCATCTGGACAGGCCTAAATGTTTTGTGTTGTTTTTAAAGCCTTCAAGTACCTAAAAGGAACAAAGGCAACCACTGGCCTCATAACACATATGTCAGAAGTATGTTATCAATATCCAAACTAGTTGTAGACAAAAACATAGTAATGTAGGCAGATGAACAGAGTCTGTGATTGTGATAGCCCCTTGTAATATCAACCTATAGATCACACTTTGCCTGAGGACTGCTCCAAGACATACCACCTCTCTATAAATGCCCAGCAAGACCAGGCAATCAGTTCATTGCTAAGCTACATTGGCTCAGAATGCATGGGTATATTCACTTTGTGTCTTCCCACTTCTCCCATTTTTTCCTTGCTCTTGCTTACCTGAAGTGTTAGTTTCCTGCTAGTATTGGCACAAAATCCATAAACTAAGGCTAGTGATCTAAAGTTTCTAGGGAGACTGGGTCAAAACTCAACCCATACATCTTAGGTCCAGTGTGTTACTTTAAGCAAATCCTTTAAACCTCTGAGCTACCTTTTGTGTACAATGAAGCTAACAGGCCTTACAGCCTGAATGAGATGATTGTACATCATAATGACTTGAGTGTTTATTTAATGTGAAAAGTGCCCAGGGTATTTCCTGATGTAAACAACATTCAACAAAAATTAATCCCTTCCATTTTGCCATTGGCTAAACCCATAGTTTGCGATGTGTTGACTCTGCTTATGTGGCTGGTAACCTGTAACAGAGGAGAAAATTTACTCAAATGAGTTGAAGTGAAAATTATAAGTAAAGAAAGAGAGTAGAGCATTGGTGATTTTATATGATTCAGCTTCATATAAATAACCTAGGAAAGCAACCACAGAACCACTACAAAACATACTTGGCCACACGAATCCAGGCCCACTTGGCAGACGTCATTCTAATGGGATCCTGTGGAAGCTGAGAGATGAGTATTTTCCTGTGTTTATTGTTGTTGTTGTTGTTGTTTAAATAGGATCAAGGACAGAATTGCTTTGCTCTTCAACATAGTTTCCTGAATAGTCTGTCAAGTAAGAATGAGAAGCTGAGAAAATTGTAACCTAAGGGGAGCTTTTATTTAACAGAGTAGTTACCAATTAGAGAATACTAAGTAAATGCTCAGAAAACGTTTTCTATCCTTTTGTCTTTTAAATGGTTAATATTGATATTACCAGCTAGATTTTCATTTAAGCTAATTCTAATAGCCATGCACTCTTCTCCTGTTCAAGCTCAAGTTTCTTTTGGTCCTTTCAGATATATTCTCCATTTTACAAGAGTCTGGTACCAAGAACCACATCAACATGCTCTTTTAAGTCCTGACCTTTGATTTAGTTTGCTCACTGAGGGACCAGAAAGAAGGGTACCTCAGACAGGCCATGTCCCTCTCCTCTGGATAATCTTTCCTTCAGTCATCTAGGAACCTTCTCTCTCATTATCTAGCCTGGGAGAGATAAGGATACATTTCATCCAAGTCCTGAGATATATAACTTATAGCTTCTAAAATAGCCATATAAAATATGGCTATACAAATACCCTTAAAACATATCCTAGGCAGTGAGTGTTAGCTACTATGACATTGTCTAATACATAGCATCTATATGTCATAGAAATGTTATTTGGTATTTTCTCATGTTGCGTATATCTACTAACTACTAAAATAATCAATTAGGTAAGGTAACTCAATGAGATCATGTAAGCAGTCAGTCAGATGTGGTGATAAGACCTGAGCAGCCACCATATAAATCTGAACATCTTATCTACATTCACTGTTTACCAGCAAGGTGGCAACTGTATGTGTTAATCTGTATTATGTCTATTTCATTGATGTGAAAGTCTCTGGACAGGGCTCCCCAGCAGGGATCAGGACTAGAGGCAGCTCTTTGTCAAGCTGAGGAACAAGATCCTGAAAGTTTGCTATATGAAGGAGAGATAACTGGCCCGTAGATCTTGTCCAACAGAACTCAGTTCCCAGAAGTTCAGGAATTAAAATTGCTTTACTTCCAGAGTGAAGACCTTTTTACTTATTAGCCTATTTCTCTAAACAACGTTGTCCTTGAAGTTAGTCTTACAGACCGTATACCTACAACATACAAAAACCACATCACCTTTCTGCCAAATAAAATGTGCTGTGCAACACTGCAGAGGCTTTGCAACTCTACTCTCCTTCTAGTGACTCAGCCCATGTCTAGATGTAGTTGCATCATAATACATCTGGAGCCCTGGAAACTAAGGATGCTACTCAGCAGTATATGGCAGGGGTCAGGAAAGGACCCAGAGCACTGGTTTCTCACATGCTTGATCAATAGGTTAAATAAGAAACAGTTTACTGATTTGGAAGCCATCTCCCAAGATGCAGAATCATACCCTACCAAGGGTCTTATGCAATGATATGGACTACTGTGAGCATGAAAGAAGTAACTCATGCTCAGCAAAACTGAAATACATAAATTTGCTGTGGTAAACAGTGGAAGAAGACATTGAAAATGGGAAATATGCTTAGGGAACAGGGTTTACTGAAATGTAAATAATGTAGCAACTGGAATAATGTAATATAGAACAATGTTCATTGGACAAAGCTGAGGACACCTGCACAAAGGCAGTTTGAAAATGTGCTATAAGACCAGGACCACCCTTGTGGCCCTCTCTCCTCTGACAACACATGGAATAAGTAATATTCATTCATGTTCCTAGGACTATGCTAACTTTCCTGCCTTGTCTTATAGTTTGGAACAACCTGCCTCATCTGAACACCCTGCAGCCCACCGTCTATTACATCATTGAGTTTCTATGTGTTGAACCAGACAAGACTTAGCTGAAACACTGGTGGCCTTGATATGATATAAATACTCCAAAATACTCAGAGATATGTAATATTCAAAGGTTTAATGGTCAAAGACTTCGTGAAATTTCTCCACTAAGATAACAAAAATTTTGTTGCCACTCACATCTCCTGCCACAAAGCAAGGAAGCTTGATGAATGATGGGCTTCCAGGGTTCTGAAAGTAAATGACTCCATATACAAGGAACCTGCCCTGGAAGGTACTCAGACAAGGCCCCTAGAAGAAAAAGTAATTGATGCTTCCATGAACCACCATTGGCAGATCCTATGATATTGCACATAACTACTGGTAAAAGTCATGTGGCAAATCACAGAGAAACAATCACAACACAGGCTGTGGGATATTTGAGCCTTCTTATATTCAATGGATTGTTATGCATCTTCTCATTTATTTTATGAGCTTAGAAATTTATGAGGAGAAGAGGGGGGAAATGCAGAAAAGAATCCAAAGTATATCCTACAAAATTAAGAAGAGTGGGCTGGGAAGGTGGCTCAGGGGTAGAGTGCTTGCCTGGCATGCATGAAGCCCTGGATTCAATTCCTCAGCACCAAATAAGCAAAAAAGTGGAAGTGGCGCTGTGGCTCAAGTGGAGGAGCGCTAGCCTTGAGCTGAAGAGCTGAGGGACAGTGCCCAGGCCCAGAGTTCAGGCACCACAATTGACAAAAATAATTAAGAAGAGTAAGTGAAGGGGAGGGTAAGGGATGAATGGGTGAGAATGTTGAAAGGGGTGACTTTGATGAAAATGCATTGTATTCATAAACTACTTTATAAAAGGTCAGCTACTTTGTATAATTGCATAGAGATGATTTTTAAAATTGCAAAAAACAATTTATACAGTTAAGTATTAACATAATCCTTCATAAATATTCACTTCTGCTTTATAACTCCTCATCCTTTTTAATAATTCTTAATAGAATTTATTGGAAGTTGACATTAAGCTCTTTGGTCTGTGATTATCAAAATTCTACCTTTCTTCTTTATCTTTCAATAGTTGAGTCATGTTCTACTCCTACATCCTGTCATTTCCTATTTCTTGATTAATAACTGTTTCTATATCTAACCTATTTTTTTAATTGCTTGAAGATATAATCTTCTACTTCTAATAAAAATTTTAAAATAATTTATTATAGCTTATTCTGTAGTCCACCGAATTGTTCTTCCACATTATTTGCAGTGTTGTCTTTGATAGAAAAAAGAACTGATCAATTACAATCTTTCAAACTCCCTTCCTCCACCAAACTTTGAATATGGTATAATATTCGTGTATCTATATGTATGTACATAATATTGATCAGAGATGCTTTTAAATTAGCAATATCTAAAAGATAATCTTATTCAGAAATTTTATATTCTTGATATTATTTTGAAAAACACTGCTGGACTCGGTGGAGATGGAATGCTAATAGCAGCTAATAGCTGCTTATGACAAATTGAATCTTGTCAAACCACCAATTCATAAGATTAAATGGCCTGGTAATACTTCATCACAGATGCAAATGTTTCTTCAAAGTGGAACTTCTGCTCAGAAGTTCATTCAAGCAAGATCTTGAATGGACAGTGTCAACCTACCACTTAGGCACCGGAGTGTTTCCTCTCAGTTCATGCCTATGACCTTAGCTTTTGTCGTGTTGGGTTGGAGACATCTTAGAGGAAATATTGAATCTGTGGTTGTGTGTGTGATTCTGGAGCTTCAGAGAGTAGTTTGTTTGGTAACCAAGCTGTGGTGTGTGTGTGTGTGTGTGTGTGTGTGTGTGTGTGTGTGTGTGTGTGTGTGTGCGTGTGTGAAGTGCCTCATGAAGTTCCCAAGTGGACTTCTGTTCGTGTTACAAATCTTAGGGTCACTGCATGCTAGGGTGGCAATCAGACTTCTGTAACTTCTTTTGACTTTTATCCTCCAACCAAGGAAGACACCTGTCACTAACCAACCTCGGCAGCTGGTCTGGGTTTTATCTCCTTGGTTAGTCCCTTTGCATTCTAGGAAACATTAGCATTTTATCCATGTATTTCAGGGCCCTGACTTCTGGCTTGTCCTCTATACCTGGAAGCTGATACAGTGCTTGGTTTTCATTATACATTGACTGGGGGCACAGCCTTCAAAGACGGAAAAAAGCTCAGCAGTTGTCACTGCCAACAGCTCCAATAAGTGAAGAGTAATCAAAGAGTATCTCTGGAGACTTTGTTTAAAGAGTTATATACAGATGTTTATCTTTTCCTCATGTTTGTGTACATAAAAATAAACACAGACAGGGCTTCTTCAGTAAAACACTGTGCAGTGAGTGGCAAAAACAGATCCACATCAGCTCTTCATCAGTATGGAAACAAAACATAACAGTCAGAACTATCTACAGAGCCAAGGACTGACTCCAAAGGCCGAGGCACCCTGCCATTGGGACAGAAAGGACTGCTTTAGGGATGATGCAAATTATATTTTTGGCAGGAGTATATATAGTAGAAAGAAGCTAAATGAAAATCTTTGCTTCTAGTATATGAAGTCTGTTATTAAAAGAGATTAATGTAGGTACCCTATACTGATCTGCATACTCATAGTCATGTTTGAGTTCTCCCTCTATATAAGTAGAAAATAGTAAGTAGACATGTAATTTCCTTCTTGTTCACAACCTCTTTCCAGAACCATTTGCCTTAACCCACCATCCTGAGTCATAATTTATTTGCTTACCATATGCATGTCTCTTCCACATTAGTCCTTGTTCTGGATATTGAGAATAAAGTGTAGAAATAGTGGAAAGTTATTTCCTTTAAGGCTAGTGGGAAGTCACAAGTAAATATAACAATAAACCAAAAGTTTCATAATAAGTGTCAGAAAACAAAGATCTGAGATTTAAAAAAAAATCAGTGAGTTTGAAAGAAAAGAACCTGATTTAGGAGCAAAGAAAGGCTCTTTTGTATTCTGATCTCCTCCTAACATCTTGATTTAGTTCCTGTTCTTACACCTCTGTAACTAACACTGGATATGATTCTTTCAATTGATGTGCCTAACTTCTCTCCTCTCCACTCCACAATCTTCTCCAAGAAGTGGCTCCAAAGGACATCATCAATGTCTAATATTCCCTACACCTGTGACTCCTTGTGACTGGAATTGCAGCTGAGATCACCTCACCCTGTGAATCGCATCCCAGTCTGATCATTTATCTCAATGCTAAGTAGATTGAATCTATGCATATCAAACCTTCATTCCATTCTGCAGTGTTTCTGACTGTTTATCAGAAAGAGTTCACCTTGTGAGTCAACTTTCGAATTGGATGTAAGTTTCAATTCCTTGTCTTCTGAAAACAGAAGTGATGTAGAAGACTAGAGGCTGATCTAACTCTTAAAACTAGGCCTTTACTGTACCAGCCTTTGTGGTACTGAACAAGGCAGGAAAATTAGCTGAAGCTAGGCACCGAGAACCCTAAAATTCTATGTATCCTCTTTTTTTGGTTCCGTCATAGGGCTTGAACTCTTGGCCTGGGAACTGCCCCTCAGCTTTTCAGCTCAAGGCCAGCGCTCTACCACTTGAGCCACAGCGCCACTTCCACTTTTCTGAATGGTTTATTGGAGATAAGAGTCTCACAGACTTTCCTGCCCGGGCTGGCTTTAAACCATGATCCTCAGGTCTCAGCCTCCTGAGTAGCTAGGATTACAGGCATGAGCCACCAGCACCCGACTGTATCCTCTTCTTTGACCACATACAGTGGCCCTCTCAATGTTTCTACCTCATAGTCAATGTGTTGTAGACCTAATTCATCTTTTTCCTGTTTGCCATTTCTTCTTTAATTGGCTCCTTTTGTTGTGTTTTGTTCTTTTTCAGTCAAAATATCTATCCTTTCCCTTACTGTTATTAGATTACTAGTTATATGAGATTATTTTTTCTTCCCTCTCCCAAGATACTTTTTTAAAATCAATTCTGCCTTTTCTTCCAGATCCTGCCAGGACCCTCATCCAAACTGCCATATTTTCATGACTAAACTACTCAAAATGCTCCAAAACACTTTCCTGTCTCTGTCACACATCCAAAGCTAAATCTAGTAAATAGCACAGAGAACTGGAAAGGTCTTGAAGAAGTTTCTCAGCAAGCTTACCAAGGCTCCATCCCCTCCTTAAATTTCCTGGTCTTTCTACATCCTGCATTGTTTCTAGATCTATATACATGCTATTTCTTCTAGATTGGATAACTCTCAGCCTCTCTATTATCACTTTATCTGCATTAGGTCTCCTTTCAAGTTTGATTTCTTCTGAGTAACTCCCCACATTCCCTTAATGGAGACAAATGCTTTCCCCCACACTCCCCTGATCCACTGTAGTATTTTTATTACATAGTGTTCTGATAAGGGTTCACATATTTAAAAGTAAGAGGGTTACACATACTCAGCTCCGTATTGCCTTAGTTTCCCTTATTCACAATAATTATTATATTCGTCTAGGATCATCTTAGCAGATGAGTAGAATAGCTCAATAGCTACATACATATGACCATATAAGATAACGCTAAGCAAAATGAGCTCCAAGACATGGACACGAGGTTTTTTTCTTTGTTGTTGTTATTTTTAATGTTTCTTTTGTGTGTTCTTCCCTCTGTGGTAGATATCCCCTTGTCACTGTATTTGTTTTTGGTACCCTGGTATTGTATTTAAGTTTATCTGAATTAGGGAAGGGAAAAAGAACAACAAAATGGTAAGACAAATGACAAGAGGGGAACCAACGCAACAGTGATATTCACAAGATAAAATGTTGGAAATGATCTGTACAAGTTAGGGGGGATGAGAGAAGGGAAAGGAGGAGAAAAATAAGGGAAGGGATAACAAGTTCAACAGCAAATGTACTTATTACCTTACTTATGTAACTGTAACCCTTCTGAACATCATCTTGACAATAAAAATACTTTATCTAATACAAGATATAGGACTGTGACAAAAACTTAATAAAAGCTGGATCAATGAGTCTATCCCAAGCAATATCCCTGAAACAATATACAAAGGGGGTTACAGGCATTGTTTAGAATGTTGAGACTCATCCCTGCCTCCATACTTAGAGGAACTTGTGAAATCTATCATGACTTTGACAATCCCATACTTGCTGATAATGGATACCAAAAGATATTCCGAGAATTAGTTCCAGGACCAGGACTGTAGGGCAAATCAAGAGGATAAGAAGACCTGTTGATGTCCAAAAGCCAAGAGCTTTGTGAAGAGGGCCATTAGAGAGGCTTCAGGATGAACAGTGGATCTTCATTTCTTCACGTACAGTCTATGTCAAGAATGTTCTCCTGCACCCATTGGAGAGAGGTTGCTAATCCTCCCTTAGGTTTGGGAAACCCAAGACTAGTGCAGGGCTTCTTCCTGAGAAAGCATAAGTGGTCTGTGGCAACAGCAAGGTGGGACTTCTTTAACATCAGTTTGTAACCCATACTATGGGGATCAGAAACCCAGGAGTATTTCCTGGACCTAGAGGTAGTAGGGATACAGCTGCTTAGAGTTGTGTAAAACCAGCTCATTTTTTCCCCAGAGGTCTATCGGACACAAAATCAAGAATGTGAGACACAGATCTTAGGAGAGGTCCAGCAGCAGTCAGCTAAAGAGAATGTGTCTCATATCTGACATTACTGTCTTAAGCAGTGACCAGCACTACACCCCTGAGCTGCATGGAAAAGCCCATGAATAAAAGGTCCATTGCAAGGTGACACAGTTCGAAGGAATGAGGCTAGCTCCAGCAAGATGCTTCCTCTCACCTTACTACCTTCTCTCCTGTTTAGGACCTTCCGTACAAGCAGCTTCAAACTTAGCGAAAGGAAATTTTATTATACATGAGGTTTGGAGTTTAGGATGAATACTTCAGACATTCTGAGTTTTGAATTAAACCTATGCTTGGTCTAAAAAAACACCAATAATAATTGGCAGAATATGACTGAAGGTGAAGGGAAAAGACATAAATCTGTCTATTTGTATTACATTTAAAAAGATAATAAAAAAGAAAAACTAAGTTTTAATGTGACTAAGAGTTAAATTCATGTTTTCTGAGGATTCATAACTTCTATCCAATTTCTAAAGGGATCTATAACTGCCCAAAAATAGGTGAAGAAACAACCTTTTTCCACTTTATAGAGCAAGGAAATAAGCTGAAACCTGCTAATATGTACAGGGAACCTGAATAAATGTCTCCTGGTCCCAGCCCAGAATTCTGAGACCAAAACCTTAAGCTTTTAACCATCAAGTGTAAACACACAATTCTGCATCTAAGCAGATCATATTTTATGCACTTTCACATTTCTCTCCTAATGAGCAATCCCAGGGCCACAGACCAACTTGAAGCACAGGGGAGAGAAAAAAAAGGAGGGTCTGGTTTCTCCTAAGCAAAGCATATAAGGATCATGTGTCTCCATAATGAGACTCCAGTAGTATCTAAGCCATGGCCCCACTCGCTGCCAACCACATCTGTCTGCACATTTGATGGACTACAGACCTCATCTATCCAGGAGGCCCTGGTCAGAATAGACAGGGCCAGGAATCAAAGGTCTGGGGACTCAAAGAGTCATGGATTCCTAAAAGGTCATCCATCTGATGAAAAAATCTGGCCTGTGCTTCAGTGGTCTTGCTTGTGGCTGGGTAAAAGAAGTTTGTGGATGGATTTCTCTGTCCAGAAATCAAAAGGAAGTCTGAGACCTCTGGTAACATCCTGCTAAAGCAGGATAAAGTAGGAACCTGGCTCTATATATGAATCATCTACTTGTTGGTTGGAAGAAAAGAGATATGTGCCAAAGAGTATCATGACCTTTTTAAAATAGATGAAAATCATACCAGATAGTTGTTTTCACCTTTTTCTCTTGCTTACTTAGAGTATATCCTCCAATCTCCAACCACCACTTCTAAATTATTTTCTTTTTCCTAAATTATTTTCTTTGTTTGGTGAAGGAATTACTTAACACTCTTCTCTAGAGAACCATAAAGTTCTTAAAACTAGAGATCATTTATGAGTCCAAAACCATTAATAAGACTGTCATGGTGCATGGCTTATAGCAAATGCCTAGTAAATTCTTGCCCAAATATTGTTCTTCTTTCCTAGGAAGACTATTATTTGTAATATGAATGACTCTGGGATACACATGGACTAAGATATAATCCTTCACTTCCAGAAGATCCACTATGCACAGAGATAAGCAGATGAGTATGTGAAACGAGATGAGTGTAGGGTGAGGCAGAAATGTGAGTGAGGTGTACCCAACCAAACAAGGTAGTCAGGGAAGCTTCCACTGGCAGATGATGCACAAACTCCTGCCTAAAGGAATACTGAAAGCATGTTAGGGACACTGCACCAGAGACACGTCATTTAAGAAGAGAGAAGACCATGAGTCATCAAACATCCCAGGAAAGAGCCAGATGTTTAGTGAGACTCAGTACTGAGGGTCTTGGGAACAATGGCTGAAGAGGATGTCTAGGCTAGACTATGCTGAAGGATTTGTATGTTTGTTTCTAGAAACTTCTTCATCTCATCTAGGTTATCCGAGTTATAAGATACAAATGTGATTTCTCATAATACATTTTTCTATATATATATTTGCATTTCTATAAAATGATCAATGACATCGCTTTCATTTCTGCTTTTATGTAAATTTTCTGTCTTTATCAATTCAGCTAAAATTTTTGACATATTGTTCATTTTTTTAAGAATTAACTTTTTGTAGTGTTTTTATTAACATATACCTGTAGTACAATGGGGTTTCATGGTGATAATTCCATAGATGCATTGCGTATACTTTAGAAAACCAACATTTCTTCATTGACTTTTCTATTTTTTGAATTTTTGACTCTCTATATCTTTTTTTTTACTATCCCAACATTTAGTTTGGCAATAGAGCCAGCATATTTCTGGTCCATCCTTTCTCTTAGCACCTCCTGTATATTATACCCCAATTAAACACTTGCTACGTTGCTATTGGTCCCCTTATTGTCTTCTGGGACTGCTAGTGAGTGTAGGTTTCTTGAGGTTCCTTGTTATATATTCTTTCTTATTGTTCTAAGACTCACGAATAGATCTTTATAAGTTAGCTGCTTTTGCATAACGAATCACCTTAAAATTGTGATTAAAAAAAACAATGACCCTCTATTATCTCTCATCATTTTTTTTTGGAGCAGGAATCTGGGAGAGGATTGATTGGATAGTTCTGGATCAGGCTTTCTCCTAAGGTTTCAATCAACTCTAGGGGCTGAGGGTGTAAATCAGGGGTATGATGTGACCCTAGGTTTAATACCCAGCACTGAAAAAAACAACAAAACAAACAAACAAAAAAACAATGTTACTGAGACTGTAGAGAGACAAGCTCAGAAAGACAAATGGTGCATGTTTTCTCTGATATGTGGAAACTTGATCTTAACTATATTGCTTTTTAATTATATGATCTTTTCCTTTTTTTATTCCTACCAGTATTGGGTTTAGTTTGTTCTCTTTTTCTAGTTCCTTATGAGATAAAAATACAATTTATTTTCTTGATTTGCCTTTTGTTGCTATAACAGAATACCTGAGATTGAGCAATTGACAAAAAGAAGTTTTGTCCCGAGATCTCTCTGGAGGCTAAGGTACCCAAGATCTTGACATTGGCATCTGCTCAGCTCCTGGTAAGAGGCTCATCCTGCTTCATCTCTTGGTACAGAGCTGATGGGCAAGGGAGAGCACAAGGAAAAGAGTAAACATGAGAAATTGTGCATAAATCATCCTCATGGGAATGAATCCAGTCCTTTAAGAAAGGCATTAATCCTTCAGAACAATGCTGGAGCTCAGTACCTGATGTTTTGCTCATTGGCTGGCACTCTACCAATTGAACCTTGCCTACAACCCCTAAACAATGCTCTTAAAAGTCCCATTCCCCCATATCACCACACTGAAAGCCAAAGTTGACATGAGTTTCAGAGGATAAAAATCATTGTATTTTTAAGTTTTTATTCCTCTATAGAGACATTTTGTTTTTATAAATTTTCCTTTTAGTACTACTTTTGCTGCATCCCAAAAATTTTAGTATGCTCTGCATTAATTTTAATTTGTCTCAAAACATTTTGTACCCTCCTTTGTGACTTTTTCCTTTGTCCTACTTGTTGAGATATGTTGTTTAATTTCCACGTAGTTGTGGAAATTCCTAGTTTTCTAAGTATCGGTATTTTCATGAAAAATTTCCCAGTTGGTCTTCTACTATTGGTTTCTAAAGCTAGTTTATCCTTTGTGATCAGTAAGATATTTCAATTATTTCAATATTTTAAATATTGAAGAATTATCCTAACAAATAAGCTATCCAGAAGCATAAAAATATCCCAAATGCAGCTGAGAAAAATGTATTTTGTGGTTGTGTAGAATATTCTGAATTAGTTAGGTTCAAAATTGGTCTTCAATGTTGTTCAAATCCTTTATCTCATTGATCAACTGGATGATTGTTCTACCCATTATAATATAACGATATAATTGCATTGCTAGCTACTTCTTTCTTCCTTTCTGACAGTAGTAGCTCTAGTAGTTGGTGTATATATGTTGATAATTGTTGTATGTAGTTGGCCCTTTTGTTATTATGCCATATGCTTTGTCTGTTGTTAACAGTTTTTATCCAAAGTCTGTTTTTCTGAAATATAGTTGATTCTTTTTTATAACATTTTTATTAACACATTACATATTTTCACTTTCAACCTGTTTGTGTATCCCAAAATGAGTTTCTTAAAAACAGCATGTACACGAATCATGTTTGCATGTTGGTCGTGTGTGTGTGTGCATGTGTGTGTGCTGGACTTGGGGCTTGAAATAGGATTGGGAGCAGTCTCTAAACATGTTAGCTTAAGGTTAGTGCTCTACTACTTCATTTTTAGCTTTTTGGGTTTTCTTTCATTGGAGATAAAGAGTTTGCCCAGGTGGCTTTGAAATGCAATCATCAGCTCTCAGCCCTCTGAGTAGTTTGACAACATGTTTGAGCCACTAGTGCCTGGCTTGTTTGATTTTTTAAAAAATATATTCTTCCAATCCATATGTTTTTATTTGGTAATTTAATACATTTAAAATTAAAGTAAAATAGGGAAAAGATTTAGTGTTACTTTTTAATTACCTTTCTACAGGTCTTACAGCATCTTGTTTCTTTAATTACTGCCTCTTTTTGTGAATAATTTTTTTTTGTGGGGAAGTATACTTTGATTATCTTCTCATTTCCTTTAACATCATAAAATATTTTTATTGAAATTACTACGGATATTTACATATAACATTTTAAGATAATACAACTATATTTTAAATTTTAGCTGGTTTTACTTCAATTGCATGCAAAAGTTCTACTCCTTTATCAGTCTACTCTTTCCATCTCAATTTCCATAATCAGAAATTATGCTGACTTCTCATTAGCATAAGAGAATAATTATCATAGCTCTTAAGTTTTATAAAATAATTGACATAGAAATTATGAACAAAATTTCAGTAGGAATTTTTTTCTATTTGTCTATGTATTAACTGAAAAACTTTGTATTTTCATATAGCTTTTTTTTTGTTGGTCATGGGGCTTGAACTCTAGGTTTGGGCGCTGTCCCTCAGCTCTTCAGCTCAAGGCTGGCGCTCTACCACTTGAGCTACAGCTCCACTTCCCCATATAGCTTTGCCTTTCATTGCAGCATAAAGGACTGGTAGGGATACTTGGATGCTTGATGATGTCCCATAAAGCCTTTAAACATTGGTTTCAGTTTTTCATATTGTTTTTTCTTTTTGCGCCTCAGACACCCAAATTTCAAAGGATCTATCGTCAAGTTTACTAATCCTTTATAAAAAAAAAACTAGTAAATCTGTCAAATTTACTCATTCTTCTACTTGTCTGTTAGTGTATTCCTCTAATACAGTTTTCAATTCAGGTACCTTTATGAGTTTTCAGCTCCCAAATTTATTTATTTATTTTTAATAATCTATCTCTTTGCAGATATTCTCATTATGTTGGTGTATACTTTTCCTGTTTCCTTTCATTTTCTCTGTTTAGATATCCTACAATAATTAAGACCGTTCCATTGTTGAAATACTAAATCATATGCTTCCTTAGAGTCTACTCATAAAGTTCCTTGTTTCCCTGTTTCTTTGTATTATTGCAATATTTCGTTGGAAATTAAGTCTTTTCTTAAGCCACTCTCCCCAGTCTTTACAGACTGACTCTGTATATGAAAAGAGCATCATTGGGCAGAATAAAGTAAGAGAATAAGGTCTTTTCAAGCTGTTTCTGAGCATTCACCTTCCTTGGATTGTGAATATCCTCTCATCTTAACTTTCCCATATACACAGCTGTTTTAAATCTTTTAATTTCTTTATTATTTCCCTTTGCTTATTCCTGGAGAAAAATATAGCAGTGAACCAAAAGCTCAATAATGCATGCAGACTAAATTTCTTGTGTTTCTCATCCTGTAACCTCTTTCCCCCAAGGGAAAGCTACACAGTTCCCCTCAGGGGATATAATACCATCCTGACTTCCATTGGCCTTTAAAATGATATTCAAATCATGACACAATTCTCAATGATGATTCAGTTGGGTGAATAAAAAAAATCCTCCTTGGCTAGTCTTTTCTTTCTGTCCCAATGGGGGAGTTGGAAATTGCATGGTCTCAATCTTACTGTGCTAACAGAATAAGGGAAGACCTAGGACAGGAGGGAACATAATGTCAGAAAATTTTCTATCATTTTAGTGTGGCTTTACATTGATTAGATATTCATGTTGTTGGTACAACTTCTTAACTGGCCTCTGGAGCTTCCATAGAATTATTTCAGCCAATCTATTGAGCATTTGATGTTTACATAGGAGAATGAGGACCTAGAGCTTTTTATTCCATCAACTTGCTGATATAAATAACTCCAACCTAAGTAAGTTTTTGTAAGAAACTTCTTTATAGGCTTAAATATATCTGCAATATTTTAATAAACACACTTTCTAAGATACGATATGCCATTATTTATGTAACCCAGATTGCCAATTGATAGGCTATCATAATTCAGTGTGGAATGCAGAGAATATTTCTTTGAAGCTGAGTAGATCAGTTCGGTCTTCTGTTCAAGATAAAGCACTTTTATCTTGGATAATGAAGGCTCCACTTAGTGAGATATTTGCCCAAGGATAGATGACTAGTAACTGAAAGGGTGGGAACTGAACTAAGGTCTTTCTTTATCAGTAGAGCATAGTCTTGACTCTGGATCCTGCCTATGATGAAGATGAACAGTCTTCACATTTCATGCTTGATCTAGGAAGATTCATGGTTCTTAGTCCCTTCTATTGTCAAATGCACATAGTGATATATTCCTCATAGTTTTGTTATATTAAATTATTAAATAGGGTTAGAGAATGTGTTTTAAAAATAAAAATAGCCTCACTTTGTTGAAATTAGGTATATTTGAAAAGCCCGTATCTTTGAAAAATGGAAGGGGATATTATTACATTGTTTGAAAACAATGTTTAAGTATCATGGGCTTTCCATCATAAATCTCAAGATTTGAATCCAGTTCCCGTACCACCTACCTAAATTTTGTCAAGCTACCTAATTGCTAAATCATACAAACAACAGGAAGCTCAAATGAGATCTCATGGATTTAAGCTTCCCTCCAAAAACACAAACATCGCACAGTAGGTGTCACCTACAGATAAACTGAACTGTAGCTTATTCAAAGAAGCCAGTGATCAACTATTCCAATACCTGGTACTGAGAATACAAAATGACAGATACATTGTTAGGCATAATAAAGGTCTTGCCAATTACATAACCAGATATTATAAAATATCATTTCATTTTTCTTCATCACCTCTGTGACTCTAATTCACTGCTGTTTCTCTTTCTCAACCAAACAAGACATGGTAGTCACTCTCCATAGTGATTTCCAATGATCCCTATGTCCTGATACTAATACTCAAGTATAGGTGCTGATTACACTAAATCAGAGGTGTTTATGTCACAAATAGATTACAGAGGAGGTGACTTCCATGCCAGGCCCTCAAGGAACTGTAGCTGCTACCTCATCTTTTTACTTGCTTCCATTCTGGACAAGGCATGGCTGAAATTATTCAGGAATAATAGAAGATATTTCTGTCTGTAAAGAAAATGTGTCCTTCCATCCATCAACAGCCAACTCAAAGTTTCCAGCCGTGTTACTGACCAGGGTAACCTATCATCCCCATTTGTTTGGTATTTAATACTTAAACTCCTACATCCTTCGAAAAACCTCTGTCCTGCACAAAGCTGAATGATTGACCACTTTATATCACCTTGGGTAGGGCTCCTCAAGGTATAGTCAAGCCTTCAGATTACTGCAGCCCTACCTTCTGTGGGATTTTAAAATTCAAATTAATTAATTTATTATTAATTTATTTATTAATTAATAATAAATTAATTAATTTAATTAATGTTGTATAGGAGCCTTTGGAAGGTAAGTAGACTTTTAGATAAAGTCAAGAGAGTGGAGTCTCATGATGAGATCAGTACTCTTAAATAAAAAAGTTATGAGCAAGGAGAAGAAAATGGCTCTTCACCAGCCTGGATAGCACCTTAGTCTTGAACTTCCCAGTTTCCAGAATCATAACAAATATAGGTGTGTTGTTTAACTCACTTTACTTGTTGGATTTTGTGATATCAGTCCAAACCAACTAATATGCTGACCCACATTTGACTACACCTCCCAAGAGCAACCAAGCCAAGACAGCCTTTCTACTCACTCCTGAATACCTACCTGACCCTCCAAAATTGTAAGAAATGATATTTATTCTTGTTTAAAGCTACTAAATGTTGGATTAATATATTGTGTAGCAAAAGGAAACTAATAAGTGAGATGGGATTTTGTTTTTGTTTTGTTTTGCTTGGAGCACTGGGGTTTAAACTCCTTCCTTATCTCTTTCTGTTTCCTAGCTGCTATGAGGTACACAGCCTCCTCTTCCACCCATTCCTACTACCATGATGTTCTGCATCACCTTGACCTAAACAATGGGTCCCAGGGACCATAGACTAAAACTTCAGAAACTATGAGCCAAAGTAAATCTTTCAGCTAGGCACCCATGGCTCATGCTTGTAATCCTAGCTACTCAGGAGGCTGAAATCTGAGGATTGCAGTATGAAGCCAGTCCAGGCAGAAAAAGTCTATAAGACTCTTATCTCCAATTAACCACAAAAAGCCTGAAGTAGAGCAGGGGATCAAGTGGCAGAACACTTCTTTTTCTCTTCTGTAGCCTAGACATCTCTCTATTCCTGTCCTCAGACCTGCTGTTCCTGCTTCTCCTCTGGAGAAATTATTACCCAGCCCACTCCCCAGCTTGTAGGCCATGGTGCTGAGACTAGATTATAACACCAGCTTTCCTACTTCAGCAGTTTGCAGATGGCAGATCCTGGGACTCCTTTGACTTACAGATTTCCTCAAATAACCATGTGAGCCAACTTCTACAATAAATCACCTCATATAAATCTCTATATAGTTCATTGGTTCTGTTTCTCAGCTATATATTACACTTAAATTTCAAATGAAAGCCATGGCCACTTAGAGGATGTAACTTTACTCCCTTGGTCTGGGAAAATATTGTGAAGAAAGAGAGAATGGCAATTTATAAAAGAACACTTCTAGGGCAGGTGTGATAGTTCACTGCAGATGTCAACTTGACTAGGGCATGGGATGCCCAAAGTATTTGAGTAAACATGATTTCTAGGTGTGTCTATGTCTAGATGTTTCTGGATACAATTATTGTTTGAACTGTCAGGGGGAGTGAAGCAGATTGCTCTTCTCGGTGTAAGTAGATGTCATACCATCCATTTAGCTCTTGTATAGATGCAAAGATAGAGGAAGGCAAAAGAGAATTTTCTTCTGCTTGTTTGAGTTGACACACCAATTTCCTCCTGTTCTGATGTTAGAATGAACAACATTAACTCACTTATCAGCTCCCCTGTGTCTCCAGTTTACCAACTACAGAATGAAATAGACATTTCTTGTCTCTTTGTCTCTGTCTCTGTCTGTCTCTCTGTCTTTGTCTCTTTTTCTGTCTGTCTCTGTCTCTATATCTCTCTCTGTGTCTCTGTCTCTGTGTCTCTGTCTCTGTCTGTCTCTGTCTCTGTATGTCTCTCTCTCGCTCTCTCTCTCTCTCCCTCTCTCCCTCTCTCTCTCTGCCAGTCCTTGGCTTGAATTCAGTGTCTTATAGTCTTTCTTGGCTTGTTTGCTCCCAGTTATCATTCTACTATTTAAACCATGCTTAGTGGTTAGAAATAGACTTTCACAGAATTTCTGTCTAGGCTGGATTCAAACTGCAATCCTCTGATTTCAGCTTCCTGAACTGTTAGGATTATAAGCATGAGCCACCAACCCCAGCTTCTCTCTGTGTGTTGTATGTCCAATCAGTTCTGTTCATCATAGAATCCTTACCAATATGGCAGGTATGACACTCTGAAAAGAATTTTAAACAAATGGAATACAAGGGTGACAGCAAAGAAATTGAGAAATTGAGAATGTTTCTGAATATAATTTTTCAAATATTAAACATCTTTCTCTGAGGAAGTTTTCTTTACTTCTGAATCTTTTACTTATAAAATAGCTCCTTTAGCTTCAATTCTTCCAAGTTCTTCACTTCAACACAGATATTTTTTCTGCATCAAAATTTTAAGAACCAATAAAACTAAAGATAATTATCTTCTCATCAAATGCTGCCTAGCTGATTCAGATGAAATTAGTGCTCTTTTATTATTATAACTTTTAAAGTTCAGTTTTTATTTTAAAATTTTTCTCATGTTGTTATTGCACGTGTTATCTAGTGTTATTTGTATGAAATATGTTTGCTACATTTTTTAATTTGTCCAACTTAGTTTTTTATAATTATAAAATTTCATTTGCATACTATTAAATATTCAATTTTATGTAGCTATAAATTTTACATTTTGAAAAGTGTTATGAAACACTCATTAATATCAGCATTGAATAAAATAAAAGATTTAAATGTGCATATAGTAGTTTTTGCTTATAGGGGTATTATTGTTTGGAACTGTAATTGCAAAAGCACATTATCCCTGTAACCAGGAGTCTGTAACATCAGAGATAAGTGATCTCTAGTACACAACATCTAACTTACACCATGTATTGAAGGTATAAGAGTTAAATCAGTGACATCTCAGAAGAAGGGGGCCACAAGAATATGTTGAAAATGAACTCTACAACTTGGAGTGAAGAGGAGTTCAAAGGAGAATGCATGGAAGGAAATAAGAGAGGGGGTGACACTCTTCAAAGAGAAATGTACTCATTACCTGACTTATGTAGTTGTAGCCCCTCTGTTCATCACCTGTACAATTACATATGTATTTCTTATATATAAATATTTATCACATATAAATATTATATATATAAGCTGAAACTCAGTCTCAGTTCTTAGAGGACTTTAAAATGAGCCAGTCAAGCAAGGTTGGAGTGCTAAATTGTACTCCAGTGTGCTACACATACAGTCAGAGCAACAATCGCACTGTAGTGTAGTTGATTTAATGTCTTCTGACCTTTAACCCCCATGAATGCAGTCACTGCATTGTGTGTGGCTCTGTCCACTGTCTAGCAACAGCACCTGGCCACAGTGAATGCTAAGCACTTGTTGAATTGAGTGTGCCATCAGATGTTTCCTAACTTAGAATTATGACTTTGAACTTGAGCTCTCAGGAAACATATATTTTATATAAATTTTATATAAATTATATATATATAAAGAGTAATAGCAAGGAAGCTGGGAAGGATAAACATGAGTGTTAGGAGGAAACGAGGAGCCCAGAAGTAGCAGAATCTCCAAATATAGGTGTTCACAGAAGTGTGGTCATCTAGGATCTACATAGCAGCTACAACATGACTGGTTCTCACAGCATTGACCCTGCTTTCATCTGATTCTAGGTGTTTGTTCTTGAGCTTCTATTGAGAACAATTCATATAGAGATGCCTGGATGAGAACCACACACATATATAGCTTTTTTGAGCCTTGCCTACTTAGCTGGTCCTCAGACCTTTGTCTGAACAGGGTTTTTACATTGTACAGCAGCCCAGACATCCAGGAAATAGGTGATAGAAACAGCAAACACAAACATGGGATGGAAGAGACCCATTTGGTTTATCAGCTAAACTGGATTACGTAATGACTATTAAACCCAGTCCCAATCAAAAGATCTACTCTCCAGCCCAGGTGATGAGCTGCTAACACATGCTCTGATATTGTGAAAATAAACACAAAAGCCTGCACTGTGTCCCCCTGATACCACCCCAGCATTCTCTGAGCCACACTAGTTTCCCACACCCATATATATGTAATTACATGGTATACCACATGCGCACACGAGTGTACACACACACATACACACACACCACATATCAGAAAAAGCTCAAGCTGGTTGTTAAGAAGTTTGTTTTGACCTTGTAGGAGTCCAGTAGGCTATCAACCAAAGAGGGTGAAGGAAGCTGGTAATAGATTTAGCTCCAACTACATTGAAAGACAAACCACATGTTCTGAGTATACTGTCTCTAGCTCCATGCTTCTAATCTTGCCAAGCCCAATTTGTAGTGGACTAAACTAAGTTTGAATCTCAGTACTGTCACTAATGAGCTGTATGGCCTTGGGGGAAGGAAAGCTGGAAACAGAAAGCAGCTTGCTTTGAGGTGAAAATGTAACATGTGTAGAGTTGACACACACCTTCTGCAGACATAAGCTTCTGTATAATCGTGTTTGTTATGTTTACTTAGGTCTATGTTTAATGTCAGATGCTTAGAACGTTATAACTCCCCCTGCTATACAAACCCAGAAAACTAATTTGCTTTTTATTTTTTGGTCAGTCATGGGGCTTGAACTCTGGCCCTGGGGCGCTGATGCTGAGCTCTTCAGCTCAAGACAAGCATTCTACCACTTGAGCCACAGTGCCACTTCCGGTTTTCTGGTGGTTAATTGGAGATAAGAGTCTCTTGGAATTTCCTGCCCAAGCTGGTTTTGAACCACAATCCTCAGATCTCAGCCTCCTGAGTAGCTAGGATTAGAGGTGTGAGCCCAGCCCCTATTGCTTTTTAACCCAACCATCTACAGGAGCCAAAGGGAGGCCAAGAAATGCAACGTTTTGGCCAGAATTAGATCACTGTTGTCCTAAGGCAAGGGGAAACTGGGTTGAGAGATGCATCTAGAAATCTCTGTCGCAGGGATTTAAGAGAACTTCAACATCAGCCATTTTGTGATATTTCTGTCACTGTAATTTTTCAGGAGTAAAACATAGGAGTGTCAAAAATTGCATTCCTGGTGGTGAGCATATGAATAGCACAGAAGTGGCATAAAGAAGTGGTAATTCTTGTTTTGTATAACTATAGGAATGGTGAATGATTCAGCAAGTTAAGAACGATATTAGTGTGTGGAGGAGCCTGAGGTATATGACCCTATCTGCTGAAAATTTTCTCTCCGAAAGACCACAGCATAAACTTCATCCTGCCCATAGCCTCCTGCCAACTCTTCCCTAGAACTCAGTTTCAGTTCTTCTTAGAGGACTTAAAAATGAGCCAGTCAGAGAAACAAAGGCACTGTAGTGTAGTTGATTTAACATCTTCTGACCTTTAACCCCCATGAATGCGGTCACTGCTTTGTGTGTGGCTCTGTCCACTGTCTAGCAACAGCACCTGGCCACAGTGAACGCTAAGCACTTGTTGAATTGAGTGTGCCATCAGATGTTTCCTAGCTTAGAATTATGACTTTGAACTTGAGCTCTCAGGATACAATATATTTTTATTATTGTTTTAATACAAACCTGGTCTCTCTAAAGGGGTTAGATGATACTGAACTATTTGTTTCCCACTTAAAGGGTGAATAGATAAATAAATATGTGTATCCATTCACAAGGGCTAAAATACACATACAAAGAAGTGCAGAGAACCAGTGTCTATCATTTCATTTTGGAATTATCCCCATTACTCAGAAGATGGCTGTCAAAAAAAAGTGAATGGTTTCCTCAAGCAGTTCTCTAAGCTTGTAAGCAACAAGGGTGAAATCTAAATCCAAGAACAGTTGGCCTTATGTGCCATATCCTTGACTCTTAGAGGTTATTTTCTGTCTGAGCTTTTAAGAGCCCAAAACATGGATAATTCCAAATGTGCTTTTTCACAAAAGCATATTATAAATTTAATTTTTTTGAATAATAACCTGACAAAAAATTTGTTCAACTTCTCTCAGCCTCTGCCTTGGGAAACTATCCAGCTAGAAAAGCGTTGGAAATTTTCTTGTAGAGACTGGGAGAATCTCTTTTGTTCTACAAAGATGCAATCAAACTGTGTATGCTTTCTCTGAAGCGATATGGTTATAAAGGGTTAAAAACCATGAGGCTCACCCTTGGCCCCTAAACAATTGCCCCAGCATGCCCTGCGCTTAAGGCATAACTGGTGCAGCAATTACCAGGGTTCAAGGATAGATCCTTACCCTCTCTAGAGCACAGCAGCAGAGATATTTTCTATAAGAACACAATCTCTTTATTCTTGCTCAGTGACCCAAGCAGACAAACCAAACACAATGTCAAATTCATGGCCCTTCACAGTGAACTTTGAGAGCCAAGGTCAACCTAAGCTTGCTCCTGATGAATGCATGGGGATGCTTCAATATACAAGGTCTCTCAAAGTCCTGGTTTCAGGACCTGTCTCTACCATTGCCAGGACTCATGATCCTTCGGCATCATTAACGATCCCAGGATAGCCAAAACATAATGGGCTGCTGGGAAGCTTAGACTGAAGCCATCTGGAATGAGTTTGGAGCCAGGACCCACCTGTGATGCATTAGGCTACAACCCCAGACTGGCTCAGTGGAGAGAAAAGCTGCTGGGGCCTGCTAATCGAAGAACCTGGGGGAGTGTAATTGGAGAAGGGTGATTTTGGAGCACAGAGCTTGCCAGGATCTTTGTGCCTCCTGAGAGTGTGCAGGCCGGCTGTCTGTCGAAAGGTTTAAATTTTCCACATCATAGGAGAAAATGGCTGCACATAGAGATGGTTTGTCTTTGCCCAGACACCTCCAATGATTGAATGGAATTGCCTTCCTCGTGTATCACTGGGTGAAAGACAGTGGAGTCTGGCTTGCTGAACCAGAGATATGAGGGCAAGCAGGCAAAGTAGGTTCTAGTCTTAGTTCTGATACTTCTTGAATCAATGCCTCTCTCCTCCCTCTCCTCTCTCTCTCTGTTCTCTCTTCTCTCTCCTACTGTCTCAACCTTTCCTCTTTACAATTGCCACTCTCTTAGCCAACGCAGCCTTCTATAACTAATCCAGAATCTGGGCGACCTTGACATCAGACATTTACTCTTCACTGTTGTGGAGGCTGGAATGTCCAAGACCAGGGACATTTCCTAGTGAGGACTGTCATAGCTTGCAGATGGTAGCTTGTTTGTATCCTCACAATGGAGAGAGTAAGTGAGCCCTGTTCTCTTCCTCTTCTAAGTGTCTTCATCTCATCATAAGGAAGTCACCTTCACGCACTCATCTAATCCAAATCACCTACAAAATAAGGAAAGGTGAAGGAAGGCGGAGTGCTGGGAGAGATAGGTGAGAATGTTGAAAAGGGGTGACATCAATCAAGATGCATCACACTCATAAACTGCTTTGTGGAATGGTAGCTCCTGTGCATAACTACTTACAGATAATATAATATAAAACAAGTCCCACTTCAAAATATCAACATGTCAGAAGTTAGAGCTTCACATATGAATTTGAGGGAACATTCAATCCAAAATATTTTGGATTGAATAAACAGTCAATCCAAATAGTCACTTTGTAAAAACTCATTTCTTTACATTGATTCTAATCTTATGGATAATCTAAAGGGAGATATTACCTTTGATAGTTTACAATTAAGAAAACAAAAGCCCAGAGAAAAGAAGAATTACCCAAGGTGGTACAGATATATAAAGACTTTGAACCTAAAATATCACTAAAGACACCTGTTTTTTTCCAGTGTAATTCACTAACTTGGCTTAAAAAATAGGTTAGATTATATCATTATATACTCTCAGCCTTGAATATTCTGTGAAAAGCAGGTCTCAGTGCATCAGATTTCCTTTAGAAAAATAAGAACATACTAACTAAAGGGAAATCTATTTTAAAACTTTAGATTATAACAACTAGAAGGGCCCACAACCATCTGATAGGTCAGGAACCAAAAATACAGAAAATAGAATGAAGCTCTATAAGTTTACATTATTTGATATGGCATACTTTGAAATTAAACCCAGAGTCCTTGTACTCATTCTTGGCTCTTTCCTCCAGCTCCCTTCTTCCCAGATCTCTGACTAAATTACCTTCTCATGAGACATTAGATATTTTTATTATTGTTTAAATGCAAGACGCTGAGCTTTTCCAGGTTTAAGTTCTAATTTAGTCATTTAAATTTGGAGATTTCTTCATATAACAGCATTAATGGCCCAGAGCCCCTGGCTCATGCATATAATCTTAACTACTTAGGAGGCTGAAACCTAGAGGATTGCAGTTTGATGTTAACCTGTGAAGAAAAGTCTGCAAGACTTCATCTCCAATTATAAAGTAAAATGCTAGACTCAAGGCATGGGTCAAGTGATAGAGCACCAGCTGTGAGCAAGAAAGCCAAACAAAAACATGAGACCCTGAGCACAAGCCTCAGTACCAGCACAAAGAAAGAACATTGTCCAGAAATTGAACTACATATGTATAATTAATTGAATTTTCTATTCTAAGCATCCAAGTCACCTTTGCAACAGATGAATGATAAGCTTTAATAAGTGCTATTAAAATGAAATAAACCTCAACGATAAAAGAAAGAACAATTTCTACCTGATGTCCCACCAAAGCTCAGTTTGGACAACAATCATTATTGCTTTTTAAAAACTAAATAGAACCGAATCCTGGTGGCTTATGCCTGTAATCCTAGCTACTCAAGAGGCTGAGATCTGAGGATTATGGCAGATCTGAGGATTAAGGCTAGGAAAATCCTGAGATTCTTACCTCCAATAAACTACTCTGAAAAAGCTGGAAAATGGTACTAACACTGAAGTGGTAGAGTGTTAGCCTTAAGAAAAAAGAATCTCTGGGAGAGTGTCCAAGACTAGCATAAAAATAAAACAAAACAAAACCTACATAGGGTGAGAACATTGGTAGAAACATAGGCAAAGAACCAGTTGAAAAATTTGATTTTCAGAAGAGTGCTAGCGTACAAATCAGATCTACTGTTGCTCTCCTTTCTGTCATTAGCTGATGACCTCTTTCCAGCCATAAATAATCACTCCTTAAAATTTCATAGCTAGGCAAAACTAAGAAAATCATTTCACATGTTGAGCCTCGATGTCTTACTGACAATGTGAGGACAATCATATACCTGCCCTTTTGTTTCCTCAATGTTTATAAAGTTCATATGAAACTATGGCTATGAATGTGCTTTACAAATTATAAGAAACTGAGCACCTAGTTCATTTTAAGCTTGGCCACTCAAATCTGAACACCCACTCATTATTCTTTTTCTTACCTGGGTCTTAGTAGAGTTCATACACAAAAGAGGAAAATAGGGCTGGGAAGTTGGCTCAGTGGTAGAGTGCTTGCCTTGCCCTGGGTTCAATTCCTCAGCACCACATAAGCAGAAAGAAAAAAAAAGCCGGAAGTGGTGCTGTGGCTCAAGTGGTAGAGTGCTAGCCTTGAGCTGAAGAGTTGAGGGACAGTGCCCAGGCCCAGAATTCAGGCCCCACGACCGGACCCCCCCCCAAAAAAAAGTAAAATACCAAGTTTGAAATAATAATATAGCTGGCAAAGAGTAATTTCTGGCACTATAAAGCTAGTTCTTATACCTAAACTATCATCTAAAGCCCAATGGAGACAATGCTATATTCCCTTGCTAAGATTTATACTTTTATTTCTTTTTCTTATCTCATTACAATGGTTAGAAACTCTAGTATAATATTCATTAGACCTAGTAAGTGTGATGTCCTCGCCTAGCTCCTTAACTTACAGTTAGGTGTTCAATAGTTAATCATTAAGTATGATGTTAGTACTAGGATTTTCATAGAGGCTTTAAATAAGTTTGTAGACATCTTCTGTTCTAAATTTGAAGAAATGAGTTTTTTTTACAATTTGACTCTACTGGAAATAAAAGGAATATGAAAATGCAGAGTAAAATTCAAATAAATGACATTCAACTTTATTTTTACTTTTATCAGTAGAAATTTAATGAAAGTAATATTCTCTAAAAAATACCTTCCTTAAGTGTTTAGATTTCCTTTTTTAGGATATTTTATTGGCATATATTAGTTGCCAGAGGATTTCATTTTGGAATTCACATGCATACATACATACATATATACATACATACATACATACAATACACATCCATCAAACTTACCCACTGGATCACTCTCTCTCATCTTCTATTCCCCCTCTTTAAAACAATTTCAACAGATTTCATTATTCTATTTTCATACATACATATAAAATAATTTTTCTATATTTAATCTCTTTCACACATACACCTATTTTCTCTGGTACCTCTCTAAACACAGCCTGCTTACTTTCCTGTAATTTTTAGTGTCTATTAGCTGCACAAAGGGTTTACAGGATGGTGTTTCAAATCAACATATATTGTAATTTAGCCATATTAACTACCTCTATTATTATGTCTTTCCCTATTTTCTCCATCAGCTATTCTTCAAGAATTTTCAATGAGTTTCTTTATGAAACTCATTTTTTTTTCTTTCTGCTTATGTGGTGCTGAGGAATTGAACCCAGGGCAAGGCAAGCACTCTACCACTGAGCCAACTTCCCAGCCCTATTTTCCTCTTTTGTGTATGAACTCTACTAAGACCCAGGTAAGAAAAAGAATAATGAGTGGGTGTTCAGATTTGAGTGGCCAAGCTTAAAATGAACTAGGTGCATACATAAACATACCATATTTTCGTCCTCCATCATTCCCTTTCTTCTCCTCTCTCCCATCTCCCCAATCAGTTCTACAGTTACAATCTCTCTCTCCCCTCCCTCAAGTCTAAAATTCCTGCCGGGTGCCGGTGACTCACACCTGTAATCCTAGCCACTGTGGAGGCTGAGATCTGAGGATCATGGTTCAGAGCCAGCCTGGGCAGGAACTAACCACCAGAAAACCGAAAGTGGCGCTGTAGCTCAAGTGGTAGAGTCCTCGCCTTGAGCTGAAGAGCTGAGGGACAGCGCCCAGGCCGAGTTCAAGCCCCACAACTGACAAAAAATAAAATAAAATTCCATAAATGAGTGAAAATGGGTAACTGAGCTACTCTCAGAAAAGCTTCACTGCTGGCAAAGAGGGAAATACAATTCTGAGATGCCAGAGTTGATGTCTCCCCACCCATCTCAGTGAATGGGCCAGGACACCTAACAAGACAGGAAATGACATACATGGCTCTCCTGGGAGTTGTTTAAGCATTCAATACTCAGCTTGCCCATTACTCAGCTTGGGTAACAGAGAAAACTGCAGTCCCTGGGCTTAATCTATGAAAAAGAGTGAAAGTGTACTTGTCTAATTGTAATGTGAGACAGAATAAAACAATGCTGACTAGAGGATCCTGTCAAATGCAGTGTAAGCCAAAGGAAGTAGCCATTGATTCTGAATTGGGTGATCAGCTGTTGGGATATTATGCTGAGGCTTATGGGATTTTCACAAGGAAGATGGTGTGTTGAAACAAAGAAAGCTATAATGAGACAGGAAGAGTGACAAAAGCCAGTGTCGGGAAAAGAATTTTCTAGAAACAGGTCTGAGAGCTACACATAAGCAGCAATAATTGGTAAGTGGGGTGGATATTAGATATAGTCTGAGAAGTCATTCCTGAGATGTTAAAAGAGATCTGGAGCAGGGATTGCTGACTCTCACTTGGTGCCATGAGACCACAGGAAGGATCTAGATGGGAACAAGCTGAGTTGCAGACATTCCATAGGCTGGCACAGGTCAGTGCAGAAGCATTGGGCGGTAAAGATGTTTTAACTCTTGAGAAAATACACAGCTCTACCATTGCAAAGACAGTGATTTAAGCTATCTACTGATCTCACCTGGACACTTACTACAAAGTGGCCAAATATTCCCGAGTATCTCCATCCAGGACAAAATATATGGGGTAATAAAGAAGGATCACCTTTAAAGGGGAAGATCTTTTGTCCTTCTCCCTTCTATCAGAGTATTAGATACATAAATGTGTAATATGCAAAAAGCATAGATCTCAGAACATAGGTGTTTTTTTACTGTTTCAACAAAACAGATACAGCAGGCTGGGTGCTAGTGGTTCATGCCTGTAATCCTAGCTACTCAGGAGGCAGGGATCTGAGAATATAGGTTCAAAGCCAGCCCTGGCAGGAAAGTCTGTGCGACTCTCATCTCCAATTAACCATGAAAAAACCGTAAGTGGAGCTGTGGCTCAGAGGAATAGAGCATTAGCCTTGAGCAAAAGAACTCAGGGACAAGCCAGGTGCTGGAGGTTCACGCCTGTAATACTAGCTACTCAGGAGGTGATCTGAGGATCATGTTCAAAGCCAGCCGGGGCAGGAAAGGCCATGAGACTCTTATCTCCAATAAACCACTCAGAAAACCGGAAGTGGCGCAGTGGCTCAAGTGGTAGAGCGCTAGCATTGAGCTGAAGAGCTGAGGGACAGTGTTCAGGCCCAGAATTCAAGCCCCATGACTGACAAAAAAAACTCAGTGACAGTGCTCAGGCCCTGAGTTCAAGTCCCATGACTGATTAAAAACAAACAAACAAACAAACAAACACAGCTTGTGATTGGAAAACTTCATAGACACTAAAGACTTTGGTATTTCCACACCACCTATAACATTGTGTTAGTCAAGCATTGACTTAGGCTGCTATGACAAAATACCATAGATTAGGGTTGCTTATAAATAATTGAAATTTATTTGTCAAAGTTCTTCAGGCTGGGAAGTGCCAAGATCAATGTATCCAGAGATTTGTGATGAATGAGGGTTCACCTCCAGGTACCTGGATGGCTATTTTCTTTGATGTGTCTTCCCATGACCATTGACTAACAGTCCCTGGGGCCTCTTTTTGCACAAGGGCTCTGTCTGCTGACCCTCACTCACAACAAAAAACCCTGACCTATCTCATATTACCCTCATATTGAGTGGTCAGATTCCAACACATGAATTTTAGGAGGGCTATGGTAAGCATCAAATTCAAAGATAATAATGATTAGCACTATTCAATTTATAAAAGGACCACTTTGGTGACAATACAAATAACTGTAAAGGAGGCATTTTACAGTAAGTACCTGGTCAGGAGGGCATCTGAAAGGTTACTGGGATGCTTCAGCAGTATTAATCTCCATCAATGTCATGAGAAGGGTTGATCTAAGATGATGATGACTTCTAATTGGAATGTATTGGTGGGTAGTAGAAACAACATAAATTGAGTTTTTTAGGAGGAAAAGTGATATGGGGTCTGTGGTGTGTGAAACAGATTAAGTTTTGTTTACAACAAACAGTTTAGGCCTGGTGAATGGACATCCAATTGGAACTATCCCTAGAGACTTGATGTATAGATGTAATGCTCCAAAGAGTGATCATAATAGCTTGGTTAGAGCCATGACAGAAGGAGAAACACACCTGATTCCTAAAATTGCCAGAAAACTGGCAGGCACCCCAGAGGAAAATTTGGTGGGAAGATGTACATTCTCTTCAGATGCACAGAAACAAAATAATAAATTGTGGAAATGCCAATAAAATCAGTTCCATGCCTTGTTCTTATAAACTTTTATTTTATTAGTTAGCTGCCCTAACTTTGCAAAGCCCTGTGTTAGTGAGTGTCTGTTCTTTCTCTTAATAAAGGCAATTATATTTTAATGCATTAGGTTGGAATGCTGCCAAGAAGTTGCAGGCAACAATATGCAACTGTAAGTGAGAATACCCAGCACCCACTTGGCTGAATACAGCTCTTCCATGGACCACCCAATCACACAGCAGAGACCTTTGTGTCTCAAATGTTCTGTCCTACTCATTGTCCTAGAAACCTAGGGAGGGGACCCACAATGCCTGCTGGAAAGCTGAGCACTATTTAGGAAGGTGAGTAAGAACAAGAAATATATCACTTAGCAATTAAAATACATATATGGGATCTGGAAACTCCAGGCTCTATTTTCTTCTTGGCCAGACTGAACAGTCTTAAGTCTCTTGAGAAGGCAACTCCCCTAGCCCAGGGCTCCTTCTATATACTCTTGCCACTGTAGGAGCAGCCCCTGGCAGGGCCTTGTCTTTGCTGAGCCAACATTTAAAGAATGAATTTGAGTAATATCAGGGCATGGTAGGTTAAGGTACTTGATATAGTAGTTAAAGTTCTTTTTGGTTACAAATAAATAGAAACCAGTTAGTGCTGGCTTAGGTTTAAAGATACCTTTTTGGACAGATATTGGGGTATCAAATGGAATCCAAGAAAAATTAATAAAAGCAACAGAATGAGAAAAGAATAAGGATTTCTTTAGGGCAGCAAAAGTTTATAGATTATTTTCCTTAAAGTTTTTTTTTAATGGATTTAAATTTGACTCCCCAATTTCTAGGCTTGAATAAACTTTTCAAAGTTGAGAATTTGGCCCATTTTGACCTGCTCTGACAAGGGGTGCTTCTGAAGTCTAATATCAATGTAGCCTCCATGGCTCTAACATCTGGGTCAGGAGACGCTTCCTCTGCAAAGTGGCTAGGAAACTATGCCAATGAATGGCTGCCACACTTAGGTAGTGGCACCAGCTGAAGTATTTACCATCAAGTGTATAAGCCACATGACACCAGGTTATCCTGTGACGATGTGTCAGTGACAACAAAACTAACTTTCCCTTATCTTTCATGCTGGCTCCACATAGACTGTGGCCCTATTCCAACTTATAGGACAGTTGCACCTATCTTTCACTTGCTAAGATAAGATTCAGGCTGAGATGAATGAAAAAGGGTTGAACCACAAAATGATTCTTAAAGTTTCTGCATAGGTAGGACTGTCAGCCTCATTTTCCATTTTCCATTGGCTAACCCAAATCAAATGATCAAACAAACACCTATGTTGCTAGGAATTCTGCTCTTCCTATAGAAACACTCTAAGTCAGATGTGTTCCTCTGTTTTCTAAGAAGAGTCGATAACAGATAAGCGTGATACTACAAAGTAATGCTTGAGATCTTCAGATTGAGGGATTCAAGTCAGCTTAGCTTCTAGTGCCATTTAGACCTGGTACACAGGTCTAACCCTAATCAGTAAAATAAGCACAAGTTGGGCTTGTTATTAGCTCTCAATCCTGGTACTCCTACCATGGTATATAATTGCTCTAAGTTATTGGCCAGGAAAACCACCTGGCCTATTGTCTCTACCACTTGTTTGCTGACCCTCTCACATGGAATATGTCTAGGTGCTAATGAAAAGAAATGTCAGTTAGGTCATATGAATTGACAGTGTTATGCAATGCTCTGTATCTTTTTGTTTTCTTTTTCTGCCCATATTAAGGCTTAAACTCAGAGACTTGCACACATTTGGTTTGTTTTCTCACTGCTGGTGTCATGAGAAACTTGAACCATGTCTCCAGTCCAACTTATTGCTAGTTCTTTTGAAAAGTATTGTGGATTTCTCTGCATAAGCTGGCTCTGAACCATCATCCTACAGGTGTCAACCTTCTGAGTGGCTAGGATTTATAGGTATGAGCCACTGGCACCTGCTATCTGCTTTATCTTTACTGAATTCTCTGTCTAGCTGTTATATTCCTTATTGACAAGATTACTAAAATTTCTAAGATAGCTAAGTTCAGGTTGATTTGAGTAGGCAAAGAAACACCCAAATATTTGATTAAATGTTATTCTGAGCATGTCCAGGAGGGATGATTCTGAATCAGATTAATATTTGAATGTATAGGCTAAGTAAAGGAGACTCCTCTCCCTAATGTAGACAGGCCTCATACAATCAATTGAAGATTGGAAGTGAAAGGTAGAGAAAGAGGAAATTTCCAGTCTATCAGCTGGAATATGGTTGGTTCATCAATCCTAACTAATCTTTGAGCTTCTCAGACTCCACACTACAATGACCAATTCCTCATAAAGAATGAATGAATATATGTTTATTTGTTTATGTATATGTATCTATAATGTGTACATACACATGTAGATACCCAAAAATTCATAAAGGTGTTCTGTCCTGCTCTGTCCATTGCAAGTTGAAGACAGCTTGTTGGAAAAGCATTAAACACATCTGAACTACAGAATATCACAGTGTGGGAACACTAGGCACTGGAGTATTATGAGTTGTTAATCCATGTGGCTGAGTGGTAGTTTCAGTTTGCTGAAGCTATGTACCTTCAAAAGCTTGTCATAGAACATATTGTTAATCTAGAAGAAGACGAAACTTCAAATTCTGAAGTACCGGTTCTCCTGAATGCATCTGACTGATGCATTATCATAACATCAAAACAATTGTTAGTTGGACTATTGTAAGATGTCAGAGACCATCGATATATTTCTTAGCACATTATTGATGTTCTTTGATGATTGTCTGTTATGAGAAGCAATATGTGTCACTTTGGGGCAAAGCATGTGGACACTGGTTCATGATTTTCCACACTGTATTATACCACTCAGGCTGTCCTAACAAAGGCTGCCATATTATGCCCCTGTCCTAACACAGGCTGCCATACTATGCCCCTATGGCTTAAACAAAAAGAAATTGTTTTCCCACAATTCTGGAGGTGAGATGGTCAAAGCTATTTGACTCCAGGTGAAGAACCCTCCCTGACATATGGACAACCACCATCTCACTTTCCCTCATACAAAAGAAAGAAAGAAAAGAAGCTCTCTAGTGTCTCTTTTTATAAACCCACTAATCCTATCATGAGGACCCATCTGTCATGGCCTCATCTAACTCTAATTACATCCCAAAGGCCTCATCTTGAAATATCATCACATCTCAGGTTATGAATTTGGGGCGGAGCACAAAGCTTCAGTTTATGACATGACTTTCTTCTCCTGCCATGACGACTAGGAAGCCACATGTTTCAGATTATGGAGAAACTAAATGTGTTTCCATCAGCTTGAATTTCTGTATAGCTGGGTACAGTGTAGCATCCTCCTGATTCTATAAGGCAATGTATTGACACAGCCTGCTCTTGCTTTAAACCATTTAAGAGTGTGGGGTGGTACATCATTGTATAACCTAGTCCAGTATAACCTAAGACACTGGAAGAAAGACCAGTGTAACAGTTTTAAATAAAGTATGAGATTATCAACACAATCACATAATAGAAAAAAAAGACTAGATGCAAATGAAGAATTAGTAAACTAAAAATAAACCTGACAAATTATATAGAATGTAGCAGAGAATTCTAGAGAGTCTAGTACAGCAAAAGTAAATTAAAAAAAAAAACCAAAGCATCATGATTGGGGAAAATTAGGAAGAGGTCAGATTATCTACTTGAAAACTAAAAAAAAAAAAAAAATCCAAGAGAAGATAAAGTAAGAGTTCCTCATTATGGTTTTAGGTTACTATAGCAACAAACAAAATTCAATTGTTACTGTAAACCTGAAACAGTTTAGAAACTGTAAACACCATTTACAATACAACAAAAGTGCAAGATGTTTAGGCATAAATCATTGGAAACATATGTGAGCATCTGTTGACATGCTTATAAGAGGAAATTATAAAACTTTATTGTAGAACACAAAAAGGATCTAAATAAATGAAAAGCTAAATCATGCTCATATCTGGGAAGACAATAATATTGAGGACATTTTTTCTTAAACTAATATAAAATCCACATAATTTAAAATTTAAATCTCTACAATGGATTTTTATACAAATCAGGATGTTGAGCTCAAAATATTAAGAAAGAGTGACCGGTTCAGAATAACCAATCCAATGGAGGGAAATAAACATCTAACTAGATATGAATATTTATGAAAAAGCCTTAATAACTTAAGTTGTATTGGCACAAAAAATAGATAAAACTGTACACAAGTATGGGAATTATAAATATGATACAGAGAGTTAGGAGTTGATGGAACAAGGAAGGACTCAGGATCAAGTTATGCTAAGGAAATTGGCTATGTAAAAAAATAAATTAGAGCTTTCATGAAAAATAAACTCTAGCAGGTTTTAATTCATAAAGGAAAAAGCAAATTTATCAATTTATTAGGAGCCAACACCAAAAACTATCTTGTGATCTCATGAGTTCAGAGTAAAGAATTTCTTTTGTTTTGTTTCTTGTGTTTAGGGGAAGAGCACACGTGTGAGCACACACATGCACGTGTGTGTATTGAGACTTAAACGCAAGGCCTTTTACTCTCATGTGCCTTTTTTCCTCAAGGCTGGCACTCTACCACTTGAAACACTTCTTCACTTCTGGCTTTCTACTGAGTAATAGTAGGTAGAGTTTCTAGCAGTTTTTGTCTGCCTGGCCTGGCTATGAACTATGATCTTCAGATCTCAGTTTCCTGAGAAGCTAGGATTACAGACTTGAACCATCAGTGTCCAATGGGAAAGAATTTCTTAAACCACACTAAAAAGTACATATAAAAAAGAGATTAAGAAAGCTAGATAAATAAGAAATTGCAATATCTGTTCAATGAGTACCAGCTTACTTAAATTAGACAATTCATAGATTGACAATTCATACTATGCATATGTATAAAGTTTTCAAAATGTATGAGAAATTAGGGGCTGGAGATGTAGCTCAATGGTAGGGCACCAGCCTACCAAGCACTAGGTCCTAAGTTCAAACCCCAGGATTACCAAGAAAAACAAGGCATCTTGGAATAAAAGCAACATCAAGAGTGTTCTGATTTCCAGGCCTTAGTACCAAATGCCATCATTGGCTTGTTGGAGAGCAGATTTTCTCATACAATGACTATTAAGCTGGAAAGTAGGTGTACCTGGACACTTATTCTATTATTTTCAGACTTGTTTGGTAACTGGCAAATTTCATAATTGAAAGAAATTGTTCTACAAATACAATGATCACATCCACTTCTGTGTTTCTTACTCTTCCACAAAGGTACACTCTGATTCTGTGACTGTAGTGGTGAGCAGAGATTGAAATGAAGTCATTGGTTGTTAACAGAAGCAGGTTGTTTCCCATGCCTAAGTATAGAAAATAGTGCCTAGTAGACGAGTGTTCAATAAATGCTTATCACATTGCTGTGCAGGATTTCTTTACTTCCCAACAATCCCTACCCTGTCTCAGATCCAGGACCTTTAAAGCCACTGTACTTTCGTACTCCAACATCCATCCAACTTGACTGGAAATTTGCAGTTAGCATCCACTTGGCACTATGAAAACAAGAAGGGTAGCTATGGGTTATGGTATCCTCAGTGCAAGAACAATGCCTGACACTAATTTAAAGGGCTTTAATTCATCAAGAATCCCTCAGCATAAAGTTCCAAGTGTCCATTCTTCACTGGCCACCATTCATTTCCACCTCATCAGAGATGAAACATAACTGGATTTCCCTCACTTTCTAGAATAAAATTCAACATCTATTTCCTTTCTGCTCCTACCTATATGGTCTACTTTTCCAGCTTGGGTGACTCAGCTCTTTACCTCTTGCTCTCAAGATTCCCTATGGACACCTTTTCATCATCCTCTTGATTTCTGCTGCCTGAGCAGAATAATTTGTCTTGAGGATAAGTTTGTACTTAGATTGATTTTAGTATTAGGCTATCTGGATTTAACAACCTACCTACAAAGAAAACTACCATTCATTGACTCAGCAGGTCCTTCTAATAAGGATACCTAGAAAGCATTCAGAGCTTGAGTCAATCCCAAAGGACCAGTGTCTGATCCCCATGGAAACTGCTTGATAGCTACAAATGATTCTGGAGTTACCCAGGGACTTTCTCATTAGGTAGTCAAACTGATTCTCATGAGGTAGTCAAAACCTTGAGTAGTCATACAGTAATCACCGAGTGAGAGTCATACAGTAATCACCGAGTGAGAGCCCCTGCAGAACAGCCCCTGTATTGGGTTAACAGTATTGGCTTGGTGAAATATGCCCTATGGATCTCTCTTTAGAACTGGACACTACTGGATTCTAGCTTTGTTTTCTTCCAGTAACTGAGAATTAAGACACTCTCATCTACCAGCACTTAACATTCCTATCCTGGGCAGCACTACTGCAATATATCATTTACACTCCCTCTGACATTTTATGGGGATTTTAAAGCAGCAGGTGTGTCAAGTAGAAATCATTGTCAATCATTTCAAGCAAAATACTACGCCCTTTCCAATGCCTAATCAGGATCTTGATGAGTTGCAGCTGGCTGCTCACCAGGCCGGGTTGGAGGCTTTCAAAGCATCCTCCCCTTTGGGAGGGGATAGGATAGAAAGTTGAGGAAAAGAGCAACTCGGAAGCTGTGTGGAGGCCAAGGCACTATAGTCTCATTGCTGAAAGCTGGGAGAAGGCTTATCAATTAAAAATAATTATAATAAACTGGGTGCTGATGGCTCACACCTGTAACCCTTGCTATCCAAGAGACTGAGATCTGAGGATTGTGGTTCAAAGCCGGCCAGGGTAAGAAAGTCTGTAAGATTCTTCTCTCCAATTAACTACCAAGAATCTGGAAGTGGAGATACAGCTAAAGTGGTACTGCATTAGTCTTCAGCAACAAAGTTCAGGATAGTGCCCAAGCCCTGAATTCAAGTTCCAGGAGTGGCAAAAAAAACAACAACAAAAGAGAATTAGAATAAAATGTATGGCCTTAGCTCCACACTGGTGCTGTTTGAGCAGTGTTAAACCCTTGAAAGATTCCATTTGGAGGAACATGGCTCTGTGCAGTGATTGATCCCATGTTTCAATAATCTGCAGGAAACCCTCCAAAGGTCTTTCTGAAGTTTTGACCTTCTCTCTGGAGTGTTTTAAATGAAAGAGGAAAAACTAAACCTCATTAAATTAGTGTCCAGATATACTTAGAATCACTCCTAAGTTCATTGAATAAATTGCATTTATGCAGTTTATATATGGGATCTCTTCACTGTTTTTGGCCAAGACATTGTTGCTTTCACAGCTTATTTTAATTAAGTTATACACATACTTTAAAAGCTCATAAACACTCACTTTTAAGTTCAATAATCTATATACTATTAATCTCCAAAAAGCCTTCATACTACCTATCTATCAATCTATGGTGGTACCAGGACTTAAACTCAGGGGCCTTACACTGGTGCAGGCTGGTTCTCCCACTTGAGCTATGCTTCCAGCCCTTATTTTTGTTGGTTAATAGGAGACAAAGTCCACAGATTTTTCTGTTCTGGCTGGCTGATTCTCTAGATCTCAGCTTCCTGAGTAGCTAGGATTACAGGCATGAGCCACTGGAACCTTTCTTCTATTTATAAACACTACTGCTGCACAAAAACAGGGTACCAGGACTCTAAGTCAAGCCTTCCTAACCATCACAGAATGTATCCATGCTACTTTGTGGAGACCCACAGACTAACACTGAGTTGCTGTCAGTCCTGATTGTCCCTTCTTGGTCTTTCTGTTTCCTAGTAATTTGGCTCTTGTCATCAGCTTGTCCACTCAATATGTCCACAGCAAGCTACTTGGTAACTTGCCTAGCCCCTCAAGTACACATCCTGTCTTCTTCTCAGAACAAACTCTGGCACTCGTGAGACCTTTGTTTATGAGCCTTTTATCCCCAGACCCTTCATACTTTCTGGAAAGTTATGAGCTGTCTCTTAGCCATCTTTTATCCATAGTAACTCAGATACAAACAGGGTTGTCTTGCTATTCTCTGCATTTTCAGTATTTTGACCTCCATTAAAGCATGTATTTATGAAATTCCAGCTCCAAGGTGTACATAAAGCATGTGTGTACAAAGTGCTATAGAAAAGGGCCAGCCAAACCACAAAGTGGGAGAACCATGAGATAGGAACATAGAACAGATAGAATAGGTGATAACTTAAAACATTGCAAAGATTAACATGCCACCTCCTTAGCATATGAGGAGTTGGTATTGAAAATCCAGGGGGAAGCTGAACTGTGGGGATCTAGGACTTAACTGAGCACAAACCTTTATGCTTTTCTCTTATCGTCATTCAAACCCACTCTGGCTCTCATTTCCCAGCCCACTGGGTAAAAATCTGGGCAATCCTCTTGATGCTTCTGAAAATTATTTTTCATCTCAGTAACTCTAACCAAAAGTAAGAGTCAAAACTTGCAAGTTTCATTTAAAGTTAAAATATTTCCTTTTACAGATGTAATGGGTTAGCATCCTTTCTACTTGCTTCTACTTGCTAGCTCAGCATGTAGGCAGGATCAGTTGTAAGAAGGTAGAATAGAGAGAACAGGTCTTTTGAGGTTGGAACTGCTATAATGTACCATCAGCGTCCTTTGGTAAATATTCAAAGGTTAACTTGATCTCTAATGGGCTGTTTAATAGATCCTTAGCCATTGCCTTTTGGGAACATTTGACTACAACTTTTTTCACAGGAAGTATTACTAATCTATTACCATGTAAGTATGCATAAAACATACCCAAAACTTAGCACTTTAAAACAATAAACCTTATTATCTCATCAGGTTTCTATGTTTAGGAATCCAAGAGCAACTTAGCTCCTCCTGAGGCCAAAGTGGAGTTGCTGGCCAGGGATTTTGACATCTGAAGCCTTGATTAGGGCTGGAAGATGTTTCCAACATGGCTTTATTCAAATGGCTGTTGGTTTGGGATCTCAGTTCCCAACAGTGGAAATCTCCTATAAGAGCTATTCCAGGGTCCTTATGACTCTGTAGGTGGCTTTGTACAACACTTTCTCTAAATCATAGTAAGAAGCCCTCTTGTGTGAGGTCTCTGTTCATACAATCTTCAATCTAGTCACTCCAAAAGAACATGTAACTGATTTCTGAGAAGTATATGCTTTTGGCCCTGTCACTAGGGAACTATAGCTTGCTCCCAAAGTAGCTCTAACTTTTGTTCTTTTACTAGAGAAGAAGCAACACTCAATGGCCTTAAATTTCTATTGTAGGTCATAGACACAGTTCAAGAAACATACACATGCTTTTGAATGAGCCCTGAATAGTGAACTGTCACTAGCCCCTATGATTTGAATGTGCCTGCCAAAAGTTTGATATTAGACCTTAATGCCAGTGTGAATGTATTAAAGGATAAGGCTGTGTGTAGGTGGTGAGATCATGAAAGATAATCCTTTTCCTTAGGAATGGGATCAAAGCCTATATTTTTAAAAGAAAGCATCATGCAATATTCACCTCTTGCCATTTTGCCTTCTACCATGTGAAGACGTAGTGTTTCTCCTCTCCAGAAAATTCTACAAAAGACATCATCTTTAAAACAAAGAATAGTCCAATCAGACAACCAAACCTTCTAGCACCTTGATCTTTTTTTTTTTTTGGAAATAACTTACAGAGGGGTTACAATTATACGGGCAAGGTAATGAGTATGTTTCTTATCATGCATTGTTGCCTCCTCCTTTGTTTCCCCTTCCCATCCCTTCCCATCTCCCTGCCCCCCCCCAAAGTTGTAAAATTCGTATTTCGACATAATAGCACCTTGATCTCAAACTTCCTATTCTTTAGAACTGTGAGGACATAAATTCTTTATCAATTACCTGTTTCAATTATTTGTTATTAACAATACAAGCAGAATATCATACTAGTCTTGGGGTGAAGAACCATTTGTGGAAATAGCAGAAAAGGGAAAAAATGCCTCATTAGTGTGCAACTTTCTTCTTAGCTCAATACACACCTCAAGTGGAGAGAAACAGCTGATGTTGCAATGCAATAATTACCAGGCCCCCTTTGGTCACCTAACGTGCAAGTCTTGCATAGAGATTTTTTTTGATCGGTCATGGGGCTTGAACTCTGGGCTTGGGCACTGTCTCTGCACTCTTCAGCTCAAGGTGAGTGCTCTACCACTCGAGCCACAGCACCACTTCCTGCATAGAGCTTTTTGCCTTATATTTTGTTGCTAGCCTTTGAAATCTTGAAAAAATGAGAAGATCCATTGTATTGTATCATTTTATGATGCCTGGATAAAAATTTAATCAATCCAAGTGTTGATACAACTACGCATTCTACAAGTCAATTGTCTCCAGTTTTTTCATAGATGCTGACCCAAGACAGATTTTCATGTCAGTAGGCTATCTCGGAAACAATGGCAGGAAATATATACAAAGGAGTGGAAAGGGAAAAAAGGAGAGAATATGCATAGACCAAATGTGTTAATACTGTGGGCAGCTAGAGTTCAAGCATTCAGAATTCCCACATAACAGAAAAGCATAAAGAACAAGCAAAAGGCAAAGAGCCTGGGGTTTTATCTATCAGCTCTTTGTTCTTCACTTATGGAGAGCTGATTCCAACAGTAAACAACTTCCTTAAATTTCTGGCTTTCCTTGCTTGGAGGCTGACTGCCACACTACCAAGGTAATATGGACAAGCATCTCAATTTGTTTCACATTGAAAAACTATTCCTAGGACAGCCCCAGACACATTATGAGAATGGCTCGTGCTATCTCTAGGTAGAGTTTCCAGTATTAGAAGCAGATTTCTTCATGTAGAGGTTAGTGCCAGGGAGCCAGGGCACCCACTATATAAGCAACATCAAGTGGCCTTGGAAAGCTTATTATAAATGATTTGTCCTTCTAATGTTTTCCTTCTTGAGCTATATGTCCATTTCCTACAAGTAAAGGAGGAAGAAGAGGAGAGAAAAAAGGAAGATATATTGTTTTGTATACCTAAATATATGAACTGCTTCAAACTCAGTAGATAAAAGAGGGAATTATTCATATGAGAAATAGAACACTTCTACTGATAGATATATTCAAGCACCAACTTATTGTGAGGCTGAAGTCCCCACTAGAACACTACATATTTACTGTTCACATCTTCAATTCAGTGTCAAGAAAATGAGGATCCAAGTAATGAAAGAATTTACTCAAGTAAATGTATAACTTATCTCTCTCAGTGATTAGGATCATGGAGCCTCTCTGGACCCCAGGTTCCTTTTTCTGTTTACCTATTCATTTAATAGAGCTCCTTGAACTCTATGCTCTCTATTAGATCAGGAGAAGCTATTAGATGAATAGAGAGTCTGAGAGTGTCAGACTCTCTAGCATCACTGAAGGCATGTTATATGCAAAGAACCATGCTACTGTTTAATGAAAAAAGCTTAACATTCAGTGCAGTAGATGTTTACAGATAAACTTTTAAAATATTGAATGAGGGAGGCGGTGAGGAGTTGATGTGCTGAGTTGTAAACTCAGACTGCTGTCCTTTAACTACCTACTTTTCACACTGACATGGAGTACTTTGAAATCTCCAGATTTCAGCTACCTTTTCCAGTCTAATCACCCATTATTCCCCCTGCTGAACACTGATTTTTCAGGCCAGCTTAATTTTATGCTTCTCTGTGATGCTACCTTACGCTATCTCTTTTCCATATTTTTCATCCTGTCCAAAAACAAATATACCTTATCTGTGCAGTAGATGGAACCCTGTATTTAAAGTCAGAGAGAGATTGGGGGACAGGGGTGGGAGGTTAATAAACCTCAAAATAGAGACACACAAATTCAATCCCCAGCAATAAGGCTTACAAATTGCACACTTTAGAGTTTAAAGTCTTTACCTCTCTGGACCTCCATCTTCTCATCTGCAAAATATAAAGTAAGCCCTGACTACCTGGCAGGCCATCTTGTAAGGTTCAAGTTAATCATTGTAAAATGCTTTGCAAATTGTGAAGCAATCCTTTCTGCATGTTTTTGCTTATGCAAACGTAAGGGATTGTCATTAGTATTCAGGATCTTCCTAGCTGATGTGTTTTTGCAAGCGTTTGGCTAGAAACATGATTAAGATATGTCCCAGCTGAGTAGCTTCTTCCAGTTCAGCTTCATCCAATAGCCACAGAGGGGATAGAATAGGTCTTTTGTGATTGTTTTTTACATAGTTGGATCCATTTCAAAGCATTAGATCTTTTTGTTAAAATAGTGACTCTGCTTGATTTGCATGAAGTCAACTTCCACCAGTACGTTAGAAGCACTACAAATTATGCCTTCAAAGTTAATTCTTTCAAATAAAAGATACATCTTCTATTATTTTTTAAAAGATTTGGAATTTGCAAAGAATTTGTGTATTACTGACAATTCTGATGAATCACATTTAAAAGGAGAATTGAAGAAACAATTCAGGTGAAACAGGAAGTTTTTGAGGCTGATAATGAAGTGTAAAGCTTTCTCCTTGACTCTTGGAAAAATATAACGTAAATACAGTCAATCAATCAATAAATCCTTGAGCAAACAAGCATAACCTAGCAAGAAAAAATATAACAAGCAAAACTTTTAGGTGAATATTTCAAATGATGGCTGCTTTCTATACAGCAGATTCGGAAGAATGTGATGAACTGGCTTTGTTACGAATTTATTTCAAAGTTTCTGGTAGAGACTCTACACTGGAATTGGTTATATAAACCTAAAATTCAGAAATGATGAGTATAGCTGAGATACAAATATGGTGGGCATTAGCATTTGGGTAGATAGAAACCTTGATAGTAGGAATGGAGAAGAGAGTCAACTCATAGGGATAGATACAAAGAAGGTTTCAGAAGGTAACTCAAGAGGTTACAAGAAAACCAGAGAGAGTAAGGCAAGACAGAGATAAATTCTGCTGGTAAGATTGGTATTATAAGAGCTGAAATCTGTCTTCTGAATTCAGAACCATGAAAGTCACTCTCATGAGAGCCCTTTTGATGCTTATTAGGCAGAACTAGATTGCATAGGGTTGAAGAGGAAATAAAAGTGAAATGGAGACAAAGCATAGGCCATTTTTCAAGAAAATCAGCACAAGAGGGAAGGAGAGAAAGAACACAATTTGGAGGGGACTGAGTCATTCTGGGTTATTGGTATATAAAGAAGGATCCGGTCAAGAGGAACAAGTTGAAGATACAGCGAAGAGAAGCATAAGATTTCCAAGAAGATCAAAGAACATGGAAATCAAGACACAGATGAAGGTTGTCCATCCCACCCATGATCCCAAGGCTTTCTTGAAGGAAATTGACAACTGAATGAGTCTTAAAGGATGAGAGGGAAAGGAAGCGGATTCAGAGAGACAGGGCATTCCTCACCCTGTGCTCTTTTTAGTTTTACCACTGGGCCTCTCAATCTTGCCTAGATTGGGTGGAAGAAAAGACTTAAATAACATTTTGTGGGGCCATATTTTTTAAACTCATTTTTACAAATAAAATGTGGATTTGCTTACACAAGGCTTGTATTGTGTGTCTCCACTCACAGTATATTTCTCATCTGAGTTATTTCCTTTAGAAAATGTGGAGCCAATGGTAGCTACCATTTAACTCTCAAATGCCTGAAACTACTTATATAATGAGATGGGTTACTTTACTCCCTGTCACATTTCCTCTGTGTTTCATAAGTGAATAATTTCCTTATAATCATAGTGTTGTCTAATTAGACCCTCACCATCACAGTTGAAAAGGAGAACTTGGCCTTTTAGGTGGTCAGGTTTGAACTCCCTTGATGAAAGACATATTTTTCAGTGGTGAGAGGCTGGGGGATTGCATCTGGATAGGGAAGAAAGATTAAAATGCAAAATGTTCTCTGAGATGCTTGATCCACAAGAAAAGTAAACTACTAAAGAGAAAAATGATTTAGGTTTTTGAAAGGTAATTTTTGTGTGCTAACTAAAACTGAATATACATCAGAAGAAATTAAAATCACAAATAAACTCAAGGAATAAGAGTCAAGCTCCAGTAACTCAAGAAATGTTTGCTGAATTGAAATAATATTTTCCAGTACTCAGCAATATTTTCTTTTAAAATAGTAATAACTAAAGCTGGTGAATATATGGTTAAATAAGTAACTTTGACCATTTTAGTATCAAGGTATAGTAAAGTAATTCTTATAGAAAATTATATGGAGCTATGAAAGAGGAGATTTAAATTATTTATACATCTTGACCCAGTAATTCTTCATGAGGGAATTTATTTTTTAAGAAAATAATCCAAATGAGAGAAAAAAATATACACATGCACATGCATATATATATAGATATATCTATATAGATATATCTATATATCTATATATATACAACTTTTATCTAATCAGGTAATCAATCAATAAGTATTTGAGAAATCCAAACCAGGAAGTATATTATATATATACATATATATATATATATGTATATATATAATATACTTGGAACAGATATGAATTCTAGCTCACACATTCAAAAGGAAAAAGTGTCCAATTTCTATAACTTAACCCAATACGGTTAAGTGGAAGCCATGTCTTCCACAATCCTGAAACAACTTAATCTCAGCTATTGGAGTTTTCCTGAATATAGGGTTATACAGTTTTCAGATGGTACATAATGCTGAAGATTCATGAGGTTGCCATGTCATCATCCACAACCCAACCCCACACTGCCCTGGAGCTCAGCCCCCCCCCCCCTTGCTGTGTTATTGAAAGGGCAAAGGATCCTATTACATGGCCTCACACGTACCACTCTTCTCACTAGGATTTGACACCTTACCAGTTTTCCTGACAAAGACACTGGCTGCCTACATCCTCACTTGTTTCTTGTTATTTCTTTTTCATACATCGCCATAATAATCATAAGTAATCTATGACTATTTTCAAAACATTAACCCAGATTATTATCCAAAAATGGGGTCGGTTTTCTTTCTCCCCAGGGTTTTGGGAGATGATGCCTCCCCAAAAGAGAGAAAGAATCTTATTTTCTTTCTGGATTTTCTAAGATACTCTTCATCTCTCCAGACATCCTTATTGCACTTTCTCAGCCTAATTCTACCTATGCTACCACCTCAAGCTTTTAATCACATAAGCCAAGTGGAGGAAACATGTAGATGCCCATGTTTCCAGCCAGTCCTCAAGCTCTCTGTAGTCTATAACAAGAGAAGCCTTTTAGGAAGAGAAATAACACAGAGACACAGAGAAAAAAATAGCATTACAAAATGTCACTCTCTCATACAAACATAGAGATCATCATGACAGAAAATAAAATAAAATAATTGAAAACAACAGAGGTTTCCAAGAAATCACCAGGGCAGAATTTTTCAAATATTGATATAATTTACATTGATATAATTTAATGCTCATATTAATCTTTGATTTAATATCAGGAAATCAAAAACAATTTTTAACATTAAGCACCATTCTAGATGCATCAGAAAGTCCAAAAGACACCAACAAAAATGGAAATATCTGATATGTTTGAGTGGTAAGATTTAAAGTGGCTATGGCTCATAATAAGGTTTATACAACAAGGTTCAAAAGAAATAGAAATTAAAAAAGAAAACACTTCTCCCCAGATTGTGAATGAGAAATTTAAAAAAAATCCTCGAGGATTTTGCCTTATAGTGTATACTGTCAGTATCAATGAATTGAGGTGGTAACAATGGTTTATTTACTGCTTGACTTAGTCTCTCCTAATTCATAACAATAATAATCCTATTATCTTTCTCTCCAGAGTCTATTTATAGTTTAGATACTAAAGAAGAATTTGGAAATAATTAGTCAATAAGTCTTGTGACAAGGGATGAGGGATATCTGGCCTCTGGGATAGGTTCTTGAGCATCCTCTGTATGCCAGACACTGGACTAGGTATTTAACTATCGTCATCACTTACTGCCAGAAAGGGGAAGTAGTCTGCCTAATGATACTCTGTAACTAGATCAGAATTCAAACTCAAGACGGGCTGAATCCAAGGCCCAGTATTGTCCACAGAACTATATTGTCTTTCCTTGAAATAATCTCTCATAAAAATGGAACAACACAGTTTGGAGTGGTTGAGAGAGAGGGGAGAGCAGATGAGAAAGTCTGATCAAGGTACATTGTATGAGTACATGGACACATTAAAATGAAACTACCTGGTATACTAACTGATGCTAATTTAAAAAATGGTGAAATAAAAAGACCTCTCATTGTCAAGTCCAAGTTTCTGCTAAGGTAAAAATTTAAAAACACACTAAGCCTAAGGTCATCATAAATCAGTAGGAATACTAAGAAATCTATCATTCTTACTGAAAAGGAGTAACACCATTAGCCAGCATTCCCCAGAAGTACTTGTTGATAGATGTGTTCCATGCAAGTTACCTGGGAAGATGCTTCCTCAGCAAGCCTGCTTCCTCAGCAAGCCCTCTCGAAGGCTCTAAATAGTTAGAACAACAACAACAAAAAGATCCTAACAAATGGAGCAACGTCATTCTTAAGGGAAATGAACCCCAGGTTAAGGACACAGTGGTTCTTTTCTTTCTTGTTATTGTTTCTAACATATTTATAAGGTACCATGTGCTTTTGTGTTGCTTTGTATTGTCCCTCTCCCATGGTATAACCCCTGTTTTCACTGTATTTCATGTTGGTATAATTTGTGGAGGGGAAGGGAAAAAACAAATTGTTTAAATAGGTATACAGGTGGAGCCATGGCAACAATGAGATATACAAGACGCCGTGTTGAAAAACAAACTTTATAATTTAGGCGGCGGGGGGAGGGGGGAGGAGTGTAGTTGTGGAGATGGGAGGGAAGGGATGGGAGGTGAAAAACAAAGGAGGAGGCAACGATGCTTGATAAGAACTGTACTCATTCCATGTAACTGTAACCCTCCTCTGTACAGTATTTTCACAATAAAAAACTTATTTTAAAAAAAGAAACACACAAAAGACTTGGAAAAAATTATATTAAATGAAGTAAGCCAGGCCCAAAGATACATAGGTCCCATGGTTTCCCTTATTTGCAATAACTAGTATATGTCTGAGTCAAGCAGAAAAAGTCAGATAAGTTGATGTTAGGTGAAATGAACCCCAAGATAATGATTCAAATGTTTTTGCTTTCATGCAATTATTTCTAACATATTTATGATTTCTTGGTTGCTTTGTGTGTCCCTCCCCCACGGTATAACACCTGCTTTCACTGTACTTGATGTTGGTATAATTTGTGGAGGGGAAGAGAAAAAAACAAATTGTTTAAATAAGGATACAGGTGGACCCATTGTAACAATGAGACCTACAAATTGTTATGTCAAAAAACAAGCTTTACACCTTTGGGGAGGAGGGGGGAAAGCAGGAGGGAGGGGAGGAGATGGGAAGGGATGGGAAGGGGAAACAAAGGAGGAGGCAACAATGCTTGATAAGAAATGTACTCATCATCTTGCCCATGTAAATGTAACCCTTCTGTATGGTATTTTCACAATTAAAAAAAAAGAAATAAATAGAAAACACACACACACACACACACACACACACACACACACACACACACACACACACACACACACAAGATCCTTCCTTTTTTTAACCTTTTTGAATTGCTTCCTAGACTTGGATCCTCTTTATTCTAATACTATCAGAACTCTTAGATCCATTGCACCAACTTGCCTCTGAAAGAAAGAGGCTGGGAAAGCAAATGGGAGTTGTTTTACCATGGAGGAGAGTCTCCCATAAGGAATTGGACACAGTGGGGCTCTGTAAAATTTATCACCACAGATAAAGAAGATATCCTTGATTCTCCCCCCATGAGCCAAAATGGCTTCCGCATAGAGCAAAGTCTCCAGCAAACACAACTGCACTTTAATGCCCCAAACATCTGTAGTCTTTGTAACACTGAGAGACAGGTGTCAACATGGCATGGCATGAGAATATCAAGTTGACTACAGCATGGATACAGGGTCCCTTGGATATTTCAAGGCCACAAACATCAATAAGGGCAACTAGAAGCAGATCGAGAGGCCTATTCCCTCATAGAAAAGGTACTCTGTCAATATACCCAACATAAAACTAAAGAGGGCAGAGTTTATTTGAAACTTCTCTAATTCCCCCTGGGAATCCAGGCAGTATCTGGTACTGTCATTTTAGTCTTGACGGAAAAGAAATGGCAACATCGGCAGGGCTTTGCTGAATGAAATATTAGTGAGGGGACTTATACAAAAATGGAGAGGAAGAATGGAGTCAGTAAAGGATGAGGAAGCTTCTAAGGACTAGCATCACAAGAAGTAATTCCTGCCCCTCTGGAGGAAAGAGAGAGAGAGAGACAGAAAGACAGACAGAGACAGAGAGACAGAGACTAAGAAACAGAGACAAAGACAGACAGACAGAGATTCTAGTCTGGTGAGAACTGGTTTCATAGAGAAGGCATCATCTGACATGGAAATGGGGAGACAAAAAAGCCAGCCCACTGGGTAAGGAATTTGGGATGGCTAACCAGCCTGTAGAAGCAGTCAGAGAAACAGCCAGCAAAATGTGGGCAATTATTATTAAGGAGACACAATTTATGTCCATACTCTGGGGTTAGGTCGGGGAGAACTAGAAACATAAGAGTTATATTGAAAAACTCCACATCTAAGAAGCTCAGAGTCTTGGGATTTTTAAATATCAGAAACTTATGGTTAACCTAGAAAGCATTATAATTTGGTGAAATTGAGACTCCCCTTCCTCTTTCTGCAGCCGATTGAATTTGCCCCCCACTTGCTCATGTAAAGCATGCTGAGTTAATTTATGTGTGTTGCCTTCTTTTCAGCTTTCCTCAGATGGGACACTTAGAAACTGCGGTGGCACATTTATTTGCTTGTCTTTTCTGTGGAAAAGCCTGCCCACCACATCTGGAGAAGAAATTAAGCCTTGGGAGGAATGTCTCCTCCCTAGCTAGAAAGACTATCAGCCACCTCCATGAGCTATTCTCTGATACGCCCAAGGAGCTGCTGTTCCCGGGGCTTGAGGTTCCCATGTCCTTCTCAAAAATGTGCTTGGAAAGCACAGGGATGCCTGGATAATGGCCCAAAATGTGTGGAACGTAGGGCCTAGGATTCTAATGACAAAAAGAGAATCAACTAGTACAGTCAGATTGGTCAGAAGTAACTCTGATAGGGAAAAGATGAAAAAGTAAACAAAGATGAAGCCCAAGTACTACCCACAGCACAAAGCCATTGTCATCCAGAGAACTAGAGAGACAGAGGAAGGAGCTATTGTTTCCAGGAGTCAAAATGGCTGGAACCTCAGCAGTCTGGCCATTAAAATCTTGGACCATAGAGACGGGCTTCTCCTGTGGCAGTTAAAGCCTCAGAGGAAGGGGGAAGGGTCAGATGCTGTTTGAGATGTGCTACAAAACAGGAAGGAAATACTGTGGCTTCTCTTCTCCTACCAGAGTCTCCCACAAATCAATTGAAGTTGAAGCCAGTTGGCATGGAATATTAGGACTTATTTCCTTGCAGTGTACACAAGGTAAAAAGAAAGAGAGAGAAGATGGGATAGAAATAAAGGATCAATTAGACAAATGGCTACTCTTTCTGTGCGCATGTTCACCTAGCATACATCTAACTGATTCATGTCCATATTACCAATGGGATTGCCAAGTACCATAGCTAATTATCATCTTAAAACTCTCAGAGCTCTTGAATCTATTGATTGTTTAGTTCTCTGTTACTTTCCTCCTATTGTTTCTAGGACCCTTCACTTAGCTTCTGGTTATTTCCCTTCTATATCACTTGCTGTATTTTTATCATTCATTGTGCAGACTCATTTCAGCTCCCCTTTTTCTAGGTTAGAGACTCTCAGATGCTTTTTTTTTAAGAAAATGTTTTCCTTTAAAAAAAAAATTGTGTTCTTAGTCCTTAGCTGATCTTCTCTGATTCCATTAACTTAAATGTCACCTCTCTGGACACCATCATTCTTATATGACCAGTTCCAGTCCCACCCCTACCCTCATATGTCTGCCAGAAAGGCTCAGTTGGATATTAGTGGGCATGCCAAAAAGTGTGTTTCTTTCACAAATCTTCCTTTTCATACTTTTTGAACTTAGTAGCTTTGTTCTGTGCTCATCGTAGATAGGGAATCATATATTCTAGTAAAGATTGTGAATACATTTTTCCACAATCATCATGACATATTTCATAAGATTTCATTCGACAAATGCTGGCAGGGTACCTCAGAAGGGCTAACCCTACACTAGTCACTGAGTAAACAGAAGTGAGTCAGATGTGGTACCTGACCTCAAGGGTGAAACAAATAGGAAAGATGATCATCTGTGCCCAAATCATAAAATCATATCCTCCGCCCAGCTGTCAGTTCTTTAAGAACTAGTGTTGTTATAGAATCTTGACTTGAAATACTGGTAAGAAGCTTTGGGTAAGAAAGAAGCAGGCTCTTGAGTTTCTTCCAGAAGCCAGACAAGGTAGGATTCTCAAACCATGAACAGACAGGGAATTCATGGGAACTTTATGGATCCTTTCTAGTAACAAGACTCAACTCCAACTCTTATTGGCACTGGAACCATAGACCCGTATGTTGTAAGGGCTACAAAAGAAATGATCTTGTCTGGAGAACCGACTAGTGACTAATACAGTGCAAGTGTGAGATTTCAAAAGCATAATGACAGGAAATACAACTGCATTCTCTGGGTGTCTATTATTTTTATTTCTTGTCTTAGCGTTTCCTCCAACTCCTCATCTCTTGTATTAATACAATCTAGAGGCTGGCATGGAGAAACAACTTTCTTAATGTCATCCTATAGGCCAAATGGCATAGCACTGAGTCCAGAACCCTGGCCACAAAATAGACAGCCCAGTGCTGTCTAGAGGCACCAATGGTGGTTTGTTCTAATAATAATTCTCTAAAGATCCCAGAAGCATTGGATTTCAAGGAAGCTTGTGTTCACAAATGATTGTCTTTACCTTATATGACTAGAAACTGAACCTATTGGTGAACTCCACATCAGAATCAATCTAGGGGACAAATCTTTTATGAAGCCTTTTAAAGGACAGATCTATTTATACCCAATTCAAATCTTCTCCCCACCCCATCCCCCCAGTTTTCTTTGTTTTGTCTTCAGAAGACATTTGGAACTTGAATCAAATGATGTTTTATTTTTCCTCTGATAGACAGTTATTAATATATATGAAGATATCATCTCAGTAGGTTTCTCTCTTCCCAGTGCCAGTATATCCATCAATTCCAAGATGGAAACCTTTGTCATGATTTTAGAGGCTAACTTTCCATATCTGCTAACCCAATTAAATACCAAGCCTTCTATTTCCTTATGGCTTGGCAATTGCCTCACTTCATGGTCTCTCTCCTGTAGTCATGCTTTTCAATTCACCAGCTAGGCCTCCATTTTCTAAAAGGCAAACTTCATCATTTGCTTCCCTTGATTTACCAGGAGAATCCTGAACTCAAAACATATAAAGGCCTTGAAGATAAGACCATTGATATCTACTACTGCCCAGAAATACTAAACTACTGTAGACACACTTAGAGGGATCAACATTTGACATTGGAAATGAACTTACTCATGATCAGCAGAGTGGGATTGAAGTTTTAAAACAAGGGCTAGATTTGACAGTACCTCAACTACTAACTCAGTGGTAGTTGCTTATCTCTGCCTTCCACAGATGTCCATCAGCTTTCTGTTTTGACTGACAAAAGATACTAGGATCATTCATTGAGGCTGAGGACATACCCCAAGAGGAGCAGATCATGGGGTCAGGGGAGAGTTAGATAGTGAGGGACTTTTTTAATGAGATATAAGAAGCATAGAACACATAAAGAGGCAAGAAGCTGTGGGGACTGTGTTACTAGAGTTAGTTCTTCATTACTGCAGCCTGGTATGAAATAGCTTTCATGGTGGCCACAAGGTATGGGGGTTATATTGAGAGCTACAAATGGAGTAAATTCTGAAGATGAAAGAATAATGAAATTCTGTCCCCTATGTGACCTTGGAGAGGAAAACAGCTTCAAAACCGCCATTATGTGATTGGGGAAGGTTGGTTTTTATTGTTGTTAAAGAAACATTCTACTTTGCTGAAAGATTTGTTTATCCTTTGACCATAAGGATGCCTCTGGCTAGCAACAGCTCTTCAAAACTTACATTGTATTTTTTTCTTGTGCATGAGCAAGACAATCCCTTTTTAGCATAGGAATGAGAACCTGGCAAGAGAGAATAATACCTCCAAGAGGAGTGGATAATCAGAAAGTGGCCTGCTCAGAGGTCAATGAAAGTCAAGAAATCAGAGGAATCTATTTTGCTAGTAATAATCACATTCCTTTGACTTTTATTACTATGATTATCCATGTCTTCCTCTGAAGATAAAGTACGGGGCTCACTGTTCTGTGTTATCATAGAGAAAAAGAAGTTTTAAAGGCCAGAGAAATTAAAGACTGCTAGTATCTGAGATTTTTTGGTGTTAGTTTCACCATGTTAAACAGAGACCATGTTGTTACTTAGGTTGGTTAAAGCCTGATTCCAAATGTGAATCACAATGTTGATCCTCCTCGAAAGAGGTACTCTCAGAAGAGCCACTGCCAGCATCAGGAAGATGTGCTGAGTGGCAAGAAACGTAATGCTTGTCTCAAAAGAGCAAAGTCACATTTGGTAAGCATGAAAGGAGGAATTATCTTAGAATCAAACTGTTCTCTGAAGAAGACAGTTTTTTTTGGAACTTAAACTGAACTGGGTATCTTCTGTGGACAGAGCAGGCCTGACTTTGATCACTTATCTGCTCTTCTTGTCTGTGATCATCTGACTAGGAAGAAAGTATCTTCATCCGAGTCTGCTGCCTGGGAGAAAATTCCATTTCCCCTGATTTTCAAATCGCTTTTATATTGTGCACTGATGTCAGACTGACACCTAATAGGTGATCAACACACTTTTTAAAACTTTCCACTGTGCTAGGCCAGTTTTATGTACACTGTGTGACTAAATTCTTACAATAATCCTTTGAACTCAATATCATCATTGAATTTTGTAGATAGAGTAATGATAGGCTGAGCATGGTGGTGAACACCTGTAATCTTAGCTACTTGTGAGGTAGAAATTAAGATAATTCTGCTTTGAGGCCAGCCCAGAAAAAAAGTGAGGTTCCTTCCAAATAAACTAGGTATGGTTGTTACATCTGTAATCTCAGTAATATAAGAAGCATAAGTAGAAGGCTTGTGGTCTGAAGTTCACACAGGCAAAAAACTGGAACCCCTCTGAAAAAATAACCTCAAAGCAAAAAGGGCTGGAGACATGACTGAAGTGGCAAAGTGCTGGCCTTGCAAAACATAACAGGGAAGGGAAGGGAAGGGGAGGGGAGGGGAGGGGAGGGGAGGGGAGGGGGGGAGGGAAGGGGAGAGAAGGGGAGGGAAGGGAAGGGAAGGGGAGGGAAGGGAAGGGAAGGGAAGGCAAGGGAAGGGAAGGGAAGGCAAGGGAAGGGAAGGGAAGGGAAGAGAAGGGGAGGGGAGGGGGGAGGGGAGGGGAGGGGAGGGGAGGGGGGAAGGGAAGGGAGGGGAGGGGAGGGGAGGGGAAGGGATGGGAGAGGAGGGGAGGAGGGGGGAGGGGAGGAGAGGGGAGGGGAGGGGAGGGGGGAAGGGAAGGGAGGGGAGGAGAGGGGAGGGGAGGGGAAGGGATGGGAGAGGAGGGGAGGAGGGGGGAGGGGAGGGGAGGAGAGGGGAGGGGAGGGGAGGGGAGGGGGGGAAGGAAAGGGAGGGGAGGGGAGGGGAGGGGAAGGGAGAGGAGGGGTGGAAGGGGAGGGGAGGGGAGGGAAGGGAAGGGAAGGTTGGCTTAAGCGGTTCTTTGCTAAGGAATTAGTATCTTGTGATGAAAACGTGTTGGCTCTCAAGCAGATGAAGAGGTTACCTTCTCATACACCCTCAACTAACTATTTAGTCTCTCCTGTATTAGGAGTAATTTCATCCATCTAAGGAGTCAGTGTCTGGTCAGTTTTCCCTTTGGCCTGGAAGGCTCAGTGACAAAAACTGAGAATTCTGACCTGGAAAATCTAATAATCTAATTGTGTTTGAAAAGTCCACAGGATAAAGAAGAAAGGTTATCCCGATGACATTCATTTGTAAGATCCCAAATATGACAATTATGCATTTTTTTTTTGCGCTGTGAAGAACTAAAGTAGCATGAGCAGCTCTGTCTGTAGGAGCCAGAGCTTCCCCCACAGCATAGACAGGGAACGGAAACCCAAAGGATCAGTAAGAATTTGTGCAAAATGGCATGTCCCTGAGTCTGGACCCAGCAAAGGCAGTACAGCATAAAAAGCGGGGTGTTTGGAGACCAGCAAGTAGGATTATCTGACTAGATTTTAGGATCTGTCGTTTGGATGGCTAAACACCTGCCAGTTAATTCTATTTCTGGTAGGTGAGATTAAGACATTAATAAGGATACTGCTCCTGAAGTCCTCATGACCACTTCAGCCAGAACTCTCAGTTCCCAGAAGGGCATTCTCTTTGTCACATTGGGACATCGCTTGTGTAATCATACTGTCAGAGTCACTGCCTATTTATCTCCTGCTTGGCTTAACTGGATTCCTAGGACATAAACCATAGGAGATTTAACGGGTGCATTAGTCATTGGTATTACTATCTAGCCAGCATAGTTTCCTGGCCTTGGAGATACTCAGCAAGTACTCATTTCCCCGAAGAATTCAGCTTCATTTAATCTCAAACAAATGAGAATTACTATGAAGAAAATGTGCAGCCCTTGACCTTTGAGATCTTCCAGTTGGCTGATGGCCTTGGGTGAATTCCTCCCCTGTGAATCAAAGTTGTATTATTTCAAGGACTTCAGGCTAAGTGTCTTTTTCCCGTCTTCAACACTCTCCCATTCCTTCAAGTCCTGTTGCATCTTTAAGGCTCAGAACAAGTGTTATCTTCTTTGGAAGACTGTGTTGATCCCTAGCTCTCCACGACATTCAGTCTATAAGTATAGCTTTTTTCTGAACTCCATGTGTGCTATTTTTATAGATAGATACAGATATAGACCATGTGTGAGATCCATTCCACACTCAGTGTATGTTAATTCAAACAAGAGAAAGGAAATCTCAAATTATATTGTGTTATTTTCCCAAGACTATACATACTGAATGTTTGTTTCCATTTCTTTTGGTAATGGTTTGTCTCAGAAAAGTGCATATTGGGTTTACTTCTTCTTTAGTATGTCATTTCTACCTCCTTTCACATTGTTCTCAAACTGTTGTTTTTTCTCTAACTTACTACTGATCTGTAGTAGAGACTGAATTCTTAATCATGGTCTAAGTAGCCATAGGCCCTGGGAGCCCATCATAAACTTGGGGTTGTCTGAATGTAAAGTTGGGAAAATGGGTAGAGCAACAACCTATCATCGAATGGAAATGGATCCAGGGTATGGGGCATGAAAAGATCCTGCATAGATACATTATATGAAAAAATGGCATAGTTCTTGCTTCTTCTACATAATTTTTTGTCTCCAGCATCTATAGGCTCATGAGAAGACTCCTGAGATCAGTGGAAACCTTCACCACCCTCCTGGATGATTTCAGAAGCCTCTGGACTGGTCTGTTATCCTCTCATTTGCCTTCTTTCCTGTACTACAAGCTGCCATTCTGACCTTCAAAAATGCTACTCTTACTATTGTTCTCTTGAGAGAATTGAGATCTGCCCCCAAATGACTTCAGTACTTGCTTCTGCTCCTTACTCAAACACTCCCACCTTCTCCAGTCAAGTCCCAGAATGTGTGCTGGATAGTTCCTCTCAAATGTTTTCCACAGAAGACCCTTAAGAACAAAAGAATTGATCAAGTATACCTAATCATCCTAGAGTCCAAAGGAGACCACTGTAAGAATCCTTTGAGGACACATGGCTTAGCTAAGAATGAGGCCAACTTTACCTTCTACTCTGCAAGAGTCTGGATGTTTTGGGATTGGTTATTTGCATTTCTCTAGTAAATTTGATATGCCACACAATTATGCTCTGTTTATCTTCTTGCTCTTCTTATATATCAGGGACATTCCAGTACCCTTCCCCATGTAAGTCCTCCCAATTTAACAGATTCTTGAACACTTATTCATACTTCTAAGTTATCTCTTGGCCACAGTCCTGTGCCTGAAACATTCAAGATCTAGTGATACTGTGATGACTTGTAGAGGATAGTGCTGGGCATGTGTAGTGGTTAGTAGGTCCTTACTATTCATTGAAGACTAACTTCCTTACCCTGAAATTGAAGATAAATTATGATTGTACACAATAAGAATAACAACACACCATAAGTAACCACAACTTAAATGATCTTAGTTTAACCAAACAGTTCTCTAAGTTCCTCACATCCTTGAACATATTTGATTCTAAGAATCACACCATGATATACACACCATGAATATCCTCATCTGATCATTCTGATAAGAAACAACTTGTCTTTGAAGAAGGCAGACTGGCTTCCCATGACCGCCATCTTAACCCCTTTGTTATGATCATTCTCAACTATTTTTTGTACTAAATAATAATAATAATAAAGAGAAATAATAGCAGTAGCAGCTACAGTCATAGTAACTATATATCCACATCATTATAACTTAAATGAGACAAATAATATAAAATTACCTTGAAATCCTCATGGTACAGATAGTCTGAGCTAAATCTTTATTTATGTTCATAGCAGTTCAGGCAGAAACCTCCCAAAATCCCTGTGGTGGATCCATGTTGAAACTGAATGGTTACACATACAAATTGAGAGTGATCCATGTCTATAAGAGACATTTATAATCCAAAGTGGACATTCAAATATCTGAATTCCTCTGACCAACATTCAAAGATCCACTTTAAGTTGACTCCTACTCATCAATAGGCATCCTCAAACTTCAGAAATCCTTTCCTAGAGTGGTGTTTGTATTTTAGTTCTAAAAAATTATCCTTTTACCCAAAAGATAACATATAAAGGAGCCAATGGAAAGGGAGGGTTCTGGGATTGGAGGTTCTGGGATACCTGACCACCCAAAACAATAATTTCTTATTCTGGAGATAAAAGTCATGTCACATCATTGTCACGTTACAGATGAGAACTGTAAACTAAGTAGCTTTTGCAATGCAATAAAGAATAAGCATGCAGTGCCACAAAAACAAAATACTTTTAACCCCTTCATATGCATGACAGAGTGGAGAAGCACTTGGTCAATCCTGAGTATTACCAGTGTTTAGATCACTGTATGATCCTGCTGAGTATTTCCCTGTCTTTACCTTCATGAAAATCTATTTCCAAAAAGGCAATGGTGTCCCCAATGTAAGGTAGAAGCTATAATCATATTAAGTTGTGTTTTTTATTTTATGGAAGTCTATGTGGTACTAACTGGTGGATAAGAGTGGAGAAAAAGACAACACAGGTTCATGTTTGATGCTTATGAGAAAAACTGGACTGTATGCTGAACTCTGCTCATGGAGTAACACACAGCAAGAAACAAATCGAAACATGCAAATTAGAAGAGATCTCGGAGTCTTTCTGCATAATTTCCTCATTTTTGGTGTTGAAAAAACAAGTCCAGAGAACGGGAATTCACAGTGGTCTTAGATAATGAGAACCTGGGGCACTTTCTACTCTGCTTTATTTTGACATTGCAAAGTTAATAGGAAAACAATGGAGTTCTCCAAATTTAAATATTGTTTGTTATAAAAATAACTGGGAAAGAATTAAGAAAATCAGAAGGTTGTTTGTGTCCTGGGAGTAGGACTGAATAATAAAACCCAAAGCCAATTTTCTGACCTAACTTTACAGCATCCAAGGACTCTATCATGGGCCACCCTTGGCTCTCTTCCCCAACTTGTCTAGATTAGCTTCAGTTTGGTCCCTTGGTCTGCACGCCTTTTAACTTACAAATCACATAAAAATTGCAAAGTCAAGCAAATAATTCCAAAAGTGTTTCTGGTTTACTGACTTCACCTGGAAATGAAATCTGCTTCCAGAAAAGGGTAAGACAACAAATCTATGTAAAGGCAAGATCAATATGAAGATAAATCTATCCTAGTTACCAACCACTGGCTTCCACATTCCCTTTCCCTCTAAGGAAGCCTCTAAGGTAGAGAAGTAAAAATCAAATTTTAATTCTTGAGCTTCCCAAGAGAGCAAAGACTCACTACTTATTTCTGTACATTGGTACTGTAATTGAAATAAAGGCATTCAAAAGAGCAGCTGAAGCCTTTAGGAGGAAGTCACTGTTACTAGGTTGGGGGCTGTGGGGGGGCCTCAGAGGAGAAAATATTTGAATTGGTTTTTGACAGATGAGACAGATCAGCACCTCTCTAGGCAGACACAAAGGTAGGAGAAAGGTTATTTGCAGCAAAGGAAATAATTTGTACAACAGAGGAAATAATTTGTGCAGAGACATGAAAGGAACTGTCGGGCAGGGGAGGGGTGGAGGGGAGATAGCAAATAGTTCTGCATGGCAAGAAAATGAGGAGATTGAGGGTGTGGAGAAAGAAAAGCATGTCCGGCTTGTACAAGGCAAGCAGGTGTGAAAGAAGACAGAGGGTCAGACAATGTCAAATGGTTCCATGTGGTTTGAGTGGAAGTATAACACAGAATAGAAAAGGAAATGGGGGCAGAGGAGGGGAACGGGCCAGGCAAGGAAGGCCATGTATGGCTGGCTAAGGGATCTGGCTTTTCCTCTGCAGATGGTGATTTTTAGGGTAGTGGGGAAGGGAAACTAGAACAGGCAAGTGACTGGGACCAGTAGCACTATTGGGAATGTGTGTTGGGGAAAATAGACTAGAAAATGGAGAATAGAAATAGAGTGGTTAGGATTTGTGCTCAGTGAGACCCATGAGGGGTTTGTGAGTGATCTAGAACCACATTCTACCAGGAAGCTTTCCCCAAGTCTTCCCACCTGCACCACCACCACTACCCTTCTCTGGCAACTTAATCACTAACATGCCTTCCGATCATTGGATTCCCAACAGGACTCCTAACTGTAGATCTGCCTCTGATGGGCTACAAAGAGTTCAAATGCAAGGATAGGGTCTAACTAACCTATCTCTCCAGCACTCAAGGAAGAATCAGGCCCATGGAATGCTTGTTGACTGAATGCAACTACATGCCCAAATGATTGCTTTTAATGAATGCATGAAAATAGGATACAGCTGTGTTTCATCTTTATCTGCTTCTATCCCTAACCATACTAGGTCTCACTAGTGTCTGGGTAAATGAGGCAAGGGTGTTCATTCATTCTTTCACTGGTAATACAATATTAATTACATCTAGCGTCACTTGGTTACCACTGAAACAGGGAATGTGGAAGCAAATGTAATCAGCAGATTAGACAACAGATCACAAGTTATTTCCTGGAACCAGGGCACCATCAATCAATACAACCCACTCCATTCTTCTGGTCTTCCTTGGTTTCTGTCCACACTGGTAGAGCCACCGCAGATTCCTGACTGAAGATGACACAGAAGCTGAACATGTGTGCATCTGTGAGATCTATGTGTACCCAGTTCAAGGCACAGATCCTTTCTTGACAAAGCTGTACCACATGGTAACTGTTGTTCTTTCTCACCTATGTCCTTTACTGGTCCTCATACCAACATTAAAGCTTGCCATCTCCATTGTAGAGATGAGGGACGCAAAGCCTAGAATGATCACATCAGCCCTGGCTGGGGTGGAGAATCATGAAAGTTGCTGGTAAATAATCTTGCCAGCTGGGCCCTAAGTCTCAACCTCTCACATCAAAGTTTCCTAGGTAAGACTCTGGGACCTTTGTCTGGGACTCAGCTTCCCCCCAGCCTCAATGTCATTTCCAAATCTCCCCTTGCAATATGGAGAATTCTGCTCTACAGCTATCCCTAAGAGCTCTTAATCTGATGTTACTGTTTTAGAATTGGGTGGGATACAGAGGAGGAGACAGGAAAAAAGCATCTCATCCATTTTTCAGTTTCCTCTTCAGTTTGCTTTTGATCCCAAACCAAAGGATTTATTTGTAGCTCCAATGGTACATTAACTATGTAGTTCCTGTTCAGAATACAGTGTAGGCTCTTGCCTGCCAAGCAGGGCTGGCCTAGCACAGGGGCCTGGTTTTTGCTTCCTCTTTGATTCAGCAGAGTAAGGGGCAGTTTTGACAGCTCTATGGGCTGCTTCTCTGGCTGCTGACACAGCCGCCTGACAGATGGCCTGCCATGCTGTGCTTCTGGGGCCATGTCCCCGACTTCACCAAAGGAACTTACTTGGGCCATGTGTTTTAGCTTCTTTCTCCCCCCACCTCTCTCTCTTTGAGATTTGTGTCAGCTCATGAATCACACAGTAGCCATGAGAGAAAGAATCCTAAAGATCATCTGGTCAACCATGTCCAAAATCACCACTCCTTGGACACTTCCCTAATGGGAAAATAAAAGCTTATTTGAAAATTAAGTACTAATAATCATAAAATTCACCACCGTAAAATATTTCAATGCAAAAAGTTATAAAAATTAATGTTCATTTTGCATCAACTTTATGCCAGAGGATTTACACACTTCATCTTGTTTAATTCCTAAGGACCACCCATGTTGCACAGATCCAGGGCACCATACCTCTCCTAGAGTCTACAGTACAATGACCAGAATAGGCCTTCTTGAACATCACTGTCCATAACTTGGGTGGCCATTCCTTGCAGCTCTCTTAAGATTAACGGCAACCTTATGAAAAGGCTGCCATTCTCGTCATGGTCCAGAATACTAGATACTTTGAACTTCTATCTGGAGAGGGAATGGCAAACCACATGAAGATTACCACCCAATGGGGAATGAGCACCGTGGTTCAAATCTGCACCATCACCATGCAAATCTCAAACCTTTTTTTACTTAATAAATCACCCTAAAACTTATGACCTTAAAACAATAACCATTGGCTATGGCTCACAAACCTGTAAGTTGATGGATACTTCTGATGATTTAGACTGTGTTCAGTTGATGTTGGCTGAACTATTTGTTTATGGGATCCAGCAGGGGCACATCAGTCTATATAGTATATGATAACCTCCGTTATGTTATCAATATGACTGGGATTTCTCTTCATGTGAACTCCTTTCATTGAGACGGTTAACCTCTGTGGTTTATATGGAAGTCATGGAGTTCCAAGAAAACAGAGAAGGAGGTGAAATCTCTTGAGGTCCAGGCTCCTACACTCACTTCTTCTGCTTGGAACAAAACAAGTCAAAGGCCAGTCCAGATGCAGGGGTAGAAACTAATTCCTCTTCTTGACAATGGACAGCTAATTTGGTAATCTAGTGCAACCTCCACTTTAAAGTTACAGAGTCATGGGTTAACTCTTGGCAGAGAATATGGCTTACCTTTCCATGTAAGAGTGGTTTGACTTACCCTTTCCCAAAGATTGCCAGCCTGACTAACAACTGCCACTTACAGGTGGAAACCCTACAACACAGAACAGAGGATAGAGATGGTTGCCATGTCTGTAACATTAGCTAATCCTTTCCTCTTAAGCAAAGTCTGTAAGGAGTTGGGAAGAGAGTCTATAGACATTCTGCTTAGCACTGAGCCGGGAGTGGAATGTAAACTCTTTCCTCTTTGCCTCAGGGTAGGGAGAAAGTTCCTTTCTGATCAACAACACTCCAATCTAGAAAAGGAAATGGAAGCTCAGAGTAACTAACATACATACCCAAGGACACGTAGTGGAAAAGATGAGGAATGCTACCCAAACTCTAATACCAAGGGTAGTTAAGATGAGCCCTGTTTGGATTTCTGTCCTTCACATCTTGGCAAGAGAGCCTAAGAAGGCTTGCAAATTTACTGAGCAGCTTTTGAGCCAAGCATTCTTGTGAGCACCTTCATAAGAATCAGCACATAAAACCAAAACGACAGGTGTTATTATGCTCATAGTTAAAGAGGAGCATTAAACTCAGAGAAGTGAAAAGAAACACTCAAGACTACACAAGGAGCTGGGTAATGTGAGCCTACTTGGGAATTCAGACTCTCACCAAATTCAAATGTTCTATCCACTTACTCTCTAATGACTTGTTTCTCTTGCCTTGTATATGTCAGGAATCTGGAGGTTTTTTTATCCCCCAAAGACGATTCTTCTTCTTCTTTCTTCTTTCTTTCTTTCTTTCTTTCTTCTTCTTCTTCTTCTTCTTCTTCTTCTTCTTCTTCTTCTTCTTCTTCTTCTTCTTCTTCTTCTTCTTCTTCTTCTTCTTCTTCTTCTTCTTCTTCTTCTTCTTCTTCTTCTTCTTCTTCTTCTTCTTCTTCTTCTTCTTCTTCTTCTTCTTCTTCTTCTTCTTCTTCCTCTTCTTCTTCTTCTTCCTCTTCTTCCTCTTCCTCCTCTTCCTCCTCTTCCTCCTCTTCCTCTTCCTCCTCTTCTTCCTCTTCCTCCTCTTCCTCCTCTTCCTCCTCCTCCTCTTCCTCCTCTTCCTCTTCTTCCTCTTCCTCCTCCTCCTCCTCCTCCTCCTCCTCCTCCTCCTCCTCTTCTTCCTCCTCCTCCTCCTCCTCCTCCTCCTCCTTTTTTGGTCAGTCATGGGACTTGAACTCTGGGCTTGGATGCTGTCCCTGCAATCTTTAGCTCAAGGCAAGCGCTCTACCGCTTGAGCCACAGTGCCACTTCCGGTTTTCTAGTGGTTTATTGGAGATAAGAGTCTCATGGACTTTCCTGCCCGGGCTGGCTTTGAACCTCGATCCTCAGATCTCAGCCTCCTGAGTAGCTAGGATTACAGGCATGAGCCATCAGTGCCTGGCTTCTTATTTTCTTCTTTAGTCCCCATTTGCCTACCATCTGGAATGTACCAGCAACCATTTTTGGATGGGTTAAATGTCCTCTTTTCTGCCCTCATTTGCAACCCTAGCTCTCCATATAAGATCCTTACCATGTTTAAAGGACCAATACAAACACTACCTCCTTCAAGACCCAAAATTTAGACTTCTTCCCTCATCTTTCAGTAAGATATTTTCTCCCCACTTTCCCCTCTAGGAAGGTGCCTATAGTATTTATTTCACACCTTTCCCTCATAAACCATTACTATCTGTTTACTTCTTTATGGTTACTGTGCCTTGAACATTTTTTGGATAGTAGGTCATTTAGGACCTGTTTGATAAGCAGAAATTAGATCTAAAATATACTAAAATAATCTAAAATTGTACAGTATTCTAGACACTCATACACAGTGAGACCAAAAGAGTATACTCATAGGAGAGAAACACAAAAGCACAAGATGAACTCCAAGATATGGAAACAAGAGCTCTCTCTTTTTTTAATTTTTATTTTTTTATGATTCTGTCTTTTTTCTTTATGTACTGTGTATTTGCATGTATATCTTAGAGAGGGTTGGGGGAAGGGTATAGAACTTGAGGAAAAAAGGGCAAAAAGGTGCAGCCATGACCATCATGAAAGTGAACTATACAACTAGTGGGTGGAGACGGGAGGGCGGGACTGGGCCACAGTCAGGGAAGGGAAGACAATGTACAAAAGGAAACGTACTCATCACCTGATTCATGACATTATAATCCCTCTAGATATCACCTTTAAAATAACAATAAAGTAAAATTTAAAAATACCAAAGCCTTGTTATCCCCATTGCCTATGGAGACAAAAGCAGAGACAGAGGGGCAGAGACAGAGACACAGGATGAGAGATACATGGTTCCTCCTCTTCCTAGGTGGTAGTTAGTTAATCAATCCTCATTTACTGATAGCCAATCTGAGAAAACTGCCTGGAGGAAGGAAGCTGTGAGTATGAAATCCTAAGAAACTTCTATTTGAGCCTCCTCAGTGTTTTCTGTGCTTCTCATTTTTTGGCTCTGATATCTAAATAGCATTGAAATTGCTTTGCTAGAAATCAGTAGTTTGTCAAGCTTGCTCATGGCTGTGAAGAAATGGGGGCAGGGTTTGTGTGCAAATACCGGTGTGGTAATAATTTACATTTCATCCAAATAAGATGTTCTATGAAATGTGGGGAAGTGACACATTTCTGGCAGCTGATTGTCCCTGGAAAAGATAAAAGGAGGATGTAGAGAGAGCATTTCGTAGGAGCTCTCTCTACTTCGGAACCAAGCCACTTTTGTTTCTAATTCTCAGAGGAAGGGGATTGGGGAGAGTAATTTTCTGAAAGTAAGGGAGTAAAGATCTCTACACTGTGTGAATGTACATCAGGTATCTGATCATTTCAAGCATGTGTCTATTGCTTTCTAGTCTCTAAAGTGTTTCCCATCTGTTCTCTCATTGCACAAGTCCATGGAGCAGATAAACGCACTGATGAGCAAGAAGAGCTTGAAGCTTAAACTCCCAGCATAATTTAATTTTTCATTGTCTTTCTTAAAAAGAGACTTTTAGTGTGACACATGTTTTCTTTTCGATGACCTTTGATTCTTCTTCCAAGACATTAAGACTTACTCTTTGAAGACAATTCTCCCCCACCAGGAGATCTAATCCAAAGGAAGTGATCCAAGACACAAGAAGAAAAAGAGCAGATAAAGGCTTTAAGGAAAAGAAACATTTCTCTTCCAGTGTGGTCTGGCCCTGCCTACTATCCACTGCCTGGCTTCAAGCAAAGTAACTCCAAGTGTTTTTAGTTTCTCAGCCAGAGAAGCCATCATTTCTTCCCTTCTGCTCCCAGAATATTTTAACACTATATTATAATTTAAGTCTCACAATATCCATATTATTTTTTTACAGAGATTCTCCTGGACTGTCCTCCATAGATTAGCTTCTACTATCATTATTTTCTGTCTCTGCCATTTGCCTGTTACCATAATAATACTATCACAATTCTACATTATATTTTTTGTTGCTCTACTCATTTTGTAGAATTTATTGTTAGCTTCCCAATTAGAAAATCAGCCTCATCAGAATAAGGGGCCAGGTTGGGTTTATATATCAGTCTGATAGCTTGATGATGGTAGCAGATGAAGTTAACTCCAGGAGCCTGGAGACTCCTAGTCCTCTGCTGACCCTGGACCCAGAACAGAGCCTGGTCTCCATAAAGAATGATATTGAAAAGGGACATGTGTCTGTCATCTCTTTCCTCACACCTCAGTCTTGACCCATAGGGTGAGAATGTCTATTAGGGTGATTAGATGCAGGGGTCTCTGCCCCATAGAGGAGAAGAAATTGTCAACCTAGTGTATAGACCTTGACAGTCTTGGGCCCAGGATTGTGAGTAGCATTGACACTCCATAGGAATGTGTTAGTTAACTGTAAATATATACCAGTCTGCTTCCTGAGGCAAGAGGAAAAGCAGTACCACCGTCTCCTGTTTTTAGCTCAAATGTGATGAACTGTTGCTTACTTTCTGTTTGTTTGCCGATCCCTTCTTGTTGCTCACTTCCTACCTGCCTTCGGGAAGCATCTGCTGAAAAGATATCTACCAACTATTCTGTGTGACTTGCATGACTTAAGCAAGCACTCTCATTCTTGTGGCTATTTGTGAAAGTAAGTGAACTCGAGGTCTACTTTATCAACCCAAACAGCTCACTTTGTAAATCTGAAGTTCTAGACCGAAATCTAGACCCAGGCAAGGCGTATATCATCTAGGCTTCCTTCTACCAAGGAAGTTTTGCAACAAGGTTTACTGTCTTGTTTAATCAGTAATTAACTTGTTATTTCATTTTCTATTTTGTCTTGGATTGGCATGAATTCCAGGAATCAGAGGCAGATAAGGGTGCTTGAATCCCCAAGCAGCCTTAAGAATGTTTCATTCTCAGGATATGGTTTCAGACCATCTATCTCCTAAAATTTCAGAATCACTAAACATCAGATAAGAAAAACTAAATGCTAAGATGAACCCCCCCAATTAAAAAACTATGTCCTATCAATTTGTTGAATCCATCTCCCATGAACATAACAGATGGAACTTGTAGATTGAATGAGCCTACTCTGAAATCCTGTTTATTACCTTACTCTCAAGTAATGAACTTAATTCACATAGAAGATTGCCAGGTGAAAGCTTACAGGATTTGACATTAAACCTGAGTTTAATGTCCCCAGCTATGCAACCTTCAGTTGAGTTGTGAAGCTCTCTGAACATTAGTTTCTTCAATCCATAAAATTAGAAGAGTGAAAAAACTGTATTTGGAAGGATTGCCAGTAATTTATATACAAGTTTGGATGCACAAATGTAATTAGCCAATATATAAAATGAAAAAAATGAGCAAAATATAAATAAAACTTCCAACCCAGAAGGCCATAGAATGGAATGGTGAAAACAGCCTTACATGGTGACGAACCTGTGGAAGACTTGGAACTTTCACCCAGACTCTGAAGTAAACACATGCATACATGTACACGTGCATAGATGATACACTTGCTCATGACCACCACTAATCAGCCCCATGGCTACAAAATAAACACATGTATTCTGATGCCTAGATACATGGGAACTAGCTGTTTTCTCCAGTTGACCACTAAGACCTCATGGCAAGTGATATTGTGTTTCTATTACCCGGAATGTATTAGAAAGCACTAATGATGGAATATACAAGGTCACCGAATCTTGTCTCAAAAGCTTCTGCAATCTATGGAAAAGCACTGCCACAGAAAAAAATATTCCCAAAGCCAAACCAGAGAAGATTAAGGTTAGAAGATCCTGAAGGTGATTTTCTAGTTTAATCCCTGGCTTGTTCCCGATCCTTTTTATATCTACATGGAAAACAGACCTTGATAGGGTAACTGACTGCTGGTCACCCAGATGACCAGTTTCTGCTTAGAACCAGAGTTGAGGAGGGGTTATAGTGGTTCACACCTAATTCCAGCTATTCAGAGGAAATGGATAGGAGAATGGAGGTTCAAGGCCAACCCAAGTGAAGTTATTTTGGGATCCTCTGTGAAAAACAAACTAAACTAAAAGCCAAAGGACTGGGGATGTGACTCAAGTACTAGACTCCTTGCTTTGCAAGTGTGATGCCCCGCGTTCAATGCCCAGAACCATCACCAAAAAGAAAAAGAAAAACTGGGGCTGGGATCTAGCCAAGAGTCAGGGCCCCATCCTAATCAACCATAGCAAGCCATAATGTTGGGCCTGGGCAACGCTCTTGAAATCCATGCAAGACCTTCACACTTTTCCTTGATGTGCATGGGCCTTGGGGTGGGAGCAAAGATACCATTCCTTACCACACAAGGCCTGGAAGTTCCCTTTCTGGTAAACCACATAAGCCCCTCCATTGTTGAGGTGATTGGAGCTTAACAATTTCTCTCCCCAGGGCATCTGCTTCTCTGAAGGCTTTTGGCATTATTTAGTCCTCACAACGATCTACAGAGCTAGAACCCCTCACAACAGTTGTCAGGGAAGTGAAGAAAGGTATAAGCTACTGGGCTCTGAGGTTCCAAGTCACACAGCTGGGCAGAGAGAGGCAGGCTCAGCAGAGCCAGGCTGGCAGGGGCACAGGCTGGGCAGAGGCAGGCTAGACAGCCATCACTGCCCAGAGGTGGAGCTGCTGAGTTTCCAAAAGCTCACCATGCCCTTCTGCACCCGCGTCTTCTGATCTCATCCTTCCTTTAATAAAGTCATGTTGATGAATTTGCTTCGGTTTATATAACAGCTGCTGTATGCTTCATGGAGGTGGGAACCTTGTCTGTCATCCCTCAGTATTTCTCTAGGCTGCGAGCAGTGCCAAGCATCCCTCGGGTGCTCAGGGAGGAAAAGAAGGAGGGAAGGAGGAAAAAGAGGAAGGAGAAGGACTGGAAGAAGTCCTACTTAAGGCACCCAGTACCCCTATCTATCATTTTAGAATCAGCTCATCATGAGACCCTGCAGGTATGCAGTCTTTAACTTCTCTGCAATGTTTGCACAGTATTTGCATCCTCTCCCTAGCCCAGAAAGCAGAAGGTAAAGGAGGAGTATTTGTTTCACAGACATACATACATACATAGGGCATCTGACAAGAGCCAGGTTCTCATGACTGTGTCAGCCAGGGGGGTCACCGTGGCTGTTACCTGGGTCTATATTCACCTGTCTTGCCAGTCGTGGAGTTGTATGCTGAAGAGAAGGACTTTCTGTGAGCAACCTCTCTAAGTCCTGCCCTCCAGGCAAGGTGGAGCTTGAGGTGAGTTTTAGAAGAGCACATTCAGCAGGATGGTGCAGAGCTCTCTGTGCACCATCAAGAAGGCAGACTTCTGGTGATATGTCTTGAACCTCCGATGTCTGTAGGAAAGGGAACAAAAGGGCTGACACTGAACTATGGGCAGGGACTTCTGAGCCTCACAGTAGCCATGGGGCATTTCCCAGTCACAGCAAGCAAGCGGACAAGTCAAGTCCTTGGACTGCCACTGTACTCCCATGGCCTGTCCCTGACCTCTTAGTGCCCTAGGAAATTAGGATGACCACTTGCCCTGATCACCACCAGAATGTGGTTCAGGGACTGTGAGGAGGAGACTCGCTGAGGACGCAGATGGGTTTGGCTGTCCCAGTCCTTCGGAGAGGGAGCACAGATAGGGACCTCAGGCTGCACTCTGATGCATGTGGTATCTCCCCCTTCTTCCTTCATTCCTTGGTGATGGGCTCCCTGATGAGTGTAGATTATATCCAGGGTGTTCCAAAGTGGTTTTTTGGAACTGTTAGCTATTATCCTCTTTTCTTAAAAAAAAATTACACACTGTAGCTGTGTTTCTTTCTTTTTTTCAAAGCAGCTAGCAAGGTAAAAATACCAAGATCCTTCTAGGGCTGACATTGTATCAGAGTACCACCAATCAAAGGGTTCCCTGGCCCTGGAGACCATGTTTACTTTGAGGAGCTCACTGGGCGCCAGCTGAGAGCCTCTTTGGCCCTAATGCCTTTGCAGCACCAACACCCTGGACACCACTGTGTGAAGGGAAGGCAGGATACCTGGTGTCAGCAGAGCACGGAGCTGTGTGGCCAGCCTGGGGCCGGCCTCTCCTTGGGCCACCAACTCTGTGTTTATTATTGTAGATGATAAAGCATACTGTCCCAAGGAGTTCAAAGTCACAAATAACAGGGCTGTCTCATGGGTAGGAAAGTTCCCGGTGTTTCTTTCCTAGAGCAGCTGAATAGCCTCCTGCTCTCCCCTTTCCTCATTTTCTCTCCCCTTCTCTCTCCTCCCCTTTCTTTCATTTCCCTTCTCCATCTGTCCCTTTACTTCTTTCTTCTCTTTTCTCCTTTCCCACTCTCTCCCCTTTTCCTCTTCTTCTCTTTCTCTTTTCCACCTCCCAGCTCAGCCTCTTTGGTTCATTCTCAGATACTTTCCCCACTCTCTTTTACCTCCTTTCTTTCCATTGTCTTTCCCTTTCCTCTCTGCCCCCTGGGGGTCCTGGAGCAGCTCTGATGTAGTCTATATGAGTTCGAGTCAGAGCCTCCTCAGCACTCAGACTTCGTGGGAGCCATTCCTAACAATTTCTTCTGAGGCTACAAGTCTGATATTTGGATTTGAACATCCAAGCCGCTGTCAAACCAGGGGACAATGCGCCGGGCCTAGTATGCCTGGGATGTTAGCACAGTCAATATGTGAGAAGAATGTGGGATTTTCTGTATGCATTTGGGATTGGCCTGGAAGTTAGACAGCTCTGCAAGTTCTGTCTGTGATGCTGGAGAAATTATTTCTTTGAAAAACCTTGGCTTCTAATGTGTCTAAGAGCTGAAGAACCCCTGCCTTGCCCTTCCAGGAGAGAAAAAAAAAATTCTTATCTGGCATCAAAGCTAAGAAAATTCTTTAGCTTCATAAACAAGACGGTGATATGACTATTGGCGCTCTGACCCCAGTCACGATGAGCATGAACTAGACTGTATCACCCACACATGCTGTCTGAATCTATCACTCGCCACTACTATAGGTCAATCCCCTAAACAGCCCATCTCATAAGAGTTGGACTGGACTAGACAGTGTTCTCAGGAACCCCTGGCAAAAAAAGAGTAGGAAGCAGACTTGGCCAAAGGAGGAAGCAGGCTGCAGAGCCTCCATAGTAGAGTTCTGAAGCAGGACAGCCTTTCAGTATCCTCCCAAATTGAGCATTGTTAACCCCACAAAGTTCCGTGACTGGAAATGAGATGCCCTAAAAAGGAGTTAGGACTTTAGAGAGGTAGCGCTCTTCAGATAATATAATCCTGAAAGTCCTTCCAGAAACTGAAAGAGAGGTCTGGACCATGTATCTAATCTTCCCTGCATTAGAGTATTATTGTATAAACTGAGTATTTATTTTAGCTCCCCTTTAACGTGGGGAAAATGTCTGGTGTTGACCTGAGTCTTTACCATTAAAATGTGAGAAAATTATTTTTACCTAAAAACTTCTAAGTAACTACCAATCAGCTGCTTCTTGTTGCAATAAGTTAACAGACACATGGGTTTACCACACAGAATAGGATTGACAAACTCACTATCTTCCCAATGATCTACTCGCCTTGTGCTCTCCGTCACCCTCTACTGGCCATCCCTATGTTCTACCTCTCATTGCTCTACTACTGCTGAAGGTGACCATGGCCTCTATCTAAGAAATAGTTGGGACCTCTCCACAACATGGCATCATCTCCTCCAATTTTTACAGCTTCTTTCCGCACCTCTTTCCCTCCCTCCATCTCAAGACCCCACCACTTACTGGGGTTCCAAGACAGCACCACTCTCAGGTCTAGCATACCTTCCCCAAATCCTCCACATGATGTGAAAGATTCCTATATATCCTTGGAATTCCAGCCCAAATGGCCCTATAATAGGCTTTACCCAGGTTTTTCATGTACCTTTGGAAGACTATTGTGATTCAAGTCCCAGTCGCTCATGCCTGTAATCCTAGCTATTCAGAAGCTGAGATCTGAAGATCATGATTCAAAGACAGTATAGGCACGAAAGTCCACGAAACTCTTTTCACCAATTAACCACCAAAAAACAAAAACAAAAAAAAACAAGCCAGAGGTATAGCTGTGGCTCAACTGGTAGAGTGCCAGACTTCAGCAAAAAAGCTGAGGGACAAGACCTGAGTTCAAGCCCAAGACAGACAGACAGATAGACACACACACACACACACACACACACACACACACACACACACACACAAAGATTGTTGTGAAGACAAAACTGAGATGATAAACATAAAATACATGACTAAGTGCCTGGATGAGAGCTGATCTCTGCACATGCTGTAATACTCTCTTCTCTCATTATCTCCCTTACTAGACTATACGTTCCCTGAGGGCAGAGGCTGTATGAGCTCCTAGCTCACGATTGTATTCCTAATGCAGAGTTCACTGCTTCAAGTAATATTGAAATAAATTTAAAATGCTCTGTGAATGTTGATACAAATGGACTTCAGTTGAGTTGCTTACTATTTTGGAATGCAAAGGACATATCTCATTTTTAGAGAAGAGTAGAATGGAAATCCTGTAATATGCAACCTGAGCTGCAGCCTTGGAAGACAGAGGAAGGAAGAACTAGCCTCCATGATGACTAACACCTCTGTCTTGACTCCCTTCCCCAGGCAACTACACTGCAGCATGATGCAGCCGGGCAGGACAAGTTCAGACTAAACACAGATACATCATTGTCTCCAGGCACACCGCTAATGTGTCCACAACAAAGTTCATAGCGGGTTTCTGAGGACACTAATGGGACTGAAAGCACCTTGAAGTAATTTTGAATGTTCATTCTTGTCATCCTCATGTCACCAATCTTGGGCAAGTCCACAGGACTATGATCCCACCATAAACTCCTCCTTCATGACCAAGGTCCAGGCCAGCTCACTACATCCCGTTCCAACATAAAGAACAAATTGTGTAGTTGATGTGAATTCCACTGAGAGTCACTTCTTGACTCTGTAATTGTTCCTCCTAAGGAACATTTATGCTATTATGATGGGTGCTTGGAGGAACTCACATTTAGACAGTAATTTACTTGAAGGGAAAAAACCACAATGTATTAGAAAGATGACAACATATATCAAAGGTTGCATTTATTACAGTGAACATTAATTAAATATCTACCATGTGGTAGTCATTACCCTGGGCACTGAAGCCAAGGGAAATGAGACACAAGCCTTGTGACTTGAACTTTCCCAGCTCACTGGGCAGGTAGCAGGATGAGCACTGAGATCCATATAGGCAGATCCAAGCCCTTCACTGCAAATTTTGATAATGTTTTGAGAAAATGGTGATGAAGTAGAGACCTCAGGGATCCTCTCAGATTTACTTATACGAGAACGGTCAGTATCAGAGGAAGCAAGACTGTACTGGATCCTTGTTTAATGAGGCCATGAATAAGAACACACAGAGAGAAAACAGCTGGCCCCTAGAGTACAGCAAGATCAGTCCCAGTGATGGAAGGTCAGGGAAGTGGCACCGAGACAGCAGAAGCAGGCAGAGACTCTATATACTGTATTGCTCAAACCTTTTCCTGAGAGCATTAAGGGCCAAGATAGTTCATTCAGCAAGACAAGCAAATAAATACATGGAGGAGTCTCCCTACCTTCTTTAAGATAGGAGGCAGAGTAGTTTCTCAAGTTGCAGATCCTACAGTAGGCTTTATTACATACTCTAAGTCATCAACTGAACTTAAAAACAAACAAAAAATTAAGAACATTGTCTTTCAGAGCCTGCCTAACTTTGACAAAGTATAAGAAATAGGGTAAAAAAGTATAATTGGGATGGTTGACTTTATGTGCTAACCTGACTAGGCTTAGAAGCCCAAATGTAGGGTTCGACACTAATCTGCATGTGGCTATGAAGATAATTCATGGATATAATTCACACTTGTAAAATGTTTTCTCAGTCCACTTTAAATAAATCAGGTTATTCTCCATAATCTGTAATCTGGGTGGATGCAAATCAGTCCAGATGCAAAACTTAAGATTTCCTGAGAAGTAATTATACTTAGTACTAGAATATAGAAACTCTATTTAGGTACAAGTCTGCCAGCTTGCCCAGATCTACCTCAGAATTCTTACCTGAATTTCCAGCCAACTCTGAATACTTTAGACTTACCAAACCCCATGAAAAGAAAGCAGCCAAACTTCAATACATCTCTCCTATGGAGACAAATGGATGCTAGATAGATAGATAGATAGATAGATAGATAGATAGATAGATAGATAGATAGATAGATAGATAGATAGATAGATAGATAGATAGACAGACAGATAGACAGACAGACAGACAGATAGGTGAGTGATAGCTAGAATAGGAGAGAGAATGTTCATGCTCACCTGTGTGTCCATGTGTGAGAGCACTCTCTTTTTTTCTCTCTCTCATGGCTGGCACATAGTAATTGGCTTCCATTGTTTCTTTTCTTAGTCTTTTCCTCTTCCCTCGGTTGATTGAGAAGACAGAATGACACCCATTGAAGGGATATTTTTTCTGCTGACACAAGCTGCCTTTGATGAAATCTGAGCTAGACTTGGAAGTGCTAAACAAATAAGAAGAACTTACTCTTGGAGTATTATTGCCACCATGATGAATGGCTGCTCAGAGGGCAATTTCTCATGAGTTCCCAATAGAGAAATGTGTTCAGGCCTGATTTGATGTGTGTGTAGAAAATAAATTGTATGACAAAGGTGGTGACATTTGAACAGAGAGAGGACTGAGCCAAGGAATGAAACATGTCAGGAGCCTCAGAAAGAAAATAACATTGAAATGGCAGGTGAAGGGAGCCTTACAAGTGGCACAATGGGAAGGAAGGTGGTCTTCTGGAGCGGGAAGTCAGCATCTGTGGCCACTAAACCACACTCTGCTCTCAAGAGCTCAGCAAGGTGGAAAAAAAGTATGAGCTCAGATGCTAACTCGATTATCACAACTGGCTTAAATTATTATTCCTTGCTTAAATGGCCACATATCAAACATAGGGGGAAAAACCACTTAGGTCTTTTAAATTGAATCTTTAGGAAATTTCACATGTTTTCTGTCAGCAAATTTCCCAACATTAGAGATATCTGAGACACAGAGACAGAAAGTGTCCAAGATAATGCAACATATCACATAAGTAGAAAACACAACTAACGGGCCATGAGCTACCAACCATCGCTTTTATAATGAACCAGGATTATTATTTACAGAGGATGGCAAAGCAGTTGCATATGGTGTATCAACTCTGATTGATGGAATGATTGATTGATTGATTGAGAGTGTTAGGTCGAGATGTGGAGGACTAGATAAAGCGCAGCATGGAAAAGGACCAGGATGAATTAACATTCTGTCCTGAAAACCAAATGAGCAGGAAAAGTGTCATTCCTAATTTGGCTCATTTTTCTTCCCCTTACAACACAGATCAACAAGATATAGCCCAGGGCCCAAATCAAGTCCACTCTATTTATTTTATAAATAAAGTTTTATTGGAAAAACAGCCCTTCTCACTCATTTTCATATGGTCACAATGCTACTTTAGCTCTACTAATACAGAGGTGAGTAGCTGTAGCTAATAAGATTATGTGGTCCACAAAGCCTAAAATATATACAGACTCATTGCAGAAAAATCTTGCCAACCCTTATTCTAAAGCATACGGAGGCTCAGAAGGAATTCCAGTCACTTGGGCATTCATTCATTCATCACATATATTTAATATACATCAGACACTATACGTCTCCAATCTTTGTCAGCCCCTCATAGTTACAGCATGGATGGATGGATGCCATGTGATGTTCATGCTTCCTAGTTTACACCCAGCATGATGTCTAGTTAAGGAACTTTAGTTACAAGGATAACTCCAGACTAGTCCCTGTGGTATAGCATTGCAGGATAGTTCTGTGAGGCCACTCCTAAACTGAAGGGAGCAATAGTTTTCTTTGAGACACATGGGAGAAAGATGGAGGCTCATATTAAATCAACTCCCAATTAAAAACAAGGAGAGGGACACAGATGATCAACTGGCCACCACCAGTGCACACCACAATAGCTATTGCAATTGTTTGGAAGGATGCTGACTTTAGATTACAGAAGAGTAGGAAAGAGATAAAGAGCAGGATAGATTAGGGAAAATACCAGAGGTAGAAAGACTGGTGAGGTAGGTACAGCAGTAGTAAGATTAGGAGAAGAAAGTTGACCTTAAATTTCTGGCTTGATTACTGCATCCATGATTTTAACCAACAAGTTATACAGGTGGAGAGGTAGTTAGAGGACTCTATGTCATTCATCCTCAGATCTACCTGCCTGCCTGCCTATCTGAATCACTGGGAAGTATAAACAAATAAAATAAATAGCAGGGGCACAGTTGTTTTGTGGCTACAATCCTAGCTACTTGGAAGGCCGAGGAGGAATCCTCCTCCTGTGGAGAGTATTAGCAACCTTTTGGTAGTATGGGGCTGATTTAAACCCTCGGAGCCCAGAGAAAGAGGGTGCACCTGAACTCAAGGCTCTACTAGAGGATCTCTGGGGGCCAGGGGCATGTGAATTCATGGCATAATGAGCTATGATAGTTCCAGTTCCAGATTTTGTGATACAGTGACATCCCTCTGAGATGCCTGATCCCAGATGAAATTTAGAAGATGTTTTCGTTCTTTTGAAAATCCAGAACTGTGACTCGTCTTCAGGTTCCATAGTTCCCACGATTGTCCATGGCAGTCACGCTGACACGGTGTCGGCTTTCACTGGGTCTGGAGCGGGGAAGTCACCACATCCGTGCAGTTGGCCCAGAGGTTCAGAGAAGTACTAAACTGTAGCCTCTTTCCCTGGGTCCCTCTCACTCTCCACAGCTGTCAGCCATCATTAGGAGTGGATACAAGTTACAAGGCGCTTGCTTCTGTATGTGTGGGGAGTGTGTGTGTTGGGGTGGGGGTGTATCAACTCAAAGGGGTCACTCATTCCTTCAACACAAGTGACCAGAACAATCACAAGCTGTGAGTGGCCTGGGACCTGGAATCCCCAGGCCTGATTCAAGATCACCCATCATAAGCTCACATCTCCATTACCTCGTGACTATCCCCAGTGGACATCCAGCCGGAAATTTCCCAGTTAGGAAATAACATCTTTATCCTCTGGAAGAGGAATCAAGCTCCATAGGAGAACAAGACTAAAAAAATGTAGAAAAAGAAATGTTCTTCAAATATGATGCCTGGATTGAAAGTGCCCCTTTTCTGAGAGGGGTAGAGTGATATGCATACACTGAGAGCTTCTTGCATTAAGATTCTACATACATAAGTGTCACAATGAAATTACTTAACCCTGAGCACTAACTGATTCATCCATCTACTTTTATGGCACAGCTCCAATTTTGTTTTAAATTATGTTATTCAATAATAATAAGGAGCACCTATTAATCATCTAGTATGGCAAAATGCTGTACTAAATACATCATAAAACCTCTCCAAATAGCATAACACTCTTATGAAGGGGATATAAATTGGGGATCATTAACTAAATGAGGAAACAGGCCCAAACCAAGGTCTATAGATAAATTTCACATAGTAGGGACAGAACCAGGACTGTTAGTTACTTGCCTTCAAATCTCACTTCTAACCCCCACAACAAATAAGTGAAAAAAGGATAACCATTTAATTATAGTTGATAGAGGTTTTTTTAAAAGACATTTTCTAAGCCTCAAAGTGGGAAGCCAAGGACTTGAACTGGGGTTTCCTGATTTCTGATCCACCATAATTTCATGTGTCTCCTTTAATAAACCCCACAAAGTAAAAAGTAGAATCCAAAGACCAAGGAGCCTGAGCAAAGCTCGCTGAAGTTTCAGCATGTTGAAATGTCTCCTCTGATGAGAAGCCCATAGAAATATGGAGACAAAAAACCCAGAACAGAGCTCATGGCAAAATGAAAGACACCCAGTAAAATCTTCCAGGCTCTTGTCATGTACCATGCATTCAGTCAGCACCATAATGCTCTGAATAGATGTAAGTCTCTCATATTTGCTGGAAATGGTGCCCCACAAAGTAAAATGATTTGGCCCAAATCCCTTAGCTAGATTGTGAAAACTTTTTCTTTTTTCTTTTAATTTCAGAGCTTTTCTTAAACAATCATTTGTCCTTGCTATAATACTGAAATTCCTTGAGGTCAGGAGCACATTTTGACATCTTTCTTTTCCTCTCACTTGTCACAATGCCTAGAACAGACAGAACCTCAGTAATTGGAAGGCTGGACACATAACAGTATTCATGTGAGAATATAGTTAGAATCATGCCAGATGCTATGATGCATTATTGTTTTTGCTGTTCAAAATAAATCTATGAGCTAGGTTATAGATATGCTTATAAAATAGGAAAAATTAGTTGGAGTGACTAAGGTTAAATTATGAATATGTGTTGCAGGTAGAATTTAAGTCTGGATTTGTGCAACTCCAATATTGTATGCTGTCCAAGATTATGAATAGCATGAACTACATAGCAGCCAGACCAAGGTGTGGTCAGTGATCTGCTCCCATGAATACAGCTCTACCTTGCAAAGTGAGACATTGAGGCTCTTTGGTAGGAACTGAGTCTTCTAACATTTTCCGGGCTGCCCCAGGGTTCTAAGAGCAAACAGGAATTACTAAAGCGTGGGTGCCCCTTGTAAACTATTTTTGTACCTGGAATGTGTCGGAAGCCAGCTGGCTACTGCCACAGCTCAGATATCACCTGGCACTTTCTTGTGAACTGTGTAAAATAAAGCACGTGAACAGCTAAGCCAGACTGTGTCTGTCTGGGTCTGTATCTGATAAGAAGCTCAAGGCAACAAGTGAACCATGTTTTACTTTCTGCAGAACTGGCTATAGAAGTCAATAGAAATCACCAGAAATCAGAAAGCCCATCCAAAGCCCTCGCTTTACAGGTAGAGACATGAGCTAGCATATCCGGTTACAAGACATGGGAATCCATTCAACTCAATGGAGGGTGGTATAGAATAGTATGAAAAGGTATCGTGAGGAACTCACTTACAGGATACCAAACCACACTAGAACTGGAACACCCTCCCCCTTGTGGTAGATACATAGAGGTACCACATATACAGCTCCACCTTCACCCCAGGAAAAGCTTCCGCCCAGATAGCTTCCAACTGTTGGCTCCTTCAGGGTAGGCCTTAGCTCCCAAGCCACACTGACCCACCAAAAACTTAACAGTTTTGTTGATAGTCTCTATGCCATTATAACATGGTGCCTCAGGAAAGAGCATACTCTCCCCTGTTCTTCATCTGATTCTTCCATATATAATTAAGCCTGGAACACCATCCAACGCACAGTGCACAATACATACGGGCCATTTAGGAGCTCAAAGGAGGATTTAGGGTGGAAATGGCCCCAACAGTGCATGTACTTAAATAAGAAAGCTATTTCTTGATGGAAGAAAAGGGAGCAAAACCAGGGGAATTATGGGATGTTTTCAAGACCAAAAAGCAATCCCATTTGCCTAGAGCTGTAAATAAACTTGTCTACTTGTTAGTTTTTCTGCCCTTCCCACTAGAATATAAGCTCTATGGCCTAAAGGGCTTTACTCAACCCAGAGGTGTACCTAGTACACAGCAGGTTGCAATAAAATTTTATTGACTAAGTAAATAGAACTACTCTGTGGTACTGAGCAAGCTACCTCTCTTCTCCAAGATTTAGCATTTGGTCTTTCTAAAGAGGACAATGACTTTCTATTCGTGAGTTCTTGAGAGGCTTAAATGAGATAATCATGAAAATCCCAGTCCATAGAAAGTGCTAAATACCTGCTAATTCCCTTTCATTGGAGTTGTGCATCTAGTAGAAGATCAAATGGTATAGAATAGATGACAAATAGGTAAAGAGGGTTTGGTATGTTCTGGGGAAGGTAGGAGTCTCTTTTTGGAGGGAACCGAGCTAAAACTGGGCATTGAAGGCCAGAACTGAGCTCAGCCGGCACCCGTGGCTCCAGAAGGACTCTGAGACCGTAATGAAGCCGTGAGAATGGTTGTATGTCTTCCTGCTCTCCCCTTCCCTTCCCTTGAAGCTTTTCAGGTGATTCACTACCAGCACCAGAAATTGACACAAACTGCTCTGTTTAAACACCAGATTGTTATGGGCTCTGAGAAAATCATGAAACTAGTTGGCCTTTGGACTCTGATTTGTAAGATGGAGGGTTTGATGGATTAGCCTCAGGGTTGCTCCTGGCTTTAATGCTCAAGTCCATGGACAGATACCAACCAGCCATCTCCTGAAGACATTAATGAGCACTTATGCAATCACTTATACGTGTTCTTCTTCTGTGTTCCATTTTCAAAGCAAACCCAGAAGAAAGACCTAAATTAGTTTAACTGGAGGCATGGTTTCAAATGAGAGCCAAGAAATATGGAGTTAATCCAACAGAAGTGAGTGGTAACTGATCTTCCATCTGCACAAGAAGTAGTTGGAGAATGAATGAAAGCACTGAGGAGCTTGTTAGACCATCAACTTCTTCCCATCTCCTGGCTGAAGATGTCTACAAGTAAATACCAGGAGGGCTGATGAATCCCTTGGAAACCTGCCCATTTGGACAACCTGAAAGGCCGTGAAATTTGAGTCCATCCCTAGCCACACCACAAATGGCTTCACCACTGACCTCATTCTCTGGCATAGCTCATGTTATGATAAAGACCTTGATGTGCCTGAATGGCCTGCCATAGGTCAGGGGCATTGCTGTGGCACAGCCCAGCTAGCTTCAGCAGAGTTTCCTACACCACAGGGAATCTTTCCCTACAAGCCCCACTAGTGCTGGTAGCAGGGTGGATGGATCATGATTTTATAAAATTCTGCCCAGGGGAAGTGAGGACAGTGCAAAGAAAACCTGAGGCCACCATGCTAGGCTTCATCTGCAACCAGCTTGCTTGTCCTTAGCCCGACTACTCTTTCAGAATGGGCATGGGCTCCTACACACTTGAAGGTGGGCTTAGGAAGATCAAATGAGATGAAAGACACAGGCTCTTGAAATACAATTAAGCACAGGGTGAAGACAAGGTTGTGTGTGATGGGTCATGTCTACAGAGTGTTTGACACTGTACAAAGCTAGTTCCTGTGAACACATACTGACATCAGTTATCTCAGGCTCCCCCAACCACTTTATAAGGAAACACAGTGAGCCCTATGATTCTCTTGCCCCTTATCTGCCCCTCTCTTAGGGCACTTAAAACATTAAACCTTCAACTTTGTATCCCAGTTATTTATGTCTACATCTAATCTCCCTACCTTACACAGAAGCCAGACGAGACACCGAGTCTGATCATCTTTACTCAACCCCAGCCCCCTCAATCATCTACTGCCTTACAGTGATTAGACCTCAGTAAACAACAAAAAGTAAGAAAAGAAGGAGGGCTGGGAGAGAGGAGGTGAGGAAATGTAAAACTGAGAATGCATGGAAAGTTGTCTCATTGATCTGTTTATTAAATATTCCATCTCGAGGGAAGGTGGGACATTATCCAAAAGAAAATACACTCTTTGCCTGACATATAAATATAGTCTCTCTGCTTTTAGCATTTTCAAATAAAAATAGCAAATAAATACACAATAACATTTTTTAAAAGTATTCCATCTCTCAAATGGCAACAATAGTATCATATCCCATATATGGTTGGCTTAAGAATAGAAAACACTGAGTCTGTTGCTCAATATTGTGTATAAAGCTTTTCTTGGGGAATCTGAAGCAAGGTAGATGGCCCTGGAATGAGGTTGTTGCTTCCTTGTACCTGAAATACAAGCTGCTACCCCCAGGGCGGTGCCAGAGCTTCTCTAGAGAACTGGACAGATCAAGGGAACCAACAAGGAATGGTAAGACAACAGTCAAGAGAGAAGTCATTGCCACTACCAGTCTAAGAAGGCAAAGAGGAGTGAATGTTAGTACAGAATCCAGAGAGATCAAGAGACAGGAAGGCGGCTGACTCAAGTTTAGCCATAACCATGGATGGGACCCCAGGTTCTGGAGGCCCTGGTCAGACAAAGGGCAGAAAGAAGGAATAACATTCTCAGCCTTTTCTTTCGCTCCTATTTCCTTCATTAGCTATCAGTGCTTTTATTGGCCAAACCCAACTGAAGGCTAGAGGTCAGAAGACCCTAGGTCTCATGATCTGCAGATGTCAACCTTCTTGGATCAGGAGCAGATCAGGGGAAGATAAAAAAAAGAAAAACAAAAATAACCTGATGCTGAGTGAATATAGGAAGAATAAATGTCATACTCACCAAATAGATGGGTGTAGGAAGAAGCTCAGAGGATGGAGAGGTGGAATTATTCCTAACTCCTGAGGTTCCTGTAAAGAAAGTGAATCCAATTCACTATGAGCTGAAGGATCAAATTGCCCATCCCAGTGAACTGTCCCTCAATGTTCACCCAAGTCTCTGACTTCCCCCAATTTTCCTTTCCGCCTGCAAGTCTCTTGCTCAATGCTTGGAAAAACGGAACCAGGAGCCATTGCCCCAAATTTGTATGCTCTAATTTTAAACAAATTGATCTATCACATACATACATGTAAGAATGTCTGTGCAAAAAAACACACATTTTTGGCAATTAAAAAAATGAGGGCATGAGAATTCCTCAGTCTTCTGCCAAAAAGAAAGAAAGAAAAAGAAAAAGAAAGAAAATCATCCTTTTCCATAAACACCATTGAGAGCCAAAAATTACATATAGCTTGTCTCAGCGCTCAAAGCCCTGCCCTTCTCAGCCTGACACATGTAATTCCCTTCTTTGACAGGTTCCAGGGCTGGAGAGATTGCATGTCAGAGCACCAGGCCACAGTGATGTGATCCTCGGGTGACGCAGAAGCAGGCACACCCTGGAGACAGGGAAAGCGCCTTGAGACCAAGCGCCTGTTACCATAGGGGTCACAGGAGCTGTTGACAGCAACAGGCAGGACTTCTTTCTGCAAAGTGCTCCCAGGAAGCCTGCACAGGCCTGGAGTGCAGAAGGGCTTTCATCATTAATTAACACGTGTTCCACACTGGGGCCAGAAGTAGGAACTGCTAAGAGACACTGGGAGGCAGGAAAGGGATGATCGGTGGTCTGGGCAAGCCTGGGCACAGGACTTCCCTCCACAGACCTCAACACAAAACCTGAGCTTTGAACTTTTACAAGGCCCCTCCTGTTCTGATCCTGCTCTGGTTAGCTTTGCCCAGACCACTGTCCCAATACTTGATGCCTACTAAACCCAACTAAGCTATTAGCAATCTGTCCACAAACCTGGAAGTGCTTGAGGTAACTGGACTTCTTCCTGCACCATTACTTCTGCATAGAAGGCCCTTTTCCTCTTTTCTACCTAAAATTGTCTTGCTCTTTCTGGACCCTACCCATTCTACATCCAGATTTCTCTAGGGAAGCTCTGCAGAGAGCAGTCAGTCACTATCTCTATGCCCCGTGAGTGACTTGGACTGCCCTCTGAAGCACCAACTAGTAATTGCCTGGCTAGGATACAATGCATTATTTCCATGACAGGACTGTGAACTAAAAGGCAAGGCTGGTACCAGAATAACCTGTGGTACCCACATGTTCGTACTGGTCTGTGCTAGAAAAGCAACATACAAAGCTTCTAGCTTTGAAGCTGTCCATTCTCCTATTGAACAGTTCTCACCAGAAATCTGTTGCTTCTGACTAATAGATCCCAATTTTGATTTCTAAAGTTATACATGAGCTGGGCACTGTGGTTCACACCTGTAATCCTAGCTACTCAGGAGATGAAGATCAGAAGGACTGTGGTTCAAGGCCAGCCTAGTCAGAAATGTTTGCTAGATTCTGTCTGCAAAATAACCAATAAAAAAGCAGGAGTGGTTCAACTGATAGAATGCCAGCCTAGCAAGCATGAAGCCCCCAGCTCAAACTCCAAAATTGCAAAAATGATTTTTTATTTAAAAGTAAAGTCATGTATAATCTTCCCTCTGGATGTCACATGCCAGCCCCTTAGATATTTCCCTTCAGTGACCATGTTCTTATTAGACCTGTTCTTATTAGGTTAAACTGAATTGGGTTTTTTGTGAGATATAACTTTCGAATTCATGTGGATTTGAATTTGGATATGAGCTCTTCCACCCTGTAACTCGTTGGTTCAGCCATCACATGGAGATAACAATATCTCTTCTGCAAGGAAATTGGAAGAACTAAAGGAAATATTGGATGGGAGATGATTTGCACAGGCAGATAGAATATCCTTAAAGAAATATTGTTGAATGATTGAATATGAATGAGAAAATGGATTCTGTGCCATTTAGATGGAGAACATGGTAGACAGTCAATTCCTTTATACTAAAGTTAATAAGTGGTAAATCTCTTCCAGGTACTTACCAGGAACTTAGGATGGAACACTCAGCAAATAATGAATGTATGATCCCTGCTCTAACAACAAAGTCACTGAAAAGAAAATGACCAAACAACCTGAACAAGTGATTTGAGAGTAAACTTGTAGGTCACTCAGCTAAGTTCCTCTGAACAGATAACCAAGACTGCTTGTGGAAGAGATTCACACTCTAGAATGCTTAATATAGTCATTGATGCAATTGTTTTTACTCTAGAATGCTTAATATAGTCATTGATGCAATTGTTTTTACTCCTCATTTCATTATTGTCTATAGCGTTCTCTTGGAAACATTGGGCATAAGGTTCTATTAATTGGTCGAGGAAGAATAAGTGTTAGAGCTACAATGCAACCCGGAGCCTCTCCTTACATCTTCCTGTTGCTCAAGCAAGGGCAGTTCCTGGTTTCAGGAGAGAGCTCTGCTGGCAAACCCACGTTTGTTATGTAGTCAAATCTCCCCTCTACCAAGGCAGTGCCTTGACAAGAAACATAATAGTCCATGAGCTTAACTGAGGAAAGCTTGATGAACGGATTACTTACAAAGGTGTGGACAATGCTAAGAAAAACCCCTGGGGTCAGCAACAGCCCCAGAGACAAGCAAGAGCAAATGCTGTTACCACCCCGGTAGCTAAAAGAACAAGCTGAGAGACCAACCCTGGGAGATGGAGAAAAGGAGCTGTGGGCTGAGATCTGCTGTTGTAGAGGGATGCAGCTTTCTCGCACGCATGGAGAAGCGGGGAGAAGCAGAAGGCCTGAGTACTCACATCTCACACTTTTCTGCCTCTCCATATCCTTGCAGGACAAACTCATCTGTAAGAGACAGAACAAAGAGCCTGGGTAATACATTCTACTGAGGTCAGACTTTGTGGTCATAGAACCAATTAAAAAGTATAGTTATAGGGATAACCAACAGCACAGCCGCTTCAAAGACTTTCTACCACTGAAGCCTAGTCAGATGAGCCCAAACACCTACTAGCCCCTTGACTCCCAGTCTAATACCTTTAAGTGTCTGTTACCAGTTTCAATCCTCTCGTTCCAACTATATGCAATGGTCTGAGGCCTTACTAATCTTGGATGCTTATACATGGAAAGTACTGGTTAAATTAAGTTGAAAAGTAATCACATAGTAGGAGCACTCAGAATATGAGCACCTACTGTATCAGACATTGAGTAGACTCAGTGGAGGGCAGAGAACAGAAAATGAAGCTTTCTTCCTGGAGAAACTGGAAGCTATAGATTGAGAGGTAAAACAAAGAAAAGAAAAAAAGAAACAAACATAAAATTAGTTAAAGACATGAAATACTTTCTCAATGGAAATTTATTATTTTATTCTTTATCCAAAATTTCAAGCCTGTTAAACAGTTATACCTCACCAGGAAAGAAGAATATTAGTGTCTGTTTCAGATCATCAAAGCAGTAATGAATCTACAGACAGAGTTTCTGGGCACAGACAAGAGTAGAAAGGAAGTTTTAGAATCAGAAACTAGGAATCAGATCTCTGGCTCCATCCCTTTGAAGTTCCAAACTCACCAAATCTCATCTGAATCACGGCCCCCATACTGTGAGGTAGCTGGGGAACATGAATTGACTAGACTCCTTGAGTATAAAGTCTTTTCTGGGCACTGTACTGAGGATGGGGGATGTTGTGGTTTCTAGTCAAAATAGTCAACCTGTATCTAATTAGAAGGGGAGAAAGTAGTCCTGACACAGGTGAATTCTCTCTACATCCCTGTAATTTTGCATCTGTAATTGTAATTAAGGCCACCTTGGGAATAAAATGTTAACATAACACTCTCCATACCATTCCAAGCCATGCCCTTAATTTTTCTGCTTCAAGAAAAAGAGCACATGATTGCACATTAAAAAAAAAGTCTGCTCAGTGGCTGAAGTTTCAGATTCGAGTTAATTTCAAGGTTGATTGGAATGTCAGAGTTAATGATTTTGTCCCTCAAAACATGAAATTTGTAATTATCCTGAGAGTATAAGCAGTGTTGCAAAGAGCTGAGTTGTCTTCAGCTTGTTTGCTTTTCCCCCTAAAAAAATAATTCTCCCAATTGCTTCCTAGGATAACTTCTTTCCACAGTAACCTCAACTGTGTGCTGTGGTAGTGAAAAATCATGGCTCCTGACCCTCTCCTGGGAATTTATAAACCAGTCAGTTTGTTATCAGTGTCGCTATTAGGTTACCAGGATGGTTGAATCAAAAAGAAATACAGTTTCCACCCCCACTCCCCAGCAGCATGGGCTAAGATTAAACCAAAAACAAAATGGGAGAAATACACATAAATTAAATACACTGGTTTGGAATTTAGATCATAAAACATAAGCATGCATAAAAAATGATGTGAATGAAGCAAAGTGCTTGAGAAATAGGAAAGTGTTGTTGGTAGCAAATCATGACTGGAAGAAAAGGAGATGGGAAGGAGAGGGAAAGGGAGCCAGGAGAGAGAGAGAGACCCAGACAAAGAGGGACCCAGACACTGATGGAGGTGGAAGAAGAGAAGGAAAAGGAGAAATGGAAGAAAGACAGAAGAGAAGAGACAAGAAAATGGAAGAAAGCAAGTATGACTCAAATCTACCAAAGTTCCCATTATCATGAGGGTTTCTAAGAAGTACAGGTCTCCTCCATGTGCTGACATCCAGCACCATTGGTATTTTGAAGGACTCTATCACATAGGCATTATTTATGGAGTCAAGGGCTATAAATCTTTTCTGTTTGACCTTGGAGCATGGCTTGCATCCTTTGGGACATGTTACATGATACAGCTAAGCCTCCACTCCAGCCTATCCATCCTTGCTGCCTCTTTCTACACAGTCACTCTGTCTTTTCACATTAACTACATTATCTTGGAATTCCACCCTAGCAAAGCTGATGAAGGCTGCTGGAGGTCATGGAGTCCAGCTTTGCCACTCTGAAGATAAACTAAAGCCCAGACCAGAACAACTCCCTGTCCAAAGAACCAAGACTGGGAAAACAAGGCATCTTCCATTCTTGGACGTCACAAAGAAGTGATTTCATCTTGACTGCAATCAGGGTGAAAGGGTGAGCCACTGCTTACACAACTCCCCCCAACCCCTGAGCCATGGTTTCCTCTGCTCAGTGATTCTTTTGAAGCAGAGAATTTTACTGTTGTGGGGCAGGGAGGAGAAGAGTACTTGGTTAATTGGTAATTAAAAGAGTAATTGTTAATGGGTCACCTTTTATGTGCTGGGCACTGTGCTAGACGCTTCATATCCATGGCAGCCATTTATCACAGCAATCCAATAGCACAGTTCCATTGGTTCCACTTTCCTTCTCTGAACCACCGTTTCCTCATCTGTATGATGACCTTGTGACAGTCACTCAGAGTAAATTCCAGAAACTGTAACCATCTGCTGGCTAATTTGCCCTCAAATGGCCCTCCCTTCAGGGAGTAGATTTTTGGAACCAAATTACACTCGACAAAAAGAAACAAGAAAGTTATTGATAAATTCCAGCTATTCTCTTCAGATTCACCCTCAAGGACATCTGCAGAGGAACAAAAGGCTGTGAGGGTTGAAAAGAGAAGAGCTTATTCATTTGTAGTTTCCATACTTTGCTGGGGTGTGTCAACAACGGTTAACACCTGTATCTATGACAAACACAGCCTGCTTCTCTAAGAAGCAGAAATCATTGAGATCTCAACAATTTCTTGTCCACTCTATAATCCAACCAAATATTCAGCAGGCAGTCTTTTTGGAGGTGATTCAGGTGCCCCTTCCCATCTTACAACTGCCCACCTCCAACATGAGACCTGCCACAGAGGAGAAAGGAATAGTAGGGTTTGTGCAAAAATGAATACATCTAATGGCCAGCCCCTCCCCCCCCCAACTCTGTTGTCAGCGGCTCTCTTCATTAGCTGGGATGAAGTTGAGCTTAGTGACCCAGAAGGAAGAAGGAAATTGGATCTTTTGTTAGCATTTGTGTTTACTACCATGGTGTGCTGTCTTTAAGAAGCAAATAAGTGAATTGGGCATGGTAGTATTTGCCTGTAATCCCAGCTCTTAGGTAGCTGAGATAGGAGGAGGATCACTACTTCCAGGATGGCCTGGGTTACATAGCAAGTCTTTCTGTTTAAACAAACAAACAAACAGATAAACACACACAAAAATAATGACTACATGGGCTGGGAAGGTAGCTCAGTGGTAGAGCGCTTGCCTTGCATGATAAGGCCCTGGGTTCCATTCCTCAGTACCACATAAGTGGAAAAGGCTGGAAGTGGCGCTGTGACTCGAGTGGTAGAGTGCTAGGCTTGAGCTGAAAAGCTGAGGGACAGTGCCCAGGCCCAGAGTTCAGGCCCATGACCGACCAAAATAAAAAAGGAATACATAAAATACATACATAATATACACATAAACAAATAAGTAAAAATAAAACCACTAACAACAAAAGGCAGTAAATTCTCCCACTGATGTCTGAAGAGATTGCCCCAATAGCCCTGAGTTCAATAATCTCAGGGTGGGACTCTGAAAAGAGTTGCATTTGATCAAACTCATGAACTTAAGCAGTAAAGGCAGAGAAACTCAGCCAGGTTCCAAGCTTAAATACAAGCTCCTCTCCGCAATGTCCCGGGCGGTTCTTCCATACACAAAGGAAAAGCAGATCACATCTGGCTCTTGCCTGGCTCCCAGAGCATCTGTGAGAGGCTTCTCCACACAGAACTCTGACAACAGCACAGATGAAACACTCATCCACTCATCTGCTCCTTTTGCTTCCATCAGAATCTCCAGATAAATGCAGCCAAAGAAGGAAAAGATCAGCTTTTCTCAGTTCTTAGACTTGTTGAGTCAAACCATCTGGTCTGGAGGACTCTCCAGAAACCCTCTGGTATAATCCAGGTGGAGGAAATCGGGCGTTGCTGACTTCTTGCTCAGAACTCTGGAGCTTCTAACAGCACTTAAGCCCTGGGGTTTCTACCACCAGATAATTGGAAAACTTCCCCCCCCCCAGGTCTCCCACACAAGATAATGGCTTACAGATTAGAAAATATTCAAATGCAAAGAATGAGCTTGCTTCAGCATATGGTAGGTGTAATAAAATCAATACTATATTAAAAATAAAACAAAAAAAAAACACTGGAAGATGGAATATTAATAGAAATCAAACCAGTGTCAAGATATCTGGCCTTGGTTTGGCCCTGACATTATTGATTTATGTTATCCGGGCAGTCAGGTATGGTCTGACACTTGACAACCTCGACTGTTGAAATAGGGTAAGCACCATGACTCCCAACTGGGGGCAGCATCGCCCCCTAGGGGGAATTTTTAGAAGTGCAGACTCATTTTTCCCTTCCTTTCTTCCTTCCTTCCTTCCTTCCTTCCTTCCTTCCTTCCTTCCTTCCTTCCTTCTTTGTATTGTAAAGGTGATGTACAGTGGGGTTATAGTTACATTTTTCATTTTTCTCAATGATTAGAGAAGACAATTGGCACTTGGCAGGCCAAGGCCAGGCAAGCTCCATGTGCTGCCCTATGTAGGATAATCTACACCCCCCCCCCACTAAAGGAATATCTTTTCATAAAGCCAATCCCTATAGTATTCCTGGGGAGAACACTTTAGATAACATCTTACTGCCAGGATCAAAGATATTTAATGTACAATGGGCTCAACTTTCTGCTTTGGTAGATAGAAAACTCATAGCACATTGGAAAAATTCTTATTCCCAGTAAATTATAATCTAAGTTCTTCATCTTTGGTATAGAGATACTTTCTACCTCTTCTTTTCCTTGCTTTCAATACATATTCTCTCTCTCTCTTTCACACAAACACACACATGCATGTACAGACAGACAGATACACACACATCTACATATACACATACTTCAGTCTCAAGCCTCTTGTAGACAGATACACACACATCTACATATACACATACTTCAGTCTCAAGCCTCTTGACATTTGATCCACTTACCCACCTGTTCATTCAACATAGCATCTATGATAGCTAAAATATATTGAGCCCTTACTGTCTACATGGTATGTAGCTAATTATCCCTTTGGCACTGTTAGGTAATGATCCTCATATTACAGATAAGGAATTGAGGCTATGACAGGTTAAGTAACTTGCCCAGAATCACACATCCCATCATGTGTTAGGAACTGGGATGCTCAGGGATATAAGTCAAATTCCTGAACACAAGGAGCTTGCATCCCACCAGGCAAACAAAGTGAGGATGACAAAAGAGAATAGTCATCTCCTAGAGCAATGATGCACCCAACTAAGCCCCATGAGAAGCTCAAGCCTAGGTTCTGGAGAAGAGACTTTGGAAAGGTGATACTTAAACCAAGCTAGGAGTCAGTGATGGCAGGTAAGAGCAAGGACACTCCAATTATTAGCCCCAAAATGAGAGAGTACAGGTGATGGTAGCTGCAACATTGGGAACAAGGGTCAGTGGTTGGGACATGGTTTGGTACCTTGATTTTAATCCTCTTCAGCAACATAAATATGTCTACCCAATTTTTTCAGGCCTGAATTCATAGGCAAAGGGGGGAATGTGGGAATCAAGCCTTTCTCCAAAACCATATCTTATATTAGGCATCTACTCTACTATTTCATTCAATCCTTGCCTCTTCCTTATAAAGCAAGCATCATTATGCTATTATTTGTTCCAAGAGAACAAAAAGGTTATAAGTAACTAAGCCAAGAATTACATTTGCTTGAATGAAAACTCTCAATTCTTAGATGCGTACCTTCTTAGATATGTACTGGGTGTTTTCACCTATATCCATTCTGCCCACTGCCTATCAATCATTTTCCCCGGACTCCAACAGGCCCATAAGATCTTTCCATCAGGTCTGCTACCATACCTTGACATGGATATTTACTTAGAGTGTTTTCTCTCCCTCCTGTGTGTGGTCTGCAGCAGCAAATCCAATGTCAATTTTGTTCATGCTCAACCTCAGCTCAGATAAACCAGTTAGCAGTGTATATGATAGAGTTGCCTGCCAAGTTATAAACTAAGAAGTCAAACAAACACACACACAATCAAGTGAAGATCTAATTAGCTTGCTCCAATTATTCTGTCCTCTTGTAGCTAGAATCTGTAACAAACACCAGGGAAACAAAATAAACTACCTAGTTCTAAGTTTGGGGTTTTTCCTCTTTATTTTCTGATCTTTCCTTCTCTACTCCTCTCTCCCTCTCCCACAATTTGTTTCTTTGTATTTTCTTCTCTTTCTTCCAGCATGGTCTCCTTGGTGGTTTTCCTTCTTTTCCTACCTTGCATTCACTTTTCTGTCTACCCAGATATTAAAAATAAATAAATAAAAAGAGCTTTAGCCTGAAAGAAATATAGGTCTCCTCATAAAAGCTGAATTCTGAAAGGAATCTGGCATATCTTCCATCTGATCTAAGCAGCCTTGAACTTAAAAAACATTGACCTTTTAGCAATGAAACTGGATAGAAGACACCTCAGGGAAGCTGGAAGCGGTGAGTGCATCCTGACCTGTCACACTGTCTTCCTGCCCCAAGCAGGCTGGTGACGCCAGCTGGGCTGGATGGATTGCTCCCTCTGACCAGCCAACAGGAAAGAGCCTGGGGCAAGAAACTGTCTGGTAAATACAGCAAGTAGAAGACCTAAATCTTTCTCCTCACTCCCCAGTCTCAGCCCCAGTTAAAAAGAAATCCGTGTAGACTAGAGTGTAGAAAGTAACACTGTAATAGCCCTTGGGGCCCCATGGTCCAGCCTGCTGAAGTGGGGGGGAAGCATCAAGAGGCGAGCTTCACCACTCCACAGACCGGGCCATTGGACAGATCAGGGCATTGAGAGGCTGATGCCACTGCCCCATGGGGCGGGGCGTGCCACCAAAAGGGGCGGGGCATGCCCCTGAAAGGGGCGGGGTGTGCTACTGTAGGGGGTGGGGCATCGAGCCTCACCTGGCAGCTGCCTCTTGGGATTGGACAGGGGGGAGGAGTATGAATGGTGGTTTGAAGCCATTAGTGAGGGAGGGGCGCCGCCTATCTGGGTATATATAGGCTGCTGGCTCCGAGGTCTAAGGGGGAGGTTAGGGGGAAAACAAGTTAGTCCAGAGGGAGGAGAGGGGATTCCGGAGGAGAGGAGGGGAGGGGAAAGACTGGGAGTCCTGAAGGAGGAAGGGGAGCAACAAGGAGAGTATTAGGAGTGGAGGGAGAGACGGCAGGAGGGGAAGCCCTGCTTGGGCAGAGGAGGGCAGGCCCGTGGAGGGCAGGGCAAGCCTCCAGGGGCCATTTGGGGCTTCTCGAGGAAGCCATCTGGGGCCTCCTCCAGGGGCCATGTGGGACCTCCTCCAGAGGTCATTTGGGATCTCCTCTGGAGGTCATTCGGTGCCTCCTTTGGAGGCCATTCGAGACCTGAGAGACCTGGGGAGAGGCTCCTTCCGGAGCACAGCAGGGCAGGCCTGTGGAGAGGGGAGAGGCCTGCAGTGGAAGAGGAAGGGAAGAAAAGGAGCTTTGGAAGTCTGAGGTTTGGAGGTTTGCAGACCACTCATTTGGAGGTCGGGGGGTCAAGGCTGCCTATTGGAGGCTTGGAGGTTTGGTGGTTGAGGCAGCTTTTGGTTCTGGGTATCTAGCCCAGGACAAGGTAATCTCAGGACCCCTTTCTGGTATAAATAGTGTAAATAAGCTTCTTTTGTTCACCTTTCACTGTGCCTCGTCGATGGATTGTCTCGCTCTCAGTAGGTCCTAAGTACACCATTCTGTGTCAAGTTTGGCCAAGCTTGGGTTATTTAATAATGTGAAATTTTGAAGCCATTGAGAATGGTTATTAATAAACATAGAATGCTCGCCATGAAATTTCCCACCTGAAATGTAGCCTATCTGTAAGAGTGGAAAGGTTGATTTATTCAAATTAAAATCAGGCTCTTTCAGCCGTCCAATGAAATGCAACCCAAGGGCAGAGCACTAAGCTTAGAGGATCTCCATGCACTGCCCATAACTGGCGAGACCTCAGGAAGGAAGCTTTCCTCCTCATCCATCTTTTCCCACCCATGTCTTCATCCTACAAAATGGAGACAAGCAAACAGAAAGACAGGTCTTGCTTCAAAGAGCTGTTCTGAGCATTAGATGAGATGAACAGTGCCCACTCTGTTTAACATAATGTGTATGAGGGTCAACATAAGGTGGGACTCTTTCCCATATTTCCAGGAATGAGAGTCAATGACACTCTTGAGGTTTTTGCCGTGCATTTCCTCCTTTGCTTTGTGATCACAGGGAAGTCTTCTCTGAGCTTTGCATTCCCTCCTCTGAAAACTAAATTAGACTTCTGGTAATGTCAAATGATATATCCACTCTGGAAAACAATTTAGTATTTTTTATATAAAATGAACTATGAACTGAATGTGCAATGTACCAATTCCTTCTAGAAACCTTCCCTAGAGGAATGAAAACCTAGTCATACAAAAGCATGCACACAAATCTTTACAGCAATAATTATTTTTTTAATCATTTAAAAAGTTGATAGCTTATAATCCGAGCTACTCAGGAGGCTGGGATCTGAAGATCACAGTTCAAAGCAGTAAAGTCCATGAGACTTTTATCTCTACTAAACCATCAGAAAACTGGAAATGGTGCTGTGGCTCAAGTGGCAGAGTGCTAGCCTTGAGCTGAAGAGCTGAGGGACAGCGCCCAGGCCCAGAATTCAAGTCCCACAACTGGAAAAAAAAAAAAGTTGATGTAACCCACATATCCTTCAATGGGTAGCACAACAAATAAACTGTGGAATATCCATTAAGTAGAATACTACTTGGCAATAAAAAGGAATGACTTGTTGACACATGTAACAACCTAGATGAATTTCAAAGGCAGGATACTGGGTGAAAGAAGGCAGTTTCAAAAGGTGGCAGATTTATCTCCCATTTATCTCCCATTCTCCATTCAAAAGAAGATGAAAGAAGAGTGACAGAGGACAGATTTATTATGACTGTCAGGGTTGAGGGACATAAGGAAGGAGTGATTGAAAATGAAAATTGAGGAAGGATTTTGGAATTATGGCATTGTTCTGTACCCTGATTGAAATGGTGTCTTTGTAAATATACACAGATGTTAAAACTCCTTTAGGACTCCACATTAATGTGGAGTTTTGCTCTGTAAATTTAAAGCAAATATTGAGTGCGAATAACATAAATGGCTTAGTCTTTATTTATCCATCACTTTCACGTCCAGAAAATTCTTCCATTAGGTTTTCACAGCTCAGAATTTATAAATGAGAGGCATGAAATGACTTTCCTGGCAAAGACTGGTTTAAACCTTGACTCCCATCCTTCCAATTTCAAATTCTGGGAGCTTTTTGTCACACCTTACCAGGTGGTCCCTAAAAATCTTTTTCTTTTCTAAAAGGCCATTGTGAGTTTTACAGGAAGAAGAATTGTTTTCCATTTTTTTTAAATGTTGCTTTGGTTTCCAAGTTCCTATAGGAACCTACTATGTTCCTAGAGATGCTTATATTTACTTAGAGAAAAACAAAAACAGACCAGTGCATACCTCAGTAAAATGACGCATTGGTAGAAATGCACTTTTTTGATTGGCCTTTGAAAGGAATGGTTAGAAAAACAAATTATTGTAAATTACAAAGCATTCACTCATGTCTTTGTTCAGTCGAAGCATTTTTTCCTCTCTTTTTAACTAGTATAAATTAATTGTATAAAAAAGTTCATTGAGGTACTTACACACAGGCATATATACAGGCATATCATATACATACATATATATACATAAATATACATAGATACATACATATATATGTACAGGTATATATAAAAATATATAAAAATGTATAGATACATTGCTCAAGCAAATTCACCAGCTCTATATTATTTTCTTGCCCCTCCTTTCTCCTCTTTCCTCCTTTAAGAAAAGTTAGTGGTTTTATTGTGCTATTTTCATAAATGTATGTATTGTACCTCTGTAGTACTCAGCCCCTGTTACCCTCTCCTATCCCTTTCCCTACACCTGCTGCTTCCTCATCCCACAAACAGTCAGCACATCTTTACTCAGCCACCTCCTGGGCTGAGCTTGGCTTTGGCACAAGCCATTTCTCCCACTGTGAAAGCTCTCCTACTGCCCTCCCTGGCTGACTCCTACCCATCCTTCCTACTTTAGCTGCAGTATCACTCTGGCCAGAATAGCTTTTCCTGTCCTCCTTCAACAAGCTTGCTTAGGTGTTGTGGTATCCAAGAGCACAGTGTGTTTTGCTCTGCACTAATGTTAATCATTTTCGGTGCAGCATGGGCCTGTGTCATCCATTACACAGTGAGTGGTAAGAGAAGAGGGAGCTAGGTTTAAATCATTTAGCACAGGTCTCAGCACAAGCAAGAGGCCCTCATGTGTTCATTGGATAGTTGATAACAAATGCTTTCTGTGTGTCAAGTAATGTTCTACTGCCAAAGAAAACAGCCATGTTCCCATGAAGCTTATTATCTTAAAGCAAAAGACATTAAGAAAGGAGCAAATAGCATGCAGCCCCTCTTAATATTATAGCAAAAGATACCAATGAAGCCAACCCAGAGATGCAAAGGACTAGAGAGGAGTGATTTCCTCTGAGGAAGAAACATTGGAGCAAAGGTCCGAAGGAGGCAAAACTCTTCATTTAGCAGTTGTTCACCCAGCAAGTACTTGCTGAGAATCTAGCCATTTCCTTTCACTTTTTCCCATCTCCAAGGTTGTGAGTCCTCTCTGGGCCTCAGGGTTTGGTAAGCCTGGGCCCATCCACTCATGAAGGCACTCTGGGTCTTGGGCTCCACAGATACCGGAGCCACTAGGATTTCATCTGGTTGGCTCTAGGGCAGACCTCCTACTCTATTGCCTTTGCCAACCTGAGAAAACCTTTCCTGGGCAAGGGGCACAGAGAGGAATTTTATTTTGGAATCCAAATTGGTGTTTAGATTTCAAACTAGTAACCTGCCAGTCTCCAGCCATCTGAGAAGTTGGCTTCCTTTGACTCATAAAGTTCCCTTTATACCTTGGAGGTGACATAAAATATCATTCCATCTTTGCCCTGGAATGCTCCCTGGAGCATGAAATGGGGCCTTTATGGTACATCAAAGGCTCATGGCTGTATCCTTTCCTGGACCTTTGATATTTTAATAGCCGGCCAATAAAATTATTATCTCTTCAATCCACAGAACATTTATTTATTTTGTCGGTAATATCTTTGTTATTGCTTCAGTGACGGGAGAGCTAAGACTAAGGGCACCTAGCCTCCTAGCAGCTCCAGATTTGGACAGCCTCACATTTTTATCTCCCAAAGCTAAAGAACTCAGTGTTTCTCCTAAGGGAACTGCTAGACAGCATCCCTTTAACAAGCACCTCTAATTTATGCTCCTCGTGAGCCAGCCAAGTCCTTCAATGGATTCCCATGGGCTATCTGGGTCTTGGTGTTCAGTTTAAAATGGGAGCCAACATTAAATACTATTAGATAAGTGTTAGGCACATTCAAATAAGGGCTAATGAATGCCTAACACATTGTCTCCTTTAAAGGTAGAAACCCAGGAACCATTTGAAATCCTCTTTCTATTTTCTTACTGATTTGTTCAGTAATGATTTCTTGAGGGTCTATGCTGCATCAGGCCCTGAGAAAGGACATGAAAGACGCAAGGCATGAGACAGTTTACTCGCACACGTGATTCCATCTAATAGCCCCTCTCCTCCTCCTTCCCCAAATTTGTCAGGTCCTGTGGACTCTCAGATTCATCCTCTATACATGTCTTTTACTATTGTCTTAGATCAGTGTCTTGTCATCTCCCAACAGGATAACTGTCATTATCTCTTATAGGATTCATGGCCAGCACTTGTATTATTTCCTATAATCCACAGGAGATTCAGCCAACCCTATCAATCTGAAACTGAAATCCAACTTTATCTGAGTTCTTCAAACCTCTCAACCTCAAAGACCTTCATGGTGCAGGTAAAGAATAAAGATCCATGAGGCAGCAGAGCCATAGCCTGGAGAGACAAAAACAAAGTAGAACTGGAAGAGTATAGGCCTTACCTACACTAAGGCCTCATGTCAGTCAAGCCAAACATAGCTTTGGGACAACTCCAAGCCACCAGGCTGTGAGCTTTGGCTCAGAATGAATTCCTACTCCCAAGCCTTGTGATCTACCCTGGACCAAACTTTATATTCTCATTTCTCACTCTGACCATCCCCCAGCCCTGCTTCTATTCTGTGCTCTAGCTATATTGAATTACTTACTTTAGTTTTCCCAAAGCTATACATGTTCACACCTTCATGCATTTGCTCATAGTATTATATTTCCATGAAATTACCCCAATTTCTCACCTAAACAGTTCTATTTCATCTTTCAAAACATTTTCCCTTGTATTGCCTCCTCTAGAGGGCTCCTAAGACTACACGAGAAGAATTGAGTACTCCCTCCCTTATCGTACGTGTTTGCCTTGTACAACCATCTATAGATGACATTCTGTCACTTATCAATTCATGAACAGAAAGGACTGATATGCAAACAATGAGCTCTCTGTAGCTTGCCAGGTGATGCTGGGCAGCCTTGCCACCCTGTTACATTGCACTGAGAAGAACTGTAAGAAAAAGAATCAACTAAATGAGCACTAGAAAACTTTACACATTTCTTATTTAAGTGTTACAAGATGGTTGAGAGGTATATATTATTATTATATCTGTTTTCTACATGAGAAAACTGAGGCTCAAAAGAAAGAAATTGTAGACTTAGGTCACACACGCGTAAGACATAGCCCTGGGTCTTTTTAACAAAGATGTCAGCCTACTCCCAACAAACAAGAAAGCGCATCTGTCTCTGAAGCCAAGTACAAATATACCAGTGAAGAGTTCTAAAAGTGATTGTACTGGTTTTCAAATAAGCCAAATGGTGGGAAGGTCAGTTGATGGTAGATAAGCAAATTAGAAGGATAGGCAAAAAAACCAGGAACACAAAGCTATTGATGGCTCGCCTTAAGCATGCTCTAGTACCAGTTCATGCACTATCACTAGATAAAGAACACTGCACTATTCTACAAGTGCCCTGGATTCAGACCCAAGTCTTGCTTATGATTTTCTAGATGACTCAGGGCAAGCCATTTCCCCACTTGTAGTCTTCCATTCGTCACCTTTAAACAGAGGGAGTCTGATGCATGTCTCTCAAATTTCATATCACCTTTAACCGGAGAGCCAGCAGCAGTTACAGAGCTCCTAGACCCACCATCCCCAGCCAAGACCTCACTCTTGGTTTACCCCTTTAAGATGCTAGAACCCACAAGTCCAGTGAATAGATCTAAAGAGAAGCAGCAGTGAACCAGAGGGACCCCATTTTTTTTCATAGCAAGTGGGCAGGGATCTAGGCTGAACAGACCAGTCAAATGTGTGGCCTCAGACAATGGAGGTCTTGCTTTATGAAGAACTTGCATTTTTCCATCCTCTCTTGTTTGTAATCTTTAAAATGTAGCACTGAAGAATTCATTGACATTGAGTGAGTGGAAAATGTTAACTTCAGTTAAATGGATGTGACTCTTATCCTCTCCTTTTTATCAAAGCAAAAGAGAACGGAGGAGAGATATATTGACCCTTTGTTCAGGAATAATATACTGGCCTTATCATTTACTTCTGCCCCTAAAATGTCCAAACCTCACATGATATGTCAGGGACCAGTGGTGGAGATCCATGAGGAAACTACTACAGAGGACCAGGCTTTCATTGGCCCTGACCTACATGACAATGGCAAAGAGAACATTGATAAGGATGGAATGTGAGAGGTAAACTAAGAAGTAGCAGCTACACTGATGACCTAACAAGCAAGCTCCTCCAAGGAGGACAGTCCAGGCAAATTCTTCAGTTCTGGCTTGAGTGACAGGGCAGTGCCATTTCCAAGGAGAAGGGACATAGAAAGGGGTACATTTAAGGAGCAAAGGTGATGAGTTCAGTTTGGGACATTGCCTTAATCTGTTTTTGTGTTGCTGAATATCCTAGTTGGGATAATTCCTACATAATAGGAGTTTACTTGGTTCATGCCTCTGGTTCTGGAGGCTGAGAACTCCAATTTCAAGGGACCAGTATTTAGTGAGAACCTTCAAGCTGCATAATTCCAAAGCAGAAGGCTGATGCTTTATGTTTGACTGCTTATATTGTTGGGGATTCAGTTTCAACCATTGGGAGACACATTGGAACCACAGTAGACATGTTGAATTTAAGGCGAGACATATAAAGGTAGATGGAAATAATTGGACGACAGTTTTGTAGATAGTATTATCATCAAGGATACTTGTTGCTTCCTATCAACCCTTTCCTTATGGGGCTGAGGAACCTGAGGAAGATCATAATTCTTGCTCTACTGGACTTGATATTGGACTCTTGATATTGGACTTACTGAGATTAGATTAATCCATGTGACTTGTTTTTTCCAATTAAAGAAAATACATGCTATTCAGGAGGCAGAGATGGTTGAGACTATCCTGGGCAAAACTTCATAAGGCCCTGTTTCAAAAACAAAGCAGGTGGGCTGGGAAGTTGGCTCAGTGATAGAGAGCTTGCCTTGCATGCATTAGGCCCTGGGTTCAATTCCTCAGCACCACATAAGCAAAAAAAAGCCAGAAGTGGTGCTGTGGCTCAAGCAGTAGAGCGCTAGCCTTGAGCTGAAGAGCTGAGGGATATCGCCCAGACTCAGAGTTCAGGCCCCATGATGGGCAAAAAACAAAAAACAAAGCAGGCATGGAAGTATGTATAACCCCCATGGAAGTATTTATAACTCCAGCTACTCAAGAGGTAGAGGTAGGACAATTGTAGTCCAAGTCCTGATAAACAGACAAAAGAAGAAAAATGACTGTTGTGATAGATCAAGTAGTAGAGTATTTTCCTAGCATGAGCCTCTGAGCTGAAGCCCTGGTACCACCCAAAAAATAAAAGAGAAATTTAAAATTCAATAAAATAAAATATAAAATAAAAGTCATTTGCTTATAAAAGACTTTTAGTAAAGAAAACCATGTCCCCTCTATCTTGAAACTAGCATGCCCCAAAGTGGGGCTTTTCTTTCTATTCTGATCCAGGAAAAAGAAACATTTGGAGGTCAGCCACAGCCAATCTAGGAGAGTAAAGAATAAATCTTTGTTGCAAGTAATTAACATTTGAAGGTTAGTTGTTACTGCAGCCAAACTTAGCCTACACTAAGTGTGACACACTTGCCTCTGGTTTTATGGAAAAGAAACCAAGGCATGAGTCTGTGAAGAAAATGCTTCCAGTCTTTAGAGTTACAATGACACATATTATTTCTCTGTTACATGTAGAAGTTCTCATGTCAACAGTCTTCATGTTCCTTGAAATTAATAGGTTAGAACTGATACCTTGGTAGCCTACAAAAAATAAAATGAGTAAAACATTATTTTCTTTTCCTCTACAGAGATTTCATCTGCAGAAATCTTTTTTCTTGGTTCCAAGTTTCCTGTCTAGCATCAAAGCCCATGACTATGAGATTGCTTTCCCACTAATTTCCCTCCTGATTCCACAGGGCTGACTTTATACATGGACATTTTGTTTGCAGTTAAGTCCAGGTGTGGGTATTTTAGAGACAAAATTCTCTTTGGATAGTAGAGCAAAGCACCCTAGACCCAGAGCTAGAACAGCAGTGTTTTACTCACATCAGAACCATAATATTGATGTGAGACCTTGGACAGTGACTCCTTAAGCATCATCACTTACCTTCTCTGTCAGAGAGTAATGTGTACCATGTCTATCTCTAAGGATTATAGGAAAATGAAACACAAGTGTACTTGTAAGTGTTCTTTGAAAGACTGAAACTTAAAGGGTAGATTGTAGGAGGTGGCTACACAGAGTACTAGGTGGTTACTCTCATGTGTGGGAGGTAGCTACTGGGAAGATTAAATACTGACAAACAACCTTGGGCAAACAGCCTCTTGGCACAGACTAAAATCCTAGCTGCCTGTTGAAAGCATTTGCATTATGCCAGATATGTGGATGGAGGGAAAGGATTTCTAACATTTGACTTTCCCAGAGTGGGATTGCAGACTCAAATTTCAAGAAGGCAGAGTTCTTAGAGGATAGAACTCTGGGGAAATAGTGGTGGTGCTCCCTCATTTAGGACAAAACATTACAGGTCTCATCCACGTTTGCAAACTTCTTCCTATATAAAATTGAGTCTCAGCTGGGCACTGGTGACTCATGCCCTATAATCCTAGCTACTCAGGAGGCTGAGATCTAAGGATTCTGGCTCAAAGCCAGCCAGGGCAGAAAAGTCCGTGAGACTCGTCTCCAATAAACTACTTAGAAAAATCTGGAAGTGGCACTGTGGCTCAAGTGGTAGGGTGCTATCCTTGAGCACAAAGAGGCTCAGGGATGGCATCCAAGCCTTGAGTTCAAGCCCCAGGACCAGTAAAAAGAAGAAAGAGGGAAAGAGAGAAAGAAGGAAGGAAAGGAAGGAAGGAAGTTGAGTCTTAGAGAGGCTCTATAAAGGAGACCTGAAGAAGAGGCCATATTACTCAGCTATTTCATACTGAAACCATAATAGATGCCCTGTGAGGAATTGGCAAATAGCAGTGAATGAATAGATCTAGCTTCCTGCCCCTGCATAGCTATGTTATCAGAAGGATAGATCACACATGGCTGATGAACTCAGGAGTGGGGATTAAAAGTAGTTGGCTATGATGGTGGAAGACTAAAAAGAAAAATTAGACTTAGAGGAAATGGATTCAAGAGAGAGTAGAAAAAAATGAGCATTCTTAGAACAAGTACTCTATACTAGGAGCCTTATACATACTACTATATCTACTTGTCAAAGCAGTCCTGAGAGGTCAGTGCTACTTTCTTGCCCTTCAGAAGTGATGAAACTGGGAATTAGAGACACAAATAATCTCAGTACCTGGTCCAGGTTCCCAACCCACTGGGGTTGTAACTGGGATTTGACAACAGACCTGGAGCAGCAAAGGCAGAGCTTCAGCTTTCTGCTACTGCTGCTGCTGCATGTTCTAACCCAGCTGCCTCTCCTAAGGTAACTGTTTGGGGGCAGGAGGAGGGAGGAGGGAAAAGTAAGGACTACAAACCAGTTATTCAAAGTATGCCTGCATAGGCTAGAGCCAGTGGTCAAAATTGAGAATAAGCATTGAAAAGCTTTTCAACAGAATCAACAGAGTAATTTTATGGTTATTGGATTTAATAATAAAAACTGGGGCTTATATTTTGTGATACAATCAATAGAGTCATTTAATGGCTATCAAATTTAATAATTTAAAAATTGGGGTGTACTGTAGAAAACTAAAGCTAGATTCTTGTATATCACCCTGCACCAGAATCAACTCCAAATGGATCAAAGACCTCAAACTAAAACCAGACACTCTGAAAACATTACAAGAAGGAATAGGAGAAACTCTAGGGCTCCGACTCGGAGAAGATCTTCACTAGCCATACAACAGACAAGGGTCTCACATCTAAAATATACTTAGAACTCAAAAAATTAAATCCCCCAACAACAAACCCTCAAAGAAACAACCACCCGATTAGTAAGTGGGCTAAAGACTTAAAGAGAGGGGCTGGGAAGGTGGCTCAGTGGTAGAGCGCTTGCCTTGCATGCATGAGGCCCTGGGTTCGATTCCTCAGCACCACATAAGCAAAAAAAAAAGCCGGAAGTGGCGCTGTGGCTCAAGTGGTAGAGCACTAGCCTTGAGCTGAAGATCTGAAGGACAGCGCCCAGGCCCAGAGTTCAGGCCCCATGACCGGACCTAAAAAAAAAAAAAAAAAAGACTTAAAGAGACTTCTCTGAGGAGGAAATAAGAATGATCAATAGACACATGAAGAAATGCTCAGCTTCTCTGGCCAAAAAGAAATGCAAATCAAAACAACATTGAGATTCCACCTCACCCCAGTTAGAATGGTTACAATGAAGAAATCTAATGACAACAAGTGCTGGAGGGGATGTGACCAAAAGGGAACCCTACTGCATTGTTGGTGGGAATGTAAACTTGTTCAAACACTTTCGAAAGCAGTATAGAGGTTCCTCAAAAGACTCCACATAGAGCTCCCCTATGACCCAGCAATCCCACTTTTGGGCATTTACCCAAATGATCACAAACAAGACCATCCTAAAGCTACTAGCACAACTATGCTTATCACAGCATTATTCTCCATAGCTAAGATATGTAACCAATCCAGATGTCCCTCAGTAGGTGAATGGATCAAGAAAATGTACGTAGATAGATAGATAGATAGATAGATAGATAGATAGAGATACAGATATAGATATAATGTTTATATACAATGAGATTGTATGCTTCATAGAAAGATTGGCACTGCCCCATTTGTTAGGAAATGGAAAGACTTGGGAAAAAACATATAGGTGAAGTAAGCCTTATTTGCAATAACTAGTATATGTCTAGGATAATCTTACCAGACAAGTAGAAAAGGTCAAAAGCTATGTACATATGACCATATAAGATGATGCTAAGTGACACGAGCCACAAGATAGGGACACAAGAGGTTTTTTTTCTTTGTTGCTGTTGTTTTTAAAGTACTTATAGTGTGCTATGTGATATCTTTTGTACGTTCTTCCTCCATGATATAACTCTTGTTTTCACTGTATTTGATTCAGGTACCCTGTATCATGTATATACATTTTTATAATTTGAGGAGGGGAAGGGAAATAACAAAATGTTGAAACAATGATACAGGTTGACCCATTGTAACAATGAGATGTACAAGACACTACGTTGAAAATGAACTTTACAACTTTGGGGCCGGAAGGGAGGAGTTAGGGAGGTGGGAAGCAAAGGGATGGTAGGGGAAAAACAAAGGAGGGAGTAACAATGCTGGTAACAATGCCTTACTCATGTAACTGTAACCCCTCTGTACAGTATCTTCACAATAAAAATATATATTAAAAATGGGGGTGTATAGTTAGTATATGTTTATTATTTATTTTATTTAAGTAATTTGTTTTTATTTTTATTTTTTAATTGAAAAAGTGATGAGCTGGGGGTTACATGTACATAGGTAAGACAATAAATACATATGTTTGTAAACATTATTACCCCATCCCTCTTCATCTCCCACTTACCCTTTTCTATCCCAACCCTCAAGTTGTAATGTTTATATCCAACATAGTGTCAAGTTAAGTATCAATGTTGCTGTGGTTCATCCTTTGTTCTGCTGTTTCTGTGCTTCCCTTCCCCTTTCACATATTGCATTGTCTATTGTGCAAAACACTAGGTACAAAAAACTAAGAGAACTGAAGAAAGAAAAAAAAAACAGAGAAAAAAGAATGAATTACATACTGGGAATGAGAACCTCTTCTTTCTGTAAGTTGGAGTTCATTCTGCTACACTTGATCTTAGCCAAAAGGCCGAGAAGCGATGTTGTTGGAGTTCATTCTAATATGCTTCATTATATATAGTCTTTTGCACTAAGCACTTGGGTTATTGAGATCCCCTGTTAAGAATATCTTAAAATTACTTGTTTTGAAGTTCATACGTATGTTGGCTCAGGGAAGATTGAACTTTTTTTCCTTTCTTTTCTGTTTGTTCTGGTCCTGGGGCCCGGGCTCTGTCCCTGACTTTCTTTTTGCTCAAGGCAAACACTTTACTATTTGAGCCACAGCTCCACTTCTGACAAGTTTGGTAGTTTAGTGGAGATAAACATCTCATAGACTTCTCTGCCTGGGCTTGCTTTGAACCAGGATCCTCAGATCTCAACCTCCTGCCTGAGCAGCTAAGATTACAGGTGTGAGCCCACTGGCACCCAGACACTGGACAGTTTTGACAATAATTTTGAGATCGTTCTAAGACATGCTGTCCTCAAAAAATTTAAAATCTCAACATCCCTACCTGGTCCCTGCTCACTGAGCGAGTGGTGCCAAGTCACCCCAGCCAGACAGTGAGCCTTATTGGACAATTTATAACTGGCTCTGATAAATGAAGGCCTCAGATTCACAATCAAATCAGGATATTTTGTGGTATCTGGTGTTAGATGGAAAAGGAAGGGAGAAGAAGTTAAGAGAGGGGAAGTAAAAATCAAGATTATACTCCTGACTCCCTTCTTATTACTTTTATGATGCTGTGAAGGAAACAGGAAAAGACAGATCAAGCCAACTTTTTCTCACTTTAAAGACAGTTACACACTAAAAGCACCAAGTCTCAACTTCACTTTTGGAGAATGCTAATAACCAAGGGCAGGACCCAACTTCCCCTGGTGCCCAGGAGGGTCTACACCTGCCAATGACATCATGGCCTTACTCTGTGGTCCCCACCCAGCCCAACACTCCACCCAGGCTAAACTGAAATAGGTGCTCTTTCTTCCCCTGCCAAGATTTGTCCCTCAGCTCCTGTTTCCTCCACCAAGAGCCCTCCCTAGCTCTGCCCCATCTGGAATCATCCAGCACACCATAGGAGAAATCCAAAATCACTTCAGTTCCTGATCTCTCTTACTTTAGTTTTGAATATGGAAAAACTGAGGTCCCGAGGCTCAGAGTGATCTATTCAGAGCTGGGATCCAGATTTCTTGACTCAGAGATTCGGTCCCCCTTCCACCCACTCCATTGTAGTTCCCTTCCCTGGGGTTCCCTCTCTATTGCTCACTAACCATTTATTTGTGTCAGGGTCAATCTTGGCATCCATGAGGTGAGTTCATTTTTCACTCTGAAATTCCTGGGGCAGATCGTTTTATTTCCATTGCCCTGAGGGGAGGCATTCATGAAGTTTGTGGCACACAGTTCAAAGAGAATGGCAGAATGAAAATATGCCCACCCACCTCCCTGGCTGCCTCCTTCACACACCCCAATCATTTCTCATCTTGTCTTACAGCTCAAACCAAAGACAAGTTTACATGAAAGAAGAAACCTCTGCTGGTATTTTTTAAGTTAAGTGCAGCCAAGGGCAACGGCTGCCCCAGACTTGAGCCATTCTTCAACAACCCTCGGTGTGTCTCAGTGGACTTTGCTTGGAGGTCTGTTATGAAAACACAGGTATGTGGATTATTTTTGTTTTATATTTTTGTCTCCTACCCAGATATTTGCAAAGACTTTTTTTTCTTTAAGGCAGGAAACAAAAATTCTGCCCCCAACCCCAAAGGAGGGGCTTTCTTCCCTTTAAACAAGTGTTCCAAGGGGTTCCAAACTTGGATAGGCCAACATCCTTTTTTATTACTCCTGCCAACAGTTTGAAGCCTGAAGGTTTCTGCTGCATCCTTTTTGGATGAATGGCCCCAGGGCCTCAAGGGGACCTTGAGTCAGGATGCAAGTTTTGATGCCTTGCCAGCAAAGAATGTCAGGAGCATCAGGATTTTGCAGTCAGCTGGCTAAATTTAGCTAGCATTATTTCATTTGCTAGTAATTGATTTGAGATAGATAGATAGATAGATAGATAGATAGATAGATAGATAGATAGATAGATAGATAGATAGATAGATAGATAGAGAAAGGAAGGGGAAGGGAAAAGGAGGGGAGTAGAGGGAAAAGGAGAACAGGTAAGGGGAGGAAAAAGTATCTATATTTCAAAGTATCTATGTTTCTCCTTAAAAGAAGGAGATAGAAGAAGTAGATGCTGGAAACTCTATTTTAAAAGAAGTAGAGGTTCAAAGCCAGGCACCAGTGGCTCACATCTGTAATCCTAGGTACTCAAGAGGCTGAGATCTGAGGATCATGGTTCAAAGCCAGCCTAGGCAGGAAAATCCATGAGAATCTTATCTCCAATTAACCCCTAGAAAACCAGAAGTGGCACTGTGGCTCAAAGTGGTAGAGTACTAGCCTTGAGTGAAAAAGCTCAAGGACAGCAACCAAGCCCCAAGTTCAAACCCCATGACTGACAAAACAACAACAACAACAAAAATAAAAAAAGTAGAGGTTCAAAGCATGGATCCACCAGTCTGAGGATGAATCTCCTTCTGCCCCTTAAGGGCTATACGACTTTGGTCAAGTAATGTAACTTCACTGGGTCTTAGATTTTGATGACAACTGCACCAACCTCAAGTGCACCAAAACAATAATTAAAAGTATCCCTGTAAAATATTTTGTATAGCTCTAACTCATCTAATCTTTATTATATATTGATGGTAACTATTAAAATGATAGCTATCACTTGGAGCCACAAGATATATATTCTACAAAGGCTTCAAGTTTATTAGTTTCCCTAAATCTATGGTATTAAAAATGTCCATGTAAGGCTATAGGAAGGACTCACTAAATATTTGTTTAATAAGTAAGTAGTTAATGTTCACAAAATTGATTTGTCTGCCCTTTGATTTCTGTCAAGATAGTCATCATTTTAATTCACTTATTTTTGCATATTTATGAGATATTTTTCTGATTTCCCTAAATAGCTTGCACTACTGTTTTCTATTTTGATTTACAAAAAAATTATTTCTTTACTTTGTCCCAGTAATACCCACAAGACATTATGTTGGAAATAATCTGTGCAACTTGGGGGGGGAGGAAAGTGGGAGAAAAATGAGGGAGGGACTAACAAGTTCCACAAGAAATGTACTCACTACCTTACTTATGTAACTGTAACCCCTACTACATCACCTTGACAATAAAATTAAAGTTAAAAATAAAAAATAAAAAACTATTTCTTTACTATTTTCTACTAAATGAATAATATTTCTTACTGAGGTTTAATGATGCAGAAAGAAAAATCAACCCTAACCATGTGAAACAAAAGCATATTAAATTTAGTTATATTGTGCATCTATGTACTTATTACATGCTTTAATTAAATATAGGCAAATAGGGTAAAATAGATGCCCTAAGGTTAAAATTGATAACTGGAAGCAAGCAATTAATGTGTATAATAAATGCTTCTTTTCAATGTTTTAAAAATTATTTCTTTGTTTATAAATTGCTCTTAATCACATACATATAAATTTCCAGTGTTAATATATCCATATACCTTTGTTCAACTCTGAGAAAAATTTTGAAATATAACAAAATATAAATTTTGATATATATATATATATATATATATATATATAATTTTGTGGCGACAAAAACCACAAAAGTTAAAACTTTCCTTCCATGTTAGTTGAAAAACTACCCCTCCAGTGAGGTAATACATATATAATATTTATATATACATAAAGTTATATATATATATATATATATATATATATATATATTACTTTGCCCCCAACACACAGCTTCTTAGAACTCCCTGAGTGACAGTAGTGTATTTTGACAGTCATGGCTTTCTGTCATACCTGTGTGTATGCTACAGGTGACTTAAGATGGTCCCTTAGATAGTTTAAAGAGATGAGCTAGCTCATATGTGATTACAAGCCTGGAACTTTCAGCCCCAGGACACAACCTTTGGAGAGGAATGTAGGGCTGAAGACTGACTTCAATGACCAGTGATCAATAATTCAATCAACCATACCTACATAACAAAGGCTCAATAAAAACTATAGAGAAGGATTTGAGAAACATCAGGGTTTGTGAATGAGTTCAGGCATTAGAAGGATGGTATGCCCAGAGAGTATAGAAATTATGCTAGCCAACTTCTCTGAAGAGGAAAGAAGGATGGCCAATAGACACATGAAGAAATGTTCAACCCCCCTAGCCATAAAAGAAATGCAAATCAAAACAACATTGAGATACCACCTCACTCCAGTTAGAATGGCTAAAATCAAGAACTCTAATAACAACAGATGCTGGAGGGGATGTGGACAGAAGGGAACTTTACTGCATTGTTGGTGGGAGTGTAAACTTGTTCAACCACTTTGGAAAGTAGTATGGAGGCTCCTCAAAAGACTCCACATAGAGCTCCCCTATGACCCAGCAATCACACTTTTGGGCATTTACCCAAAAGTTTACAAACAAGACCACACTAAAGCTACCAGCACGACTATGTTTATTGCAGCATTATTTACTATAGCTAAGATATGGAACCAACCCAGATGCCCTTCAGAAGATGAATGGATCAAGAAAATGTGGTATATATACACAATGGAATTCTATGCCTCCATCAGAAAGAGTGACATTGTCCCATTTGTTAGGAAATGGAAAGGCTTAGAAAAAATTATATTAAGTGAAGTAAGCCAGACCCAAAGAAACATAGGTCTAATGGTTTCCCTTATTTGCAATATCTAGTATATTGCAAATAGTCTGAGTCCAGCAGAAAAGGTCAGATAAGGTGATGTTAGGGAAATGAACCCTAAGATTCAATCGTTTTTTTCTTTCATGCGATTGTTTCTAACACATTTATAATATTATTTCTTTGTTGCTTTGTATGTCCCTTCCCCACAGTATAACCGCTGCTTTCACTGTATTTGATGTCAGTATAATTTGTGGAGGGGAAGGGAAAAATCAAATTGTTTAAATAGGGATACAGGTGGACCCATTGCAACAATGAGATGTACAAGTCGTTATGTTAAAAACGAACTTTTCAACTTTGGTGCGGGGTCGGGGGGGGGGCAGGGAGGAATGGGGGGGGTGAGGGGAGGATAGGAAGGGATGGGAAGGGGAAATTGCTTTGGGGTACTTACTGTATGCATGTCTTCCGATAGGTTGCTCTTGAGCTTCATCCTTCATAATAAAATGGCAATTGTTAAGTATAATACTTTTCTAAGTTCTGTGAGTTTTTCTTGGATTTTTTAGACTTAAGAGTAGGAACATAACAACCTTTAAATTGGTACCCAAGTAGGGTAGAAGTGAAGACACTATGAGACCCTGTGCTTATGAATTAATCTGAAATGAGGGCAGTCTGTGGGATTGAGCCCTTAACCTGAAGGATCTGATGCTGGATAGCTAGTGTCAGAATATGATTGAATTATAAGACATCAGTTCATGTTGGAGAATGAGTGTTGGAAGACACAAGTGACACATTTATATATGAGAAAGACAGGAAGAATGCATTTGTCATAGTCTTGTTCTATGTGGCAGTAACCTGAATACCACAGATCAGGTAATATGTGGAGAATGGAAGGAAGTCACAGAGCATGGATCTAGCTTATGGCAGATGGAATCACACAGAATAATTTTACCAGAGAAAGTGCCTTTTTAAAAATAACAAAACTAGTGGTTCAGTAACCCACTAGTCCTTTAATCTTCCCTGAATTAATCTGTTTGTGAGGTCTTCATGACCCAATCCCAAAGACCCAGCTCCAGATACCACCAACATAAAGTGACACCAGAAGCCGTGTAAGTGTGTGAAGAAAAGAGACCAGGTGGCCTCAACTGTTAGGTCTCCGATAGTATCATGATGGCCATCTGTGCAGGAGGAAGTTGGTGAGAGGAGAAATAAACCAGAGATATTCAGGATCCAGGTTCACTCTTTCTATAACAACTACTTTTTTGGCAACTAAGTGGGGTCCTGAGATGACAGCATTACTCTTATCAAGGAATCCAGTTACCTAATTATTTCCCATTCAGCCCCACCTCTTAAAGGGTCCACCACCACACTGCCAAACCAAAGACCAAGCTTCTAGGCTATAAATCTTACCAGCAGACCCTCAGATTTTATCCATATCATAGCAAGATAAAGTTTCCAACAAAGAGAAATTGAGGGGTAGAGTCAATCCATTACAATACCCATTGTTACATCTCCTTTTTCTTTGCCATTTATTTGTAAAGGAGACTACCTGTCTAAGAATCAATTTGCAGCCCATATTTCCCACACTGTACTCATTTTTCCTGGTGGAAATGGAACGACCCATTCTTGGTTAAGCAATGAGAATTTGACTTTTACCAGTCTATATTTCTAGACCAGACGAAGTTGAGAATCTTCACCTATGATCTTTGTCACTGCAATGAAATGAATGAGGGACCATTTGGGTTTTGCATCCATTTATCCATTCAGTGGATTCATATTCTCCCCTCAATGTGTCATCTAAAGTCCTGGAAAATTAAGAGGAAGTCTATTTGGTTTTAAATCCAAGCCCTGACCTCTAATGAAATGCTCCTAGGAATGATGCCTGAAGTTTTATCTTCAATCATCTGGCCCTTTTGTATCTTATTTCTCAGTTGGTCCAGAACTTATAAAGGGAGTGGAATGGTTGTCATTTTTAAGCACCATATAATTCCAATTCTTTTCCCTCAAATATCCCATATAATCTTAAAGCTAGACAGAAGATTTTGGGATAAAGGAATGAATAAACAAATAAGTTGGTTTGTTTACTTTCTTTAGTAGCCCAAAACATTAACAATATTATGTAAGAGAAAGAAGATGCTCTCTATATTCTATCCAAGCTGCCTTACATGGCTCGGGAATGCTATAATGTTTCCTGGAAATACTTTTGGTTGCAAAAGAACTTATCCAGGGTAGCCACCATATGTTTCCATTTGTTGTTTTATATATTTTATATTTGCTTGGATTATGGAACCAGCCCTATTTAAGCCAGGAAGTGTGTATAAAAAGTGTGTGTTGAACAATAATTTTTCTAAAGGTTTATTTCATTTAAAAATAAAATAAAATAAAACCCACTATGGATCAAATGAAATGACCCAATTAAAGACAACCCCTTTCTCTTCCTGAAAGTCTTTTCATAGCTGTAGGACTAAAATTTCCAAGGTATTATTTTTGACTGTTTTCCTAAATCGTCAACATATTGAAAACAGCTGTTAGCTAGGTGTAAGGAGCTAACGGGAAAATGCCAACGGTATCCTTTCTCTCCCACATGAACCTACCCATTGGCCAGCAGCTTACCTCTGAGCCACTGTGGTTTGGGAAAGATGCACTTTAGTTGAAATACATTGTGTGTACATGGCCATTATTCTAACCCCACTGGATTTCTGAAATTTGAATTTTTGACCCAGATACAGTTAATAAGATCTTTAAGATTCTCCTGCAAGGACCACCAGCAAAATAAGGATCAGTACCTATGAGTCCTCAGTTGCCTTGCCTAATTCACAAGTGAACGGTGCAAGGAGGATATTCTTCTCAATAAGGAACTAAAACTTAGAGGTGCAAAATGATACAAGATCTTCCTTTCAGAGATCACAGAGCCTAGTGGGTGGCTGAGAAGAGACTGAAATTTAGGTCTGGCTGGCTCCAGTATGAGTACTATTAACCACAACATACTTTGAGAGAAAACCCCAGACCAGGAAGCTGTTAGAGAGCATGCGCAAATGTGAAACTAGGGAGCCAGCAGCTATAAACTAAGTAAATGTTTAGCAAATGCACAGGGCATAGAATCTTATGTTTTGTTTTAAAGTGAAACCATCTGAAGAGGCCTCATTTCCTCCTGTAAAGCAAGCTTTAGAAGGGGATAAAAGAGATCTGAGAAGCTGTAAGGCATTGATATGACTGTTGGTTACCCATGTTTCAACTGCCAATTGAAGGAAAAGAAAATGAAACCTGCTCTCTTGGGGTTGTGAGTCTATTCCTAGAGAACTCTCACTAAGGTGTGTAAGAGCAAGGGAAATGGTAAGATCAGAAACCCTATCTCCCTTTCCTCCCACAGCACAATGGAGGTGTTCTTCAACAACACCAGTGAGTCCTGTGTTCTTAAAACTAGGGGAGGGGGGCAAATGGCCTCATCCTGCTCCCCATTCTCAGCTTCCTTTTCAGACAGGTTCCAACAGTGGACTAATAAGACCAAAGAGAGCATGTCTCAGGAAGCCCTTCCCCCACAGACCCGTCCAAACTTGTTTAAAGACAGCTGCTCTGATGTTAAAATGAAATAGGACATGTAATCAGATTATGAGGAAATCATTGCTATTAACAGCAATAATTACACTCTGTTCAAGTAGCTTCCTGAAATAAAAACATCAAAGCAGAAGCTTTCAACTACTTAGCCCCTGCCCAAACCCTCTCTCTCTGTCTCTTTTTATCTCTCTCTCCCCTCCCCTCTGTGTGTATGTATGTATATATGTATATATATGGAAGGCATAAAAGAGAGAGAAGACAGAAATAGTCTCTGCTTTATTGCAAATCTATGGTGAATCCTGTGAATATTTTAATTAAGAAAAAAATTCAGTCCTAGTTCCTGTCAGGAATGCTGTGAGTAGAGCATTAAATAAGACTGAGTTCTTACCTCAAGAAGCTCCAGTATGGAGCGGGAGGTAGAAGAGCAAGAAGGTAACTTTACTGCAACATGGCAAAAGCTGTGATTAAAAGGAGCATGAAGGTAGAAGCTAAGTAGCATGGAAAACAAGCATCATACCACTGGAAAGCCCATGGGGGAAGGTAAGCTTCCCAGAGGAAGGAGGCCTAAGCTACACCTTTGTTGGGAGGCAGTAAGGGCCTTCAAATTCAGGGTTTGGGGCTCTTATCACTGAGCCATAGGTCTAGCCTTTTTTTGCACTTCATACTTTTAAGATAGGCTCTCACTTTCTGTCCTGCAGTGAACCTGGATCTTGAGCCTCTATTTTTGTTTCCCACAAGAGCTGGGATGATAACTACATGCCATCACTCCCAGTTTCTTCCAGTGAGATGGAGTTTCAGAACTTTTCTGCTCTAGCTGACTAGGAACCATTATCCTTCTGATCTTTGGCAATTATGTAGCTAGAACTTAGAGGCAAGCTCCAGGAGCTTGGCCAGGCCATATCATGAGGGGTATGTAGGAGTGAGATGCAAAAGCAAAGCTGGGGCTGCAAATAAGGGCCTAATTCTTTGAAACAAAAGGGCTGTAATTATCTCAGACACTTGGAGATAAAGCTGAATAATAGTTAATAAACAGTAATAGGTAATAGAGGATAATAAGTAGTAGACAATCAAAGTACAGAGATTCATCGGGAACTTTAAACAAGAGAGGGAGTATTGCCGTAGAAAAGGAAAAGTATTATAAGGTAACTAAAGGAAAACATGCTAGAAGAGAGGCACCCCACATCTCTAATCAGAATATCATGGCTATTAGAAATATTTAGGAATTCAAAGAAACATAGGTCCCATGGTTTCCCTTATTTACACTAACTAGTATATATCTGAGACAAGCAGAAACAGTCAGGTAAGTTGATGTTAGGAGAAATGAACCACAAAATAAGGACTCAAATGGTTTTCCATTCTTGCTATTGTTTCTAACATATTTATAAGATGATTTCTTTGTTACTTTTTATGTCCCTCCTCCACGGTATAACCCCTGCTTTCACTATATTTGATGTCAGTATAATTTGGGGAGAGGAAAGGAAAAAACAAATTGTTTGAATAGGGATACAGGTGGACTCATTGCAACAATCAGATGGCTAAGACGTTATGTCGAAAAATGAACTTTACAACTTTGGTGCAGGGAAGGGGTTGGGGGGGGATAGGAGGGTGGGGGGGAGATGGGAAGGGATGGGAAGGGGAAACAAAGGAGGAGGCAACAATGCTTAATAAGAAATGTACTCATTACCTTGCCCATGTAATTGTAACCCCTCTGTATGGTATTTTCACAATAAAAAGACTTATATGTTTTGACAAGTATATTGAGTATGCCTAGGATGATATTCATAAGGTTTGACCAGCAGAAAAACATAGGCACTGACACTTCAGAATGGACATACATACATACAGTGGGCAGAGCCAAACTCTGTACCCTACCCAACAGCATCCAGGGAAGGAGTTTTAGACCCTCTTTCTAAGAGGCTGCCTCCTGAGCCCCTAAGCCAACCTGGGTGAGCAAATAGATGGCTCCAAAAGAACGACTTTTACTTTCCCCAGTAATCTTGGCCTTTGGAGTTTCTATCCCAGGAGCATCAACAGACCCATCCCCACTCATGTGACTGACTTCAGCCAGTATGGTCAGTTGAAAGTATTGGTGAACCAACTTATAGTCTTGGCTACAAAAGGTTTGACATCTCCCTCTTATCCATATGTACCTCTGCATTATACTAAGACCTGCTCAGGATAGTTTGCTAAGGAATGACAGACCAACAGAGCAAACCAGATCACTCAATGACTTCAGCTGAGGTCAGGCTAGACCAGCCCACAGCCAGACGTTCAGCACATCCATCCAGTTGATCCCAGGTCACTCTTGCCTCCTGATGATATATATGTACTATTGTTTGCCTTAAGGTATCCATGATCAACACACATCATTACTATGGGAAAAAATGGACTCATCACAGCGCTCAATACATAACCTGTTTAGCAAAACAATTGGAGAGCAATCCAAGTCTCTTTTCAGCATTCTTGATACAAAGGTATTGAAAAGATTTAAAAGAGAAGATTGCGTGTGATTCTTTCCAGGTTTTCATTCTTCCTGGATGGAGACAAAACCCTTGGGAAATGAAAATAATATGTGCACATGTGAGGGAAGGATATAAATAGAATTATCTAGAAGACCTCACTTCTCCATTGTTTGAGCACTGGGCCACCCACCTTAGGTACTATTTTGTGACTGATCTAGGGCCTTAAAGGATCAGCAGATGCTATGCCCCTCTTCCTATTCAGAGACAATTAATGGATATGGGGAACAAGTAGATATAGATTAAAAGCCACCCTTTTTTTCTTAGAAAAGCCACACTGAGGCAAGGCATGGTGGCACAATTCTGTGTGCACTAAGATTCACTCTGCACTCAGGGACAGAGGCAGGAGGGTCATCATTTCAAAACAGCCTGGAACTACATAGCAAGACTGTAAAAATAAAAAGCTAAATTAAACAGAAAGGTCTTAAAGATGCAACAAGGACTGGTCTACAACACTTTAGCCAGGAATTAAATTCAACCACCTAGCATAGAGAATGCAAACTGCTGGTCTCAGCAGTACAGGTTGGTAACCAAGGCTGGAAGAATTCAGAACAGTCTTCCCATAGTCAGGCAGGCCATCTCCCACAGCCTCTACCAGTAAGACATGTCCTTCCTTACCTCCCCCCCCCCCAGATAAGAAGAAATTGGCAAAGATGTCAGGAAATGGAGACACAGTAGAGGACTTCCAAATAAAAGTTAAGGGGGAAGGGAGAATCTTAGTGGATTAGGCCCCACTCCAGTGACTTCACTTATTTTTAGACTCTGCCTCCAAATGCAGTTACCTTCTGGGGTTACTTCCACTTAAGACTTCATCATCTAAGTGAGAAGGACACAATGGAGCCCATAAACAGTGTAAGAAGACAAGGCATTTCCTGCTCCTCTTATGTGGATGAAAACATACTTCTAATGACATACTCCTGTATATTTCAGATTTTGTCAGGATAGTTCATTCATGTGTACTCTTCTGGAACAGTGAGTTGTATCTATAGCCAGACTTCACCTCTGAAAGAAAAGGCATTATACTGTTCTCAGTCACTATCTGAGGCTCTTCAGATACAATAGCAAGAGATTCTAGTAGATGACAATGGGTATTTCTTGAATGAAGATGAACAAATATGACTTTGCTGCCATCTCTGCATGCTAAAGCCACAACCTTAATTAGGTAACATGGCTGAGAGGAATATGTGATCACTTCGTGCTTAAAGAACCTTTATATCTCCCATTCCCCTTCTGATAGGACTCAGTGGCATGAGAATAAGGTAATTGTCTTTATTTAGCAGAAAGAACAAGGAAACTGTGTGAAATTAAGGATTTGTTAAAGTTCTCCTGCAAATAAGTAGCTGATGGATCCAAGCTACTTCATTGAGCCTCTACAGCTTTTGAAATTGTAGTGAACTAAAAATTAACTTGCAATAAAATGCCCTGCATCTTTTGAGAAACTTGAAGCTGTAGATGGAGAAATGAAAGCATCGTTGGCACCAAGAAAATTCCTCCTGCTCACCCAATATCTCATCTTTTTTTTAAGGTGATAGAAGCTATATGCAACCTCGTATTTAAATATTGGTCTCATCATTTTAAAGTTTGAAGTTCTAAAAAGTAGTCTAATCTTTACTTTAAACAACCCGTTTAAAAGCCTTGCCCTTTCAAGTTTAACATTTATTGAAGAAGAAAAAAATAGTCTAATGCTTGTTGCTCTTGGAATCCAACTCTTATTACTCATGGATTTTTTTTCATCCAAAAGAAAATTATCACACATTTTGGTAATGCTTCTTGGCAGGACTAGTTGAGAGCAGTCAACCAGCGCCTCCAGGGTCCAGCATAACCTGGCTGTAGAAAGAACAGCAGGGCATGGGAAACTGTGATTTTTTTAAAGCAATTGTTTAAAAGCAAGAGAGGCTTAAGGCAAAGCACTCTGTGATCTTTGGTGTAAAGGCGGCATACAGTCATGCTGAATAGCATGAGTTCAGACATGTAGCTATGCTTTTAGATCCTGGCTTCCTGCATTTGCCATGTGATTTGGAGCAAGTAGCTGATCCATTCTGAATTTCAGTTTCATTATTTGTAAAATGGAAATTATAGAAGCAATACCTTGAAAGCCAGTGGGAAATTAAATGAATACATATCTATAAAACTCATATCCTCAGTGACTAATTACTAAATACTATGGCTTACCCAGGCCATGCATGCCCAGGGCCCAGTCAAGATAGAAATCTGAAATGATTCAAATGCCAGCATGGCCATCCTATCTCTGTCTTTCCTCTCCCATTACAAACCTCTCACATTGGCTCTCCTACTACTACAAAAACTGCCACTGACACCTGCTCTCTGCCTCTCCGCCTTCTCCACAATATTCATCAATATTCTCCAATTTTCATCAAACTGTTTTGAATGTTCTAGGTCCCTGCATCCTCACAGCTCCACCAAATAGCCATTTTACTCCATTCCATATTCTTATTCCCAGACAGTTCTTAGTCACAAGGACAATAGGTCATAGTCAGCCTAGCTAAAACTGAACCAAACAAAAACCATGTCATTTCAAAGGGTAGTTAGAACTAAGTCATCTACTATGCTGAAATAATCACTGCATAACATACCCTCACATTGATTCTGGTGAAAAGAAAGGACCCCTGAGTATTCTAAGGTAGATTTTTCTGATTCCCAATAGCATTGATAGTGGTGCTGCTCATCTCTCAGGTCTCTGTAGCCTTCATTTCCATGGAACTTCATACTACCCCTAGGATCCTGCCAGAAGACAATCTCAAAGACCCTCCTTGAGCTTTACTTCATATATTGTTCTTCATTGACCACCAAACGATGTCCCAGGCCATCTTTCTGTGCCTAATTGTTTCCTTTGATATGTGCTCCTTTTCTACACTTTCTGGCAAGTTAAAAGGCTGTCATATCCTCTCAGCTCTCACTTCCTGGTCCAGGAATCAGACATCAGAGCTAATGATTCATTCTTGTCTCTCCTGAGATTCCCATCAGGTTGACTCCAAGTTGACAGAACTGCATGCCTTCCCATCTTCCCAACACTTCATGGTTAGCTCAACCCCTCTCCAGCTTGCACAGAAGCTCACTCAACTCCTCTTTAACAAAATTATTTAATAAGCATCTTGACCTAGGACTACTATATGCCACGTACTCACTAGTCACTTACTTACTTTCCAAAATTTTATAGCCTGATAAGAAGATAATATGTGTAAATGAACAACTACAATAAAATGTGTGTGATACAAGTGCTTAGATAATACTCCAAGAAGGTGGGGCATCAGTGGCTCACACCTGTAATCTTAGCCACTGAAGATCACGGTTTGAAGCCAGCAAGGGCAGAAAAGTCCCTGTGAGATTCTTATTTCCAATTAACCACTCAAAAACTGGAAGTGGTGCTGTGGCTCAAAGTAGTAGAGTGCTAGCCTTCGGCAAAAGAGCTCAGGGACAGTGCCCAGGCCCTGAGTTCAAGTCCCACAACTGACAAAAAAAAAACTGCCTCCAAGAAAATACAGTGAGACAAAGGAAGGAAGAGTAGAATTTATCCCTGGCTTCCAGAGTCAGGGACATAGTTTGAAGCTAACCACTTGAATAAGAAGAGGGAAGGAGGGAATACCTGTGGAAACAGTCCAGATAGAATGCTGTGTTCAAGGTAGGGGACTTGAAATGGAATATGCTTGAAGATCTATACAATTTTCAGTCACGTGGCATTTGTTGCCATGACTCTATGATCCAAAAAGGTAATGTTAGAGAAAAGGCTAAGGAAGGACCCTTGGGGTAGCTTCTTACACTGAGTTTTGTGCAACTGTTCGCTTATTTGAAACAGGAAAACAGTATGCATTTGGATTCATGATGGGAGTGAAAGGAGAGAAAGGAAAGATACAGTCCTTTCTACCCCCGGATGCCATACAGGAGACCACCCCTCCCTTATCCAGATCTGCTGTGATGCCTCCAGGGAGTTGTACCAACTCCAGAGGCCATGGAGGCAGAGAGGGTGGAGGTCTTGATTGGAGGCAGGAGAAAGAACAGTTTGACCTCTGAAATGACTTTGTAGTCTCTACTTTCCTGAGCTTAGCAAAGAAAAATAAACCATCCCTCAAATGGCAGAGGCCAGAGCTTGCAGCATGATTGTCTAATTAGGTGTAAGATTACACCACAGGTCTGATTACAAGAGGCCAACAGGACTCAAATCCAACAGCATCAGACCAGACAAGAATAAGCAAGACCTTGCTCCAAATGAAAACAGGAGGGATATAAAAATCTGCCACCACCCCCTCCTCATCCCTCAGCTTCCCACTCGAAAAGTCAGATAATGAGGGCTTTAGGAAAGGGAAGATAAATGATGTGCTAAGATTTTATACTCAGTTTTCATTTCTGAACTGGCTGTCTGATCACCCACAGATAAGTTATGAAAAAATCAAGGAAGTGGGAATGACTAAAAACAATTTTCTTTATTAAACATTACTGAAAACAATAATTGTTTGCTATGTGTAGAACTTGTGCTAGTTTCAGAGTTCACAGAATCAAACTCTTCTCTCAAGAAGTTCATTGCCTAGTGGGGAAGAACAGCTCAAAAACTCAACATAGTTTACTCAAATACGTAGGTGGATTTTATGTGTTCAAGGATAGGATTGAGAAAGTTGTCACTGAAGACACTGACTTGAGCTGGATCTTAAAAGTTAAGTAGGAATCCATCAACTTGAGAAAACAGAAGAAGCATGTGTGAGGAAAGAGAAAGCACTTTAGTGAATGGAAAGGACCACATTTCCTCCATTCTAAGACACTCACTGGTTGTTAGGCATTCTAATTACATTTTCTCCAGGGAGATTTAAAAGGAAAGATATATTATATTAAACAAACACATTTACAAATTATCTACTCATAGGATCATGTATCTGTCCTCACCTTTACAGAGAACTTTCTTCTTTGGTATCACAAGTCTGCTTGTGTCTGTCATTTATTCCACATACAACAGTTCTTCTAAATTGTTTGTAGATGTTAGAAATTATACATAGCCTAACTGTGACTCATGACTTTTGTAACAAGTGTTCAACATCTTGGCCTCATTTGTACTTTTGAGTGACAATATCATTTTTAGAAGTATCTTGAAATGCCACAGTTTAATTTGAAATTATAGTTTGATCGCATTCACAGATTTCCCCCCTTTGATTGAATAATGCAATCTGAGAAATTAATCTTCTCTTAGTGCTGTTAATTTATTTTCGTAGGGATTCACCTATTTTGTCTACATCAGAAAGAAATGGAAATCTTAAATACTACCACAACTATTAAAGCAAGTCAAATTACCTATTTTACAGATAATCATTTTACAAAGAATAGTCTAAGCTTACATGGATGGTTCTCCAGGTAAGTTCTACCAAATTTTCAAAGACTAGGTGATCCCAATCTTACACAAACATTTTAAGAGGACAATCTCAATGTCTGTCAAAGCATGGTAAAAACAGAAAATAAAAACAATGGGCCATTTTATTGAACATAGATTCAATTATCCTAAACTCCAATTTCCAAATCAGTCCAATTAGTTAATTTAATTTTTTCATTTGTGCCAGATAAATGGGAAATCTAAATTAGTATTTAAGAATCCATTGGCATAGTGCATCTTATTAATAATAAGGAAAATTTATCATTCTAAGACTTCTTAAAATATTTGATAAAATACAAGTTTACTATAATTTGAAACTTTGACAAAGCTAGAAGCAGAGAGAAACCTGGCAAAGGGCATCTATCCAACATCTATAGTAAAGTATAGCCAAAAGCAAAGTATTGCAATTTTTTTTCTGGATGCAAAGAACAAGACAATGATTCCCTGGCTCGATATTGAACCCTCCCTATGTAAAAAGCCAAGAAAAATAAGCAAGAAGAGAAGTATAGCAAATAATCACAGGCTTTGAAACTGATTATTATTAAAAATTGGAAAAATGCAAATCATTAATGAAAGAGTAAGGTAAATGAAATAACAACAATATAACAAAGCCAACTGTATAGACTAAAATCTTAGGTTAAGATTGAAGTGACTTAGGCTAAATAACTCTCAAAAAGATACCTTTTATCCAATCCTAAGATTCATGCTATCTGTAATATTTGTGAATTATATGCTCAAGCACATATGTGTAAGTCCTTCAGGGACTTACTTAAAACTTTCTGAAACTATTCAGGAAAATATCAAAAAATGGAAACAACAATATAAAATTTTACTGTGTTAATGAATAAAATTCAGTATCATAAAAATGCCTTTTCTCAATGTAATTCATAAAGTCAAATTATTCCAGCTGAAATCTCAAGAACATTTTTGTTATACTTGAAAAGATTTGTACTTATTTTATATGAATTCTTGTCATACCAGATGGCTTATAGAGTTACAATATGAGGATATTAACGTTGTGGAACAAAGATAGATAAACTTGATGTGACAGAAGATAGAGTGCAGATACCACCCTGAGAATAGGAAGACACTGGTTCATGATAGAAGCTGGATGCAGATCTGGGGGAAAATGGCCTGTTTAATAAGTGGTGCTAGGAAGACTGAGTGTCTGCTATGGAAAAATATGGAGTTTGCCACCTCACTCCATATATAAAAATCTATTCCAGGTGTATTAAGCATTTATATGTTTTTTTAAAAAGTAAAACTCTAAAAATGTAAAGAAGAATAATGGGGGGGGAGCCTTTATAAAGGAAGATTCTGGGACAAGCCCGAAAGCACTAACTGCATCAGAAAACACTGATAAAATTCAATAGCACTAAAATAAAAAGCTGCTGTTTGTCAAATGGCTCAAATGTTCGATAAGAAATGTACTCATTACCTTGCTCATGTAACTGTAACCCCTCTGTATAGTATTTTTACAATAAAAATGTATTAAAAATAAATAAATAAATAAAACCTGAGAAGATAAGCCAGAAACTAATAGAGATATCTGCCATTTAAGTATGTCAGAAAGCATTAATGTCCAAATACATTAAAGAATTAGCTCTGAATCAAAAAATAAGTATTTTTAATTAGCAAAAAAGCAAATAAAATTGTTTATAAATATGAAAATGTTCAACCTCACCAGTGAACAGAAAAAACAAAAAAATTACAATTAGATAGTATTTTCTACTCCCAAATCATCAAAAATTAAGCTGTAGGAAATACCAAATGTTAGCAACAGTGGAACCATGGAAACTTCAGCGTTCTGACTCTGTGGCTCTGTATTAGTGCAATTGTACTGAGAAACATGTTGTTGTTGCCTTAGCACAGTGACAAGTACTCAGAGATTGAGTAAATCACTTCCAAGGAGTCCAGCCTAAAGAGGGAGATTTAAAAGGAAAGATAAATTATATTAAACAAACACATTTAGAAATTATCTACTCATAGGATCATGTATCTGTCCTCACCTTTACAGAGCACTTTCTTCTTTTGTATCATAAGTCTGCTTATGTCTGTCATTTATTCCACATACAACAGTTCTTCTAAATTGTTTGTAGATGTTAGAAATTATGCATAGCCTAACTGTGACTCATGACTTTTTGTAACAAGTGTTCAACATCTTTGCCTCATTTGTACCATTGAGTGACAGTATCATTTTTCATAATTACAGCAAGACAGTCATGATTTTCTTCTGAAGGCTTCTTCACTATTTTAAAAATAACTAGCAAGAGCCAGTAATTTTCAACAGAAAATGGAGAAATAGAGTAAGAATTCATACTACAGAGCATTGTGCCTTATGAGCAACTGAATGATCTGCAGCTTTATGTATCTAATGTGGGTGAGTCTCAAATATATACCACCAAAATAAACCCCACAACTTGCAGTATGATCTACATAGTATACATAGTATGACTTTATTATAAAGCCTCAACCAGATATAATTGCTGGCACTATATTATTTGTGGTGTATACAAATGTAATAAGACAAAATTAAAAACCTCATAGTGGTAAACACAATCCTGGTTAATCAAATATGATTTCTTTTGCAAAAAAAGAGGTGTGTAAAATTGTGAAGCACATGGACGGCTTCAAAACTACTGATGGGCTAAAACTAAAGGATAAGCACAAATGGTCTATTATTTGTTATAAAGGTAGGTAAATAATATATTCAATTGTATGAGTTAAATGAGTTAAATCAAAAGTTCCATATGAACATTATGTAAAGTCTAAATCTGTAAAATGTATAAAAAATAAAGTCACTTCTAAATCTATCCATAGACTGCTAACATTTTCACTTTAATACTTATTTTATAGCACTATATTTTATCAAAATCTACAAAATGCATCCCAGAAATGTTTAGAGTATGGAAAAATACATCTTCAAATCTAGAAAGTACAGCTGTTTCAAGCTGGGAAGAATATATAAACAGAAGGAGAAAGGAATAAGAAACAACCCGACATGATAAAGCAAAATCTGAGCCAGAACACAAAGGGCTATGAGTGAAAAACAGGGTATGCAAAGACCACTGATAGCCATTTTTCATTGTGCAGCCTTCCTAAAAGAGTCTATGCCCCTAATAAGTGTATTTATATCTTTTGAATTATATACATTCATTTCTCTTCCAACAGACATAAGATGAAAACCAATCTTTCTTCCTACACCCAAAAGCCTTGCTTTAAAACCCTCACAGGAAATGCATTCTTCTACAGAGGCACCTGCTCTAAACAAAATCCATGGTATATTAAGATGCCCATATTGATTATCAGCACATTATGTATTAGGTGAGATTCTCCCCATCGTATGCCTGTCCTATGTTGATTAAATCTCATTTCTCTGACCTTCTCAATTGCTTTTTGCTTTATTTGGCGTATTGCGGGCAAATGGCTGGCTCTGACATGAGGAACCAGAGAGAATGGGGCTTTTGTGGCCTAAAACTCTGGTTACCAGAGCAAAGATGAGTAACTTCTTGAATAATTTGTGAACATCTGAGGAATGAATTGGAACAGTACTGAAAAAGACATGCTGGTGAGGAAAAGACAAAGAAAGGGTTGCAACAAGGTGGGAGGAGGGTCTCAGAAACTGATTTATTTCCTAAGTAACTCATTAAAAACAGAATGAAGAATAGGTGTTATAGTTAAGGCAGGGGCTACTCTTGAGTTTGTTCATGATGTGATGGATCTCAATACAACATAGACAATACTAAACACAGGATGAGGCACAAAGCTACAAAGGTATGAAAGAAGATAAGCTGAAACCTGTTAACTTGAAGAGCCTATAGAATCTTTAGTGTCTAGTCCAGCACAGTAAGGAGGGAAGAGGGAGAGAAGACTCCTGACCACAATCTGTGATGAAATGCATCTCTCCGAGCAAATCAGGTCACACCTTCTTAGACACCACTGAACACATGGCTGTAGATAGAACTAAAACAAATTTCCCAAAGCAAATACTTGTCCTTCCTTTATGGAATGCAACCCAGTATTCTCACTCTTAGTTTCATTGTCAATAACAAACAATAAGACAGACTGTTCCTGACCACACCATTTGGAAACACTAGACTAAGGCAGTCGGTTTAAATAGAACAATTCACTTCAATTACCCAAATATGTCATTAAAGTATATTGGACTATACGGTTTTATTCATATTAGTTTAAATTCCAGAATTACCTACTACCTGGGTGACCTCAGCAAGTCTGAATCTCAGGTTTCTCATCTGAAAAAGTTGGAATAATAGTAATTCTTTCAAAGGCTTGTGGTGATTAAATTAAAGAGCCTAAGCATGCTATTTAACACATGGTTGCCTCTAACTTTCTGTTGTTTTCTTCCTTGTTGCTTTTTAGGCATGGATAAATAAACAAAATTATTAAAGCAGCCTTCCCCACAAAAAACAATCCTCCAATTTCCTGCCAATGAATATCAAAGCTTAACTACTCAACCTAAAAATTAGAAAAGGAATTCAGACTGAGCTGAACTTGGTTTCTCCAGAGATAAGGATAATCTATGCTGATACACAGAGGCCTTCAAACCTTACCATAATCTAGATGTCCTGTGACCCAGCAAGGTAATTCTTGGCTGGAAGAAACTGTCCATGTTGTGAAACACTTAAGATATGTTGTTGTATTGAAGCCATGGCTCAAAGAGAAGCTAGTGTGGTCTAGGATGAAAGAATTGAAAAAGGGTTCTTGTTGTTGATGGATATTTTGAAAACATGATGATTAAATACATCAAAAAAGATCATAGTCTACTATCTTCAAAATATGGACAGGAGAGGCAAAGAAAGAATGTCACTGTTTTAAAAAATGAGTTTTAGGGTCAAACAGACCTCCTCAACCTCATACTGTGGAACTCATGTATCACATAACCTTCAGCAAGGTCTTAACATCTGTGCCTTAGTTTTCTCATCTGTGAAATAGAAATAGATGCACAATATCTGACTCACCAGTATGTGAAATTCTTAATACAGTGATAGGTGCTAGCTCAGGAATGGTGTGCAGCAAATGATAGCTTCAAACAAAAAGAAAAATGACAGAAAGAATTCAATGTCTTAAGGACACATAATAATGTGCACTAATAAAATGCATACTCTCTAATCATTAAAGAAAGCTCATCTTCTTTGATGTTTATGCCCAAAAATGTAATTCTTTAACCACTGTGTTAATTGGATTTTTGCAAACATGAACAAGTTTTCTTGTTTTTGTTTTTTTGTTTTTTTTTTTTTCCGGTCGTGGGCCTGAACTCTGGGTCTGGGCGCTGTCCCTCAGCTCTTCAGCTCAAGGCTAGTGCTCTACCACTTGAGCCACAGCACCACTTCCGGCTTTTTTCTTTTTGCTTATGTGGTGCTGAGGAATCGAACCCAGGGCCTCATGCATGCAAGGCAAGTACTCTACCACTGAGTCACCTTCCCAGCCCGAACAAGTTTTCTTAAGAAATCATGTCAATTTAAGATTGACTCAGTGATTTAACCTACTACCTAGAGCCTCTTTTAACAAAGAACACTTAGATTTTCAACAGAATGGGAAAAAATCCCATAACCTTGTGAATAGTATCACTGAAATCCTTGGCAAGAATAATAGCTATGTTTTCTCCTATATATATGTACACACACACACACACACACACACACACACACACACACACACACACACACATGCTCATTTCAACTGCATTGTGATTCCCAAATTCAAAAATAGGGAATCAGAAAACTAGATACAATACTTTAGGATGATGACATATTCTTTCATCCCTTTCTGATCACAGGGACTGATAACACCAGGTATGCGCCTTCATGCCTCTGCACTTTTAATCATGCTGGGACTTTCATCTCAAGTGCTGCCTTCTCCTCTCTTCTTCCCCAAGGTAAATTCCCCTTCATCCCTCAAGACAGCTTAGAATTGTCTCCTTTGTCCTTCTTTTCCCAACTTGACACTTACCCATCTACTATTGACAGAACATTCATTTTCTTTGCCATCATATTTTTTTCTTTCCATATGACTAAATATCAGCAATAAATAAATAATGTTACTTAGGTTTGCAGATACTTGGAAGAGTAGTCTACAGGTAGATTACTAAAGATTAAACTACTAGAATCATTAAGCACTCCAAAATAAATGCATTAACAAAGTTAATCATTTATGTCCAAGTCCATAAGTTGAATCTACAAGGTTAGTGGGCGGCTCTCCTCCCTGCTATCGTTCAAGAACTCAGACTGGTCATGGATCTGCCAGCTTTAACACCTGCTTTCTATAGTGGCTTACTAGTTGTTATTCCAGCCTAGAGGAAGGCATGGAGGAAGAGCACACAACTGAAATACATCTGCCGTCTTAAACACCACTCTGGTATGACTGAAGGGGCTCTTACTCATTCTCCACTTGTCTAATTCTAAGATGGGGGATGGGAACTATCAACCCTGACTTGGAAGCCTGCTCTGTCCTAGCTACGATGTTCTTACCATAAAAGGAGAGATCATGCAAGGAGTCATCCTATAGCCCCCGACACACTCCTGTGAAGCCAGTGATTTTACTTTCTTCACCCACATAATCCCCATGTTCAAATAAGTGCCCAGTAATTGGAATCCTTTTACTATCTCAAGGCCATCTCCAATGTACCCAGAGTACCAATCAACAATTTATAACATTAAGAGAAGAATTTTCTCTTAATACTAATACACTATACATTTTATTTATGCATGTTCTTTGATTTCTATCTTCCCCACAAGGATGTAATTTTCATGGGGGATGGAAGAATTTTTGCCCATTTGTTCCCTGTTTTATCTTTAGCACCTAGAAGAATATCTGGCACTTACAAGCTGCTATAAAGAGCTTTCAAATGAAGAACTAAACTCCGACTTAAAGCTGTCTAGTATAGTACTCTGAACACTTGCTGTTCTTGAGAACCAAACAGTAAAAGTCCATATTGCTCTCACTGAGCCAACTGGTTATAATTCACTTCTCAATCTAAATGTGGTAAGTGAATCTGCAAAACCATTCTTTAGAGAACCAGGTATCAACGCAGAGCCATCTATTCAAAAACTTGCTAGTAACAACATCAAATGACAGATCTGTCTACAAAGATGATAGATGACAGGAAAGAATGTTTGAACATTGGAAGCCATGCACAAAAATCAAGAAAAGTACTTAAAATGGGACCTTGCTTTTGTACAGTAAATGGTCTTAATCCTCAAAGCCTAGTGAATGACTGAGCTGTGAGTGACTGCTTCAGAGCTTTGGCAAAGGATCTACAACAAAGTGCACAGTCCTGAGACAGCCAAGAAAAGGATGGGGCTGATGTGTCCAAGCTGAGAGCTCCCAGGGCCCGTGTCCATGAGAAACTGCAGCTGCTGACGCACAAGTCACGGAAGGACAGAGGACTGCTGCTGGCAAGCTGTGGAGAGCTCCAAGGGGCCTCTGAGCTGCTTCAGAGGAGGCTCTGTTACATACCCAAGGGTTACACCTCCCCAGATTCCTATGTTGAAATCTAATTCCCAGTGTGATCGTATTTGGAGATGGAGCCTATGGGAAATGATTTGGGTGGAGTCCTTAATGAACGGTATTAGTGTCCTTATAAGATTCCTGAAAGCTAGCTGTGTTTATCAGACATTTCATCACAGTAACAAAAATCTGAGTAAACAAATTAAGCAGCAGAAAGGTTTATTCTGTTTGTGTTTCATAGGTTTCAGTACAAGTTCAGATGGCCTTATCACTATGGAGCTCAGGTGAGACATGTTATCATAATGGTAAAAGCATGTGGCGGAGGAGTCTGTTTACCTCATGGCTGTCAGGACATTGAAAGAAAGAGAATTTAGGGACCTGGAATAAGATAGAGTCCCCAAGCACATGTCACCAGTGACCTACTTCCTCTAACTGTGTTCCACTTCAAACATCCCATCACCTCCCAGTAATGTCACTACATTATGGATTCATTGGTCACCTTTCACCGATTGAGTCCACTAGGTGGGGATCATGCCTTCAAGACATAAGCTAAAGGAGAATAGTTCATATCCAAGATATCACTGTCTTGCTCCACTACATGAGGATGCAATGAGAAGTCAATCATCTGTAAAACAGGAAGTGGGCTCTCATCAGACTCCAGATTGACCAAGCACCTTGTTTTTTGTCATTGTTGTTTTTTGTTGTTGTTTTGTTTTGTTTGGCATTGCCGAGGATTAAATCTAGGGCCTTCTGCATGATAAGTAAGTGTCCTACCACTTGAGCCCTTTGGTTTTTATTTTGTTATTGATACAGGGCATAGCTACTTTTGCCTATACTGACTTCAAACTTATAATCTTCCTTCCTATGCCTTACATATGGCCTTTATTTTTATTTCTATTTTGTCAGTTCTGGGTCTTGAACTCTGAGCCTAGGTGCTGTCTCTGAGCTTCTTTTGCTCAAGACTACTGTTCTACCACATAAGCCACAGCACCACTTCCAAATTTTTGATTAGTTTACTGGAGACAAGGATCTCACAGACTTTCCTGCCTAGGCTGGCTTCTAATTGCAATCCTCAGATCTCAGCCTCCTGAGTAGCTAGGATTACAGGCATGAGCCACTGGCACCCGAACTTTTACAATCCAAAATTGAGCAAAATAATGTTTGTTGTTTAAGCCACCAGGTAAATAGCAATGTGTTATAGCAGTGCAACAAAGACGGTGAACTTAAAGAGCTAGGAAAACTCATACTTTACTGTTGGGCTGTGAACTAGAAATGAAGTATACAAGCCTTGACAGTCATCGATAACAGCACAAAAGACAACTGAATAGTCAAATGGAGCAATAAAAGAAGAAGACAGATGTAAAGAGACATATAGTATACATCTATTACATACCAAGTATATGCTAGGTGATTCATGTAACTCATCTCTATTACTCTTTTTTTTTTTTTTTTTTTAGCAGTCATGGGGCTTGAACTCTGGGCCTGGTGCTGTCCCTGAGCTCTTCAGTTCAAGGCAAGCACTCTACCACTTGAGCCACAGCACGACTTCTGCTTTTCCGGTGGTTAATTGGAGATAAGGGTCTCACAGACTTTCTTGCCTGAGCTGGCTTTGAACTGCAATCCTCACATCTCAGCCTCCTGAGTAGTTAGGATTACAGGCATGAGCCACCAACCCCTGGCTTTCTATTATTCTTTACAACACTAAATAACAATGACAATAGTAAAATAGTGCACATACTATTATCCAGTTCAGAGCTATCTAATTATTGATGACATATTGAGAGCCTTATAGTATATTATGAACAAGAGAGTATTATTTACGTTATCAATTCTCAAAAACCATTATAGGATAGATATATTCTTTTTATTTTATAGATGATAATTCTCCTCAAACTCAGAAAGAAAAGCTAGGATGTAGCATGAATATGAAAGTTTAAACCTCTGTTGCTTCCCACCGTGCCATTAATACACTTCAAATAGCAAGTTTCCTTCTATCTTAAAGTTCCTCATGTATCAAGCTATCATCTGATATCAATACCAATACCTTGAAAACTAAGGCCAGGTGGTAACACCAAAGAACTTCTTTCATCTGTTCATTACTCTTTATTACTCATTATTTGGCTATACTTGTGACAGAATTTGTTAGGCACTTATCTTTAGTGTCCCTTAAAGCCTTTTACCACTTTCAGTTCTGTGGCTTCTGAGTACATTCAAAATAAGCTTTGGGCTCATGATCCTAAAACCAAGATACTACTGTCACTCAACAAGGTGATCAGTTCACTACACTGCCCAGCACAGAGAAAGCTCTCAACTGCTTTTATCACTAAGTTCAGATTGCTGAACCTAATCATAAAGTAGCTATGTAGTCTGAACCAATATGGGATCTAACATGTCCTGAATGTTTTTGACATTCCAAGAATTGGTCTAAGCCTTTGACCTGTACTAAGTCAGATAAATCCTGTGGTATAGTGAGTGTACTCTCATCCCATTTCTACACAGAGAAATGGAGACATAGGGAAGTTATATAATTTTCCCAAATTCACACAAGTAGCCATTCCTAGAATCTGATCTTAGTAGTCTGCTTCCAGAATTAGTCCTCAACTAATAATGAGTTCTTGCTTCCTTTCCCAGAAGCTTCTCAGGCATGGTAAGCCATAATACTGTCACAGGTACAGGGGTAAGGAGCTCTCACCTACAGGGTCAGAATTCATTTGGTATTAGTGTAAGAAAGGAAGGAGTCTTAGAGAAATAAGAATATTAGAATGATTTCTTATGTGTGACCCATTATCCCCATGCTGATAGTTACCATGTTGAGCTGGACACTCTCCCCTGCCAAGGCCTTAAGAGGTACGCTGAGACTGCTGACCCTACTGGAAAGTCCCTCTGTGGATTTATCTGTGGATTGAGGATACTTCTGGGAGAAGGTCCTGGTGAAATGGAGTTACTGATTTCATGGAGGTGAAGAAAGTCCTATGGAGCCAGAGCCAACGAGAATAGTTTTACCTGTGGCTATAAACTGGGTGTGATGTTCATAATGGGGATCAATACTGCAGTTCCAGATTGAAGGGACATTAGGAGAACACAACATACCTGAGGAACCCATTGCACACCTAAGCACACCTAAGCACACCAGTATCTCATCAAGGGCCTATATGATTTGTATAGTTCTAGGGGTATGGCATGAAGATATTATACCATTAATATTGTTGCAGTCTCCAGGGCAATTTCCATATTTGAACAAACTTAAGGTCTTTGGATGGAACAATAGCCAAATGCCCCTAAACAGGGAGCTATGATTATACAATTATACTGTAAAGATATGCACTGTAAACCTATTTTTCTACCTTCACCCAAGGGACATGTGCTTTCTTACTAGGATAAATGTATCTAAAAGGACTTACTAGACATTGACCTTAAATTAACTCTTAGAACCTCAAATCTACTACTATTCAGCAAGCAGAATGAAGGCTTAAAGGGACAAAGATTAGTGGAACTTTGATTCAACTTTATTTCACTTTAAATTTCGAGAAACCATCATATCTATCCTGGAATTGCTGGATATTGTTCTGGAACATATTACAAGAAACTCACAGACTCCACAGACTGGCTTTGTTATCTACAAAGGAGCTGATTAAGAAATGCCAAGAGGAAGACCTTGTAGTTTTCCTGCCCTGGCAAAACAAAACACCCAAACCTCTGCCTGGAAGCAGGAAACACTGCCATCTGTATATTTATCAAAGACCTGAGAAAGGCAAAATTTGTGATTCCCACCATATCCTCTGTATCTTCCACACTGTATAGTTCTAGAGCATCATTTGTATAGAGAATATAATGCAATTGACTCCCAGAACTATTTGATGCAATCACCCCTTTGGTTCTCAAGAGAAAGAACATTAGAATATGTATGTATATATACATATAAATATATATATGTATATATTCTCTATATAGAAAGAGTGAGAGTAACTATAGAAAAAATATATATACATATATACAGAGAGAGAGGAGGGGGGAGGGAGGGAGAGAGAAGAAAAAGTGTATTATAGGAATTGGCTCATATGATTATGGAGGGCAAGCACCCACCACTGTGCAAACTGAAGAGCCAGGAAAACTAGCTATGCAATTCAGTGCATGTCCAAAGACCTGGAAACTAGGGGTGTTAATGTTACAAGTTCCAGGCCTAAAAATCTGGGAGGAGTCTGGTGTAAGTCTCAGAGGCAGGAGAAGGATCTCTTAGCTCCAAAGAAAATTCACCCTTCCTCAAACTTTTTATTTTATCTGAGCCTTCCACAAGAAGGATGATGCTTGGGTTTGTACTGACTCAAATCTGTTCTTTTTTGGGGGTGGGGGGAGGGGGTCTGGTCATGGGGCCTGTACTCTGGGCCTGGGCACTGTCCCTCAGCTCCTCAGCTCAAGGCTAGCATTCTACCACTTGAGTCACAGCCCCACTACCGGCTTTTTTTTCTTTTTGCCTATGTGGTGCTGAGGAATCAAACCCAGGGCCTCATGCAAGCGCTCTACCACTGAGCCACCTTCCCAGTCCTTCAAATCTGTTCTGGTACAGTCTGACAAAGACATCCAGAAATAATGTTTTATCAGCCATCTGGGCACCCCATAACTCAATCATATTATTACACAAAATTAACTATTGTCTGGTTAAGAAGATACAGGACTTTTGGAACCATGTTACCATGTGTAAATTTTGACAGCAACATCTAGAGTAAAAAGAAGTAGGTTGTAAATGTTCAAAATCATAGGTTCTATGGGAGAAAACAATGTCTTCTCCCTGTAAAAATGAAGAAAAAAGAATATCACAACTTTCCACTTCCACTCTGCATACAAATAATGCCCATTCTATTTTGAATAGACAGAAAGTAACCAATCAAGAGAAAAAGCTACATCTAAGCCACCACCCTGAAGTGGGAACAACTAGAATACAGTAAGTTTTTGCTGAGTTGGAATCAGAATCTGCTTGTGTAGACACTGAGCCATGGCTAAAAGAGGAGATGTTTCCTGGGAAAGACAAGAGAGAGAGGGAAAGAAAGAAATGAGAACTGAATGTTGGCCATGAGCAATGCTCAGGATATAATCTTTTCCCAAATCTGACATCATTTGGGAACTTGTTTTCAACCCGATGTTGTTTAAAGCCAGTAGAGTTTAGTACCAAGGGAACACAATTGACGGATACTTTTTCTCTTTGGTTTCCAAGAAAACAGGTGGTTGGAGCCAATTCCCCAAGTCCCTAAATTTGAGGTCTAAAGTTCTCTGGATTTGGGAATAACCCCAATCCCATAGACTCATCATCTGGGTAGGAAGATGATTCAATCTAATGACACTGGCCATAACCATTTAAGTCTTTTATGATGTGGTCCAACTGTACATTAGGGATTTGGCCATGATGTAAAGGGATTTTTTTTGTAGGACCAGCTCCCCTTGACTCCAAATAAGTAGTACACTGGAAACATTCTCTAAACCACCTGGGCCTTGGGATTGAATTTTATGATGTTCTTTATAAAATCCAAGTCTTAGAAATAACATACCACATTAGCAAGTAAGGATGTGTTTAGATCCTGTGGAAATGAGCTCCAAGGGTAGAAAAGAGGGTTAATGAGAAGGAAGAGTTGGCTGGGGGGTTTCAGAGGTTATGCCTGAATGGAGAAAGAAAATTAGATTGGGTTTTTACGAAGCTTTGATAAGGGTGAAAAGAATCTAAGAGCATATTCTAATGCCAGTGGGCTCTAACTGTTTCCTGCTTTGGCTGGTTGAGAAGAATCCAGTAACAGTACTGATAATAACCAAGGAAATGATCACTGACTCTGCAACATGTTGCATTTTTGCAGAGAACTACTATTAGCTTATGTGGATTTCTACAAGAACAGAAAATGGCTCCCAAATAGGATATGACTTCATCTTCTTCAGCCTGTATTGTTGCTTTGTAGCTCATCTCCTATACAGCTCATATCCATATTCTGTTATGAATATTTGTGTCCATGAGTAACTTAGGTAAAGCCAAAAGTCTCATAGCCCTGTATTTATAAGATACAATGTCAAAGATGTATATCTCACTCTGGACAATAATGGAGTATTTCATTATGGATTTTGTCAAAAGACAAGACCAGAGAATTTCCATAGCACTCTACCAAGAAATCTTTCTGGAACTATCATTTTTTAGACATTATTTTCATCTTCAAAATTTCATCCTCATGGAAAATGTTCAGTCCTTCTTCTCCGTCATCACACCCAATCCCTTCTCCAGTTTTGTGTTGGCTCAACCTATAGGATTTACGCCCTTTAATTTTTCATCTGTCCACCACAGGAAGCCCTTTGGGGAATGTAGTGTGCATCTTGACTCTGTTTTAGACCTCTGAGAAGTCACTTTTAATCCATTTCTATTTCTGCCTGTAGTAAGGTCAGGACTGCATCTCATCCCAATCCATGCACAGCAATTTGTATATAATAAAAGTATGATGAGTAGAGCGCTTGCCTTGAGCTGAAGAGCTGAGGGACAGAGCTCAGGCCCAGAGTTCAAGCCCCATGACCGACAAAAAAAATAATAAAAGTATGATGAATCATTATTTTACAGAAAACTTATGGAGTCACGATGGGTAGACAGAAGATTCTCTGTTACCTACTGCAACAATCTGGCCATTGGCACTTGCCCTCTCTTACCCAAGGTACACCAGATACCAAACACATTAGCTTCCCATGTCTGTCTTCACAAATATAACACATTTGGTGGGCCAAAAAAATAGCAGAAATACATTCACTCACACTTCAACAGATCAGAATTGGGAAGCTAGTGTGTTGACCAGGCCATACTCCCAAAGCTCTAGGAGAAAATTCTTCCTTGCTGGTGGTCCCCGGCACTCCTTGGCTGTGGCACCATACCCCCCAGAAGACCCACTTTCTTTGACTAATAGTAAATATTAATTTGGGGTAGTGATCCAGAAAATGGCCAGAATATAAACGAAATATAATAACATTTTGAGAGAGCAATCAAGATTCTCCTTTTATGACTTACCTGAGTGATAACACTTAATGAAGCTCTTGTTATGTTGGTCAAAAGACAGCTCATTGTTTCACAGTGGAAATTTATATAGTACATGGCACAAGAAACCCCCCACTCCTTTCTCTCCTGGCCTTGTTAAAATAAGCTTGTTCCCCATCTTTCTCCTTAAAGGGCCACAGAAGCCATAGCCTCAACTTCTTGTCTGCTAGGGTGAGAAGCAGCTACAGGTTTAGTGTGTCCTGAAGGTCATATGATTTGTTCCTACAGAAATTCCCTTAGATAATAACAATACAAATATATATACATGAAAAGACATTCAAGAATGAATGTTTAAAGGCTATACTAAAGCTACCAGCACAACTATGTTTATCGCAGCATTATTTACCATAGCTAAGATATGGAGCCAACCCAGATGCCCCTCAGTAGATGAATGGATCAAGAAAATGTGATATATATATATATATAAAATGTATACAGAAATATTTTATATACACATATATATTATATTATATATACATATATATTATATGTGTATATGTATATGTATATATAATGGAATTCTGTGCCTCCATCAGAAAGAATGACACTGCCTCATTTGTTAGGAAATGGAAAGACTTGGAAAAAAATTATATTAAGTGAAGTAAGCCAGGACCAAAGAAACATAGGTCCCATGGTTTCCCTTATTTGAAATAACTAGTATTTATCTAGGACAAGCAGAAAAGCTCAAAAGCTATGTACATATGACCATATAAGATGATGCTAAGCAAAATGAACCCCAAGATATAGACAGAAGTGGTTTTATCTTTCTTGCTGTTGTTTTTAATGTAATTAAAATATACCATGTGATTGTTTTTGTTTCTTTTGTATGTTCTTCCCCCATGGTGTTCCCCACTGTATTTGATTCCAGTGCCTTGAATCTTGTATATACATTTTTCTACTTTGGGGAGGGGAAGGAAAATAACAAAATGCTGAAATAAGGTTACAGGATGCTCCATTGTAACAACAAGATGTACAAGACACTATGTTGAAAATGAACTCTACAACTTCAAGGGGTAGGGAGGGAAGGGATGGTAGGGGAAAAACAAAGGAGGAGGTAACAATGCTCGATAGGAAATGTACTCATTACCTTACTCATGTAACTGTAACCCCTCTGTACAGTATTTTTTACAATAAAAATATATAAAAAAGAATGAATGTTTAAAGCATCAAGAGTGGTACTAGTGCTGGTGCCCATGCTAACGCTTATAATCTCATCTCCCATGGAATTAGAGATAGGAGTATCCTAGTCTGAGGCCAGCTCTGGGCAAAAAGCAGGAAGCCTGCCTGAAATAAAAATTAAAGCAAAAAGGGATGGAATCCTGGCTCTGCAGTCTTTTCATAAGAAAGTATCACAGTAAACAGCATTGTATGCTTACCAGAGGTAGCCAGCTATCTATAAGAAAACTGGAGAGAAACAGAAGAGAAAAACTGCAAAGGAGTCTGACACTTCCCTCTTCCAAATATCTTTTTGGGTCTTTAGTGAAACCAATGGTTGGTAAGATATAAGCAAAAATTAAACAGCAATCACAAAATCCCAACACACCAACGTGCACATAAATTGGGGAAACAGTGGAAATATGTTAAAGCAGGGGTTCAGTGAACAGCGGGAATGGAACAAGGGCTGGACAAGGGCCACCTATGTCCTGAGCAGAAGATAAGCTGGTCTCTAGCAGCTTTTCAGCTCTCATGCTTGGGGTTCAGTCTCCCCAGTGCATGTCAGGTAACTTCTCAAGGGCATAAAAGAATAAGTTTTGGAGTGTGTATGTCATGCATTTACCAGACTTGACATTTTCCAGGGCACATTGTTTTGCTGCTTTTCAGGCCTCTGGGAGTCTTTGCATTCTCCCCCAGGAAGACGGAGAGTCACATCTACTGCCTTTCATCAAATCCAACACCCCACAGGTTGATGCCTAATGTAGGCTGATTGGTTAACCACTGTAGAAAAAGGCTGCTTATCCCATAGATGGAAACACGAATGACACTTAGCAGACAGGACACATGCGAAGTGACTGACCACCCCAAACCGAGGCCACCCGTGGGAAAAAGCTTCGGGTGGTACTGGACACATTTTAGGCATAAATATGTGTTTGTAATTTTCTTTATTATTACCGACATAAAAATCGTTCCGAGCCCTCTGCACTTTACCGGAAGAATACTTAATCTATTAGAATTGAGTACATGTCCACGATGCACCGTGGAAGGGTTTAAGAGCTATAAAGCACTGATTCACTGACTGACCCTCACAACTGATGGATACAGGTAGACCTGTAGGCAAGCAGGTGTTGAATGGGGAAAGGCCAGCATTTGGCCCTTTAACTGTTTCTGCCATTTCCCCAATGTGATCAGAGGAGGCCCAGATTCCTAAGGATTCTAGACTCATGTGCTTTGTTCTAGGTCCTTTCTTCTCTTTCTCTTTTTCTCAAATTTTTATTTGTAAAAGAAAAGTTTGTTTCACATGATCTTTTAATACCATCGATGTATATATTTTGTAACTCTCTACCCTTATGTTTCTAGCTTTTTAATTTTTAAACTGTGCTTTAAAAAAACTTTCCTTTTAAGCTTCTCACATCATAAGTCATAGCCTATAATAATTATCTTTTGTGTCTTTAATTTTCCCATTTCTATTCATTGATTTTTATAGAACAGGAGGTTGAGAGGCTGAGCTTCAAACTGAATTGATATGAAACAGAACAACAAGATTTATTTAATTACATACATGTGCTCAGGAGTTCATAAAGACAGGAAAAAGTCAAGGCAGTGACCAGATGGTCAAGGCTCATTAACCACCTGAGGCTCAACAAAGTAAAAAAAGAGGATTGGGGCTTCTAGAAAGGAGCAGCAAGTTCTGGAAAGGAGAAAGAGGAGACATGAATTTCTAGCTATGAAGGTAGGAGTCTCTCTGATGATAGGAACTACCTTTAGGGGTAGCTCCTTCCTGGTAAAGATACTCTAACAAACAGAAATTCATTTTACTCATGCTAATTAACTCTGCAGACAAGGAAACATAATTATACTCCGTTTTGGTGGTAGTTCTGGGAGGCAAAGAGCTACTCCTGCATCTGCTGGCTCTTAATTGCCTTTGGCTCAAAACAGCGCATGTGCCAAAGAGACCTCTTTGGGGGTGGCCTATTTCTAGCAATTTCTAGCTTTTTGTCATACTTTTAATTTTGCCCAGACTATCTTATCCAGATCTCATTATTATATTTCAGCTCAGACTTTTATCTTTATTAGATTTAAATTCCCCTCTTTTACTGCTCATTGATGCTATTTTATTTTAAATGTTGTCAGTGATATTTTGTCTTTTATTTTATGTTTGTGAGTTAACATATATATTTTAATATGAGTAGTTTCATTGTGACATTTCCATATCTGTAATGATGTACTTTGAACAAGTTCATCCTCTCCAGCATATTGTTATTCTTTCCTTCTCTCCTCCCCCAATTTTCCAACAATGTTTGGAAGGTTTCATTATGTTTTATTCATTATATATGTGATGTCCTTTGATTCTTATCATCTTTCACTATCTCTGATTCTTCCCTCCTGCTGATCCTCTCTTAGTCCGCCTTTTGCATTCATGTCCTATTACTATCATGATCATCATCATCATCATCATCATCATCATCATTTTAGGTCAACCTTCCACAAATGAGTAAGATCATTCAATAGTTGGATTTGTAAGTTTGGCTTATCTCATTCAATATGATGATCTCCAGTTCCATTCAACTTCCTGAAAATGACAGAATTTTATCTTTTCTTATGGCTCTGTAATATGGACCACTTACCAGTTGTTGGGTACCTCCAATGACTTCAGAGTGTGACTAATGTGAATAGACCTGCAAGAAACATGGGCATTTCTTGATGAATTGTTCCCTTTACTAAATATCATGGCTTCTTTTATCTTCTTATATTTATTTTATTTTATTGAATTTACAAGGTTCTGGTCTTTAACGTAGGCCAACCGAAGACTTTTACATATCTCATCTATTCAGGATTTCTCACCTCAGCCAGGCTTTATATTTTCTAATTCAACCAAGATGACTAGAGCTGTTTACAAAAACTTCAAATTGATATTTCTCTCCTATGAATTGTCATGCTCCCTAGAAAGGTCCTATAAGAAGAATAAGGCCCCCTCACATTCTATCTAAAGGAATTATTTCTATTTGAGTCCTTCATGATTTTGAAGATGAGCAGGACCAGTGAATACTTTCCCAGATTGCTTACAGGCAGAGTTTCTCCCAAGTGTGAACCCTTTCGTGGAGTCAAGGGGAATTGTGATTAATGAGGCCTTGTCATGTAAGTTACATACATAGTTTCTCTCCAGTATGAGAGCTTTCATGCATTTGAAGATGACTGGAATGAATGAAGGCTTTACTATGTGGCTTTCATACAGTATTTCTCCACTGTGAATACCTTCATGATACCAAATGACAGAAGGCTTGATCACATATGCTATATACCTAGGGTTTCTTACAGCATGACTTCACCCATACTTTTAAACTTTACTCAGAAAAGAAAATGCGTTCCCACATTATTCATGTACATAGGGTTTCTTTCCAGTGTGACTCTTTTATGGTACTTTAGCAAACTGGGAAAATGTAGGCTCTACTACCATGCTTACATACATACATGCTTACATACATCTCATAAGTGTGTTTGTTGATGATTTTAGAAAGCACTTTGGAGGGCTGGGAAGGTGGCTCAGTGGTAGAGCGCTTGCCTTGCATGCCTGAGGCCCTGGGTTCAATTCCTCAGCACCACATAAGCAAAAAGAAAAAAGCCGGAAGTGGCGCTGTGGCTCAAGTGGTAAAGCACTAGCCTTGAGCTGAAGAGCTGAGGGACAGCGCCAAAGCCCAGAGTTCAGGCCCCACGAACGGACCCCCCCCCAAAAAAGAAAGCACTTTGGATAACTGAAGGCCTTCTATTTGCAGAACTTTTCTCTGTATTCTAGATACTCATTACATCTGTGTCTAGAGAGAACACTGAGAGGCATAATAAGGAATGACTGACTAATGAGGACTTCACACACATGGCTTTCATTTGATTTCATTCCAGAAGTTTCCTTGTTTACAATAGTATCTGGAATCTGCTCTAATATTTATCTATACTGTCTGTCTTCTTTATAGTCACAGAGTCTCCTGATATGTGATGTGATTTCCAGCTTTCTGGGTGTCTCCAGTCCCATCAAGGCTCTCCTGCAGAAGGCTTGATCTCTACCTAATGGCACTAGGGGAAAGTAGCATAGTCTTTAGGGGGATTGAACTAGTCATTTTGGGGCATGTTCTGATGGGAATATTGGAGTCACAGCCCTTCTGCTTTCTCTTTGCTTTCCAGCCAACATGATGTATATTTGTATTTGCCCTATAACTCATTGCCACTATGATATTCAGGCTCACCCAGGACCAACTTCCTAGGGCCAAGCGATTATGGACTGAAACCTCTGCAAACAAGAGCCCAAATGAACCATTACTCCTTTAAGTTATCTTTTATTTTGTCATGCAACAATAGAAAGCTGATCAATACAGGGAGACCACAAGCCTCCCAGTGTTTTGCTCTTCCATGTCCTTCACCTATTAAAAACAATCCAAAACCTATGTGTAGGCCCTTTCTAGTTCTTTCTATGTGAATACTGCACCTGACCCACTAAAAACATGCACACTCACTGGTTCAGCCACTTACAAGGTCACTATCCATGGTACTTCTTTGAACAACATCTATCATGGAATAGAAGAATGGGATATATTCACAAGGAGTCCAAGAGGCAATATGAAGCACTCCCTTAAAGTTTCTTCTTAAGTTGAGACCTCTAGAGTTCAGACAAATGATATGAGGACAAACAAGAGCAGGTGGCAGGTATAGGAACTCTTGGAGAACTGACAGACCAATTCATTTTTTTAAATTGTGGGCACTTCATACCATAATCAGTTTAACATTCAAACAGTTGAAATTGAAAACTTCAATAATACCAAATGTTCACAAGAGTCTGGGAAACTAGAACTCTCACTTTCTGATGGTGGGAACATAAATTGTTACAACAAGTTCATAGTAACAAAGTCAGATGATCATTAGCCTAGGACAGGTAGGCAGGTACTCTGCCACTGAAGTGACCTCAGCCCTTAAAAACAAAAGGAAGTGTTCTATAGATTCCAGACCTGGTCTACCTCTCTCATTTTATTCACACACACACACACACACACACACACACACACACACACACACACACCTTCACCTTCTCCCCTAAGACTCCAGTCACAATGACTCTCTTCTGCTACCATTAAGCTATTTCTTTTTTTATTTTTTGCTTTTTTAAAAAATTTTTATTTTTATTTTTTTATTGTGAAAATACTGTACAGAGGGGTTATAATTACATGGGCAAGATAGTGAGTACATTTCTTATCAAGCACTGTAGCCTCCTCCTTTGTTTACCCTTCCCATCCCTTCCCGTCCTTCCTCCCCCCACTCAATCCTCCCCCCTCAAGTTGTAAAGTTCATTTTCGACATGACAACTTGTACTTCTCATTGTTGCAACAGGTCCACCTGTATCCTTATTTAAATGACTTGTTTTTCCCCTTCCCCTCCACAAATTATACCGACATCAAATACAGTGAAAGCAGGGGTTATACTGTGGGGGAGGGACATACAAAGCAACAAAGAAATAATCTTATAATTGCATTAGAAACAAATGCATGAAAGAAAAAAAAACATTTAAAATACATATCTTAGGGTTCATTTTCCTAACATCACCTTATCTGACCTTTTCTGCTTGACTCATACATATACTAGATATTGCAAATAAGGGGAATCATGGGACCATTGAGATACCACCTCACCCCAGATAGAATGGCAAAAATCAAGAACTCCTAATAACAACAGATGCTGGAGGGGATGTGGACAGAAGGGAACTTTACTGCATTGTTGGTGGGAATATAAACTTGTTCAACCACTTTGGAAAGTAGTATGGAGGTTCCTCAAAAGACTCCACATAGAGCTCCCCTATAACCCAGCAATCCCACTTTGGGCATTTACCCAAATGTTTACAAATAAGACCACACTAAAGCTACCAGCACAACTATGTTTATTGCAGCATTATTTACCATAGCTAAGATCTGGAACCAACCCAGATGCCCCTCAGTAGATGAATGGATCAAGAAAATGTGGTATATATACACAATGGAATTCTATGCCTCCATCAGAAAGAATGACATTGCCCCATTTGTTAGGAAATGGAAAGACTTGGAAAAAATTATATTAAGTGAAGTAAGCTATTTCTTATACCAAAGTTTTTTCCTTACTTCTCTCTCTTCCCCAAGACATTCTCTGCTAACCTTTCTCCCTGAAAAAAGTCTTCCTGATGATCCTCAAACTATATGCCACAACACCTCTCCTCTATGGCAAGCATGTCTCTCCTTCCATCTGGAAGTAGCTTGCATGATCTTCCCTATCTTGTTCATTGCTTCATTCCCCAAGCCTCCTGCCCTTTAGGCACATGGAAGAAACTTTGTAAACAGTTTTGGATGAATGGCTGACTACATGAAGTATGCTATGCAAGTCTTAAAAGTAGTAACCATTGAAGTCATTTTTCACTAAATACTCTACACTCATAAGAGAGCTTGGTTTTCCAGCATTTACCTTCCTATGTTCATATTCTTAATATGTTCATCTTTTTGACATTCAGGAATGCTGACTTTTCTCAGCTTCCAGTCAATGTTTAACCTCCCTGACATATATAAAGTCCAGGCTTAATTTTATGATTGGGTACCAAAATGCTTATAATTTATCAAAAACTCAAGTATAAAATAAAGAATTCAGGAGGTATTTTTGTTTTAAAAAATGCAAGACATTTGGAGTAAATATGCCGATGTGTTGAAAATGTTGGAGAGAAGAAATAACTGAAACTATCTTTTGTAATGAGTTACTATGAGTCAAGAAAAAGTACTGAGTGAGTATTCTTTCTCTCAAAAAGAAAGCTTTAAGGTAAAGGAATAAGTTAATGAACCTTAAGCCTCCATGAACCTTAAACTCACACAGTGAGTGAGTAGCAGAATCAAGACTCCAACTAACACCTTCCAACATCAAGAAGAGGCCCCATGGAGAAACGTTTTCCAGTTCATAAATGTTTGCATCCAGAAATAACATGGGTCACATTCACTCACATTGTACTATTCACACTAAATCACATAGCCTTGCCTCCCTTCAAGGGAATGGGAAGGACACTCACCCCTGCTCCTAGGAGGAGAAGAGGAAAACAGCATGAGCATCTTCATCATGAAAGACCTTTGGCATCATCTGAAGACAACAGCATCAGTCAGTGGACAGTCATAGAAGGCTTTGGACAATTGAGTGGCTTTATCAAGAACTGTACAATGACACCTAATGTGGAAAGCTTTGTGCCTCTCTGAGGCCTGATTGTGATCTATGGACATCTAGAACCATTAAGGGTGTCCATGCCTATGCAAACAAAGTTGTATTATTCCAAGGTAAAGGCACTGGAGACTCGGCTCCTCTGGATATAAGTAAGGCTTAGCACATGTCGATTTGGTCAGCTCTGTGGGTGGGAACTTTCTGATCACATCCCCACCTCCAGTCGGTTATGACTGCCCTATACTCCAGGCCTGCCAAAACATCTTCCAAACAGCTGGAAGTTCCACTTGCTGACTTTGCAAAAGCCCCTCTTAAATTCCTCCTTTCTTAGAAAGTGGCTCTGGCAAGTGCTGAGCCATTCACACCAGATGGGATGCATTTACACAGAACCAGCACCAAAGAACACCCATCTCCCTATGCTTGGCCATGGGCTGGGCAGAAACCATCATGGAGGCCTGCTTTTCACACCTGTCAGATGGAACAACTCTGCCTGTCTTATAGTGAATAGGGATCTCCCTGATTAAGAAGGTATTTTCTAAACAAACAGAGATAGATTTTTTTTCGTTATCTATGCCATTCCCTCTGCACACTCATACTCTTGAATCAAAGCCAAAAGGATGCTCTCTAGTCATATGTGTCTTTGAAAGTTAGAGCTTGGATCTGTCTTTTTTCTATTTAATTTATGAGAGAAACATGTTCTGACTACAACCACATGCCAGTTGAGGTCATTTCTTTTTCCAAAGCTATTCTCGGTGAGTTGGAACGCTCATCTTCATGTTCGGAAAAACACTTTGCACATCGGGCTTATTGAGACATGGCCTCTAAGTTGGAAATTAGCTTGCAGGTCATTTTCTTGAGATCTGTGGCTGGGAAGGGAATGGAAGACAAAGGACAGAGCAAGTAGAAAACCAGAAGCTACAAGGACCGTCAAAATTGTTTCCATTTTGCAACAAAGATGGTAGGTTTTGAGCAAGGTGCAGTCATTGGATATAGGCTGCTCAAAGAATGGGAATCACAATGGGTAAAACACCTTCACCAACTGATAGAAATTTCCAGAGAAAGATAGGAACCTTTCTGGCCACTGGGGAGAAGTCATTCACTCCTAGAAGAGGATCTGGGTAGCACATTCCAGCATCCTCTACATAGTGTATCTCCATAAACAGAGTTCAAGTGGGGCAGTTCAGTGTCACAGGGACAGCTCATTGGACCAAAGAGAAACAAATCCAAGATCAACTGGAAAACACTGGATCAGACCCAGAACTAAGCAACTCAGGCAACCACAGAAATTTTGCACCCAATAAAGATCGGGCCTCCTGCCAAATTCTCAGCATTTCTAGCCCTTCCCTAATCTCCATAATGCACACTCCATGCACAATTTGCATGTTGCTCTAACTGATAAATGGAAGATAGGAATAGACTTGTCTGCCCTAATGCTGAATTCCATTTCTGAGAAACTGATATCAGTTAACCGAGATCTCACTGAGGCATATCACTCTGAGCCTTTCCATAGCGAACTCAACCATGGCCAACCATGGCCACCAACACAGAGACCAATAGTTACTGTAGCTCCTTTAATTTTACTCTTTTCAAGTCCTTGCTCTCAGTCTCATATCCAAACAATAGTAGAATGATGGTTGCCAAGGAATGGGGAGAGAGGAATGGGAACTATTATTCTATTTTTTTTTTCAAAATGGGAAAGTACAACAATACTGCTGAACTGAGTATCAAAAATTGTTAAAAGGGAAGTGGGTACCTCAAATTGTTGAGTTTTGGTTTCTTTTACTTTTTAAATCTTTATTTTATTTTTTGTAAAGGTGATGCACAGAGGGGTGACAGTTCCATAAGTAAGGTAATGAGTACATTTCCTGTTGAACAGTGTTAACCCACTCCTTTGTTTTCCTCCCAGTCTCCCTTCCCGCTATACGATTCCCTACCTCCCGAAGCTGTTCATTTCTAACATAGTGTCTTGTGAGCATCCTTGTTGCATTGGATCACCCATTATCCTTGTTTCACCATTTTGTTATTCTCCTTCCCTCCCCCAAATCAGATAAACGTATATACAAGATGCAGGGTACCAGAATCAAAAACAGTGACTACCGGAGATAAACCAAAGGGAAAAAATAAAATAAAAGAACTTTCCATCCTACATCTGGCTAGTTCCTTCTCTAGTTGTCTTACTTCACAAGAAAGGACATTCTAATTATAGCAGGGTGGAAAAAGAGAAAAAAGGATGAAGAGGAGCAGGAGGAGGGGAAGGAAACAAAGAAGGACAGAAAGAAAAGGGAGAAACTGAAGCAGCTAGGCCTCCTGGCATCTGGCTCAGCACTCTATAGTTTCTACAGCACACCACCCTTCACTGACTCTAGCGTCCATGCTCATCCTGTCAGAAAGGACAAAGGACACAGCAGTTGGAAAACAAAAGCACAAGAGAGGAACCTTCATTGAGCACTGGTTGGAGGTCCAAAACACACGTTTTATCTCATGACAGTATAAGCAACCCCATGAAACAGTTCTCTGTCTTCCTTTATTTTTATAATTTTCTGTTATTATAAAGTTGATATATAAAGTTACTGTTTCATAAGTCATTACCTACATTTCACTTCTTCCTTCATTCTCTCTGTCCTTCTCTTTGACGATGAAGTACTGGATCTTAAAGGTGTATCCAAGTTAGAGCCAGGACCTCCTTCTACACTACAGTTGCCTGTTTAGTGACTGCTTGACTTTGTAAAATCACTTGGCTTCTCAGCACATACAAGAAATCTTCAAAGAGGGAATTGGAACTCTCTGTCACATGCTCTCATTTATGTATTTGTCTGGGTATTTTTTTTTCTGTTCTTTCCTTCTGTTCTGAAAGGGAAAACTGATCATCTAGTGAAAAATATTTTCCTTAGAGATCACTTAAGGTATTTGGCAACTTGGATGGCCAAATATCAAAAAAAGAGACAGAGAAAAAAAAAGGAAAGAAAAGAAAAAAAGAAGCTATGGACTGGACAAAAGTCCTGAAAGGCTGGGAATATACTACAAGCCGCTCCCTTGTTACAACCCAGACTTCCCCACTACTTTTTTAGTTGGCAGTCCCCTGGGAGGTTCAGGCAGGGTGGCCTAGGCTCCCTCTTGCCAAACCTGGGACCCTCTAGAACCCTGCCCACTGAAAACAAACTGACTGCCCCCCAAGGCTTGGTCTGCTCCAGTTTCTTTCGTACTTGCCAAAACCTGATTTCCTGTTTCTAAGAAAAAAAACCTTTAAAATTTCCCCTAAAAAGACTCCTTACGGCAGCTTAGACATCAAAGAGCTCTTAGAAAGTAGGGTTTTGTTTGGTTAAGTGCTCATGGATCACAAGAATTCTGATTAAATTTCCCCTTTAGCGTGTTATGGATTTTTACTACACTTGGGGAACAGTTTTCTGGAGGACCCATATAGATTCTTGGAGCCTGAAAGGAACATTCAACTGGTCCAATTTGCTCATTATAGAGAAAGAATCCCAAGGCCCAGAGAAAGAAAGTATCTTAAAGTGTCATAGTAAGCCAGTGTGAGAAATACTCAGGCCCAACTACTGGCTTCTCAGTCTGTTGGTATTCCCATGCATCTGAAAATTGGAAATTACAGATTTTTTTTTCAAAGTCAAATATATTTAGAAGTTTGGAACATTCAGAAGTGTTCTTGTTTAAAGAAAATGACAAAGGAGAAGAAGGAGAAAGAAGAGAAGGAGGAGGAAAAAAGAGGAGAGGAGAAGAAAGGAGAACAGAGGATAGGAGAGGAAGGAAACGTGAGCCAAAAGCGTTAGCAAGCCTTTACTGCCTCCTCATTATATGAATTTTTGTTCATTGGTCATTTAATCTTCATAACAAATCTTGTATTTACAAAAATGACAGAGGGAAAATTTACAATGAAGAGGATTCAAGTTGTGGGTCTGCACTCTTCATTTTTTTAAGTGACTAAACATGCCAGGCTTTTTCAGACACCTGACCATTCACAAATCCTAAGAGTAATCCTAAGGAGGTCAAATTTGTCCTCGTTACAGCAAAAAGAAAATCTGATAATAAAACAATCAGTTGCCCATCCTGGTGATTCAGCCCTGCAATCTCAGAACTAAGGGAAAGCAGAGGAAGAAAGATCTGGAGTTTGAAGCCAGCATGGACTATATAATAAGATCCTATGGTAAGACCAAAAAAAAACAAACAACAGAGAAAGAAATCAATTGCTTTGTCTAAGTAGTCTCTATCAACAAGTAGCAGAGCTAACATTAGAACTTCACTCTAGCATCCAAGGCCCATTCTTTGTCTATTACCCATTTCATGGAGCTCCTGTGAAAGTCAAATCAAATCATAGAGGTGAAAGCCTTCTGTAAAAACTGTAAAGAATTTGATAGATTTGGGGGATTATCATGTTGAAATCTAAGTTGTTCTATTTTCCTAAATTTCCACTCTGGTTTTTAACAACAGACCCTGAGAGCCAGGCATTGACAGGGGCCCGGATCTCTCTGCTGAAAAACATTTTCCAAATAAAAGATTTGAGAGCACACACTTGTTTTCCTTGGGTGGGTCCCAGCCATCCAAATGTTTAATTGGGTGGGAAAGTTTTGATTCTGGTGGCCATTGTTGGAAGCAAATGAGAAATATGGAGCCTTCTACAGGGGAGAAGAAAGCAGGAGAAAATGCAAAGAGCTGGTACCTTGCTAGCAGCCATGCTGTCCAGAAAACAGACTTAAACCATATACTGCTTCATGCATTGGCCTGTGAGTTTGCATGTTCAAAGTAGTCTTAGGAGCATTGTCTGTAAATGCTCAAGGGCTGAGGGCTACAGAGAGAATGAGCTCCCATATCTCCTTGAGGGAAAAAGCTACAGTCCTGAGGATTTGGGCACAAATTGTTCATGAGTGTGCCCTATCTTTGCCCATCACAATCTAGTCTTCCTTCTTCTCTTTCATACAATGTTTCCTGTGAGTGTTATTGTTGAATCATGTGCCTTCATAATCTATATGCTCAAGTCCTAACCCCAAATCTCTCAGAATGTGATTGTATCTAGAAATAGTCTTTAAGGAGTTGATGATGGTAAAATTGGATCATTAGGATTGGCTTTAATCTATTATTTCTGCTGTCCTTAAAAGAGGGTATTACGGTGTAGACCCAGAAGGTACACTACAAAGACACAAGAACACTGCCACCTACAAACGAACGAGAGAAGAAACAACCCCCAGCATCATGAGAAGTATTTGTTGTTACTAAAGTAACAAGTATTGTTTGTTACCAAAGCCACAGCTCTAATATGACCAGCTAAAGCAATAATCTCAGTAACAGAGACTTTTATCTCTGTAGGAGAGTTATTTTTGTGTATATAGGATGAAAGAAAATATGATTAAAACTATTATAGGTAACAAGAAATTTTCCAGTTGGGCAAACCTGGAAGCCAAACCTAATAAGCAGTGGACCTGGGAATGGGTCACTCCCATTTCCTCACCTTTGACATAAAAATAACAACAATATCCATCTAGTTTCTTTGCATCTTTGTTACATTAGAGTTTCCAGCACCATTTGGGTTTGCAGCCACCAGCTAGAAGCAAGGTTTCCCAGCTTCATTTTCATGGTTATGTGACTTGGATCAGACTAGTGGCATATGAGCAGGGGAGGTATGTGCAAGTCTCAGCTCACTCCATAAAGATAGACCCAGCTATCTGCCACAGCCCTCTCCCTTCACTTCCTTCTGCAGTTTGGGAAACAGGGACAATGGGGGCAGTGTCACTGTCACATGTTCAGATGAGAGACTAACCTGCCAACCTAGAGTCCTAGATGATTGTCTTGCCTGCCATGGGTCACTCAGCCAAAGGCCATTCATAAGGCAGGAGTGACTATCTGCTTTATGTAAGCTATGGAACACCTAGGTCCCTGTGTCACAGCAGCTTCATTGTACACTTATTTTGTAGGTCATATAATCAAAGCAACTTGATGCACAGTGGATGTGTGCTGACTTGATAGCTATTATAAAAATGAATTAACAAGATGGCTTGCCAGTTTATGAGTACATAAGAAACTACCATGTTAATCCAACTCTGAGATTTCAAACTGGGATGTCTTGGAGAATGGTAGGAGCCCTGATAGAAATAGGGATGCACAGCTGGGCACTGGTGGCTCACGCCTGAATTCCTAGCTACTCAGGAGGCTGAAATCTGAGGATCATGGTTCAAAGCCAGCCTGGGCAGAAAGTCCATGAGACTCTTATCTCCAATTAGCCACCAGAAAACCAGAAGTGGTGCTGTGGCTTAAGTGGTAGAGAGCTAGCCTTGAGCTGCTCAGGGACAGTGCCCAGGCCCAGAGTTCAAGCCCCACGACTGACAAAAAGAAAAAAGAAATAGGGGTGCAGTAAGGTAAAGAATGAGAGAGAGAAAGAGAGAGAGAGAGAGGGAGGGAGGGAGAGAGAGAGGCTGGCCTTAGCCATGTAGAATTTAGTTGCCAGCAAGCTTATAGAAAAAGAAAAAAAATGGGTGATTTGAAAGTAAGCTAAGGCTGAGCCTGGAAATGTAGAATCCAGGATGAAGTGGGGATGCTTCAAGCTGTAGGAGAGTTGAGGTTTCTGACAAACAGCACTATAGAACCATGCAAAGGATCATGAGGAGGTAAGTCTGGCTAGATCAAGGAGAAAGGGAGAGAGAGAAAGACCTAGAAAAGCAAGTAGGCTACAGCTACCCATGGAGGAATTAGGGGAATGGGGACAAGGTAACAACACCATGGTAGAGGAGGATGCTGTTCATCTCATAGTTGACAGGAAGTTGAGAATGAGGCCAACTATAATCTTCAAAGGCACATTCCCAGCCACCTACACATACTTCCTTCAACTTGACTCCACTCTTTAAAGTTTCCACAACCTCCACTCACCAGCTGGGAACTAAGTATTCAATGCATGAACCTGTGAAGAATATTTTATGACGAAGCTATAAGAAAACTTCTGTTATGTCAGTAAGCAAGTCTCCTGTTCACATTTTACAAACATCTACTGTTGGTCTGTCTTGACTCAGCTTGCCAGAGCAAGGAACACTTGTACTACAACATCCTTTTACCTTCCTCAACATCTTTAGGCTCTGTCTCTCAGTCATACACTGATCCCCTTTTCCGTCCATTGCCCACATACCCCCATGTGTATCTGTTCTAGCAATCAGAGCCCTAGAAGGATGACCTCCAAGAGCACCACTTTACTTCTAGACTCCAGGACAGGTTTGAGCTCCACTGGATCATTCTACTGTATCCTGCCCTGTGGAAAATCTGTGCAGAGCCATACAGTGGCCTCCACCCTCTCAAAGGGTGGAGGTACAGGGACACTTAGATCCACAACAACAGCTACTCTAACTTTCCACTCCTGACTCACAATGCCCTGGCCAGAGAGATCACTGGGCCCCTGACTGCCCACAGTTGGAGATGCCAGGATTCTGTAGATGTATTTGCAAGTGGAAGATGAACTAAGGAATGGAAACTCTGGCCCCTTCTGTGGGGAACGCCCTTGAGAGACACACTTGCACTGAAAGAACCTGTAAGCAAGAGCTGGGAGATGAGAGACTGTGAACTCTAGGGTCCCACAAAGCTACAACCTGCATAACGAGATCAGAAGGGGGCCACCACCAAAAGGAGATGGGCCCATGACAATGTAAGCAAGCTGCATAAATCACCTTGAAACATCATTTGTTTTCACTCTGGGCTTTAGCACCCAAGGCTCTCTGGTACAGAACAATGTGAAGAAAACTTGCAAAGAATCTGATCTTCTTACATCCAGCTTCTTGCAGGTCTAAACAGGAAATAGTAAGAGGATTCATCACAAGAAGAGCTGGCAAGTTCAATGTGGATTCCAAATATCCATTTTGCCCTGCCTTGAATTTCATAATGCACTTCCCTTTGCCACGCTGAATTCTAAACCACCTCAACAGCATTCCAAAGGATGCTTTACTATTTCCATTTTGCCGACAAACAAAGTGAGGCTTGGTATTTAAAGTGATACATGTGTATAATGAAGGCTATATACATCACTCTTATTTTGTAAAATGAAGGCCAGTCAAGTCCCTGAACTGGAGACTATCTGTATCTCTAATTGAAATTCAGGCTCACTTTGTGTCCTTTTAAAGCAAAAAGTCTAGGGTGTATTCAGGACATCTCTGGGTAGCAGAAGGGGCCATTTTTCCATCCTCTTAACTTCCAGGAAAGGCACACTAAGAAGGAACTGATCGTGCCGCCTTGCCTGTCCTGTTGTAGCCACACTCATCTCCTATACCTCCACTTGGGAGATGAGGTTTCATCCCCAGTCTATTGTGTTTGGGGAAGGTTTACCATTAGTAGGAAAGGTTTAATAGGAGGAACAAAATACTGGGACCCCAGTCCATTTGATTTCTCTCTCTCTTTGTCTTCTGGCTGTCATTAAGCATGATACTCTCCCCCATGATCCACTATCTCACCACAGCCCCAAAAGTAGTGAGCCCACCCACCATTGACTAAAACCTCCTAAACTGAGCCCAAAATAAATCTTTCTCCTTTTTAAGTTAATTGCCTCAGGTATTTTGTTTTAAAGGAACAAACCTGTAACCACTATCACATTCAATAAGCAAATGGCATTTTTCATGTGGTGGTCTTCTTGTTGTTGAAGTTATTGTTTCAATAGCAAGGATGAGAGGATCAGAGGCAATGCTGTGGAGCCTAAGAAAAGAAGGCTATAGGAGGCTGGTTTGAGGGATAGGCAAACCTGGCATATCAGAGGCAGTGAGGGAGGAGGAGGAGGAAAAGGCTAAATACTAGACACCAGGAAGATGGGGTTAAGAACAATTATAGGTGAGATATAGGCTAAGAAAAATTATAGGTGAGATATGGACTTTATTAAACCAAAGAATCCACCATTCCCTGTGTGCCCTAGTACATGGAAAGTCTATTTATTAGTTGGACTTGAACCCAAAACCTTGGAGCAGAATTTTCTGGCAATTTCCTTGAACTCTACTTCTATCTTCAAATCTTGGGGTCATACTACCAGCCACACTGTCACCTAGGACAAGAGACTAAAAATGAAAGTATTGGAGCCTGGGAAGAGAGACTGTCTCCTCCCTAGAGGCTGGCCTTGACATGGTTTAGGAGACATGTAATCATGCCTGGATATGGAAGCAACTTCCCTTCTGTCTCAACAAAATGCAGGTGAGGTTAGTAGGAGCTCACTGAAGCTGGGCAGATCAACCGAACACTGAAATAATAGTCAGATACTAGGGGCAATACTGCCTTTCCTCCCTGCAGCATCTACCAGTCTTAACTTCTATGTGAGAGAAAGAAACCTTCTATGTCATTGAACCCACTGATATGGTAGACTCAGTTAAAGAGGCAGAGTAAACATCCATCATTGGTTGCACCTATTATTATCTATAATTACTATTATTATAGTTACTAACATTTAATGTTATCTTAATCCACTCATCCAAAGTATGAAAAGACCCTGTAAGACTCAGTGCATCTCAGGGCAATGAGCCAGACATCAGGTGGCAGTTCACCTGTCTCTCTTCTTTAAGAAGTCAGAATTGAGCCCATCTGGAGATTTTTTTCCCACTCTGCCTCTTATCTCTGAGGGAAATAAGGTGACAGTTATACCAGCGACCACTCATCCTCACCTTCTCCATTTTTCCACCAAGAATTTCTTGTACACTGAATTAATCAGTATCTCTGAGTCCTCAGTCATGTAAAGCAGAAACTTCACACATGCCCTGAGTCAGTCCAACCTGTCTTTTAAAGACTATTTGTTACTGGAAGCTTCAAATACAGACTGAGGAATCCTAAAACTAACCTGCCCAAACCAAGTGCTTGTACCCTAACAACCATGCTCTGCAGGCAGTGAGTCTAGAGCATGTTCTCAAAAGGAAGAAGAGACAGCAATTAGCATTTGACAGCATCGTACCCAACACCTCCAATGTTGTGCCAGGCATGGTTCGTTTCCTCTGTAACCAGCCTCCAGGACTCATTTCCTCATTGTGAAATGGGCATAATATGACCGAGACAAATTAAGTGATATCCCAAATTTACCAGGCAGGAAATGTTGGAATAGAACTTGATCTGAATTTCTGCTTTTTCAGCTGTGCTGCTTTGCCTAGGTAGGTGGGAGGTGGTGGGGGGGACACGGGGCAAAGGCAAAGTGACTATCCTGTCACTGTGAAAGTCGGACTAAGCAAAAGTAGACTGGGTTTTCCTCTTTAGGTTTTTGTTTAGTTTTATTCGTTTGGTGTCATAGAAATTTGATGATTGCTTTCCTTTTTTTTCTCTCTCTCTCTCTCTAAATAGGTTGATTAAATTCATGTTGAAAGCACTCTTTTAATGTTTCACTTTTTATGCTTTGGACAGAAACCTCACTATTTAATAACACAAATGTCAAAATCATGTTTCCTTTCAGAATAATGAAAAATTAAGACAGAAGCATTGAGAGCTTTTAAAAACACACACTTTTTGAATATTGTTTGATTTTCTAAACTGGTAATTGTTGCATCACATTGATTATTTTGATAATTTAATTATACATGTTGAAATCTTTCCCCCTGAAATAAAGGAACATTGAAAAAGGCATCTTGCCTTTGAAAACTGTGATTTCTACAATTAGATATAAATGTTATGTAAATGTTTTGAATGTTTTCCTGTTGAACTTGAGCTGGACCCTGTTTATCTTCCCCAATGCTGCCAGAATGATTTATTTTTTCTTCTTCAGATTTAAAGGTGAATGTAATAGAGATGCCTGGAATCAGAGTGAATTAGTTTCCTGTTGCTGCTATAACAAATTACCACAAATCTAGTGGTTTAAGACACAAACGTATTTCTTTCTGATTTCGAAGGTCAGAGCTCCTTTACCTGGCTTATTTTCTTATCTGAAGAATAAAAATCACTTTGTTATACTATATGTATATTTATTTCTTGGGAATATTGCTGTAACAAATTTTCAAAAACGTGCTGGCTGAAAATAGCAGAAATTTATTTTTTCACAGGTATGAAGCCAAAAGTTTGAAATGAAGGTGTTGGCAGCACTGTTTTCTCCCAGATGCTCCAAGAGTGAATCTGTCCCCCACTGCCCTCCCAGCTTCTGGTGACTTGTGGGAGTCCATGCATTCCTAGATTTGCAGTCAGCCCTGGTGGTCTCTGCCCAGCTTCACATTGTCTTCTGTGTTAAAGACCCTTTACTTTATAAAGACCCTAATTGATGGAGAAAAGGTGGTTCATAGGTACATGGCACAAATGACAAGAAGAACTTCTAACCTAGCACCATAGAACCACTAAAATTGATAATAATCAATTGTTTCAAACTAGCTTGTTTTGAATTTTCCCAATTAAAAGAAATGACAGAGCTCTGTCTGAGGTGATAGATATGCCAGTTCGTCTAATCTGATTATTATGTGCATTGTATACATGTGTTGAAATGTCACAGTGTATGTATGTAAATGTGAAAAATTGCTATGCTCATATATATATACATATATATATACATATATATACATACATATTAAGAGCACTAATAGACATGGATTCACCTCTGTGTGCTCAATTGTCAGTCCTTTAGTACATGTCTACTAGAGTCAGGCATGATCCTCAGCCTCTGGGGATCCTGAGAATGGAAAGCAAGATAATATTATATATATATAGTTGGTGGTGGTGGTGGTGGTGATAGGGCTTGAACTCTGGACCTGGGTACTGTCTCTGAGCTCTTCTGCTCAAGGCAAGTGCTCTACCACTTGAGCCACAGCGCCACTTCCAGTTTTCTGGGGTTATTGGAGATAAGTCTCACAGATGTTCCTGCTGGGCCGGCTTTGAACTGCAATCTTCAGCTCTCAGCCTCCTGAGTAGCTAGGATTACAGGTATGAGTCACTGCCCAGCTGCAAGTTATATTTAGGAAGGCTTCTATGTTCCTGCTGGGCCGGCTTTGAACTGAAATCTTCAGCTCTCAGCCTCCTGAGTAGCTAGGATTACAGGTATGAGCCACTGCCCAGATGCAAGTTATATTTAGGAAGGCTTCTATCTACTTCTTGAGGACAATCATTGTAATTTGTTGGGTTTTATCATGAAATTAATTTGAGCTTTATGGACATTGAGCTGATGGCTGCAGAGAAGACTAGAGGCTCTAAAGCCAGGCTTACTCAGTGTAAACCTGCTCACTAGCTCTGGAACCTTAGTCATACCAAGGCTGTCTGTCCAAGACTCAGTTTCCTCATCTGTAGAACAGCAACAGTACTGTTGCAATTCCCCTCTTGGGCCCATGAGGGGAATCTAACATGGAACAACACATGTGAAGCACTTGATACAGGATCTGGAATAGAGGTTTGTACCAAATATTCCTTTTGCCTTTCAGATGAGTGTTTCAGAAGGAAAACATCTAATGCTCTTGCTCTCTGCTCTGTCATATGGCACTCATATTTGCTGAGCTGATTTTTACTAAAGTATAACGGGCTATTTGTTTCTGTTTGTGTTTTGTTTTTATCCTCAGTTCAAGCAAGACATTTTCCTGGCTGTGTGGTAGCTGGAAAGAAAAGCAAGACATGAAATGTACAATACAGTGAACTTGGGAAGTCTTTCCTGTAAAAACCCCGGCAGATTTATCACAGATGTCTGGCCCACTCATGGCCTTCTCCTGAATTCTATTAAGAATAATAACAAACAATCAGGAAACTGAACCCCAAAGCCCAAAAACAGTGTTCTGGGTCTTTGGCAAAGAGGGGTCATGTACACACACAAGGGACCTGAAGCCCTTCAGGCACTGCTTGGTTGCTAGGACAAGGAAGTCAGCAATTACTGAGCACCCCACACAAGGCACAGTGCGGGCTTGAGCCCTTTCAGATCCTTGCATAGAGCCCTGGGATCCAGTGGCCCCCATTTTTCAAATGTGCAGTTCTGAAAGGGTAAGGGGTTTCTGCTAAAGTTCTCAAGCAGGGAACTACTCAGGAAGCTTTTTTAGAATACAGAGATTCTGACTGGTTGCGTCAGTGGTGACACTCAGCACCAGGCACATTTTAGAAGTGCCAGGAGTAATTCTCATGTACATATTCTGCTGGCTGAGAAGAGCTGCCACACAGGCTCCAGCTCTGCCCTCCCTACACAGGCTATCCTGGGAAGGTCACTTACTCTCTCTGAGCCTGACTCTACCTCTGTTTAATGGAATAATAAAATCCAATCCCTAAATTTATCTTAGTCAGGATTAAGTATGGTAATGGTGCAAAACAATGATATAGTGGCTACTATCAACATGTCCAATAAACTGCAGACAAAAGCAAAGTCCACTAACCTTGAGCAATTTACTGACCTCTGACCCTTGATGTCCTCTTCTGTAAAAATGAGGAATCTTTAGGAAACATTTAACTTCCCTTCACTGTGAAAGAATCTCTATTCATATGCTCCTCCTGCAGCGAGGAGGGACCTTATCGGCCTCCACAGAGAGGAACCAATTCCAAATAAAATTAAGTTGGGCAAGAAAACAATGACTATTCCAGAACCATGTGTTTTTGTTCTGTCTTCTGAAGAGCTGGCCCATCCACTGTGAGCTGTATCTGGAGCCCACGCTTGCTGACAGGTCTGCAAATGACTCCCAACTTGCTCCTCCCATAATGCTCTCCCCATGCTCCCTGGTTACATAATGGGCCATGTGCAGCAGAATGGAGACTGCCTGAGATGGAAACGACAATCATGAGCTCTGTAGTCTGCTGCTGCCCCTCTACTTGCAATAAAATAAATATAGGTCCCAGCCACTCACTTATCTCTTCAGTTTTTACTGAGTACCTACTATGTGTTAGGTGCTAATGACACTGAAAGATGTGAGGCTGGTCCTGGGGCTTAGAATCACACATGAGATCAGAGTTGTGACTGTAAGAACAGATGGTTCAGGGTACGCTTAGTAGGACCTCCAAAACAAGGAGTTAGGTATGTTTTTCACTGGCTCCTTTGTATAAGCCCCTCCTATACACCATGCTGTAGGTTATCTGGGTCATCATGACATGTGGGCTCAGGGTTTCAGCTGACAGCTCAGGACTCAGGGCTCTCCTCCACCCATGGCCTAGAACAGCTCTTCCCCATAGAATAGCTCTCTCTTCCTGTATTCCTGTACCTCTCCAGCCCTTAGCCTCCTGAGCCTCCTGTAAGTCTAGATTTCCTTAATTTAAGCATGTATAAGTAGAGCTCAAGTCCAAAGACTGAGGTTTCAGAGGAGTACAAAGCAGGGTAGATATGTGTGATCCCAGACACACATATTCAGGATTTTCAAAAGCAGATAATCAGGATTTGGCTTTAACTATGTCCTACTTTATGATGCTGCTTAGCCTTCCTGTTTGGGTTGATTTTGGGAGAGGGGAATTTTTGTTTGTTTGTTTTCCGTTTTTTTCACAATCATATCACCTCCAAGAAGGGCAATGGTTGAGCTCTTTCATGTTATTGGTTCTCCACATTGTCCACATCCCCTAACCATCTGCCCACCCAGCCAAAATACTGGTGTGAGTCCCTAGGGTTGTACAGCTGCCAAGAATGAGGTAAGAAGTAAGGCACAAAGTCTCACCCAGGGTGCTACCTGCATGGGGCCATTTTATAAGGAAAATCACACTGTCCTCAGAGGTGAGGCAGATGACACAGCACACTGGGTACCCAAAAAGAAATTTCATTACTCTCATCATGCTCACATCAAACAGGGAAAGGGAGGGAGGTGTTCAAGAAAGAGAGGGATTTCAAATGGAACTGAAAGAATTTTGAAATTGGCCTGACCCAGCCCAAAGCCCAAAGCCTGTACCTCCAGCTCACTCACTTGCTCAGCCTAGGGAGAAGCAGTTGTAAGGATTTCATAGATGCCTGCAGAGCATCTGACACATAGTAGGCATTAAATAATAGCAAATAATAGCAACTTTCACACAGGTTGCTTACTACATGCAAGGCATTGTTCTGAGTACCTTGGATATATTCATACCAACTCCTTAAGATAGTTAATCACACACACACACACACACACACACACACACACACACACACACATTGTATAGATGAGGCTCTAAGGCACAGACTACATGCTCATGCTCACAGAGCTAGTGGGAGAAGCAGGAGGCTAGGATTTGAACCCTGGCTCCAGAAAAAGGGCCCCTTAATCTGGGCACTTTGTTCTGGCTTTTCATGAGCTCCTTATCACTGATAAAATAGAACTATCTCTTATTTCTCCCGAAAGAGGCTTCAGCCAATTGCAGAAAGAATCCTGGAATTAGTTCTATAGTCCTTAAGGAAATGTCTCCTTGATTTCCACTTCCCAGCCTCACTGTCCTACGGAAGGTGTCCATCCAAGCAACATAGACCCCATGTGGTACAAAGCTCCTTGATCCTCCTGCCTGGATTTTATTTAGACATTGTGCTCCGCAACAGATAGCATAGGCATTTTGCAGAGTCAGGGCCAGGTACGAGTTTATCCCAAATGTCGAAGAGCAAGACAAATAGATGATCCCTGAGCATTCACATGCCACCCAGCAGCTGGCCGCCCACCAACCACCGTGTCTGGTCCTGACCCTCTGGAGGCCCCTCTCTTCTGGCTTCTGTCATTCGCCTGGCCATCACTTTTCATTCTTATTCCAAGAGGAGAACAAGGCCAGAACTGAGATACATTTCAGTGTGGCATCTCCAGAAGCCAGTGCCTACCTAGAGGGCCACAGAAATTAAAAGTTTACTGAGTATTATTTACAATCAGGTGGCTAGGCAGGCTAGGTACAATTTTCTCTTCCAGAAATGGAGACACCTACAGTATGGTGCATTTTATCAATGAGATTAAATAAAGAGGATTTTTTTTTGTTATTGCTTTGTTTTTCTGACAAAGAACAGCTTTTGTCACTTGTCCCCTCCAATCAAAAGCCTCCTGTTTTGCTTTTTATTAGAACCAACCCCAGATTGGGATTCACATGGTCAGTTGCTGTGAATAGAAGAAACCACAGAGCACTCCCAGGGCAGTGAGATGTCTTGGAAAGAGTCCTGGGCTGGCCCCAGGCCCAGAGGAAGCTGTCACTGGATGTATAACTGGGCAAGTCCTCAGTCCTTGCTGGGCCTCTCCTCCTCTACCTATAAATGTGACATCACTGATAACAGTAAAAGGCAGCCTTTCCATAGCACTTGCTGAGTGCTAGGCTGTGTTCCAAGGGCTTTCATATGCCAATTGTATTTGAGTAAATAAAATAAGTCAAATGAGATGAAGCCTGGATTTCCATGTCTCCTTCCAGCTCTGCAGCTCCGTGATGAGCGGTCTGCTTTGGGGTTCCATAATTAAGCAAGACGTTAATGGCCCTTACCTGTCGCAGACCATCAGGATAGACAGGACCCAGCCCTCCAATGCTAGTACCAGGTGCCAGGGAAGGGGAGGGCGGGTCACCACAGCAGTGTAGTTGGCCTTTCTCCACGAGCTCAGGGTGATTGATGAGGTGTGGGACTGCAACTGGACGTAAAGCAAATGAAAAAGCAAAGGAGATGAGGAGCAGTGTTGGTCACGCCTTGCAGCCTCCTCAATAGAACTCTCCCTGGACAACTTCCAGGCTGATACAGGATCATCCCTGAGCCATCTGGGTCCTTTCATTGCAAATGTGGTTAACACAGGAGAGAGCATTTTTTGGTGACTCCTCTCCCCTCATTTATAGATGAGAGGGAGACAATGGACTTACTACAGGAAAAGATTATGGGTTTTTGTCTGTTTTAAATCAAATCCAATTGCTACCGCTGGCCTCCTTGCCTGCCCCACTGTCCTGTACTATCTCCTAGAGTCACAGGAAAACCCTTAGCCTGTAAGTGTGCTGCGGGCCCCTGACCGCCAAAGCCTTGCCACACTGCTGGAGCTCCTTTCTGTCTCCTGTCCACCTGGCCAGCAGCTTCCTGTTCTCCAGGATCCTAATCAGAGGTCACCTTGTCATCTGCTAGAAGATTCTGGATCCTTCCTCTGTGAGCTCACTAAGCTAGAATTTAGGTTGAATTATAACTGTCCTCATGCACCTGAGTACATGTTTGAATACACAGTAACCTCCAATCTTACACTGTCCACTTGGCTAACACAAGCTTCTTCAGGTCCCACGACTTTCTCATTTTAGCATCTGCTCAGGCTGCCTCAAGCATTCTGCTTACCATTTCTGCCCACGCCTCTGCTCTCTGCCTCACATTGTCCTGCTACCTGCAGACTGAATGACGTGTTCTTCTTAGGGGCACCCTATGTCAAAAGCTGAAGCAGCATAAAATGGTACACTGTGAAAATCAAACTTCTAATCCCTTCCAGCTCCACCCACTTTAACTCACTCTAGCAGGTAACCACATATATTGGCTCTATGTTGAGCCTTCTAAAGTCGCTGATCCTCTTCTCTCCTCTCTCCCTCTCTTTCTCTCTCTCTGTCTCTCTATCTCTGTCTCTATCTCTGTCTCTCTCTGTCTCTCTCCCCTCTCTCTTTTTCTTTCCTCCCATCCTTCTTTCTTTTCTTCACTTTCTGCTTTCCACCATAAAGAAAGCCTGTCATGCTCAACTCTCTCCCTGCTGTGGTCACTTCATGCTCTGTGTTGCAGATCTTTACATCTTACTATACAGAATATGTCCTTATTTCGTCCTGGCATTCCACTGTGTAGAATTTCTGTAACCAGTCCCCACTGATAAACCACAGACTGCATGCCTGTTCCATTAAAGGAGTGCAGGTTTATTTATGAGACAAACTGGTAAATTCCTAGAAGTGATCAAAGGAAATAAAGCAGTTATAAAGAAAGAAAGAAAGAATACAAGAATAAATAAATAAATAAATAAATCAGTATAGTGTCTTTGTTATTCAAGGGTGAGCTTCATAAAGACCAGAACATCTGACTGTCCCTCTGTCTGCCTGTCTGTCTGTCATCTGTTCCCGGCTGTGGAGATCAGGGTCAACAAACAGCTTGGGATCTGCACCTTCAACCACACAGCTCCACTTCGAACACCAAGGTAGTATTCAGTAAACCTCCTTACTAAGACCCAGAGGCATCTTAGACAATGGTTTGTTTGAATACTCCGGTCAAATTACCAAATAATAACCTATCAAGATGTAAAAAAAAATGAATTTCCAACAAGCTAGTGAGATTGTGCCTGGGAATGAGTGGGCAGAGCAGAAAGAAGTAGGGCAGGTTACCTAGAGGAGGGGGCAGGGCATGCAACTCTTGGAAAAGCCCGGCCAGGTCCACCTGTACATTCAGAGTTCATTTGAAAAACATGCAGTTAGCACCCAAAGTCTTCAGGCCCCATGTCACAGAGGAAATTGGCTTTCCTGCCCCTGCCCTCAGGGAGCTTCCAGTCACAGCTGCTATCAGGCAGGATGACAAAGGGAGAAAGAGGCAGCACAGAAGAGGGCACTGTGACTGTTGACCTTTAACACCTGACTGGACTGAGAAGATGATCAGGAAATGAGTAAAGCATCCCTTCGGTCACATCTGTGAACGCATTTCCAGAGACAATTAGATCATGAAGGCTGGCTCAGGCTGGATAAATGGCTTAATCCATTCATGGATTCAAAACCTGATGGATTATTGAGAGGTCTTAGAAATGTGGAAAATGGGGCCTCACTCGAGGAAGTGGGTCACTAAGACAGGCTTTTAAATGGATATATCTTGGTCCTGGCCCATTCCTGTTGCTCTCCTGTGCTTCCCGGCTGCTCCGAGATGAACTACTTTCCTCTACCATACCCTTCCGCCATGATGTTTCTGCCTATGAGTCACAGTTAATCTTCCCCACTTTAAATCTTTCTTTCAGGTATTTGTCACAGTGAAAAACATCTGACGAGCTTAAGGGTCAGAGGCAGGAAATGACACAAAGAATGTGACCATTTACCATTCAACTAACTAACTGCTGAGGGCCAGGCCTGCGGTAGGAAGAATGAACACCATAGAAACATGGCTCCTGCCCTCACGATGTTAACCATCTAGAGGGGAAATCAGACCATATGACACACACTGGAGCATGTAACCCAGACTTACTTCTAGAAGAGGTCATTGCTTACCTTTGACCTTCTAGCAGCCTACGCAGAGCTCTTAACGTCTTATGACTTTTCAAACACATCTGGTCCTGTAGCATAGCTGGCATACTAGGACTGATTCCAGAAGGAAGGCTGGATTGTCCAATGGTCAGGTAATGAAGGGCGTTAAAGATCTTCTTTCTGGTGGTTCAGTCTTGGACAGAAATGGTTTCTTCCACTTGCTCGTGTCTGGGTGCTCCAACATTCCACGTTGGTTCCCTAAGCCGACTCACACCTCCTTCATCAATCTCTCTCAAACCAGAAATCTATTTCCTCCCAGAACCCTGATGTATGCTGACTACCAGTGGAGCTCTTTCCCTGTTCTCCTACAGGGAGGAAATGGAGGTTCTGAGAGGCAAGGAGACTTGGCCACAGTTACAGAGCTGATAAGTAGTGAAGCTAAGCCTTAAGAAAAAAATAAAAATTTAAAAATGCAGGTCTCATTGACAATACCCAGCCCAGAGCCCAAATCAGAGCTACACCATAATACCTCTGTGCCTAACAACTCTTTGTCAGGAGATGCTAGAAACCCCAGGAACTGTAGAAGCAGCAACAATGGTCACTTCCAAATCTACATTCCTTGCTGCCTCTGAGAACAATCAGAATTTTCCTCCAAATGAAGCAAAGATTCTTGTTCCCAAGTCCAAGAGACTCAATGGCACTGAATCCGGAAGTGGTAACTCAATCTCAGGCACCTGAAAGCCTCATCTTGAAAATACAAGCCCTGCCTCTCCCTAAGAACTCAGAAGCAAGATTAATTCCTCCAGAATCGACTAGGCAGGATGAGTCCTGAGCTGCTGTCCTCACTTATGTATTCGGCCTTAGAATACTTCCAGCACTGTGTAGTTCAGTCCACCTCATTTTGTAGTAGGGGGAAGGGAATGAGGTCTGAGAAAAGGAGATTTTCTTGAGAAGTCAGTTGCAGACCTGTATTCCTTGACTCTCTCAAATTTATGCTTTTCTCAGGACTGAGTTCATTCATTCTGCCATTTAACAAATATTTATTGAGCATCTACTGAATGCTGGGGTCATAATAGTGAGCAAACCAAAAATGAACCCTGAACCCAGGAAGTTCACACTATACCACAGAGAGTTCACACTCTCATTTAACACTGAGGTTATTTTCAGGTTTCTAGCAAAATATGCCTAGACCCAGACTCAAGAGGTCTAGATTTTAGATTCTGTTCTTCCATGTGATGTAATCTTGACTATGCCATTATACATCCTCAGCCACACAGGAGTTCATAAAGAAGTTCAGATAACATCCCTACATGGAATTTGTATTTTTAAATGCCTTTTAAATAGGTGTAAAATAATATTCCATCCTACTATGGTCAGACCTTAGGACCTCTGGGCTGACCAAGGAAGACCAAGCATACATAACTGAAAGTTCTCCAAGTTATTAGAAATGTTTTATGACAGTATTCTGTGGCTCTGTAAACTGCCGTCTCCTTCCATCTCCCTTTGACACTCTAGGATACATCTCTCTCCAAGTCATATCAAAATCTCCCCATCTCTTCCCCCTGAATGTCACTCCCTAACTACTCCATTACCCTTGTCCTGAAACTTTCCTCTGTCAGAGTAGAGCACAATTTTTCAGGAGGTTAAAATAAAAATGATGATCATACAAATATAAAGAGAACATGTGTTAAGGATTTATTTTAACTCATTAATGAAGAAACCAGCCAGATGGTAACACTGGTTCCGAGTGTTTGAAGAATTGTGTATTTATATTATGTAAGCACTGCAGAAAGACTGTTGGATAAGATTTCTTGCTAGATACGAAACTTGGTAATGTCCTTCGGGACAATAAAACCATACCCTTTGGAGTTATTTTTTTTTCCTACCAGACAAAATCTATTTGTGTCTCAATAGGACAATAACCCACAAAACAACATTAATTTCACAGAGCCTATACTCTAATCAATTGTAAACACTATGTCAGATAAAAGTACAATCCCATAGCATATACGCTGGCAGCCACCTCTTATTTTTGTAAATAAAGTCTTATTTACTCCACTATCCCCATTCATTTACATATTGTCTTTGGCTGCTACAGTGGTATTGTTGACTAACTGTGACAGCAACCATATGGATTAGAGAACTAAAATATTTACTATCTGTTCTCTGAAAGTAAAAAATTTGCCCACCCCTGCCATAGAGAATTAAATAACTATTGAGTTGACCTGTTGCCAAAGTGCTCAGATAAAATGGGAGGCCACAGGACCTTTGTGCCTTGCTCTAAAGTTTATGTTTTAATTCCCCTTTCATTCTTGCTTCCCCTCTACTCCTTCTCCAGACTGCCACCAGACCGATGCTCCAAAACCACAGATCATACAACAGCTACTCGCTGCTGAATATCTTCTCAAGTAGCTAACACCTTGCACAAATCCCCTCAGGTCCCTGCAGATCTCATACTGTTTTGTGGTGGGTCTTCCAGAGTGAGGCTTGTGAGAGTTAGTAGCCCTGAGGGCAGCGCATCATGACCTGCAGCCTGTGACATGCACAGCTTGCTGTTTTCCCTATCTTGGAGTAGAAGGAAGACTTTGGGTATTCTTGGTATGATAGTGAGAAAGGACTCATAAGTCAAAGGGTACAAAGTCACAGTTATGTAGGCTATTTGTCTAGGGACATGATGTATGACAGGGGACCACAGTTGATAACGCTGACTGCATACTGTGCCTGGAAGTTTATGACAGTTTTGTGTACTTTTGTAAAAGTTTGCTGGTTGTTTTGCATATGTGCTGACAACTTGTTAGTAGTTTTGCATTGAGTACTATGCTGGAAATTTACTGGTAGTTTTGCCTGCTGTCCTGGACGTTTGCTAGTAGTTTTGCACTGATTGCATCGTGAGCTTGAAACTGGCTAGTCGTGTTGGGGCTGCCACCACATGGAACACCTGGGTGAGGTGGTGGACACATTAATTTGCTTGACTATAGCAGTCAATCTTCTATGCATAGGCATATCAAAAACATCATGTACGTCTTGAATATGTACAACAACGAAGACTATTATCAACTAGGCTTGCAGCTTCTGGGGAAGATTTAGGGGGAAATGTGGCACCTGGTAAGGAACTCCACTCCTAAGCTTATCCTACAGGCTTTGTGTTGGTCTGAAATGAGGATTATGCTTCTAAAATACATACAAGACGGGGAGACTAGCTCAGGGCTGGAAGGGTAAACCCAGCAAGGCTAACATCTGCTTTCTATTCCCCAGGCTTTGGGGGCCGGGCGCCCTCCTGGTGTAACGTTTCTTCATTCTGTATAAACAGAAAGGATGATTCTCGTAATCTCCGCAACAAAATACGCAGGCACAAAATGGGTCATATTTTATTTTAATGAGAGAAATGAAGGACTATTTCCTTCACACAGAGAAGCCTGGGTTGCTATAATTAACACCAAATGGTCTGGAGACTAATTCTTCCAATGAGGAAGGGATTGTAGCCATTGGAAGAAACCTGGAGCTTCAGGAGCTACTCAAACATTGCCAGCCCTCCACAAACTTCAGCCCCAGCCTCACCCTACCCACAACCAGTGCCAGTTCTGAAAAGCAGGGAAGAAAATTAACTTTATTAAGCATTTGCCAGGTTCCTTACTCATGTACATATTTTTTGGGCATAAGAACGTGTACATGCACACTCATTTACACACGTGTGCACACACATACAATCGTTATGAGCATTTCATTCCTATTCCAGATCAGAAGACTAAGGCCTTGAGAGATAAAGTAGCTTACTAAAGATCTCACAGCCTAGAAGTTATGGGGATTTTCATCATCTGTAATTAATCTGACTTTCACATCTCATCTCTCCCCATAGGAACATCCTTGTATAATTCATCATCCACTCACAAGGTACTTCTTCCCCTTTCCCTATATTCTTGCCTCCACATCCCCACCTGGTCCCTCCAACTGGACAGCCCTCTCTATCTGCTTTGTTAATGAAATCTTGTTCTCCTCTCAATACTCAGCTCTAAGTTAAGGAGCTGGGATTAGGGAGGACTGAAGGGCAGTGGCATGCAGGGTGTACCAGGCCATTGGGAATCACCCAGACCACATTCAAGTCAAGTTTTCTATATAACTGACCTCTTCTTGAGCGTTATTTGGCCATCTATGAAAGAAGAGCACAAGACAGGACTGAGGAGAGAATGAATTAACAACCAGAAAATGTGTTATATAGGGCTGGGCACAAAGGGCTTGCCTCTTATAACTTGATTGACAAAGCAACATCGTCAGTCATCAAGATGGAAACTTGAATGCGAGAGGCAGATCCTGTCATGATGTGATCACCACCATCACAAGCAACTATTGTATGTCCCGATCTACCCCTTCTCCCAGAAAACACATTCTCCCACTCTGTCTGTGTCCCCCTTTTAGTTGAGGACCTATCCTAGTGATGACGGAACTTCTGCCAGCTCCTGGGGCTGGCTCTAAACTTGATACAGTCTGTTATCAGTACCACAGAAGGCATCTGACCTGCAGGAAAGTGAGTGTGGTGACAGTGACAAATTCTAACAATTCTCCATTTCAAAGGAAGGTTCAGGTAGATACTAGTGATGCTCACAAACGCTTCCTGTTCTCTGGCTTCAGGCAGGCAGAGGGAGTGGTAGTCCTCTTTCTGTGCAGTTTGGCAGAGTCCTGTGACATTCTTTAGCTAACAAAATCTGAATGAATGAAAATGGGTGTGTCAGTAGGGGGCAGATGACTTCCTACATTTCTCTCCTTGCTGTTGTGAACCTGGAAGTTTGTGTTGACACAGACTCCAACACAAAGTGATCACATGGAAAGCAACTTCCCTCAACCCCCTTGGGATGCAACAGCACATTCAAAAAGGAGACTCAGCTAGGTGCTTGATGGCTAATGTCTACTCAGGAGGCTGAGATCTGAAGATCACAGTTCAAAGCTAGTCTAGATAGAAAAGTCCATAAGACTCTTACCTCCAATAAACTACTCAGAAAAAGCCAGAAGTGGCACTGTGGCTCAAGTGGTAGAACACTAGCCTCAAGTAAAAGAAGCCTAGGGTCAGTGTCCAGGCACTGAGTTTAAGCTCCAGGACCAGCACAAAAAAGGAACTCACTGATTGCCTGGGTTCATTACTTGCTCTAGCTGAGTAAGTGTCCCCTTTTTCCCTCTCCACTCCATGGGTGTTCCTCTCAAAGCTGCGTGTTGATCAAAGAGGACAAGCTTATCAAGGGTATAGAAGTAGTTACACTCCTTAATTGGGACCTCCAAATAAGATCTATTAACAACTATTTATTTATTTTTATTCTTTTTTTTTTGGGGGGGGGGGAGTTGGGAGATGCTGGTACTGGGGCTTGAACTCAGGGACTAGGCATTGTCCCTGAGCTTTTTTAGCTTTGGACTAGCACTCTACCTCTTGAGCTGAAACTATACATCTGGCTTTTTGGTGATTAATTGGAGATTAGAATCTCACAGTCTTTCTTGTCCAGGCTGGCTTCAATCTGAGATAATCAGATCTCTGTTTCCTAAGTAGCTAGGATTATAGAAGGGAGCCACAGCACCTGGCTTAAAGGACATTTATTCTTATTTGAAGCTCTTGAAATTTGTAGGCGAAAGGACTGTTGATTGCTTCAGCATAAATGGTTTGATTCCATGAAAACATAAACTGAGATAAAATAGAAACAACAAGAACAAAGATCTTGGCTATCCTCTGCCATATCCCCTTAGCCTGAGTTATATGAAATATATGAAATACATATATACGTATATATATTCCTGTTGTTCCCATTATTACTAAAAGACATTTTTCAAACACTGAAGAATTCAAAGTGCATGTGCTCCTGATCCTAGCTGAGGAAATTACTTGAGGAAGAATTCTAACCCAATGAAAATTAAATTAAAACAAAGACTCAAGGTAGGGAAGATGACAAGTATAAGAAAGAATGGTAAGCAATAAATCTTGTAGTGTTTTATAGTTAAATAGGAGAGAATGATGAATGCCGGACTGGGAATTGTAATATGAGTTAAGTAAGGATTATGGAAACAGAAGAGGTAGATGGTAAGAAAATATGGGATCATAGGACAAGTGTTCTGAATTTACTCAGCAAAACTCAGGAGGTTTACGGATGAGGGATGGGTTATGGTGGGGGGAGGTTCCACAAAGGGGTAGAAAAATGAAGAAATTAAAACATTTATAGATTTCATCACTGTGGAGAGCACAAAGCCAAGCCAAACACTGCAAGAGAAAGGATTAGGAAGAGTTATTGAATTTTCATAGAACAGTAGTGAAGTATTTGACTGTCAAGATGACTAACTATGATAATTGAGATGCCTGTTGCTTGACTGTTGATTGTACAGTTACTAGGCATCAAGTTTGTGCCAGCTATGTTTCTAGGAGATGAGGCTGTGTCAATACATAATTCAGTGAATAAATAAGATAGGGTCCTACTTTTATTGTTAAGAGCAAAGACAAGCAATGTATAGTTAATCTTCAGAGGAAGATACCAGAATTTCCTCTCAGAAACTAACCAGGCCAAGATGAGAAGCGATTCTAGGCTGGGTGATAAGCTTGGTGGTAAGGCTGGGGCTGGGGAATATACATGGACCAGGTGGAGTCCCACCACCAGTACTTGGAAGTGCCAGGCCTATCAGAACTTCATGCTGCTGAGTAAGATGAGATTATATCAAGATGTGGGGAAGCCACTGGGGAGTTTTAAGAGGAGAGTGCCAGCTGTGATTTGTCTCAGTATCACGGTCTGGCATATGAAGAAAGGATTGTAACGGTATAACAAACATGAAAGCAAGACACTAAGTGGGAGAAGGTGGTTTCTGGAGCCAGAGTGGCCAGATGGGCACAGGAAGTAGATTCCAGATTGATATTTTTTCAAAGAACAATAAGAACTGCTGATGGTTTAGAGGGTAATAGGCAAGGAGGAGAGGAGCATCCAAGTTGATTGAAAATGAAGAAGAGGAAAGAAAAAGCTGTAGAGTGGAGGGAAGGCAGGTTACAAATGACATTATGGATTGGGTGAGCTCAATAGATTACTTAAACGTTGGAGCGGAGAAGCCAAGAAAACACTTGGAAATGTGGAGTTAGAAAGAAGTCAGGGATGACTGTGAACATTTACTAGAGAGAAGATGCTTAAGCCAAAGGGGCTGCTGAGACTGTGGTCTGTCAGTGAGCTATATGTATGAAGCAGTGTGGTTGGAATTCACCAAATGGCAAAGACTCCATCAGTGGCTTCTCCTTCTATCTGGAGAGGATTTAGGTGGCCTCACAGAGAACACACAGGACCGCCAAAGATGATACCAACCCTGACCTGGGAAGGACAAGTCATTCTTTCTTGTCCTCAGTTTTCCCTGTTATTATTCTTAAAAAGAAAGAGGGGGAAACAGACTATTAGTGGCCACCTGAGAATGGGACAGGGCTGATGCTGGATTATAACATGAGCAAACTAAGAGGGAGATGGTATGCTCTTTATATTGATTGTGTTGCTGCTTTGAAGGTGAGTATACATCAAATAAGTAGTCCATTGCATGTCACTCCTGCAACAGTAATGTTGCTTATTTTCAATGATAAGGAATAATTTCTACTTTATATTTCTGGGTAGTTTTATCCCTATGATTTGAAATAATAATCATTAAAATACTGAGAATTGCTGGGCACTAGTAGCTCATGCTTTTAATCCTAGCTACTTAGGAGTCTGGGATTTGAGGATCATAGCTCAAAGCCAGTTGAGGCAGAAAAGTCCATGAGATTGTAATCTCCAATTAACCAACAAAAAGTGGAGTTAGAGCTGTGGCTCAAGTAGACTTAGCTGTGAGTAAAAGAGTCAAGTGCAAGTGCAAGGCCCTGAGTCCAAGCCCCAATAATGACATACAACACACACACACACACACACACACACACACACACAAATAAATTAAATATTGAAGTCATAAAATGTAGAGAAATGAAATTCCAATTCCATATTCTACTGCTGATGAATTTTTGCTCTCCTAGAGCAAAAATTATTTGAAAGTCCAAACTAAAAGATGTACAAAAGAAGAAATATGAAGATTTTCCTGAAAAAATGGGAAGGTAGATGAGAATAGGACTGTGCTAAGGCTCTACAGAGAAATAGAACTAAAATGTGTGTATAGATATGTGTGTGCATATATGTGAGTGTGCATGTGCATCCAAGGTGGGAGCTGCCTCTGGTGGAGACATTTACAGAGAGAGGACCTCAACCACATACCCCAACAACAAACCTGAAATAATCCCTTATTAACTCATACATAATTTTATTCAGTTAAGCAGAGGCAGGAGGATTGCAAGTTCAAGGCCAGCTTGGGTTCCAGAGAGATATACATAGAGACATTTGGACAGTCCTATTGGCCAACATGATTATGGTGACTCACAAGTCCTAAGATCTTCAACTGAAAGCCAATGATGTCCAAAGGCTCAAAACTCAGAAAGATCCAAGTACAAAAGCAGGACATTAATGTCCCAACATAAAGGTGGTAGGGCAGGAGGAGGTCCCACTCACCCTCTTTCCTTTAGTTAGGCATCCAACTGCATGAATGAGGCCCACCCATATTAGAAAGAGGGTAATCTTCCTGATTCAGTCTATAGATGCAAATGTTTATCTCATCTAGAATTGCCTTCACTGATATCTAAAACAATGTTTAGCCAAATATTTGGGCACCTCTTGCCCCAGTCAAGTTGACACATAAATTTAAGCATCACAGGAAGCTAAATGCTCTTACATATAGCAATGTCAGTGCTGTAATCAGTGTTATTTTTTCAGTGAAAGGTCAAAGATGTGATGTCACTTGCTGAAATATACAAGGCTGCCAACATGTCTGCTGGGTTCCAACTGAGTTCACTGTACTCCCCAAATTCCAGAATGGGATGAGTCTGTACAGAGAATCTAGTCCCATACCAGGGTTTTCTGAAGTTCAGAGAGTAGAAATCAGAAGGACAGTTATTTTCATCTTCTACTTCTTCCTCCCCTGGTCATCCTGCTGGGTTTGGCCTTAGTTGAATCTTGACTCCATCCCTGGCCACTTCTCCCAGTCTGACCTGTGGTGGAAAAGACTAGGATCATATTCTGCCTTAAGGCCTCAGCATCTCTAGGGCTTATTTCCACAGATATTCCATCTTATCGGCTACCCCGGCACATCCTCCCCCCTTCCCCAAATGCCCTGGGAGAAGAAGTCTAGATACTCTACAAGAGCAATGAATACCTTCTTGGGGGATAAAAATGATGCTCGTATTTCCTGAATTCAATATGAGAGCTGCCTTTGGTGAAGATATTTACAGAGAGAGAAGACTCAATCATACCCATCAACAACAAACTAGAAGTAATCACTTATCACTTATTAACTCAAATGATGTTTATTGAGTCTAGCATGGTATCACATGCCGGTAATTCCTCAGAGGCAGAGGCAAGAGGATTGCAAATCCAAGGCTACCCTGGGTTCCAAGCTGGCATAGACTACATAGCAACATTTTGTTTCAAAAACAGTAAAAATCATCAAGAAAAAAAAAGAAAAGAAAAAGTTCAGCTTGAGCTACAAATTGAGATCCTGTCTCAGAGAAACAAAAAACGAATAAATAAATTTTCACTATTATTGACATTTACCAGGCATAGCAACTGCACTAGTTGTTTTCTCAAAGAATAATAAAATAATATCAAGTCAAATTGTATTATAATCGCCCATACCTTTGGTAGTATGTGGCTCCCTCTTACTGAATGGAAAGTTAGATTTTTGTTGTTGTTGTTCTATTCAAAACTGAATTTTTAAAAAAAGCCCATTTAGGTGAAGGAGAGTTGCAGTCAAAGTATGCCATATAATAAAGGTTACATCTGGACATATAAACATTTGTGTGCATGAAATATGGCATATACCATCTGGATCAGGATATAGACTAATTCCAGCATCATCAAAAGCTTTGAAATACCCAGGGTCACTATTATGCTCACCTGACCTCCTTCCCCATGGATTTGTTGTCTGACTTTTTCCAGTTGGCATTCTCCTACCTGGGTAAATGTAGGCTGCCCCAGGAAGTCAGCTACCCAGAGAGTAAAAATTGGCAGAGTGAGGCCTGTGCATTAGTCCAGACATCCTGATGTACAAGTGATAATTTCCTAATCGTATATGCAATTTGAGTTATGTATTCCACTGCTTGGAAACAAAAACATCCTAACTCCTCCTTTGAAACATTTGAAGACTGGGCCTTTTCTTCCTGCCTTTTCCTTGTAGTATGTCCTGATAGAAAATACAGAAGCACAACCCCTATAGTGCTTTAAATAACATAGATTATATTGATTCTTAGGCAAAGCAGTACAACAGTTGGAATCAGACTCTGAAGGCAACATTCTTCAGATCTCTGGGCAAAACAATTCTTCTCTTAAAAAAATTATAGCATATGAGCATTTAAAATAGTCCCTTTGGAAGACTAACATACATTAGCTCTCCAGATTTTAACTGCCCTTTAAGCATTCATCTGCCTAAGAGAATGCAAACCTGACGTCCCCTGCATATTTCACAGAGGACACATATTCTGACACCCAATATAAAAATGCAAATAACTGCTTGTCCAAGACATAAAGTTAGCACCTTCTTACAGAGGAACAATTTTCCCCGAAGGTAGAAACTCACTAGAGAACAGGTTTGCTGTGGTAAGACAGAACAGCTGAGCTGGTTCCCCATCCCCTGATTCTAGGTCAGATCAATGAGACCAAGTCCACTAGGTGCAGTGTATTTCAACAGCTCCAAGGTCACTCGTGAGAACAGTAGGGCCTTTCACGTGCTCAGGCCTTTTATTCTTGAAGTTTCTGACTCTCCTCAACCAGGGTTCTAGGGACCAGCCAGCTTCCCTCCTGTCTCTGGAGCTGCCAACATTGATTCTCACCTCATCTCCATGCTGAGTCCTGAGGAAGAAAGTCCTCCTGCTTCACAGATGTATTGCTGCCCTAAAGTTAACCCTCTTGTGCTGGGAAGGTGGCTCAGGGGTAGAGCGCTTGCCTTGCATGTCTGAGGCCCTGGGTTCGATTCCTCAGCACCACATAAGCAAAGTTAACCCTCTTGTGATGAGCCTTCCTGTAGTATTTTAATGCAAAAGAGACAAGGGAGTACCTTGTCATTTAGATCCAAAAAGTTGTCCATGTGCTCAATGCTTGATATCGGGTTTGGCACATTTATGAAGTGATGGAATCTTTAAGAAGTGGAACTTTGTGGGAGCTCCTGTGGTCATTAGAAGAGTATCCTTGACAAGGTAGTGGGACCCTGCCCTTTCCTGGTTCTCTTTTTGACTGCCATGCCATGATATGAACTACTCTGCTCTACCATGTGCTCCCACCATGATATAGCAGCTCACCACAGGCTCAAAAGCAAGGGGACCAACTGAGCAGGGACTGGAACCTCTGAAACTGTGATCCCAAAACAAACCTTTCCTCCTTTTCACTCGATTATCCCAGGTATCTCTTTAAATAGACACCTAACGAACGCAAGATAACTGGAGTAGTTTGACACTACTGAGAGATGAAGACACAAGAAGGGCCGCTGCAACTGAAGATGGACAGGAAGGTCCCCATGCAGGACTTTGCAGAATGCTTGGACTTAGTCTGAAAGCAAAGAGAAGCTAATGACTTTAAACAGGAATGGATCAAGGTCATATCTGAATTTGAGAAAATCATACTCGTATGCAAAGAAGAAGGCTAGAGGAGAGAAGAAAGGAATACAACTAGAAATCTAGAGGTCAATTGTAACAATTCTCCGAGCCACTTTGCCTGGTATGGAGCTCCCTATCAGTGGCGTATGCAGAGATAGAGAGGACTTTTCATGAGGATTCCTACACAGAGTCACCATAGAGCATACTTTGGACACCACAACTCCCTGGGATTAAACTTACCTATCTTAGGGCAATTTCTACGCCCCATCAGGACCTCAAGTTCACAGGCTGTGAAATGGATTAGCCCCAAGGGCTGGAGGTAGGCCTGGAATTTCAATTCCTCCAAGCCTGAGTCATTTCTTGTCTCCATAGCATATCTGAGGTCCCCTTACAAGTGCCTCCCACTGGGAAAAGGGGCAGTTCCATTTTGTTGTGCAACAGCTCATAAATCCAGGAATTACAAACAAAGGAGATTCTGTTACAGGTAAATACCATTTGAAATACAATCTCTGTAAGGACTTTATGTTTGTCATGAATTTTATAAATTGTCGCAGTAATTAACAGGGCATAAAACAGGGCTTCCTACGCCATCCAAGAAGGCCTTCTTGAATGCTCTATTGTCGGATGTGCCTGGGGATCTCAGAATGGTAGTACCCTGGGTGACACTGGGTGGGGAGGGGGTGGAGGCAGTATAACACCAGGAAAAACGCCTCCATTCATAGGCGGTAGTTTAATGGGCTTATTTTAGGTGGCTTAGAACATGACATGGAGATTTACCTTCTGCCTCCATAAATTAGAACAGAGCCTGTGGCCTGGAAGACAATTAGGGCCTTCCCCTACATCTAAATCAGAAACTGAGCAATGAGAAGGGTTTTCTAATGATTTTCTCAATCTAATGGCATGGGTTTGGGGGATTTGCCCAGTTTTTCCCACAGGTTTTCTTTCTCCCTGGGAAAACTGTCAAACACTGTACAGGAAACAAAGGCCGCAATTCATAAACCCAAGTCTTATTGCTTTCTGGAACATAATACCTTCTTGAAGTCTCAGATGACCCAGGAATTGCCTCTGAGCCTTCCACTCCAGCCACCCTGGAGGGCGCTGTCTCCCAGCACAGACACAGGCTGCCAGGAGATGTTCAATAAACAGCATGTCCTGAATATCTTGTCTTCATAGGGTCTTTAGTTAAGAAATATTTCAGACAGGCAAGATGGATAGCAAGTACAAGTAATCCTTGTAAACCCAGCACCTCGCTGAAAGTACAAAACTTTACAGCTCAAAATAGAGCCTCTTGCCCTCTATCCCATTTTCTAATTATATGTTCTATTGCCCTCTGGTTTTGTGTCTTGTTGGATTTTGGTATAGGAAAGTGATATGGTCAGGCAAGATTTTAGGGGCTCCTTCTGATAGCTGTATGAGTTGGAAGAATCAGGTTGGACATATTGATTCTAGATTAGGAGGGTGATATAAGATCCAGACTAAAGATAATAGCACTAAAGAACCTGGGATGGATATGGCTCTGTACCCCAAAATTCCATGGGCTGAAAGCCTGGTTTCCAGCATGATGTACTGAAGACATGGAACCTTGAAGAGGCAGGGCCTAATGGGAGATTAGGAAGAATTAGTGGTAGGATTATTAGGATTGTGGGGTGGATTGGTACTCTCAAGAATGGGTTGTCATAAAGTTTGTTGTACCATCTCCATGCTCTCTTACTTCCTATCAAACCATGAAATTCTCACACTCATTCTGCCTCTGTGATACCACCACCATACAACCCTGACCAGAGCTGAGTGGATACTGCATTGTGCTTTGAAAACCCAGCTTATTGCTTTTTTTTCAGTATGGGGGAATTGAGCCCAGGACCATGTACTTGGGAGGCAAGCACTCTACCTCTTCCTCTGCTCGCTACCCTTAGGTCTTTCTGTTTTAATTTTATTTTGAGATAGGCCTCACCATCTTTGCCTAGGCTGGTCTTGCTCATGGGCTCATCATGATCTTCTGCCTCCCCTTTCTGAGAGCTTGGATTGCAAGTGTGTACCTTGTTCTAAACCTCTATTGTTTATAGTCACAGCTCCAGGTATTTAGGGATGATGCAACCCTTTAATGCTAAGCACAGAAAGTCAATAGATAAACAAAATTGGTAAGTAGTAATGGTAACTAACTTATGCCACTTTCAATTTGCTCCGTATTTTTCAAATTCATTAAATCACCAAATCTCCATAGTGCTTTGTTTAATTCTTATTTTACATATATGGAAAATAGAAGTCAAGAAGGTTTAAATACTTTTCCTAGGATCTTACTGCTGATTTTGAGTGAGAGTGATACTGCTGTCGCTCTTCCCTTTAACCCTGTGCCAACTCAAAATGTAGTAGAACCTGGCTCAAGATGGCTCCTAAATTTTCAGTGGGTACATTGCTCTCCCACATATCTTCTCTGTGCTTTAAGGATTTAATTCTACATAAACCAGTGTCATGTTTGCAAGGATTTCTTTCCCCACTTGTGGGAAACTCCTTAAACCAGGGATTGTGTTTCACACTTTTTTTTTGTCCGTTGTGGGTCTTGAACTCTTGGCCTGGGCGCTGTCCCTCAGCTCTTCAGCTCAAGACTAGCACTCTACCACTTGAGCCACAGCATCACTTCTAGTTTTCTGGTTGATAATTGGAGATAAGAGTTTCACAGACTTTCTTGCCAGGGCTGTCTCTGAACCATGATCCTCAGATCTCAGCCTTCTGAGTAGCTAGGATTATAGGTGTGAGCCACCAGTGCTCTGTTTCTCACTTTTTAAGCACAGAATAGGAATTCATAATTATAATGATGTAGCAAGCATGTTGACTATAACTAGAAGAGATCTTTGAAGATTCCTTTATTTCTTTACAGATGAGAAGACTGAGACCTGAAGAGAAATGAGTGGCTAGCAATGGTTTATAGAGTGGTTGCGTTACCTGGGCCAGCCCACCTTTAGGATCACTCCAGTGCTCTAGGCCTGAGGATGGACATTCAGATAGAACAAGAAATGACACATGGTCCTTGTCCTGAAGAGTTTACACCTAGGTGTCACAGGGCTCAGTGAAGTCACAGGGCTACTGCATGAAGCCATATTACATTAGGAGCCTGTGGAGCAGGGGAGAGCCCATGTAAACATTCAGATTCCGTTTCACTGTGTCAACAAATCACAGGTTTTAGAAGGATCCTGTGATAGCAGTGGTACAGGCCCGCAGCATCCACCTGGGCCACCCTGCATCCCCTCACGGGCCTGGGAGAACTGGAAAAAACTCACATAAACATGGCACTTAATGCTGCTTGCTCTGCCAAGAGGTCACTGACCCAGGAGTCACCTGACTTCTATCACCATCCTTGCAACCCAGCAGGTAACTCACTAGCAGGAATCTCAGAATCATCACGTTCTTCACAACTGTTTTCAGAAAAGCTCATTCTAAAAATTATATTAAGTGAAGTAAGCCAGGCCCAAAGAAACATAGGTCCTATATATGGTTTCCCTTATTTGCAATAACTAGTATATATCTGGGACAAGCAGAAAAGTTCAAAAGCTATGTACATATGACCAGCTAAGATGATATTAAGTGAAATGAACCCCAACAGGGACACAAGTGATTTTTTTCTTTCCTGCTATTGTTCCTAATGTATTTATAATGTACTATGTGATTTTTTTTTGTTTCTTTGTAGGTTCCTCCCCCAAGGTATAACCCCTGTTTTCCCTGTATTTGATGTCGGTACCCTGCATCTTATATATACACTTCTCTAGATTGGGGAGAGGAGGGAAAAAACAAAATGCTTAAATGGGGATACAGGTTGACCCATTGTAACAATGAGATGTACAAGACACTATGTTGAAAAATGAACTTTACAATTTAAGCAGGGAGGGGAAGGGAGTGTGGTTGTGGAGATGGGAGGGAAAGGATGGTAGGGGAAAAACAAAGGAGGAGGTAACAATGCTTGATAGGAAATGTAATCATTACCTTACTCATGTAACTGTAACCCCTCTGTGCAGTATTTTTACAATAAAAAAAAACGTATTTTAAAAAGTTCGTTCTATGGTTTCACATGTGTTTGTGTACTAATTCTAGATGGCATGCCAAGTTCCTTCTTTTATTGTTGTGAGGATGGTTTAAGTTGTAAGTACAGTTCACACTCTTAAGGACTTGATTTTAGCTGGATGGTGCCCACATGAGCCTGTGTGTCACATTGACTTTTGTGCCTATTATCCCACTGTAGCTATTAGTAACACTCAGTTTCATCCTGAAATGTCTCCCAGTCTGAGTAATAAACGATTTGGGCATTCTAATTAAAGGGAGCTTGGTGGTCTATTTAGAAATCAGAGTCCAAGAGCCTGAACAGTATCTTTCAGCCAAGGCAATAGGATACCAGGTAAGGTGTTATGCTCCAATATAAAAAGTACATACCTTGGGCAAATGATCTGATGGCTATATGTCTTTATCTGTAAGATGGGGATAATACTAGTGTCAAGTCTTATAACATTATTATAGAGATTAAAGCCACAATATGTAAGATGTGCAGAACGGTGCCTAGCACAGGGTGCATCTCAAGTGTCAGCTGTTATCGTTGTTTATGTTACCATCACTATTATCTTCATTTAACCACCAGAGCTAGGACTTACTTGGACATAAGATGAGCACCCATGGATCTCTTTCAAACATTCAAAAGATCTGACAGAATCCTAAGTAGTTATTTATGTCATCTGTTGATGCTAAGAAACCCCATGTTCTACCAAATTCAAAGTAATAATATCTTTTGGATTTGGATGAGGGTCACTGAAGAACTCTCTAGCACGATGTCAGCAGAACCATACAATAAATAATCATGAGCAAATCAAAGATTCTAATTTCCGTAAGTTTCTATTTTGGCTCATAATTTCCAACCTTCACCATTGTTTTTATGAGTGCATGAGTGTATGTGTGTGTTATGCACAGCGATGTCTCCTGAAGCACTCTGTTATAGTTTGAATCATAAAAAATTCTCCCAAAAGCTCATGTATTGAAGACTTGGCCTGAAGTTTAGCACTGTTCCAAGGTAGGGCCTTGAGAAGGTCATCAGATCATGAAGGCTCTGACTTCACCAATGGATTAATCTGTTTATGGGTGTGTGACTTAATAGACTATTTAGGGGTGGTAGAAACTGCGGGAGGTAGGTAGGACCTAGTTGGAGGAAGTAGGTCATTTCCGGCTAGCCCTTGAGAGTTATAGTGGAACCCTAGCTTCTCCTTACCCTCTTTGGTTTCTGGATAGGCTAAGGTGATCAGCCTTCATCTACCACACACTTCCCACCGTGGTGGCTTTTCCACAGATTCAGAAACAACAAAGCTAAATAGTAGTGGACTAAAACTGCTAAAATAAACCTCCCCTCCTTTTATGTTACCTCAGGTATTTTGTCAGAACAATGAAGCTGACTAATATGAGCATTTCCTCATGGTACAGAGTGAATGATGTAGTCCCATAATGGGTTTAAACTAGAACTGTGCATGGTAAATTGGGCAAATCATGGTAAATCAGACCACCTTACCTCTAATTCCTCTTCAGATCAACTAAAGTCACCAAAAGTCAGTATTCAGTTTATCTTCTCTAATTATAAAAAAATATTAAAGTCTGGGGATAAAAATGAAAAATATAGGGGGCTGGGAAGGTGGTTCAGTGGTGGAGTGCCTGCCTAGAAAATGCAAAGCTATGGGGCTGGGAAGGTGGCTCAGTGGTAGAGTGCTTGCCTTGAATGCATGAGGCCCTGGGTCTGATTCCTCAGCACCACATCAGCAGAAAAAGCTGGAAATGGTGCTGTGGCTCAAGTGGTAGAGCTCTAGCCTTGAGCTGAAGAGCTGAGGTACAGCGCCCAGGCCCAGAGTTCAGGCCCCACTACTGACAAGAAAAGAAAAAGAAAATTATAACCGTATACATCAACTAGGAAGAAAAACACACACAAGATGAAGGATGTCTTGTTTTTTGGGTTTTTTGTTGTTTTTTTTTGTCGGTCATGGGGCCTGAACTCTGGGCCTGGGCGCTGTCCCTCAGCTCTTCAGCTCAAGGCTAGCGCTCTACCACTTGAGCCACAGCACCACTTCCGGCTTTTTTCTTTTTGTTTATGTGGTGCTGAGGAATCGAACCCAGGACCTCATGCATGCAAGGCAAGCACTTTACCACTGAGCCACCTTCCCAGCCCAGGATGTCTTGTTTTAGTAGCTGGTACTCACTTTTGTTGGTGCCTCTCAGAAAACTTTACAGGCTCTGGGGACAGGGAGGAAGGCTCTCTTAATGTGACCCCTCCTCACAGTGCTCCTCCCTCTTCAGTGCTGTAGCCAAACAACTTAATAGTAGAGTTACACTTCAGTTACAAATCAAGAACTCCATGCTTTACTCGAGGCCCTTTCAAACTGGTAGGTTGGCAGGTGAGACAGCCCTGAATCTGTACATGCTATAAAATGCAAGACACTTTTATGGCCCTTGGGGACAATAAATGTTAAAACACCGAAGGTGGCAATATAACAAATATGTAAAATATCCTGAGGGGGTCTTAAATCTTGGCTTGTACTAAGATGCCCTTTGAATCTAGAGAAGTGAAATGAGTTGTCCAATGTGCTCTCCACCAGGGCATCAGGGAGGAGTGCTGAGCATGTCAGGTATACATGATCTTCTTGAAAATTCACTTATTTCCTTGTGAAACCTGAACCGTCTCTCGCACTCCAAATGAGTGCCTTGTACCCTCTGTAAGAAGAAGTCAGATTGTAAAACAACAATCTTCATGACTCAGTCTTGGTCTTACAGGACACAGTCAGATAGTTGTCCTGCAAAATATTTGTTCCTTCTGACAATTTCTGGCCAGACTGAGAGCTGACATTCTGTGAATGTGTCACTTTGGGCTGACAGGCTTTTCTTAATCAAGATAAATTTAATAATAATAATATATTTAGTGTCCAAGGCTTCACCCTGCTTGTCTTCCTGCCTCCCTCTTCTTAACTTCTAATGGCTGTCTCTGCCAAAACTTACTCCTGAAAGGACACTTAACCAGGCTAGAACAGGTCATGCAGGTTAGGAAGCACCGACCAGGAAGCAGGCACAGAGCTGAAGCTACTGTTCTCTGTATAGTTCATTTACCCTTCCCAGCTCCACCAAAGGAAAGAATTCCCATCCTTGCTTCACCTGTCTTCCAATGTGCAGGGAGTTAAGCCACTTGTCCAAATTCACAGCAGAAAGCAGTGCCAGTCACCCTGCAGCCTACGCCCTTCCCTAGGGCATCCTGCCTCCAGTTGGACCAGCAAGCCGGTGCTATGGATAACAGGGAGCCAGGTGGAGGGATGGGGCCTCCAGCTCCAGTTCATGGCTGGAGAGGGGAACGGGAAGAGGTTGTGCTTTCTGCAAAGGGAACAGGGAGCCACTGAGAGGCTCTAAGAAGTGGGAACAACCAGGGCTGATTCATGCTTTGGAGACATCATTGTGAAAAATTATAGAACAGTGAGGAAGAAACTAGACTAGTGGTTCTCAAAATGTAATCCTAGGCCAGCATCAGCAGCTGGACCTAGGAGCTCCTTACAAACATGAAACCCTACCCCACACCCACCAAGGGGAAACCTAGGGTGGACCAGCAGTCTGGTTTAGCAGGTGATTCTACTTTTCCCTAAGGAGGCCCATCAGACGTGGAGGTCATCTGACCAAATAGAACTTTTTGCTAATATTAAATTAATAATCTTTATATAGTATTGAGTTACTGTTACTTAAATCATATGTCATTATCAACAATCTTGCAGTGTACGAATGGGAATTGCATTTTTCAGATGTGGCAAGCGAAGTTTAAAGAAGTTAAAACAAAGGTCACATACCTACAGAATCATCTTTCAATTTCCCTTTTGAAAAGAAGAGATACTAACAGTTCATTACTACAGAGTTCTAAACTAGACCCTGAAAGGCAAATAAGGACATATAACAGCTTTCATAGCTAATGAGGGAGGGAACTGGAATCCACACCCACCCAGGATCACAGGCTCTAATCTCTGTGACTCTGAATCTACCTCTGAGAGCTTCCTTCGGTCAGCCTAGGGCAGTCAGGGAGCCAGGGCTCTAGAAATATTGGTCAGGTTCTGTCCCAGAGGACCAGCAGAAATGAGAGGGACCAAAGCAGTTCTTGTCCATCTGTTCCTAGTAAGGTCTGGGCACTCTGACCTGTTTTCTGTTTTATCTCTAGCTCACAGCATAAGCAATGTGTCATGGGTTGATCGGGAAATACTGCAAAGGTCAGAACCAAAGAGATTGTGTGCCCAACCCCTTCTAGAACACTGCTCTGGCACAGCTCTGGGCTCCACTATGTTGCAGCCTCTCTGAAGGTCTTAAAAAGCTGTGTTGCACAGGAACGACTACCACATTCTCCCACCACCATGGGGGTTGTGAGCACCTCCACAGATTGCACAATGCTTTTCCATCTGCTGCTCCGTATTTTCCTAGGCTCCATGCCTGCTCTATGTGGAAGGGCTTGCTAGGGACCCCTGGGCAGAGGAAGAATCCAGGACTCAGAGGATCAAGCAACTTATATCCTGCTTGCCATGGCCCAGCAGGCCCAGCTTGTCTTTCTTTTGTAATTTCCACCATGCAACTTACTGCTTTGGAAACATAGAACAGGCCAATTTGCTTAGAAATGAGTAAATCTGAAATGAGTAAATCTGTCCTTGCACTTTTTAAAGAGAAAGAAAATCAGGAGCTAGGCTTTAATGATTAGTTTATATCTGTTCTATTTATCTCTGGTTTATTGAAGCACAAAAATGGAAAAGTTGTCCAGTCCAAATTCTTCTGAGTGTACTGTAAAATCTGCCAGGCTAAGGCAGTGCCCAGGCCTGGGAAGTGAGTGGTGACATTGTCTTAGCACCTACTGTGTGTCAATAGTGACTGTGCCCATAACCTATGTCCCCCTCATTGAGTTCCCACCTTCCTGATGAGGAATCTGAAGCAAAGAGAGGGCAGGGACTTTCTGTGACTGTCAGGATCCCTGTCAAATTCCAAAGTCAGTGCCAGGTGGGTTGGGCAACATCTGAGGAATCGAATTCAATCTAATATCTTGAGGTTTCTTTACATTTTTCTTGCCAAAGTCCCTATGCAAGGGACAGGAAGAAAAGCAAGATTCCTTCACCTTCCCCTTCTCCACCAACCTCCATCACTTCTTTTACTTACTCTGCACTGATGGTCTTGATTCTCTTCTCTTGAGAAAACAAAGGCATTCCAAACATAGCTTGCAAACACACGTAACACACACACACACACACACACACACACACACACACACACACACACACCATCTGCTCTGTGTTCTTGCCTGTCCTGAACATGATCTGCCTGTAGCCAGTCCTCCCATGGATGGCCCTCTCCAGAGGCCCAAACTCCAGACCTGTCCCTACTTATGAACAAGGATATCGATAGTGGAATAACTGTCTCCTTTCTCCCCTTTATTGTTAAACTTTCCCTTTATGACTTCATCAGTATGTGAACATGTTGTTTCTCTTTTTTTCTCTTTCTTTCCTTCCTTCCTTCTTTCTTTCTTTTTCTCTCTCTTCCTTTTTCTCTTTTTTCCCCTTCCTTCCTTCCTTCTGTTCTTTCCTTCTTTCTGTTCTTTCCTTCTTTCTTTCTCTCTCTTTCTCTCTTGTTCTTTCTTCCTCTCCTTTCTGGTGCCAGTACTGAGACTTGAACTCAGGGCCAAGGTGCTCTCTCTTGGCTTTTTCACTCAACACTGGTGGTCTACCACTTCAGCCACTGCTCTATTTTCTGACTCTTTGCTGATTAAATGGAGATAAGAGTCTCACTGGTTTCAAGCCACAATCCTCAATCTCAGTCTCCTGAGTAGCTAGTATTATAGGCATGAGCCATCAGTACCGGACCAAGAGCCAAAGGTTCAGCAATGAGTTGTGATCTCCACACATGCTGTTACCTCTCTGACGTCATCACCTGCTGCTAGCCTCTTTATTCCATTGCACTCTCATCACATTGTCTTCCTTGACATTGTTTCTCCCCACTCCCCTCTCTCCCTAGAACAATTTTTTCCCATAACCCATTTTTCCACAACCTATGCATGGATTTCTCCTTTAAGTCTCCGACCAAAAGAGAACTCTTTAAAATAATTGCTGTTCTTACCCTCCATTCCTAGCACCTGCTTTATTCTTCCCATTTCCCACACCATGCATGTCATCTTAGAGTATCATGGTTTTCATTATGTATTGCCTCTGTCCCCTATGACAATGTAAGTTTCAACAGAGAAGAGCTTCCTTTCTCTTTCTTTTTTTTAATGTTAGCATTTCTTTTTTATTATTATTATTATGAAAATACCATACATAGGAGTTACAATTACATGGGCAAGATAATGAGTACACTCCTTACCAAGCATTGTTGCTCCTGCTTTGTTTCCCCTTTGTATCCCTTCCCATTTCCCCCTCCTCCCGCACCAACCCAAAATCCCTTCCCTCCCTCCCCCCCTCACCAAAGTTGTAAAGTTCGACTTGTACGTCTCATTGTTGCAATGGGTCCACCTGTATCCCTATTTAAACGATTTGTTTTTTCCCTTCCCCTCCACAAATTATACCAACATCAAATAAAGTAAAAGCAGGGGTTATATCATGGGGGAGGGACATACAAAGCAACCAAGAAATCATCTTATAAATATGTTAGAAACAATCGCATGAAAGAAAAAACATTTGAGGGTCTCCTTGGCTCAGGCCGAAATTTTCTGAATAGAGACCCGGAAACACAACAAATCAAAGAAAGGCTGGACAAATGGGATTGTATAAGGTTGCAGAGCTTCTGCAGGGCAAATGACATAGCTAGCAAGATCAATAGAAAGCCCACGGACTGGGAGAAGATCTTTACTAGCCATACAACGGACAAGGGTCTCATATCTAAAATATGCTTGGAACTCAAAAAATTAAACCACCCAACAACAAATCCTCAAAGAAACAACTGCCCAATAAGTAAGTGGGCGAAAGACTTAAAGAGAAGCTTCTCTGAAGAAGAAAGAAGGATGGCCAATAGACACATGAAGAAATGTTCAACATCCCTAGCCATAAAAGAAATGCAAATCAAAACAACATTGAGATATCACCTCACTCCAGTTAGAACAGCAAAAATCAAGAACTCTAACAACAACAGATGCTGGAGGGGATGTGGACAGAAAGGAACCTTACTTCATTGTTGGTGGGAATGTAAACTTGTTCAACCACTTTGGAAAGCAGTATGGAGGTTCCTCAAAAGACTCCACATAGAGCTCCCCAATGACCCAGCAATCCCACTTTTGGGCATTTACCCAAATGATCACAAACAAGGCCACACTAAAGCTACCAGCACAACTATGTTTATTGCAGCATTATTTACCATAGCTAAGACATGGAACCAACCCAGATGCCCTTCAGTAGATGAATGGATCAAGAAGATGTGGTATATATACACAATGGAATTCTATGCCTCCATCAGAAAGAATGACATTGCCCCATTTGTTAGGAAATGGAAAGGCTTGGAAAAAATTATATTAAGTGAAGTAAGCCAGGCCCAAAGAAACATAGGTCCCATGGTTTCCCTTATTTGCAATATCTAGTATAGGTATGAGTCAAGCGGAAAAAGTCAGATAATGTGATGTTAGGAAAACGAAACCTCAAATATGTATTTTAACGTTTTTGTTTCTTTCATGCATGTGTTTCTAACGCATTTATAAGATTATTTCTTTGTTGCTTTGTATGTCCCTCCCCCACAGTGTAACCCCCGCTTTCACTATATTTGATGTCAGTATAACATGTGGAGGAGATGGGGACAAACAAGTCGTTTAAGGATTCAGGTGGACCTGTTGCAACAATGAGAAGAACAAAAAGTCATGTCAAAACCAGCATTACAATGTCGGTGGGGGGGGGGGGGTGGGGGGGTATGATTGGGTGGGAGGGAAGGGGGAGGCTGGGAAGGGAGGTGAAGGGTAAACAAAGGAGGAGGCTGCAATGCTTGGTAAGAAATGTATGCATTATCCTGCCCATGTAATTGTAACCCCTCTGTACAGTATGTTCTCAAATAAAATAAAATAAAATTAAAAAAAATAAAAAAATAAAAAAAAAAGAAAAAACATTTGAATACTTATCTTGGGGTTCATTTCACCTAACATCAACATATCTGACCTTTTCTGCTTGTCTCAGACATATACTAGTTATTGCAAATAAGGGAAATCATGGGGCTTATGTTTCTTTGGGCCTGGCTTACTTCACTCAATATAATTTTTCATCCACATATATGGCACACACAACCACAAAGTATCCACACTCACAATTTGCTTGAATGACTGGGTGAGTGAATGTTAAGAAAGTAACATCCTGCCCTGAAGGATTTTATGGTCCTGATAAGGAGACATTGTGACAGGTACCCTCCTGTCCTGACAGCCCCTAAGTGAGTGAGCTAGGGACCTTGATTTCCTTATCTCACCACCCCATTAATTTACTTCAATCCTACTTGGCAATGCCTCTGCCACTCACCAGCAGGGCTGTACTGGGGAGTCAACTATTTCTGAGAATCACTGGATCTTTAGGAATGCCCCCCAATAATCTCTATTCCTTAAATAGTAATGATCTTCAAGTATTATGCTCAAGTTTTTAGACTATATGATTTCTCATGTTTAAAATACCACTGAAAGGATGAGTTAAATTCAGATCAACTGGAAGTGGCGCTGTGGCTCAAGTGGTAGAGTGCTTGCGTTGAGCTGAAGAGCTGAGGGACAGCACCTAGGCCCAGAGTTCAAGCCCCACGACCGACCAAAAAAAAAAAATTCAGATCAACTAAAGACAATGAGAGGTGGTAGAATCTGTTCACATCCATAAACCAGAAGACAACAGTCATGCTGGAAAACCAGGTTCCTTGCCCCAAAATCTGTGCTGTTTTCACTAGTGCCTTGTTGAAATAGAGCATAATGTGTCTAGCCAGCCCTAGCTTTCTACTTCCCTCCCTTTCCTCTGTGAATCTGTGCTCCACCCTGCAGCACCTTAGGAGCACTTCCTGAGTTCAAATCCGGCTTTACCACTGACCTATTGTGTATCCTAGAGAAAACACCTCTACTTCTCACTCTACTCTTTTACTAAATGGCAATAATTGCAGAACCCATTGCATGAGGTCATGTCTAGATTAAATGACTTAGTACCTCCATAGCATTTAAAACAGTGCTAGCCGGGTGCCAGTGGCCCAAACCTATAATCCTAGCTACGCAGGAGGCTGAGATCTGAGGATTACAGTTCAAAGCCAGCCCGGGCAGGAAAGTCCGTGACACCCTTCTCTCCAATAAACCACTAGAAAACCGGAAGTGGTGCTGTGGCTCAAGGGATAGAGTGCTTACCTTAAGCTGAATTGCTGAAGGATAGTGCCCAAGCCCAGAGTTCAAGCCCCATGACCGACAATAAATAAATAAATACATAAATACATAAAACAGTGCTGGAATATGGTAATGTTAACATGATTGTCCATTGTTGTTACTATTATCCAACTTAGGTGACAAGACTGGATGCATGAAAGAGAAAATGAACTGTAATGCACTAGAAAGAAAAACTCCAGAATATTCCAGTAATCATCGCTGCAGTGGGGGTAGAGATCAATTTAAGTCCTCTTCATAATTCTCAGAACCTTTTCCACATTGTCTGAATCAAGTGCTCACCCCCTCATACAGTGAAGGCCTGCTTATACTGTGTAATTCAGAAAGTGATTGTGTTTGGAGACAGGGTCATTAAAGAGGTGATTAAGTTAAATCGAGAGTATCAGGGTAGGCCCTAATTCCATTTGACTGCTGTCCTGATGAGAAGAAGGAAACGGGGGAATAATCCAAGGATGCTCACACTGAGAAAACCATGTGAGAACATGGGAAAAGGTTGACCATTTGCAGGCCAAGGTGAGAGGCCTCAGAAGAAACTAATCCCTTGGGTATTTGTGAAAAACATAAACTTCTGCTGTTAAAACTATGCAACCTGCGCTATTTGTTATGGCAGCTCAAGTGGCCTAGTACACCACAGGGTACTAAATCATCTCCAGTGAATATGTAATGTTCTCTTTCAAAATTCCTCTTTTCCTTAGTCTATAAAAATAATCAGATGCAATGATGGAAAGATCTGGATCATAGACCTCAGTGTTCAAGGCCCCTCTACTCTGAGAAGATCCATGCCTACATATACACACTTGGCATACACATTCACACATACATGCGCATTCACACATACATGCGCATCCCCAGAAAAGAAATGGGAAGGAATGGGAAGGGGAAACAAAGGAAGGATAAGAAATGTACTCATTACCTTGCCCATGTAATTGTAACCCATCTGCATGGTATTTTCACAATAAATAATAAATAAATAAATAAAAATAAATAAAACGATCACTGTATGACCCTGACTGAGCTTCATTTTCCTCATCAGTGAAGGGAGTAATACCAATAGCTTCCACAGGGGAGCGCCGTGAAAGATACAAGGGATCAGAAATTGTTTTCCTTTTATAAACAGAACAGATGACCCAAAGGTGCTGAATTACTATTCTTGGAAGGTGCCAGAACACATTGTGATCAGGAGGAGAAAAAGAAGGAGGAAGGCAGTGACAATAATGATGATTCTCAGGTAGGAGAAGGCAGGAGGGAGCAACCTGAGGAAACTTCATCCTTCACCCATCTGCCTGGGTACACGATCACATTCTTCCCCCATCTTGGATTGGCAAAGTGTTCTAAGCTCCCTATAAATACACAAAACCGCCTCAAGCAGTGTGGCAATAAAGGGGAGTTTTATTTGAGATGAGTTCAAATTTTTTCATTATTCTAGAGCCTGAATTCCTTGAGTAATATTGAAGGCAGGCCTCCAGTCATAAAACAGGAAAACGAGAGTCCTTGCTTACCATATGTGATTTTGTATGTACCCAATACAGTAAGAGCTAGCACTAATTCCTGCCCCAGGTCACTTCACAGGCAGAGACGGAGAGGCACCATGGAGATGACTGTGCTCTTCAAATATAACATTTCCTAATAGAGTCGGTGTTTTTTCCTCCTGAGAGAACATACACACCAATAACAGTGGCAACCATGTCCTTTACATAGACCGTAAGAGAACCAATAGAGGGAAGCAAAGGAAAAGTATTCAGAGATAAACCTATGGGCTTCCTTTAAAAACAACAACAACAAAACACACAGAAGATGCCTGGCATCTTCTGTACCGCTCTCACACTCACAGCAGACAGACAGTCTTCATTGAGGACAAAGTTCTTTCTGGGTCACAGAGAGCAATGATGGAGAAGACAGAATAAGCTCAGAGAGTGATCCATGGTCAAGATTCATCTGATGCAACTTAGCATCTGAACTAGATAGAGCTACTTCTAGTCTCTGATCCAGATACAGAATTACTCTCTAAATCTGAATCTATGCAATGCCTGGCAGTGGAAGCTAAAGGGCTGCAGATGCGGTCCTTAACATCCTTTCCGAACTAATGATGTGCATCAACCATCCTATTCATCTCCACAAAGGAAATTTTCAGTGAGACAAGGACAGGGTGATAGGTAATGATTACTCCCCACTGCTATTGCCACCAAGGGCAACCCCCCCTAATGTGTTGGCTATCTGGTGCTGTGTAACAAATTATCCCCGAGATTGAGAAGATTAAAATAACAAATATTCAATATCTCACACAGCTTCTGAAATAAAGGAGTGGTTGGGGGGGAGGGGAGACCTGATTCAGAGTCTCTGCTTAGACTGTAGTCAGATGTCAGCCAGGGCTGCAGCCCTCTGGAATTAACTGGGGCTAGAAAATCTGCTTCTGTAACAGCTCATCACATCGCTGATGACAGAGGGCCTTTTGGCATATAGTTCTCTTCTGGGGCTTCTGAGCGTACTCACAGCATGCACTTGGCTTCTCCCAGAGCAAGCAATCTAAGGGTGAAGGCAAGGAGAAGGCTGTGGTACCTTTTATGATTATCTTACCTAGAAGTCACACAAGGGCAGGGGAATGAAGTTTCACCTCTTGGAGGTAGGGCTGTCAACATATTTTGTGGATCTACTTTAAAACTCCTAGCAAAACTACCACCAGAAATGCCCATGAAGGTTAGTGGGAACTTGAGACTGGAGGTTTCAGCAGATACAATGTTCACCTCAATGCGGGCTTCTGGATCAACAGGATACCTAGGTCATGACTGCCAAGAGAGGGATACTGCATTGCAGTAAAGAACACTGAGGCACAGAAAGAAGTTGAGTGGATGGCCCAGCCTTGCCAGGTCCCTGGGCCAGCACATTTCCTAGAATTCCCGAAGACTCGTGTGCTAAAGGCTCAGTCATCAACCTGTGACACTGCTGCGAAGTTGTGGAACCTTTCAGTGGTGAGAACTAAAGGAAGACCACTGGCATTGTGCCTTTCAAGGGAATACTAGGACCCCACTTCCTTCATTTCTGCTTATAGAAACCATGGGATAACCAGTTCTGCCCCCCCCCTCCCACTTAAGCCCAAAGTGATAAGGCTAGGTGACTATGGAATCAAACCTCAGAAATTCTGAAATAGCCTTTGAAAATCTTTCCTCTTTTTATGTTAATTATTTCAGATATTTTGTCACAGTGATAGAAAGCTGACTAACACAGGAGCTTTCCTAAGACCAGGTCAGGATATTCTAGGAAGAAAATAAGCTCCAGAGAGGTTGGTTTGGGGGGAAATGGAGGCAAAATGAATATGGGAAATTCTCAGGAACCACTACACCCCACTTCTGGGTGGAAGACAAGATGCCTCCCTCTAGGAAATGACCAAAAGGGAGGAGCAAGCAGGAGGGAAATGTGACATGTGTCCAGCTGCCCCCGAACCTTCCCTAGGCCAGGATAATGACTACAGCTTGATGTTTGAGGACACTGATGTATCAGCAACTCTGGAACACTGGCCTCAGCCCAAGAGCATACAATCGCAAACCAAGATGACTGAAAGAGTATTTTACACTGTTTGCCAGCGTGTGCATTGTGTGTTTTACATATTTTATGCATCTTATGCTTCTAACAATTTGACATGCTAGCTGCACCTGATAGTTTTTAATTGTGGAAGAGACAGTGTGTGTGTGTGTGTGTGTGTGTGTGTGTGTGTGTGTGTGTGTGTGTGGTGCTGAGGGGTCAAATTCTGGGCTCAGCACTATATTGCTGAGCTACATCCTCAGCCTACATAAAAGATTTTCTTTTTGGTCACAGATTTTACCTCGCATTCCCAAGCATCCCCAAACAGTAGCAATAGTGGCTACTTTCGTGAATTGCTAGGAAGAGGTCTCAGAATACAGGAGCTCCTGGATTTGAAGTCAGAATAACACAGTTCAAATCTTGCCTCTGCTTACACTCATGGAGTGACTAGGTAGAAACATTCAGCCTCTCTATACCTCAGTTCCTTTGTGGGTAAAATGGATATGAAGATAGTAACCTGTCTCGAGATTGTTGGGAGAGATGAACATGTGAATCTTGGTAAAATACATTTCAGGTCCTCCCTGTGGCTATTAGTTATGAAGTTGCTTTTGGATGCCTTCTACCACATGTAATCTCTGGGGCAATGTAGGACTGGTAGTGCAATTATATGACTTTCCTAAGATCACAAAGTAATCTGGCCAACTTCCCAGACACAGAAAATGGACTGGAGAAGATCTCTGAAGTTTCATTCACATGATCATTCCATGTGTCTACGAGGCTGAGCATAAGCTATATACCGATTCGCTGTCCATCATGCTTTCATCCTATCAAATTCAAGCAGACTTAAACTGAACAAGGAGACTACAGTTCTTAGTACAAACACAAGTCTGATCTCCACAATGAGCCTGGAAGACTTGTACCATGGTTATCTCCCATGTTACACAACAAAAATGAGACTTAGGAGAGTTCAGGTGACATAACCAATATTTAGAAGAACAGAGTTGATAGCAGGCATACTGGCTCCAGTGCCTGTGGGCTTCATCTCCTTGTTACATCCTAGTTGATGGCTTTTCTTGCAATGACATCCATTGAAAGAATTGGGTGTGATAGGATAGCTGGGCAGATAAAGGCTTGGTACCAGAAGCTGCCACCTGTAATCCTAGCTACCTGGAAAGCTGAGAACAGGAGGATCACAATTCAAGGCCAGGCTGAGCAGATATATTCACAAGACCTTGTCTCAAAACAAACAAACAAATGGCAAAAGGTAAGGCTAGAGGTATAGCTCAAAGAGTAAGTTCAAGGCCCTTACCAAACCCAAGTACCACTGGAGGAAAGAAAGAAAGAAAGGAAAGGAAGAAAGAAAGAAAGAAAGAAAGAAAGAAAGAAAGAAAGAAAGAAAGAAAGAAAGAAAGAAAGAAAGAAAGAAAGAAAGAAAGAAAGGAAGGAAGGAAGGAAGGAAGGAAGGAAGGAAGGAAGGAAGGAAGGAAGGAAGGAGAAGGAAGAAAGGAAAGAAACTGATTGAAATCTATTGATGTAAAATGCTTCATTCTCCATTGTGTTTGTTTGTGTGTGTGTGTGTGTGTGTGTGTGTGTGTGTGCGTGCGTGCGTGTGTGTGTGTGTGTGTGTGTTTTGGTGTCTGCACTCACCAATCTTTCTGTTTCTAACATAGGGTAAGGGGTACAGGCATTAGAGTGAGAACTCAGTGCCTGGCTGCCCTCTACTCCCTAGACTGCTCCTGTTTGTGTCTTTCCCATATTTTCCCTTCTGCTTGGGTAGTGCTCTGTCACAGTTCTCTTCTCTGAAGGAACTTGCTCCAACCTCTGTGACCTCCAAGAATTTTCACTTCCTGATGCTGGGTATTACTATGCACACAGCTGTCCGTGGTTAACCTTGCCGTTTCTCTACCAACCTTTGGACAACATGCAGGAACTTGATTTTGTTTGACCTTGGATGGCCCCAATAGGGTTGGCTCATGGCAGAGGCACGATAAGCGTGAACTCAATGGTTGAATGAAGGATATTTTTTTTCTTCAAAGAATTGCCGTTAACTCAGTCTGATATTTTTCTCTAGAACATGTGGTTTTCAGGCCAGAGGATGACTTTCCCACCACTTCCGTTGTAAACAGCTTCCCAAGAGTTTGGCTTCCTGGAATTTTGCTTATACTTTCCTTATAATTGCATCCCAATTGTTTCCTATTTGTTTGGCACTTCATAATTCCCTTGCTTCTATTCCCTGGCCTTTTCCTTGTCTAATAACTACAGGCTGCCACCACTTTATCCTTGCTGCCTCACATGGGCTGGCTTCCTCTTATTACACAAAGCTCCATGGACAACAATTTCTATTCCGGACAGTTTCCTGAAATGGCAGCAAAGACAAGATCACAGCTCTCCCCCATTTGCTGTGTAAACCTATTGCTTCACTCTCCCAAAGTCCAGTTGTTTCATCTGTAAAATGGGAGCATTCACAACCTCCTGTGTATGATGCTGGGCATTCAGCGAGCTGTGTGTGAAGCATAAGAACACACATGTCTTCAATGCATGCTCCATACATACATCTCTTTCCTTATGCAAGAGCTGCTTTCTCCTGTGATGTACTGCATCCTGTAAAACAAGGCTAAGAATACTTAGTGTGCACAGATATGAAAAAGGAAAGTGTCCAAAAGCTTCTCACATGTTGCTAGCTGTATCCTCGCCCAGCCCTCTCACTCCACATCATGTTGCTAAGCAGGGACCCACAAAGTGGTCATGCTTTCCTGAGGCTCCAACCACACTGCCCTGTAACCCCTGGTCACCCACAAGCACACTGGATGATTATAAGGATGTGGAGAAGGAGTAAGGAGTTTCTGTGGGGAGACAGTGGGGTAGGCCTCAGGGCTAAGACATGTAGGGAGAGAAGGGTGGAAAATAAACAGATTTCCAGACTGAGAGAAGAGGCAGGAACAAGAGCAGGGACTCACTGCCAGGAGAAGTAAATATAAAACAACAGAAAGAGATCTTTGAGTTAGAAAACCAAAGTCAAGTCTTGGCATTACCATTAACTACTTGGTCAATTTGGGGCAGATTTCTCAGCCTCCTTTCCTCATCTGTAAAATGGGTTGAATAACCCACTCACTCAGTATCAGAGTTTCGCATAAAAATTAGGCAAGGTAATATATGGTGACATAATTTATATTACCACGTGGCATATATTTGGAAGGGTCTAAACTATAAACATGCAACTCCATTTCCATCTCCAAGCCTTGGCTTCTTCGCTAATCCATTTTGCCAAGAAAACCTTAAAGCCTCAGGTCAGATGCTCCACCCAAGTCTAAAACTCTAGGAACCTCTGGTAAAAAGATTGACAACCAGAGAATTCTCCAGTGCTCATCTCAAATTAAAATGTAGCTACCCTTGTTGATCTCTAGAAGATTGAACATATAAGGACAGAAGACAAAAAAAAAAAAATAGTAGAAGGTGATATGGATCAAGATGCATTTTATTCATAAACTGCTTTGCTAAATTACAGCTTCTTTGTAAAACTACTTAATAAAATAAAGTAGAATAATCAGTGAGTTACATAATCATCATCATTAATTATTATCATTTCAAGTCATATTATTATCCTATATTATTTATTATTGTTATTCTCTTTGTTATAAAGGCAAAGCATTGATATTCTGCATTTGGATGTGGCTCTTGACAGGTGTGGTCATGATTAGATGAAATTGCATTTGAATATCCTCACATGGTACATATAGAAAACCTGGACTTGTGCCCAGGCAATTCTTTTATGTGCTGCCATCCAAGAGAAGTTTTCATTTGAAGCTAATGACTGATATTCCTTCACCGCCCAAGTCCAAGTGTAAACAAAACTCTGGTCCAAGAATTTGCTATTGCGTACCTCTGGTGGGCATTAACTGATGTTGAATAATTCATCAGGACTGAGGGTCACAGTGTTAAAAAAAAATGTCTTTTTCTTTTGTCCCCAAACCCTCATAATAAGAACAAGCATTCAATAAATGGAACCAAAAGTTATAGGAGACACACCTTACAAACTTCAATTCTCCTACCACCATGGCCAAATAGGGGTCTTTATCCCCATTTTGCAGATGAGAGTAATGGCAAAGTGGCCTTGGGCATCAACAGTGGTACAGCCAAGATTGAAATTCAAGATCTGCCATCACATGACAAAAGATGGGCATATGAGGATCAACAAAATAGTCATTGACCTCATGAATGGAGCTCACAGCCCCAGGTGAAGAGCTTCATTAGCTATGCTATCCCTAATTTCCAGTGAATAAAGCTGGCTGTTTGTGACATGTCCCAGAGCTGGAGATTTGATCTGATTTGGGATGGGTAAGGAGAAGCAAAGGGGTCAAGTATATGTTCCCAGAGGAAGCTGTACATGACCAGAATCTTCAGAAATGGCTAGGAACAAACCAATAGTTGGAAACTTTCAAGAGGAGAGCCTTCAAGGCAGAGGAACAGAGGGACTATGTTCACAGGAAAGGAAACAGTGAGAGGAGAAGTTGGAGGGCTGAAATGTGACATGCGGAGCCAGACAGAGCTGCATAGAGCTACAGCTTTACCTGGGGGTTCTAATGGAGGTTCTATGTAAGAACTTAGGGTCTTATATAAGGAAAGGTAGCATGCCCCTGCACCTATCCATCCTGCTCACTATAGCTCCAACAAGTAATACAGGGAAATTCATTGCAAGATACTGTGTGGTCCAAAACAGGGATGCCAGTGGCCAGGATGAAAGCTATGACCATGTAGATGGAGAAGACCGAGTGAACCAAGAGATCCTGGGGAGGCATCAGGACTCTGAAGGCAGAGAAAACTCAGCTCACTGAAGTGAGACTTCTGGGTGGGATGTAACAAAGATGAAGGATGAGAAGAGAAGGGACAGGGCTCCTTCTGCAGTGGTGTAGGCCTTAGTTCTATTGTTTGTCAGTGGGATCTTTTTTCCTCTCTTCTCCTTTACTTTTTTTTTCCAATCATATGCATGAAGATATAAACTAAAGTATTCTCTTTTAAAAGTTTACATGGACTCATATCCCTGTTTTATATATGGGAAAGGCTGACTCCCTGTGGGGTTTCTGTATTTTCATATTGCCATAATTCAAACAATGTGATGAATCTGCTCGCTGTAAATTCTGAAGCAGGGCTCAGAGAAGTTGAATTTTATAGGGAATTTATTGAGCTGTGCCCCAAGGCTGGAGGGCAGGCTATGAGGGGGGAAAATATTTAGGGGCTAGGATGGAGGAGGAAACTAACATTTATGGGTCCTTTACTCTTCAAAACATTAATGTGAGTCATGTTTGGTACTTTATGAAGGCTTGTCTATGGACATCAGCTAGCTGCTAAGTGGCAAACCTGGCCAGTACCATTTGGGAATCTTTCCAGGATAGCATACACATACACTCTCTCTCTCTCTCTCTCTCTCTCTCGCTCTCTCTCTCTCTCTCTCTCTCTCGCTCTCTCTCTCCAGGAGCAGAAAACATGTCCTGGTGATCTGGCTGTGAGGAAGGGGAAGGCTTCCTGGCACTTTTTCTAGTCTTTCCAGATTTCCCAGTTTACTGAGGAAGTCTCAACCTGAGCAAGTCTTTCATTGTACCCCAGCAGGATCTTTCCCAAAAAAGAGCTCCCCAGGAATCAACTTTATATTCTGATGCCAAACCTCTCCACATTGGCCAACAGAGCTTTGCTTCCAGCCCTAAAGTCAGGTCGAGTGCTCCTTGTCCAACCCTTCACGGTTGTTATAATTGCACCAATGAACAGGGAAGTGTGTGCTCACTCTGGGAATCTCTTCGGCACCTAAGTGGTGAGAAAGTATTCACATCTTAAACTCTCAGAAATAGCTGAGGACTTTGCTCTTACTCATTTAGAGGAGTCAGCATTATGATTCCAATGTATGCATAAGAACACTAATACTTGGGAACTTACATTATCCAAGAAAGTTAGCAATAAAGTCAGATTTGAACCCAGGTTTTAAGGATACATGGCCCCATCTTCAGCAGTAGCAACTGTTCAAAATATGCTTCTTTCCTTGCTAGCTTTCAGCTCTCTGAATGGTGGCAGTCCCTTGATTTGGGAAGAGGACACCTACCAGCACATTTGCAAAGTGAAAGCAGACATCTGCAACCATCTAAGGTATGCTGGGAGCTGACCATTAAGAAGTTAAAAATAAATAAATAAATAAAGCTGGGTGCTGGTGGCTCATACCTGTAATCCTAGCTAGTCAGGAGGCTGAGATCTGAGGATCACAGTTCAAATCCATCCCAGGCAGGAAAGTCTGTGAGACTCTTATCTCCAATTAACCATCAGAAAACCAGAAGTAGAGTTGTGGTTCAAGTGGTAGAGAGCTGAGGGACAGCACCCAGGCCCCGAGTTCAAGTCTCATGACTGACAAAAAAAAAAGAAAAACAGAGCTGGGTATCGGTAGCTCACACCTATAATTCTAGCTACTCTAGAGGCTGAGGCCTGAGGATTGCTGTTCAAAGCCAGCCCAAGCAGGAAAGTCCACAAGACTCTTATCTCCAATTAAGCTAGAAAAAGCTGGAAGTGGAGCTGTGGATCCAAAAAAAAAAAAAACAACTCAAGAACAATGCCCAGACCCTGAGTTTCAGCCCCAGGACCAGCACACATCACACACACACACACACACACACACACACACACACACACACACACACACTCACTCACTCACTCACTCACACATGATACAGCCTGGAAGCCTGGAGGAAGGAACCCTAAAAGACTTGTAAGAGAACCTTATGAGAATGAGCCTTCCCTCTGGCACTCTGGCAGCCAAGAAATGCAGTGAGGTAGGGCAAAAAGTTGAGCTTATCTTGAGGGGAGCTCAAAAAAGGTCAAAGCTCTAGGGAGAGTGCTAACCAGGCCTGGTGATCCAATGCTGTGAGTTCTCACCTCCCAGGAATCATCTATGCACAAGAGACAGTGTAGAGAATGTTCTAAAAGCAAAATCAAAGTCAGGTCTTGTCACCTCTACACAGTTTTCCCTGGCTCCTCTCCTTCTTTCATCCTCAAGACATGAATACTTCTTAGTTTTTACAGTGTGCAATATAAAGCTGTTATTTGGCTAGGCGCCGGTGTCTCATACTTACAATCCTAGCTACTCTAATGGCTAAGATCTAAGGATTGAAGTTCAAAGCCAGCCCAGGCATGAAAGTCTGTGAGACTTTCCTCCACTAAAACTTCCAAAAAGCCAGAAGTAGAACCATGGTTCAAGTGGTAGAGCACTAGCCTTGAGCAAAAGATGATCAGGGACAGAGCCCAGACACACACACACGCACATGCACACACACGCGCACACACACGCACACACACACACACACACACACACACACCCCTAAAGATGCCATTTAAGAAATGCTGTTCTCATGCTCTCTCTACTTCTCTTTCTCTCTCTCTCTCAACTCTCCTCTATCTCTCCCTTTTCTCCCCAGACATCACAGTGTTATAGTCATTTTATAAATTATGTCATTTTATTTTATTGCTATGTCATAAATTGAGCCGTATTTTTCCAACGTTAAAAATGAAGAATTGAAAGCTTCACGAAGTGTGTGGCGGGGGTGGTGGGGGGAGGGGGTTGCTACTATGGAAATTGGGAGGGACAGTCCCTGCATTGAGAGCGAGGTCTGCTTCCTCCAGTTCCTGCTTCTGCCTGAACAAGGAGGGAATAGCAGCACTCACTAAGTGCTGCTTACTTGGCTGCAACACCTCAGAGCATCCCTGCCCAGGCACAAAGTAGACCTTCAGGATTCCCTGAGTTCACACAGAGAAATGAAGGACTGGGACAGGCACAGCACTGGCCGGTGTCACGGAATTGCTTCTGGCGCCTGCCTGGCAGTATTTTCCAATGTCTGATGGGCATCCCTCTCCACACCCCAACTTCCTAGAGCAGGAGATTGGTGACTGGCCCATTCTCTCCTCTGCAACAGAAGCCTTTCTGTGTCTGTCCTCTGAGACACTGGAGCACCGAACCTCTGTATTTTGGTTGTGTTCTCCCAATTAAGCAAAGAAGCCAACCGCAGCCTCCATGAGCCAAACTAATTGCATCCTAGCAGGCTCTCCCTGCCAGCTTTCTCCTGGAGTCAGATTTTATAGGCCACTTAGCCCTACGCCCAAGTTTATGATGGAAACACTGACAGAGCTTCACTGATAAGGCTTCTGAGCACCCAGGAGACCAGGAAACTTGGTCATTTCCCAGAGTCTAAGCCCAGCTTCTGCCCCAGGGGTCCCTCACTAGCCCAGATTCTGAGGTGTCGGCCAAGGGGGCCCTGGCACAGAGCTGTTTGTTTCCACTCCAGCACATTCCAGAAATTCAATATGATACCTTGGTGGGACTGTTCATAATAAGCTTCAACTTCAGCATCACCTGATAGCCAATTAACTTTCCCATTCTTTGGACTGCCCAATCATAATCATTCATTTGTTCGATCGTTCACTACATTCTGAGCTCCTGTGCCAGGTTTTCTAAGCACTAAGGAGAAGAACAACTTGGGACCCATCTTAAGCTCTCCTCTATTAGCTCGGTTCATTTCACCTGGTATTCACTGAGGGACTTGTTCCAATCTAGCCTGCAACATGGAGTGTGCACAGCTCCAGGGGATGCCATTCACATGGACCATGACCACATCATCAAATGAGGAAGAATGGAAATAAAACAGAAAATAATGGGGGAGTAAAATAAAAGGGGTGGTATTGATCAAGGTACATTACACACTCATAATCTGACATGTTGAATTGTAACCCCTTTGTACAACCAAGGAATATATATATATATATATATATATATATATATATATATATATATATATATATTAAAAGACATCAGAAAATGAAGACAGCATTGTAGTGCATGCTTGTAATTCCAGCATGGGAAGCTGACATCTGGTGACATAAGTAAAAGGCCATCCCAAGCCACAGAGTGAGACCTTGTCTCAAAATCAATCACTCAGTCAATCAATACATAAGCAAGCAGAAAATGAAAATAAGTTTACTGAGTTTAGAAGGAAACAAAGCATTCAAAATAAGGTATCTGGGTCATTTCTCAGCTCTTACAAAACAAAATTTAAGGTTAGAATTCAAGGCCTCATACTTGCCAGACAGACACTCTACTAGTACTTAAGCTATACGTCCACCATTTTTTGCTTTGATTATTTTTGAGATAAGGTCTTGCTCCCTGCAACCCCCCCAGCCCAATCTGACTTGGACCACACATAATCCTCTTATATACTCTCCCACCATACCTGAGATAACAGGCAAAACAAAACATGCTCAGTTGCAAGCCTGCTTTAAAATCATCTGTCTTCATTCATCTCCATTACCTTCTACCATCCTCTAAATGAACTCAGACTTTTAATCTGCTGCTTACCTCCCCATCCCATCAGCCATTCCTTCCTGTCTTCATCCATGTACCTTCCTCTAAGAGCAGGCTTCGCCCCCACTCCACTCCATCTTGCCTGGTTTACCCTCCTTGTCCTCCAGGTAGCTTGAGTCCCATAACTTTTATAGCTGTACTGAGCTCTCTCTTCTCCACAAACTCTCCAATTAGCCCTCACCATGGGATCCTGGGAACCCAGACACCACACTAAGACTTTTGGGAATAACAGTTCTAATGAAATTCTTGACTTGTAGCCTGTGAGTTGTAGGAAGACAATAATATATATCCCAGTACTGAGCAAAGTCCTCACTCAGAAATACTTATCTAGCAATCCCTCTATTTTATTCAAGTTTAAGTGAAGAACTGAAACAAATGGATTTGCAGACTCTGTCTTGCCTTATAAGGAAGGGTGGCCACACCCTGGAGGTGAAGGACATTTTCTATTTGTTCTTCCTCTCTCCTCTAAAACAAAAAGCCTTTCATATGATCATTCCCACCTATCTAATCTCTTAGTATTTCAATTCAAGAATTTTTAGGCACTTGCTCAGCCCCACTGGAGACTGAGTGGCTGAAAATGGCTCACAGGAAAAGCACTCTTCCAAGATGAGTATCATGAACCCACCCAGCCATAAAGTTGGCCATGCCCAGCTGTGATCTATTGCTCCATGTAAACCACTAGAGATCAAGCTCATAGGTCCTTAGGGAACAAGGTAAGTGCCAAGGATAGGATGCCCACTGTCCCCAAATACCCACTCATGCCATAATCCATCTCTTGCAACACCCACACCTATAGCCTCATGGACAATCATGCCAGCAGCATGATAGCTCACAAGATAGGCACTTCCCTACCAGAAGATGGGCCAGTTCAGATGGTTCTATTATTAGTATCGTCAGAACAAAGCATCCAGAACCAAGGAATAGAAATATGGGCATGTATTTAGAACTTTTGCTTCCTTATTCCCACAACTTTGGGCTATGGGCTTTGAAAGGTCAGGGATTTGGAGGAAAGGTATGCCTTCAGGAAGATTGTCTCCATGAGGGAACAAAACATCAGCCACACTGAACTGAGATTGAACACAGCCATCTGGTTGTTTCAGGTTGTTTATACCACTAGAAAAACAGGCCAAAGAAGAGCAATAGTCCCCAAACTGGCCAGGGAGCTTGATCTCACCTGTCAAAAGCAGATAGGATTGAAATCATGGGAATGTGGGAGGTAGAATGGAATTTAGGGATCCCCATGTGGCCCTTGCTCTTACCATATCTAGTAGTAAAAATCAGTGGGAAAAAAAATCCTGCAGTTTCCTATCAAAGGCTCATATCTCTCAAAGCTAAACATTTGGGCCACCCACCAAGGAGCCAGTGAGGGCTGGCTGAGGACAAAAAATACAGTAAAGCTTGGGAATGAAATAATAAAAAGAAGCCACATGCACCAATCGTACAGAAATGAGGATTGTGTCTTCCATCTGTAGTGCCTTCCCTACAGTGGAAAGTATTTCTACATTTCCCTGAAGTTTCCTCTTCTTTCCTCTCCATTCTCCTACTGCAAAACCATTTTGATAATAATAGCAGTAAACTTTACAACTAAGCAATATATTTCAGTAAGAACTGGAAGTAAAAACTGGTCAGGCTTTGCTTTTCTGATAAAGGAGGGCGGGTGTGCTCACGCGTGCAAACACACACACACACACACACACACACACACACACACACACACACACACACACACACACACCGGAGGATTTGACTGGTGAAGGAGGGCAGTCCAGGGTGGCAGAGGTGACATTTGCTGTTCCTCAATGGCTACCTAATAAAATCTCTTCTTAATTGGAGGAAAGCCACAGTGAGATGCACCTCACCCCTCTGGAAGCCTCAGTGGGGAGAGGGGCACCCTCCATCTTTCCTTTCCAATTAATAGAGAATGTGATCTCATGGGTCATTCGCATTGCTGAGGGATCCACTACTGATGATGTAATCTAGTGTCTTCCAAAAGATCATGGTTTTCTTTTTGCCATTTGTCACCTTTACAGAGTTCGCTTTGTGTCTATTGTTGAAGTCTGGTCATCTAGCCTCTAGGTCTCCTTCTGATAATTCACTGCTGAAGGGGTTGCCAGAGTTGACTGTCATTGATTATAACTGAGAGGACTTGCTAACGACAGAGTGACTCTGAGGACATAGCTGAAGTTCATGTTGAAGATCCTGCATAGAAAAGATGACATGAGAAAGCTTTCGCAACGAGCAATTTAGGACAGTAACACAGTCTGTAGGAGAGTCATTAACACTGTTCAGACTCAGATATATACCACCAAGAGTGAGCCTGATGAAGACCATGGACAGTGGATAACAATGATGTACTCATGTAAGTTCATAAATTGCAACAAACATGCCACAGTGGTGACAGGTAAGACCTCATTTATCCTCACCACAATCCTATGAGGTCAATATTATTCTTATAAACATTTTAAAGATGAGAAAAACTGGGCCAGGAATGTGACTCAGTGGTAGACTGCTTATCTAGCATGAGTGAGACCTGAGTTCCCTCTCCAGCTCTGAAAAGAAGAAAGTAAACTAATAAAGATGAGCAAGTTGTAGTTCAGGGAGGTTAAGTAACTCAGATCACACAGTTAAAATGTAAAGGATTAAGAAGCAAAACACAAGCATGTAGAAGAATGTGGGCTTCAAGAAGACACAGTGGAGGGCTGCATGATCTGCATCCCCAGAGTGTCATCTGACCTACACTCTCTTTCCCTCCCACTTAGAAGGATGCCTCCTCCAAACAGGAATGCTTACAGGAGCCAGAGGATACCGGCCAGTAACAGAACTCAACCAGGCTGTCCTATATGTGGAGGATAAGCATCTCTCCATCCCATTCACATGTCTCAAGAGCTTACAATATTCCTCTACATCAGAGGAAAATCACCCTCAATAAATGTTACCTGCTGATCTATCTATATTCTCCAACCACTAAAGCCACAGCACTCCTTCCCACCATGCTTTCCTCAGCACACCAAGGGATGGACCTTTTGTGGCACCCTCAGAAGCCCTCGTGGTGGGAAGATCCATAAGAAATGAGGAGATAGGCCATTCTTCCCGCTCCCTGAGTGGACCAGGCTGGCATGTGAGAGCCATTAGGCCTCGCCTGAGATTGCAGTTTCTTTAGCCCTAATTCTAAGGAATTCTGCCCAGGGTTTATAGCCTTAGTCTCTCTATGACCCTCAAGGTTTCCTTAACTTCTAGACCCCAAAATAACCCCAAGAGCTTCAAAGCTGTTTTCTCATTACAAATCACAGTTTACCCATGCCAGACTAATCTTTGACTCAATGATTGGATGTTCCTTCTCCCTCAGTATGTTTTGGGGTCCTTGATAAGTTGACATACTTAGGTAGTGGATTCTATACAAGTATTACTTATCCTTTGCCACTTCGCCAAGATCTTGTATCTCCAGGAAACTTCCTACTGTGGTTGAAACATGTATTCTACAGGAGCCCATGTATTGAAGGTCTGTGTCTCTATTGAGAGGAAATGGACACTTCAGGAAGTGGAGCCTAGGAGAAGGAAGTGCACCATTGCAGGGGATATTGGGACAGAACCCATCCTGTCTCTTTGCTTCCCAGCTGCCATGAGGGCACATGCTCTACCACATGCCCCAAACCATGATCTGCCATGCCACAAGCCAAAAGGCAATGGCCCAACCTTCTGTGGACCAATAATATGTGCCAAAACAAAACTTTCCTCTCTATAAGTTGTTTGTCTCTGATATTTTGTCATAGCAATGGAAAGCTGACAAACACATTCCATTCTCAGCAGGGAAATTTTGGTATTATCTGGAGACAGTTTTGGTTGTTACCACTGGAGGGTGCTCCATCTGATAGATAGTGTCCAGACACACGTCTAAACATCTTACTACATACAAGATGGTCCTACAACAAAGAATTATCCAGCTTTTAATGTCAATAAAAGGACTAATTTCCTGGGCATTCAACTTGTCTGGTCATCAGGGCCAAGATCTCAGAAGGGTCTGTCAGAATTAATACTCTGCTGCTGCTGTGTTGAAATTCATAGTAACTTTTGAACAAAGTGTTTGATGTTTTTATTTTACTCTGGGCCTCACACTCTATGCAGCTGGTCCTGCTCAAAGATGTGGAAGTTGTAAAACCTCATCTGGGCTCAGCCACAGGGATATAGAAATGAATATGCCACTCTAGAAACCATTATCCATGGATGAAAAGGAACTGTGTGCTACCCTATCCATGGGCTAGGATGGGAACACTTAGAGAAGGGAGCATCTCAACCATCTTGAACATTATGGAAAGCTATTCTGGCAAAGTAGAACTTTGTGAGTTAAGGGAAAGGGAAGGGAAATGGCTTTGATACAATAACAGCACATTCAAAATCTCTAGGTTCTGAGGAGCTGGGACCTATGTCAGGGACTTCTGTCAGTTCTTTAGGGCCAAGAGAGGGACAATAAAGCAAGGTGAGAGTTGAGTCTGGGAGGTTAGTAGGAGTCAGGTCTCAATCATGTTGAGTCTGGAAGGTTAGTAGGAGCCAGGTCTCAATCATGTTGAGGAGGTCTTGAAGGATTTTAAGTAAATTTTCCAAAAAGATGATCAGAAGTAGAATGGCAAACGGATTGGAGAGATGAGACACTGAGCAGGGCCACCAGATCATTGCAGAACACTAAGAGAGCTCAGCAGTTATGGGAACTGTTTGAACTAAAGCAGTAGCAATTCAATGGGGAGGGAGAAATAGACTGAAAGACTGATGAGGTAGAACGGTATGTGATGAATGGATTTCATGTATAGTAAGCTTGTATTTATTAGCCCTTGCATATCCTCATTGTGTAGTTGGGGAAATGGATGCTGTGGAAAAAAAAGTAATTTGACCAAGCTCACAAAACTGGTAATTAGCAAAGCTAGCAGTTGAAGGTATTAATGCCTGGTACCAAAGTTATGGTCTTTCTGTGGGTATTTGGTGCATTCCTATAATCCTAGCACTTGGATCATGTGTTCCAGGACAGCCTGGGTCACATAGAAAGACCCTATCTCAAACACGTGCATACACACACAGCCATTGTCTTTCCACAAGTCCATGTATTTTCCATCTTCTCAAGTGTAGAGGATCCATCAGGAGGGCTGAGAGCACATCCACACTGGCTCAGGCCAGATGTCTTTCTTACCTCATAGTGCCAATTCTATTCCTCAAGCAGTATAGTCCAGTCTCAAAGCTTACAGGGACTTGCAAATTAAACTCCCCATTTTCCTTGTCAAGTTGATTTCCTGGCACATGGAAGATAATTACTAGTGGATTAAAAAAAAAAAAACAAGAAAAAAATCACAACTGAAATAGGAAAAACTAATAGTGTTTTTTAATTGACATCACTAAAAGAAAAATGTAAAGTAAAATAATAATGAGATGCCATCTCTATCTAGCAAGTTGTCTGGTAATGGGTAATTAGGTGCAATCTTTCTGAAAAGTGAAATGACATCTGTAACAAATGATGCAAAAGATTAAAAATATACCCTTCAGAGTGTAGTGGCTCGTGCCTGTAATCCTAGGTACTCAGGAGGCAGAGATTTGGAGAACTGTGGTTTAAGGTGAGGCCATCAAAAGGTCCCATTTCAATTAATAAAGAGCTGAGATTGATGGCATGATCCTGACATCCAAGCAGGAAGTATAAACAGGAGAACCATAATATAGACTTGTCTGGACAAAAAGCAGGAGGGGTAGGGATGGCAAGGGGAAACAAAGGAGGAGGCAACAATGCTTGATAAGAAATGTACTCATTACCTTGCTCATATAATTGTAACCCCTCTGTACAGTATTTTCATAATAAAAAAAGATCAAAATAGAAAGGGCAGGGTAGGTGGCCTAAGTGGTACAATGCCTACCTAGCAAGTATGAAGCCCTCAGTTCAAACCAGGATACTGCAAATAAACAAATAAGCATATCTGCTGAATACTTAGGTAAAGATTTATAGACAAAGATATTCATCTCAATTTTTTTTACAATTTTAAACAAAAAATGGCAATTCTCCCCAAATTGGCAATGATACAAATTCAAATGAATTTTAATGACATGAAAAATTTATCATATGTGCCACTAGTGAAAAATAAATGTAGTAAATGCATACCATTGTGTATCAGCAAGCACCTCATTTCATGTACACAGAGTTCCCCACTGAGGATTAAGCTGTATTTACCCTTGGGATTGAGATATATCTGGGAATGGCAAGTGGAATGATGGGATGGATCTGGGGGAATTATCCTGGGAGGGAGTTTGTCATCTGGAAGAAAGAGACCAGGCAGAGAGGCTAACTCCACACCCAAAGCTTCTTAAGCAACCAGGGTGGGGCTGTTCTGAGAAACACAAGGGCCTATCACTCAGCTCAGGAGGCTAGGGACACATCTGAGCCTGGAGAACAGACCATTATCTGTTGCCATCTAACAGATTACCCCAACAGACAGCAGCTTGAAACATCAATATATTATTTCACTATGGTTCTATGAGTTGGCTGGGCTCAACTGGGCAACTCTCACTCATGTCTCCTGTGAGATTCCAATCAACTGACAGAGCTGGAGTGTTTAAAGGCTCAACTGCCTGTTCATCCAACATAGTGGTTTTTTGCACAGCCATTAGTTGGTACTGTGTCCTCAGAAGGAGACTCCACATGGACTCCACATGAAGACTCAGTAAGGTTTCTCAAGGTGTGGAAGTCTCAGAATGACCTTTTAACATCTTTTTGGTAAAGTAAGTCACTGAGACCAGCATACTCAATAGACAGGGAATTCAACCCTACCTCCTAAACTTTAGAACTTCCAAAAAGAGCACCAACAGCTGGGAACCTAGACTTTAACACTTGAGCTGTGGAAGATATTGCATATTCAAACCATAACAAGGAGTGGGGGGAAAGGTCCCATTTATCAACCAACTGGAGAAGATGCTTGGACCTTCTCTACTACAGAGGCTGGGATGGTCCGAGTTGTCTACATGTCAAAGGCCCTGCACTGACCACCCATCAGGCCTAGAGAAACCACACACAGTGCAAAGGCTTCTCCCTAGACTGGCCATGGGCTTTGTTGGTTTGATTCCAGTTGTGGAAGCAAACAAAATTGGGGTGACTGCTAAGAGTCAGACAAAACAAACTTGATAGAGATCTGCTCGATCACAGAATCTAGTCCATCACAGATATTTAAAGGCAGGACAAAAATTTAAAGAACTGTTTATACAGGTGCAGACAAAGATTCACAGGGAACAAATACAGAGTCATAAGGCAACCAGACACTAGCAACAACAGATAGGCAGCTGTTGCCATCTCTAGGGCTAATAGTCGCAAGGGAGAACATCTGGTTGGTGGAGCTGTGAAAAATGGTGCTCAGGCAGGAAGTACTGCCTGTGGACATGAATGGACAAAATGCTGCCAGGAATGAGGTGCTGAGAAAAGGTAGCCACGCCCCTCTTCCCACCCCTGCCACAGTCTTCCCACGTCCAGTCTCCTGCTAGTGCCTCCCATGAGCCAAACCTACCAGCAACCAATGAGCCAGGGAGCTCAATGGTGCAGTCCACAAGGACTTGCCTCCCAGAATAAAAAGCAAGACACAAAAAAAGGCCAAAAATCAAATGGAAAACCACATCCATAGGGATGGTTATTGTCACAATTTTTGTGTGACTCATAGAAGCAAAATTTAATAATCTAGTTGACATATTCTAGTTGACAACAAGTATTTATGTTGAACAGCAAATAAAAAGTTTGATTTCTTTTCTCTCTCCTATTCACATGCATGATCAAAACTCAAAATATGCCAACAACAATAAAATCTAACCAAAATATAAAATATCAGTGAAATTGGTCCTAATGCCCTATTTAAAGCGCCAACTTCTCCCATCCTAAGATAACATCAACCTCCCCAACTCCCGAGTACCATGTTTTCTGCAACATTGTATACTTCCTTTGCACTAGGATTCATCTTTTACTTGGGGTATGCTCTTTGAGGATAGAGACTTAAGTATTTACATTTACTATTCCATTGCAATTACCTAGTAGATCTCTGCACAGCTACTACTTAGTAGTGTGCACACCAATAAAAAGTTTGATAAATGAAGGATAACCAGCTTCTCTGAGGCAAGGGACTACATTTGTTTATGAAACTTCTAAATGCTGAAAATAGTTTAATCTTTTTGAACTGTAGATAAGTTAAAAAATATATATTATGGGTACTTAGCATTCATACTATATTGGGTTAATCTGTTTTAGCCACTGGTTTATTAAGATAAGTATAAATTTGCCTTGGAAGAATAAAGATTAAAATTTCAATGTATCTAACTCCATTTTTAGATAAATAATTAAAATGAAGTCATGCAAAATAAGTACCCAGAAAGTCGGTACTTGAAAGGAGTGGGGTCAGGGAAAGGGATAAATAAATGAAGAGGGGAAAGGAGGGTGGAGAATGTAGTCAAGAATCCAATGTATATCTTATAAAATTAAAAAAATGAGGGAAAAGGATAGATAGGGGAGGAATGGGTGAGAATATTGAAAGGGTAACACTGATGAAGATGTACTGTATTTATAAACTGCTTTATTAAACCATAAGTCCTGTGTACAACTAAGATAATAACAAAAAGAAAAAATAAAGGCGTACGACTTGATAATGTGTATGGTCTCAATTTTTTTGCCAGTCCTGGGGCTTGAACTCCGGGCCTGAGAGCTGTCCCTGAGCCTCTTTGTGCTCAAGGCTAGCACTCTACCAGTTGAGCCATAGCGCCACTTCTAGGCTTTTTCTGAGTAGTTTATTGGAGATAAGAATCTCATGGACTTTCCTGCCTGGGCTGACTTTGAACCAGGATCCTCAGATCTCAGCCTCCTGAGTATTATCACAATTTTTGAGGCAGAAAATCATTAGTTTGAGGCAGAAAAACATCATGTTGTGCTTTCTAGAAGTTGCATGAACAGAGGATGTTCATATGTTCACTGCAAAGATAAGTGCATTGATAGCTCAGCCAATAGCAGGAGGCAGGCTTTGTGCCCAGGGAGAGCCCATGGTTAGGGATGGAACAGAAGCAGGGGGAGAGCTGTAGAGGGCCTGCCCAGAAAAGGCAGCTTCTGAGTAGTCTCCAATGAATGTGAAGTAGCATGGACCGCATCACAGGTCAGCCCTGTGCCCTCGCAAGTGGATCAGACACAAGGTAGAATGGGGAAAATGCATTTCTAGAAAATCTCAATGGAGCATTTCTTTCTTCTTGTCCCAAGCTATGAGCACTAGATACATTCCAGGCATTATTTCATCCATCTTTGCATCTCTAGAGCTGATCTGTGAGGAATAAGTGCCAATGAGCTTGTAGAAAAGGCAAGTTGGGAAATGTGTAAGGTTTGAGATTCTGCATCAATCCAACCTGGGTTTCTTTCTTGAGCCTATTATTTATTCCCCAGTAGTGCAACTTTACACAAGTTGCATGCTCTCTTTAAATCTCTTTTTCTAAATCTACAAAGGAGCATCTTTGTAGTAGAACCTACTTTATTGCTGTGCTGTAAGAATTAAAACAAAGTAATTCATATAAACACTGTAGCAAACAACTACTGGTCAAGTTATTATGGTTATATGATTGTACTTATCAGTAATCACAATTCTAAGCTAATAGAAAATCTAAATGAGGGAAGTAGTGATTAGCTCATGAAAGAATAGCCCACAAAAAAGGAAGTTATCAAGCCCCATGCCAAAAAAAAAAAAAAAAGAAGATGTTTAAACTGAGTCTTGAAAAGTAGGAATCCTCTGGGCACAGAATGGGAAAATATCCCAGGCAGAAGCATGGCCTGGGAAAGGACATGGTACAGGAGGCAGTTTGACTTTGGGGAGGTGATCTGTAGTTCAACGTGATTATGTATATAGTACAATGGTAAGAAAAGAGGAAGGGACACATGAAAAATTATAGAAAGATGGGAGTCTTTCAATGAACTCAACCATTTCCTAAAATCCAATGTTTCCTCCCCAAAATATCCTTTCTGAGTATCTTACTCTACACCTCCCACTTTCTCTGAATCTCAGAAATCTTCTCATTCTGAATTTACAACTCAATCCCTGATTGTGTATGTGTGTGTGTACGCACGGGCCTTTATGCGTGTGTATACGCATGCACACACTAGTCCTGGGCTTGCACTCAGGGCCTAGGCACTCTCTCTGAGCTTTTATTTTTTCTCAAGGCTAGCATTCTACCACTTGAGCCACTGCTCCATTTATGGCTTTTTTTTTTTTTTGGTAGATAAGAATCTTATAGACTTTCTTGCCTGGCCTGTCTTTGAACCACAGTCCTCAGATCTGAGCCTCTTGAGTAACTAGGATTACAGATGTGAGCCTCCAGGGCCCAACAGTAACTTTTTTTTTAAGGTATTTGTCTTGCTATTCTTTTGTACAATATTTCTCTCTAGAATTCTTTTAGTTTTATTTATTTTTTTAATTAACACATAGAAGTTATTCTCAATAGCTTTAAATTCTCATGTGTTTTCACTTCTGAAAAACAATACCCAGTAAATGCTTAGGAGACCTTTATTAGTTGTTTGGTACCAATACCTCATCTATGCTAAGTAAAAAGAATTCCCTTTGCAGCCATTGGTGAGTGAGAGCATCTCTCTTGAGCATTCCAAAACAGTCCATGCAATTTTAGGGTCCTGGTAGCCAAGTTTAAGAGGCAAGCCAAGCTGGTTCCATCTCTGAGTCCCATACAGTCCCCCATCCTCATTACTTTAGATGGGAACACCAATTTGGCTCCGTGGTATAGAGCTTCCACAGCGTACACAAAGCCTTAGGTTCAATCCCCGGAACTGTCATAAAAGGAAAAAGATAGGAACGCAAATGATCTGTTTTTCCATGAAACAGACACACAGTAAACATCTTGAGCAATAGCCAATATTATTTGTATTTATTTTTGTAAGCAACTACATATACTTTTAGGTCCTCAAGACATATATCAATGGTGTTTCTGTAACAGAATTCCTGTTTCTATCATTTTAATCATCTTAAAGAAGGTGTGTTGAGAGCTGTAGATTCTTTACCTCTAAAGATTTGCAAAAGTAGAAGAGTTTTCTGTGCTTGGAAATTGTTTCTGAGTGGCCTTCCTAGAGGACATGGCGGGGGGAGCTTTAACTGTTGAACTCTCCCAGTGAGTTCCATGCTTCTGAGCAAAGCCAGCCTCCACTGACAGTCATTCTAGCAGGGCCCACACAAGCTTGATCACTGAGCAGAGTGCTGGATAGAGACGCTAGCTTCTTCAACTGAAACCAGGTCCCTCACACCAAGGTGAAGTGCTTTGTCTTGAGTGCTTATTACAGTCAGAGAAGCCACACACAATTTTGCCAAAGAAAGTGGAAAACAACAGGCTGGAATTCTAATATCTTCAACCAAATATCACTATTTTTAAATATCCCAGGATAGTGAGCAGCTGTTTACTAAAGGCTGACTCTTCAGGGAAATAATAGTTCAGAATAAATGACTGTATATATTCATCACAGAATGCAAGAAATCATGCATTCATGTGCCTGTTCTTTCATGCATTCATCCTAGATTCATAAGTGCAGTAGATATAGACTTTCTTGCCTGGCCTGTCTTTGACATATTTTGGTTTTCTTAGTTGTGGTAGTCATGGCACCATATGTAAGGTATATTAAATAGGTAGGTTTCATTAGGTAGCCAATGAAAAGAACACCACGAGCTATTCAGGTAGGAAAAGAAGTTTATTAACCAAACTGCTGCCCTCCCCACCCCCGCCCCCTCTGTGCATGGTGGAGAGGCATGGCCAAAAGGGCAACCTACCACTAGGCCAGGACTTACCTAGGCCAGGAATAGGAAGAGGTGTGGCCAGGTGGGGGAAAAGTATGGCCACACTGGATCTGGATGTGATGTAAGGGCCCAGAACCTGCCTATGGTCTAATAGGAGGCATGACCAGAGGCAGCCCAGGATGTGACCTAGCGGGAGGGGGAGGTTACTGCTTCCTGGTGTGCCACTTACCTGGGTAACACAGATGCTAGGGGAAAACTTACCCAAGAGGTAGGGAGGTGTCTGCACAGGGCCTGCAAGGCCTGGGGCAGACCTTACATAGTTACTTTGCTCATTGCTGTGACAAATATCTAAGAAAAACAACTGAAAGGGGAAAAAAGGTTTACTTTGGCTCAGGCTTACAGAGTTCAACCTGTGGTAGGCTGGCTCCATTTCTTTGGGCCTGAGGTAAAGCTAAACATTATAATAGCAAGGATTTTCACTCAGATAGTAAGGGAGGGACTGAGTAGAAAGGAAACAAAGAGTATGGAAGGGACTGAGGACTAGGCACTCCTCAGTGATCTATTTTCTCCAACTAGGTCCCAGCTACTAAAGTTTCCAGAACCTCCCAAAATAGTGCCACTAGCTGAGGACCAGGCATTTCACATATAAACCAGGAAGAGAGGGCATTTCATATTCAAATTACAACATAAAACAATAGTCTATATCATCATCATAATCTGCTCCAAGGGAGTTAGGAGATCTGGAGAGCTCAGGATTCTAGCTAGTCATCCACTTCAGGATACCATCTCCAGCCCCTTTCCTATCATGATCCATTCATAGCACCTAGCATCTGGTATGGCAAGCACCTATTTTCCTATCTTTGTCCCTGACCAAGCAGCAAGCGCTACAACCTCCATATACTTCATCTTTGTGACTCTGGCACCTACAACAGAGCTTTGCACATACTAATTGCACAAACAATATTTGTCAAAGGGGACAAAAGAGATATAAGGGGGAGCATCCACTTATTCACTGACTTATTCAGTCTCCAGCAATACCTGGAAGGAATCTTTACCTAGGGGCTTTCTTAGAATAGAGATATATAATAAACTGAGGATGACTGATCTCACACCTGGGAATGGGAACCAGCCCTGCCAAGTTGGATGGGTCATAGACACCAATAGATGGCAGATCCCATATGTGGGTGACTGGAGACTAGATGAATGAGCAGATGAACAGACAAAAAACTTGCAACAGAATCCCAAGATAAATTTGCAGCCTCAGACAGGTGTAACTGAGGGAATTACCTCATCCTGCTCTCTCTCTTTTTCATTGTCTCAGGATGACACTGCCTCTCTTGGTGAAGATCACCTCCCTTAACCTCCCTAACACCTATGGGTACATCTCAGTCATTATTCTTCATGACCTCGACAACTTTTGCCACTGTGAAAGCTTCTGATGGTTTCTCTCCTCTGGGATTAGATGCTGTTGTTTCCATAGGGATTTCCTTCCACCCTTTCAGACTCCACTTCTCAGGTCCAGATGCTTAACTGCTGAGTCTCCTCATGGTTTTTCCATCAACAACCAGTTCTCTAAAGATTCATCCTTGCTGGATTCATCCTAGTCTGTGTTTCTGAGGTCCAGCTCTGTTTGTGCCTCAAAGAAACCATCTCTGCAACCCAGATCTTCCTCCCAAGCACCAAACCTACTTATGGAGCTACCATCCATAGCTCTATCTAAATATGCCAAGAAGCAGTTCAAATTTAGCATGTTCAAAGTTGAATCTGCTATTCTTTTTGAAATCTGCTCCTCCCCAGAGTTCTGCACCCCAGTGAATGTCACTTCTATCACTATTCAGTCACTCGAAGCAGAAACCTGGTAATCATTGTCAGCTCCTTTATCTCCTCCTGTCCCCAGGAGTAAATCTCAAAAAGATGGTTTTGCAATTAGATTTAAATATCATCATTCCCCTGAAAGGAAGAAAGAATGTTGTTAGAAGGAGGCTGGCTGTGGGGGATAGTGAGGTAAACAAGAGCAGATTCTGGTAAGGTTTATTGGGCAGATGTAAGTCTTTGCCTCTAGTGATTTGGAATTGTCCCTTCCTCACCTATTCCTTTACTTATTGCTCTGGGTCTCACCCATGTATACAGGAGGTTTCTATGTCGTTACACTTCCGTTTACTCTTTTCTTGATCTAGGAGACAAGGCCTCAGAGATTTCTTTCTCTTTCCCACAATCAACTGACTGACGTTCTTTCTCAGACTCTCTGAAGACTCAGAGAAAGTTCATTCTCACCAGTTTGCCTTTCAAGGACAGCCCCAGCCCTGCCCCGTCTCCAACCTCCCTTCCCATTCCTTTGAGCACATTCACACTCCTCCTCCCATCTTAGACTGGCAAAGTGCTCTAGGCTATTTGTGGTCCCTGACCTCACCGCTTCTCTCTTTTGAGCTTTTTCCTATGCCAACCCTTCACCTAGAGTTCATTTCTCTCTTCCTTCTTGCTCTCAGCAAACTTCAATTCACTTCATAAACCAAGTCCACCTTTCAGATGTCACCTTTTCAGACAAGTCTCCCTGATGCCCAGAGAGAGAGGGAAGGGTATGTTTCTATCTATGTGTTCTTATTCTATGAACCCTACAGAGGGCCGTGCCCTATGGTGTGCCCAAAACAATAAGCAACTGGAAGGATTTGTAACCCTATGTCTCTAGCCTAGTGCTTCATACATGTGTAATTTGTTTAATAATTAGTAACTTGAGAATTTTTTGTGAATAAGTAAATTATGCCTACAGTGAGGAAGGGAAAGTGGAAGAAAGGAATGAAGGAAAGAAAGAAGGAGAAAGGAAAAAAGAAAACCTGGATACATGAAACATATATAAGTTTACTCTATCTTGCATATCCATAATGTCCTCTAGTAACTGATAGCTTGACTATAGACATTAAAAGATACAGGGCTACTGAGCACACACATATTGAGCATCTAACATGTGAAACACCCAGTCTTGGACATTAAATGAGCTTACACCTAGCTCACAACATGTGAGCTATATATATGTTAGAGTAATAACACATACACCAAAGAATCATGATGCTCTGGATGCTACATAAAAGAAAAAAAAAAACAGCCAGGTAAAGTAGGAATAGCAAGATTGTGGAAGTAAATAGACAAAAGATGTGTTATCAGACCCAAGTTCATCTGCTCAATGCTCAAAAACAAAACTCAGGGGACAAAAGATGATGGAAAGAAAACTGGGTTTATTCATGGGCCAGTACCTGAAAGATAAGGGTAATGGGATGATGGTAAGAGGGCTGTCTGTGTTCTGAGCTCTTTGTCCCAAAAATCAGAGGGCGCCTTTCATCTCTATTTCAGCCAGAATATGATAATAGACCCTGACATCCTGGAGATAGTCTTCTGTACAAGTTAAACATCACAGCAATTACAGGATTTCATATTAGGTGAGACAGAATTAAGGAAGGTCATCAGACATTCTGGAATGTATAAATCTAAAGAAAGCCTTAAAATAGAAAATGTTCACTCTTACAAAGTAGTGCCTCTACCAACGTTTTCTTCTTTCCTTCCTTCCTACCTTGGCCACTCACACCTCTGTAATACCTCCAAAACCTACTATAAATTGCAATAGATCACACAGCTCCTCAGAGAGCAGGCACATCTCAGTGGTATGGTGAGTATGCATGCATACCCTTGGTTTTAAAAGGCTGATGACTCCCAAGAGTCCACAGGATGTTAGGGGAAGCAGTTCTTGGAAACCCAATATTGTCTGCCTTACAGATGACACGAAGTTGGGTGTATAAGTAGCTGAAGCATTTATCTCCTTAAATCATTATCTCCTTAAGTCTAACAAGTATTACAACCCAGGATCTGGAGGGAAGTGTGGCATTCTTTCTTGGTTAGCCTTTGATTGCCATCCAAATTCAAAGACCTGGGCCATCTTCTGAGATATGAGATATACTCTCCCTCTGCTGCCTATTTGTGCTCTCTACTGATGCAACCATACTGAGCCTCTGTATGACCATAGTCCCTAAACACCTTGTTCTAAAATATTGCTGGGTCTTCTTCATGCTGTTCCTTCTACCTGGAATACTCTGTCCCCAGTTCATTGTCTGCTAAAGTCATCATTTTCCAAGTTTCAGCTGAAGCTTTGACTCCTCTGAGTAACTCCTCCAGTTTTAGGTTGGCCAGGCTTGCTTGGTGCTCTGGCCATTGCTTTTGGAGTTCCAACCATTGCTTTTGGGCCTTTCTGTCGTCATTTTCTGACTCTAATCCTTAACTCCAAGCTTACCAAGGACAGAATCTTATCCAATATTGACTCCTTCAGCCCCAAACTCAGCAGATGTTCATCAGAGGCTACTGGATTAAACAGTAGGTCCCCTAACTAGGCGTCCTGTTTGTCTGAATCACATCTGAAATTGCCATCAGAGGCAACAGAGAATAGTCCTGCTGAATTGTCTTTTTGGTTGGGCTGCGCCTACTATGATATCAAATATGCTAAAAAAAAAAAAAAAAAAGAGAGAGAGAGTCAAAGCCAAAGGACTGTGGCCAGAAGAAACAGAGCCAGAGCAAAGGCCCTAACTAAATTCAAGTTAGAAGAAATACATAACCACACCTATTCAGCTGCACACTAAACTCTCTTAAACCTTCTACATGGTGCCTTACCATGAGCCATGTGCACCTCTGGATGACTTACATCTGGACCTGGCTCTATAGTGGGCTCTGAAATCACAGCAGTGTACAAACAAGCTTCAGTTTGAGTCTCCTGGTGCCAGAGATCTGTAGAAGAATCAGGAAGATAGTCACACAACTATATAAGTGCATACTGTGGAAAGTACTTAGAAGGGGAAAGTCCATGAACCTGAAGATAAAGAGGTGTCCAGTGGGTATTAGGTCCAGAAGTGACTCTCGTGTTGGGACAAGAGAATGAGTTGTCCAAATAAAGGCTGGAGGGTCAAGAATTCTAGGGAGAGGAAACACTGTGAGCTCATAGCCTGGGGGAGGATGGATTTTGGCCACTCCAGGAGCTGGATGAGTTCCAGTGTGGCAAGGGACATCAAACATCACTGACAAAGTCAGCATGAAGCAAATCATTTAGGACTTTGGAGCAAAGCCCATAGTGAGGAAAACAGTGGGAGCTAGAAAAGAAAGACTTAAATACAACATTTCAACTTTTGTGCTTTATTGTTGAAGTACAATGGAGCTGAGACAGGACCTTGGGCACATCATTTTAGAGATTAAAAATAAAACAAATGCTGGGCGCCAGTGGCTCACGCCTGTAATCCTAGCTACTCAGGTGGCTGAGATTTGAGGATCACAGTTCAAAGTCAGCCTGGGCAGGAAAGTCCTTGAGACTCCTATCTCTAATAAACCACTCAGAAAACTGGAAGTGGCACTGTGGCTCAATTGGCAGAGCACTCGCCTTGAGCTGAAGAGCTGAGCGATAATGCCCAGGCCCAGAATTCAAGCCCCATGACCAACAAAAAAATAAAATAAAAAATAAAACCAAACATAAGGTTGTATGCAACTATATAAACTATATTAACCTATGTATGTGATTTGAGGGAGAAAATTCAAATGGTGTAATTCCTTAGAAAAACTAACTCATAGTCCTCACAAATGAATACCAAGAAACTGGGGCAAGAAAGGTGTGGGGTAAGGAGGGAAATCAAGGAGAGGGAGGTAGATGAATGAAGAGGAAGGGATGGAGAATGCAGTCATAACATTCAATTCATATCCTATGAAATTAAGAAAATTGAGGGAGGATTTGGTTGGGAGGGATGGAGGAGAATGATGAAAGAGGTGGCATCGATCAAGATGCATTATATTCATAAACGGATTTGCTGGATAGTAACTTCTTTGTACAACTACTTAGAGATAATAAAACTATTAAAGAGGGGCTGGGAAGGTGGCTCAGTGGTAGAGCACTTGCCTTGCATGCATGAGGCCCTGGGTTCGATTCCTCCGCACCACATAAGCAGAAAAAAAAAAAGGCTGAAGTGGTGCGTAGTTCAAGTGGTAGAGTGCTAGCCTTGAGCTGAAGAGCTGAGGGACAGTGCCCAGGCCCAGAGTTCAGGCCCACGACCGCCCCCCCTCCTCAAAAAAAACAATTAAAAAAATACAACCAAAAGAGTGTACGTGTGTGTTTGTGTGTGTGAGTGTGTGTGTGTGTGTGTGTGTGTGTGTGTGTGTGTGTGTGTGTGTGTGTTTAATGATGGGAAATTAGGTAGAAGGAAACAATGTTCATGAAGAGGAGCAAAAACAATTAACCAAAGGGCTCCAGCCTGTAAACAGTTAACCCCTTCCTGCCCTTGATATCTTCATTGGTCCAGACACTCTGCAAAATAATAAGCTATCATTTATTCACATTCTGCCAGGTAGCATTTAAAACTGAAGGAGGGCAATAAATCAGGCACATATAATTTGAACCCCAAAGTATAGTAATTTTTCTTTTAATGCAACATCTGGTATAGATAATACAGTTTGCAGGGGAGGAGAGACAGCATAGAATGCTATGCAGAGCTCTCATTATTGTGCGTGCAGAACTTGAAGCTCCATTTCCTTCCCATCTTTTCAGCAACACTATAGTCTTAGAAAGGAGTGTTATTGTTATACCCTCAGATGGCCAAAAGGAGAGGCAAGTTAATTATAGACTAGCTTGTCGGTTATTAATTAAACCCCAGCTAAACATAAAATCACAGGGAAGTGCCATTTCCCGCTCCATGCTTCCAGCCCTGGGAGCTGAGGAGTCCATGTTCCTGCTTTTGCTTTCCCTGCAGTGTTCTGTTTCCTCTGCAAATTTTCTCAGGATGGTCTCAGAGAATGTGTGCAAACAAAATCTTATTTTTAGCATGGGAGGAACACAAGATTAAAAGCCCTGGAACAGCAGGGGACAATAGGAGGAAGCTTGCAGACACTGACTGGCCAGAGATGCCAGGATTTGGGGAAGGGTGTCACACCTTCTTGTCCCACAACCCTCAGGTCTTTCTTGGTTCACAGACAGATGTCCAGAAGCAGCTCTATAGAGGGAGTGATTAGAAGGACAAACATTGAGACACTTAAACCAAGCCTCCCAACTTGTCACCACATATAAGATTTGTCACTGGGTTAGGTCCTTCATTTCTCTGGGATTTCATTGAAATCCCACTTGAAAGCAGAGACAGCAACATCACCCATTCCCTAGGTACATAATGAGCATTCACTGGAACAAGATTTGTCCAGGACTCAGGAGGATGCCTGGCATACAGTTGGCAATAAATATGTTTCCTTTCCCTCGAGGCTTCACCATTGTATCTCCCCCATAAATACCCCAATCTGGATGTCGCACACCTGGAAACATTTCTAAGCTACGCATTTCTCATCTCTAAAATGGGAGAGCAGTGCCTAGCAAGAGAGATTCCTGGGGGAATTAAACTTCATAACAGGAACAGCCAGTGCCTGGTGCTATATGTTAGTGACATCTGAAAGAGTCATCAGGGCAATTAAGGAAGAGTTTTCAAACCAATGGCATAAGAAAGAAGAGATAGATTAATGAAAGCAAATCATACCAAACTAGTCTTGTTTCCTGAAGAATCTGAGATACTGAAGTACCACACCAAGAGCATCCCATCTGTAATGCAAAGATATAAGAATCATTCAATCTGTTAGGCAAAGATACAAAGAATCAATCCGATCTCTTAGAAAAATTAACTTAGCCTCCTGAAAACTCTCATTGAGAATTTCCTTTCTCGGCTTATCCAGAGAAAGCAGTGCCCACACCTGCTTAGTCAGCCTCATTCATGCCGTTTCTTGGACAGGAAGAACTAAGGACAGAACTTGGATCACCATTGATTTTCCTCAAAAATACAACAGGGTTTCTCAATGTTGCTAGTCTCATGGAAGAGAACAGAGAACCTTCTAGGAAACTTTGTAGTTTGAACAAGGAAAAAGAACTTGTGCCTGTGACTTACAAATTGCAAACGTGGTGGCTTTTGCACCTCCCTATATCACAAGTTGAAGGCTGTTGATTCAGCACCAAAATTTGCTTCTTGACCTGTAAGAGCAGCCATGCAAGTGTGGTCAAACCTGCACTGCCATCAACTAGGAAACGGGTTCTCAGCCTTCCATGGCATCCTCCTTCCTGTTTCTGTTGTTAATATGTATCTCTTTTACCTTGCACTCATCTTCTAGGAGGAACCATTAGAACTGGGCTCAAGTTCTAGTTCTTTTCCTAAGATCCCAGGACTATAGATGCTAAAGATGTAATGGTGAACAAGACCTGTGAGTTCCACAGGAAAGACCAATAGTAAACACAAATCATTTAATTTCACTAAGCAGAGATGTTTTTAAAAAAAAAAAAACCTGCAATAGGGAGATCCACCAACATGTATTAGTTGATCTCCAAAAAAAAAAAAAAAACCTTCTCATAAGTAATATACAAATCTTGCCCATGTGAATGGTCAAAATGAAGCCAACAAGATTATGCAATACCCATAACAACAGAGCTGTTATGAAAGGAAGGAAAGAGAAAGGGAGGGAGGAAGTGAGAGAAAGAAGGAAGAGGAAATATCTGTAAATTATGTGAAGTGCTGAATATCTGAAGAGGCTTTGGTAATGGTTATTCCTGCACTCTGGGATACCATATCCCATCCAAGACATAAAGACTAGCTTCCATTGGGATTCCATACTACATTCCTTTTTCTAGCAATCTACAGAATAGGAAAGGAAAGGGTTATGAGACAATCCTTTAGGCTAAGAGGACAATCCTTTAGATTCCTGTCCTATATCTTATTGTTTACTAAACAAAATTCTTTAGATACCAACTGCTTACTTGAGCAAATTAGTCAGCCATTGAAATTGAACTGTTCTCTTTTTTTGTAAGACATGACTAAGTGGATTACTATCAACATTAAGTAAAACAACATATATTCACAACATATTAGATGCTTAAGGAAATAGCAAGGCTATCCCTTTCTCCCTACCTTCTTCCTTCTCCCTTCTCTTCTTTCCTCTTTCCTTTCCTTTCCTTCCCTCCCTTTCCTTTCTCTTCTCTTTCTTTCTCTTCCTTCCTCCTCCATTCCCTTTCTTCCTCTTCTCTTCCCTTTCCTCCTCTTTCCTTGCTTCCTTTCCCCTTCCTTCCTTCTTTCCTACCTTCCTTGTTTCTGCCTTCTTCTTCTTCCCTTCCCTACTCTTTCCTTTCCTTCCCTATTGTCTTGCTAAACCTTTCATCCCTATGATGAAAATACCTGACATAAACAACTTAAGGGAGAAAAACTTGCTTTGCTCATAGTTTCAAAGGGTTCTGTTCATAGTTGCTCAGCCCCATGCACTTAGGCATGAGGACATCATGGTAGCAAGAAGCCCTGTTTTACATCATGGCAGACAGGAAGAGGTAGAAAAAGGGAATACAAGACAGATCCAGGACAAGATACAGCCTCAGTGAAATAATTCCAGTGATGTACTTCCTCCAACTAGGTTCTACCTCCTAAAATCCCCTCAACCTGGAAAATAATGCCACCAGTGTTCAAGACATTAGTCTGCTATAGGGGGCATTTTATTCAAACCATAACACCTTTCCTCCAGAGAAGTCTTTGTTTCACAAGAAGATGAGTCAACCTTCTAGTATCCTTGGCGGGAGGAGATGGCTGTCAGAGGCATGCCCTGGCCTGTCAGTATGTGGCTTTGGTCTTCCCCCTAGAGACTTAAAATTTCAAAAGAAATAGCATGCCCCTCACTTCTAATTTCCCACTTATTGTTCATGCTTTCCTCATTGCCTGAAGGGTGGAGTGCTCCTGAAAAAGGAAGTGGGAGAGAGGAGGAGAAGGCTGGTGTGGGAAGGTCTCATTGTTTTAATTTGCAGCTCTGAGAGCTTATGACCAGTTTAGTAGGAAAATACCTTCCCCTCATTTTACAAGAATTGAGTGGTGAGGCATTTGCTGTTCTTCTTCAACACAGAAAAGCTTGGGGCAGGCATCCAAAGTGGAGCTTGACTGTTGCATGCCAATGTTTTAAAGATCCCAAGTCTGCAAAATTGCTGCATCTCCCAGGACCTCCACATGCAACACTGACTGTTACACTTACTCTAGGAGAAGCTTCACTTCCCCTGAACATCTGGCATGCTTCTTCCTGATGATGAGAAAAACATGTTTCAATCCCTACCCTGGGCTCAGCTTTATGCTAGGTGCCATGATCTATGGCTGGGGATGGAGCTAATAATATAACAGCAAGCTTGCCAAGGAAGCCCACAGATAACCCTCTTCAGAGGGTGGAAGGGCATGGAAAGTACACAGCAATAAGCAAATCTACTTGCTGCAAAATGCTTATTAATAAGCAGCTACCATGTACTGGAGTATTCATGATACTGGGATTTTCCCTTCCCTTGTGTCTTTGAGCTCCCAGTGATAAGGAGGGGCAGGAATTCCAAGATACATGGTCACGACAGGTTATTTACACTCATATTGCATCTGAGGAGCCAAGAAGCTAAGAGGCAGAGCTGGAATTCACACTTAACTTTGACTCCAGAAGCCATTCCTATCTGGCTGTCACACAAACGCCACAGGGCATAAGGCCAAAAACAAACAAAATCATTGCAGAAGGCAGAATAACTTAAACCTCACAGCACTAGGTGGGAAAGTTCATTATTGGGGTGAATAGCACCTTATTTTTCTTAAATTATAAACTGTTGAATTAATAGTCTCCACATCCTCAAGGAAAGGTAGGAGTGTATGCAGGCCCCTTCAGTGAAATAAGCAAGGAGCATGAAATTAGTTTTAGAAAGACTTCCATCCAAAATGATTAAATCAAGTTTTGGCACATGAAAAGGTAAAGCTTCAGTTCTTGGAAATTTTACTTAGGTGACACAGCTCATTTCCTGATGAAGCCAGATTAATGGGATATTACGAAACCTAATTCCTCTAGAAGTGAATGACTCACCTCTCCTCCTGCTGCGTCCTGGAGCTTTCCAGGGGCCTGGCCTCCTGCCCTTTCTGAAAACCTAAGTGCTGGGATGGGAAATGCAGGTGGTAGGTAGAAGTAAGCAAATCAATTCTTTTGAGGATTCGGGGCTGTCCACTAATTAGGTTTTAAGCTAAGTAGCATCTAATGAGTCAAACTAGAGCCCCTCCCATTGAGTTGTACAGAAATTTTGATGGCCAGACATGCAGATCTTTTGAAAAGATAAGACTAAAACAAACTAGTATCAAAGAAGTCTACATATTTATAAGGTGATTGTTTTGTTGCTTTGTATGTCCCTCCACCACGGTATAACCCCTGTTTTCACTGTATTTGATGTTGGTATAGTTTGGGGAGGGGGAGGGAAAAAAACAAATTGTTTAAATAGGGATACAGGTAGACCCATTGCAACAATGAGATGTACAAGATGCTATGTCAAAAACAAACTTTACAACTTTGGCGGGGAAGGGGAGAGAGTACAGTTGTGGAGATGGGAGGGCAGGGATGGTAGGGGAGAAACAAAGGAGGAGGCAACAATGCTTGATAAGAAATGTACTCGTTACCTTGCTCATGTAATTGTAATCCTTCTGTATGGTATCTTCACAATTAAAAAAAAATTAAAAAGAAGTCTAGGGGTAGACTTCTCAGAATGAGGGACGCAGAGCATATTTCCTTTTGTATATGTGTAGATGCCCAAGCAAAAAGTTAGGCACTTCAACAGAATCCTCATTAATAAAGTGGTCAAGATGTCCTATTCTGTGGTCATTAGATTCTTTCCCCAGAGACTCACATGCTTGCTCAATAGGCTGATAAACTAGATGGTTACAGACATAGGGAAAGACATTCACACTGCTATAGCCGATCAACTTGGGTGAGGTCTTTGTTATGAATCCATGAATGATATGAGTATGTCCCTAACCCATTACCTATAGAACTCATCACTTGCTGAGCCTAGACTATGGAACCATTTCCAGGGAACACACTGAGATTTGATCAGACCTTCACATCCTGTTGGAAGTAATGGTTTATCCTCACAAGAACAGATTGTAACATATATATGGATTTGACTTTCCTGCCCACATGTTTCTGACAACCAACCATCTATAATCATAAGAATAACCAATTCTCCATCAGGAAATTTCATTCACACTGCTTCTGACACAGAAACTCATTTTACAAGAAAGAAGGGCAATGGGTTTGTGGCAACAAGTCTTAACCATGAACTTCACTGCTCTATTACAATGTAGAATGGACTATCGAAGACTCAGCTATACGGTGTCCACTATATAGAACTACTTACAAGTTGGACTCTTCTGTACTACAAGATGCAGTGTATGTTCTGCATTACCAGTGTCATTTTCCTATAGCCAGAGTTCTTGGGTATGAGAAACAAGAAGTTACAGAAGTTTCTTCACTATTCCATTACCTCTAATGACCCATTCACAAAACTTTTATTTCAACCCTCCAAATTTTAGCTCTGTCACTCTGAAAACATTACAGGATGGAATAGGAGAAACCCTAGGTCTCCTTGGCAGAGGCCGAAATTTTCTTAATAGAGACCCAGAAACAGAAAAAAATCAAAGAAAGGTTGGACAAATGGGATTGCATGAAATTGCAGAGCGTCTGCATGGCAAAGGACATAGCAAGATCAATAGAAAGCCCAGGGAATGGGAGAAGATCTTCACTAGCCATACAACAGACAAGGGTCTCATATCTAAAATATACCTGGAACTCAAAAAATTAAATCCCCTAACAACAAATCCTCAAAGAAACAACTGCCCAATAAGTTGGCTAAAGACTTAAAGAGAAACTTCTCTGAAGAGGAAAGAAGGAAGGCCAATAGACACATGAAGAAATGCTAAACCTCCCTAGCCATAAAAGAAATGCAAATCAAAACAACAGGTAGAATGGCTATAATCAAGAACTCTAATAACAAGAGATGCTGGAGGGGATGTGGACAGAAGGGAATCCTACTGCATTGTTGGTGGGAGTGTAAACTTGTTCAACCACTTTGGAAAGTAGTATGGAGGTTCCTCAAAAGACTCCACATAGAGCTCCCCTATGACCCAGCAATCCCACTTTTGGGCATTTACCCAAATGTTTACAAATAAGACCACACTAAAACTACCAGCACAACTATGTTTATTGCAGCATTATTTACCATAGCTAAGATATGGAACCAACCCAGATGCCTCCAGTAGATGAATGGATCAAGAAAATGTGGTATATATACACAATGGAATTCTATGCCTCCATCAGAAAGAATGACATTGCCCCATTTGTTAGGAAATGGAAAGACTTGGAAAAAATTATATTAAGTGAAGTAAGCCAGGCTCAAAGAAACATAGGTCCCATGGTTTCTCATATTTGCAATAACTAGTATATGTCTGAGTCAAGCAGAAAAGTTCAGAGAAGTTGATGTTAGATGCAACGAACCCGAAGATAAGTGTTCAAATGTTTTTCTTTCTTGCGATTATTTCTAACATATTTATAAGATGATTTCTTTGTTGCTTTGTATGTCCCTCCCCCATGGTATAACCCCTGCTTTCATTGTATTTGATGTTGGTATAATTTGTCGAGGGGAAGGGAAAAAACAAACCATTTAAATAGGGATACAGGTGGACCCATTGCAACAATGAGATGTACAAGTCGTTATGTTGAAAAACTAACTTACAACTTGGCTGGGGGTGGGGGGTGAGGGAGGGCTTGGGCTTGGGTTGTGGGTGGGTGGGTGGGAGATGGGAAGGGATAGGAAGGGGAAACAAAGGAGCAGGCAACAATGCTTGATAAGAAATGTACTCATTACCTTGTCCATGTAATTGTAACCCCTCTGTACGGTATTTTACAATAATTTTTAGCTCTGAGAGTTTACAGGTAGGTATTTACTTCCAAGCAAAGGATGTCCTTGCCCCTAAGACACAACAATGGCTCACTGAACTAAAGTCAAAACTGCCATTTGAGCAGCTAGGAAGGTGGCTCAGTGGTAGAGTGCTTGCTTTGCATGCATTAGTCTCTGGGTTCAATTCCTCAGCACTACATAAGCAGAAAAAAACAGAAGTGGTGATGTGACTCAAGTGGTAGAGTGCTATCTTTGAGTTGAAGAGCTGAGGGATATCATCCAGGTTCAGAATTCAGGCCCACAACCAACCAAAACAACAACAACAACAACAAAAAGAAACAAACAAACAAAAAAAAACCCTGCCATTTGATTCCAACATGACCAGAGGTAAAAGTTCATAAAAAAAACTCTGGGATTCCAATACATATATATCTACTCTGGATTTAGATCCACTACAAATGAAGGGTAGGGTCACCCAATCAGACACAGAACCACGAAGAACCAAGGGATCTGAGAGCAAAGAGCACATAAATTCTGCATGGAATAAAGAAGGTCTTCATGTATGCCCTTACAGCTAGTTTCAGTAATAAGGGAAGTTGCAACTATGCAAACAGTCATCTTCATATTCCCAATTCCTTCCTAGATTCTGAATAACTTCTAGGAGCATTCTTCTGGCTAGCCAAAACTAGATGTGAGAGACACTGAGAAAAAAAAAATTGTCTTCCGTTTTGAAAAAACAATGCTGTTTTCTAGTGATTAAAGAGCAAGAAAATTTTTGCATAAGAAAGTTAAGGCTCTGAGTTATGAAAAAAAATCTGCCAAATATATCCTATAAAGGAATATATTATGAACACCTACCATGGATCAGACAGTATTTAAACTGAGATCTGACAACTCAGTGGAGGAGTTAGGCAAGTGGCTAGGAAGGAAATGGAGATCTAGAAAGCTTGATTCAATGGTATCTTTTTGTTTGTTTGCTGGTCGTGGGTCTGAACTCTGAGCCTGGGCACTGTTCCTCAGCTCTTCAGCTCAAGGATAGCGCTCTACCATTTGAGCCACAGTGCCACTTCTGGCTTGTTCTGTTTATATGGTACTGAGGAATTGAACCCAGGGCCTCACGCATGTGAGGCAAGTTTTCTACCACTAAGCCACCTTCCCAGCCCCTCAATGGTATCTTAAGAGTGCCATATCCTCTGTGAAACCAGGATGAATATGTAGAGAAGACGGCTTTCCTACAGTGGAAAAGTGAAGTACCTTGGCCACCCTCAGACTGGGGCCAGGCCTTGTTCCTCCACCAAGGTCATTTCTTTCTCCTTGCTGATAGAGAGTTAAAACACTCAACCAGAGGGCAAAGGACTGGACTTTCTGGGCCTGGATTATCATAAACCTAAATCAGTATTACTAATCCCTTCAGACTTGAACTCCAGGTTTTTCTCTGGCATACTAATTTGGGACCTAAGGAGATTCCTTAAGTGTTCACTGGAAGGAAACTTCACTAGCAGCAGGTCTTGCCAATTATTCATCCCACATTTTAGATGCAAACCAACCCTTGCCACATCCCTATCCTAAATCCAGAACCAAAACTTTAATTTCCTTTGTGGGAATAAGAAATGAGCCACATGAGAATAAAATTGCTACTGACCACAGGGAAGGAGAACAAAAAATAAGGGGGGAAAAAGAAATAAGTAATGGAGCAAAACCCACAGCTGCCTCCCCAGGAAGTCCCATTAATGAAGACAATGGCCAAATTGTTCTCCCTGAAGAAAGAACTCTAGCAGTCCCCAGCCTGGAAGCCACTCAGTGTCTTTTCCGATTTCTTTCCTTGTAATATAATTTATTGGAAATTCAGCCAGATCTCGTGGGGGGGGGGGGGGGAAGGAGACACAAAGAGCTGGCAGTAAAATGAAACACCTAATTAGTGAAGGGAACAATTTGCTGTTCCTAGAGAGCTTTTTGCAAGGCCCAGTGAGTTAAGGGAGGGAGAAGTATCTGTAACTGGGACTTTAAGGGTATTGAGGATGGTTGAATGAGTATCACCTAAAGATTAGCCCTCTTCGTGACATGGCATTACCTCACGTCATCCTTACCAAATCTGGGTGTAGGAATCATGATGCCCAACTTGCTAGCAATAAAATCAAGTACAAGAGAGCCTAGCCCAAACTCACACAGCTATACGTGGTAGCTACCAACACTACAACTCCTAATTCTACCATTTAAGCCTGGGAAGCTTCCAGAATGTTATGGGCATTTGTCATCATTTGTCCAATTGCAGCCTCAGATGTTTCTCTATCCGCTGGGTGTCCTTAGGACCCTCTGTCCCCTGCCTGGGTGTCCACCAACAGATACAGGTAGGTGGTGAGGACAATAGGGAGAAGGCCAGAACAGAAAATCTTTGCCGATAATATTTTTGACTTTCACCATGGAGGGAGGAGGTTGAAAGAGAAAGAGCAGGAAACATGAGAAGGGAGAGGCAAAGAAAAGACAGATAGAAACAATACTGGTCCATTTACACTTATGTACCTCTTTGTTTATCTTTCATGTCCAGCCTTGATATTAAGGAATGACACAGCAAGATAACCATGAAACTGACTTGGAGTGGAGCAGTAAGTTTCCAATAAGTCTCCCTAAATCTCACCCCAGTGATGTTTTCAACTTTAATTTATCATGTTGTTGGAACAATATATGCCTTTGGCAACCAGCCTACTTCCTCCACCACCTGCTTCCTAAGGAAGCTCAGGAGAAAGCATCCAGTGAAAATATTTCATGCAAAGTAGGTCTTCAAAATCATAAGGCAGCTGTAAGTCCAGCAGGCCATCCCACACCATTCAGAGACTTGTTGAACCTCCCCAGAGCTGCTGTCTGGAATGTGAGGAGAACTCCCTTGGGCAGCCCGATCCCTTCTTTCTTCCTCCTGGGTTGGGATGGTAGGCACTAGCAGGCTGGATGTGTTCACATGTTCTATCTGTGTGTACGTGAGTGTCTTCCCCTGGGAAAGCCAGTCTACAGAGCCCTGCCCCTCAGCACTCAGCTCCAAATTGAAACAAGCTGGTGGCAATCTTGAGGGAGTCCAGCTTACAACAGCTGGGCTCCTCTCAGCCTCAGAAAGTGCTGTTTCATGTGCAGATGCAAATGACTATTTCCTCTCCTGAGCATGCCCAGACACTGTTCCAATCTGAATAGGGAGGGTAGGCAGAGAGGCTCTAGGGAAACATTTGCAGGGATGTCAGGATGAATTATACTGCTCAGAAATGTTGCAGGGACTCAGGAGACTGGGCAGTGCTCTGGGAGGGATAGAGAACAGGATACGAAGTTCCTTGCACCCATCTCCACTCCCCACCCCTAGGACCAGCAGTCATGACCTGACCTTCTTGCCTCCAGATGTGCCTTCTCTCATTCATCCCAAATGAATTCTGTCAGAGGGACTCATCACCATCTAAAATCAGTTACTGGACACCTGCCCAGTGCCAGATACTGATGAGAGATAGGAGTACAGCAGAATACACAAAGGGGGGAAAATGCTTACCTATCCTTGTCACATCTCTGCTTTTCCCTTAGATGTCCCTGATTTTATTGTAAAGATGATAGACAGAGGGGTTACAGTTACATAAGTCCAGAAATGAGTACATTTCCTTTTAAACTGTGTCACCCCTCACTCATTTCTTTTCTCTCCCACTTTTCCCCTCCTGACATCCCTCCCCTCCCCCACCCCCAAAAGGATGTATAGTTCCTTTCAGTTTGAATTGTTTTATTGCTAACAACAGATTTGCTCACTGGCTACAACTATATATAATCTTTCATGAACCACAATGCCCCTCCCCAAACAAAAGGAAAGGAGTACTCAGGGGAATACCTATCTGTGATTTTGAACCTCTAAAGTCTGTGCAGTAATCACAGGGCTCTGGGTTGATTTTTTTACTTTAAATAGATATCTAGACTTTTCAATGCAAACTAGGTCCTCCATTCTCAGACCCAAATCTGCACGTCTAGCTTTAAGTTCCATTCTTCACTGTTTATGATCCAGTGATGAACCTGTTGGAAACCTAGCCAAGCCAGCAATATACAGTGCCAGTGCTTTCTCTCTGGACCCATCCAGGCTTCCCAATCTCAGGTTACACTGAGAAGAAATGGGAGACAGTACCAACAATTCCAGTTCATCCTTTCACTGTCCGTTCTTCAAAACCCAAGTCATGTCAAGAGGCACAGGTATGATAATTAACATGAGTTAGCCCTGTAGGATTTAGCTAAAATCTGTTGAGGTCCTAAAATGTACCAAATAGTATACTATATACTTGCACTTAGTTTATCTCTACCTGTCCCCGCTCTTCCATTTCCTAAGAAGATATACAAGCTTAGACTTAATCTGTTCGAGGTCCCAGGGCCTGAAGGTAAGCCAGTTCAAAGCCAGCACTAACACTTCTCTTGTTCATTTCCTGCAGCCATTGCTACCCACCTGGAGCACAGGAATTCTCTCAGCTCCACATCACCTCCTATAGGTGCCTGTGCAGAGGTACAAGGTAAACACTGGGGATATACCTGGGCATCTTTTTCATTTACTGGTAAGTTGTTTAAATACTAGGTGATGTCAAGAATATCCACATTAAGAAAAATACAGATGTTGCCTATTATGGAGTGGAATTTCAAGATTGCATACATTTAAAAAATGAATGCAGGTCTTCCCATCTACTGTGCACCAGAGGAGGGCTGCTTTGGGCTGGACTCCAGGCCTTCCAGCTGGTACCCATTCAGTCTCCTATACCATGAAGGATGCTGAGAGAGAGAAGTTTCTTAATATTGAAAGTTCTTACCAAACTGTGTATGTCCTTCCCCTAGGACCTGAGCCCTGCACTGCCTGGTTAATATTGTTGGCTGAGTGATGTGTTTAGGATGAGTTAGTTACTCTTGTAGCATCTTCAGTTGGTTCCATTTGGACCTTTGTGGCCCTGCCCTGAAGAAAAGCATTAGGATAGAATTTCAGCCATTGTGTCAAGTGATAGAGGGGTTTGCATTGTAGGTGGCTCAAACATAAGACTCTATGTCTTTCAAATGAGCCTCAGCCAAATAATTTAGAATTGATTCTAGCTGCCATTGACTGGGCTCAAATAGGCTCTGGAGAACATGTGTTTTTGTTTGTGTTTCTGTTTTGATTATCTGGCAGCAGTCATTCAAATATAATATGTAGCATATGAGCCACTGTCCTCCTCCCCACCTCCCATGTCCATGACAAACTTGACTCATTAGTCACAAGTTTCATTTCTTCTAGATTCCAGGCTTCGGAATCCTTCTCAACACAGCCCCCTCAAGATGCTAGCAGTGAATCAGAATAGGCACAAGATACAATTGTGTTGTGTGCCCTGTTTTAGACTCTGCTGGAATGAGGGAACAGGAAAGAGCTCACATTTGGTGCCTGCTATTTTCTCCCCTCCAAGTCATCTATAAGTCATGAAAAACTGAAGCTATCAGCCAAGAGCTCACAGTGGTGAGAAAAGTCCCCAGTTTTTGCAATGACCTCCAAAATATAATGGCTCATCAGGAGAGCCATGACTTCAAATCCACTGAAGGTCAAACTGACTCTGGAAGAGTCTGGACAGATTATAAAAATCTCCCCTAAGATCAACATAATAATAAACTATTTATTCCATGTAGATTTTGTCCATGGATCAAGAAAGTGACAGTTTCAGGGAGTTGGAGCTCTTGATTTTTTTTGCCCAGGCCCGACTGCTCACTTGCTCATGCAGTAGCACGGATGGGCCACTGTCCTTCCCAGGCATGTGTTTCCAGTTATAAAGAAGCTTGATGTGCAAGGGTGGCAGTTGTATCAGATCTCTTTGCCATTCATTTTTTTCCATAATATAATTCTTTTTATTTTCCCCTCCATCAAGACTGTGAGCAAAAGTCCAATATAAAGGACTTATTTAAAATTGTAAGTTGAGCTTCTCTGGTTTGAGTTAGATGGGAGCTCAAAGCTGTGTCTCATTCTGCCTTCTCCACTTAATGAGGACAGATCCCTGAGCTCCAAGATACCAAGGTACAGTGAAGCATCATTTAGTCCAGAGGCTCTGAAAGAGGCCCTGACATTCTCTGCATTTCTGTCTGAGGCTGCTCTGCACTCATCTCCTGCTCAAGATGGCATGACGGCTCACCTACTCAGAGCCACCTTACGCCCTGGAGAAAAAAGGCTATTTTCATGGGCCTGTGCATTAGAGAACCCTGCATAGAGCTGAGGATCTGCTCAAGGGATAAAACACCCGCCTAAGCACAAGGCCCTGTTTAAGCCCCAGAACTGCCCTGAACCTTCTCTCTCTCTCACCCTTCATACAGATTCCTATTTTTCCTGTTAACCTCCTGGGCAATGCCCTCCTCTTGCCACTTCTCCAGGCCCTAAACTTTCCCCACCTCTCTTCACAGACTGTGTCCTCAGTTACAGGATTTTGGTTATAGATTAATTCTCTTGAAAATCATGAAGACCACATCGATTTATTTATTGATGAAATAACCAAATTACATATAGTTTGAATACAATTACACTTTTAATCATATAGACTAATTTACTGACACTGTCAAGATCATTATAGAAATATAAAAATGAAATGTGAAGCCCAGAAAAGGAAAAAGGCCAAAACAGTGAACTAGAACTAAAGAAGTGATCTTCCAAAATAAGTAATGTATATGTACATATAGTACGTATACATACTTGTATACGTAGTTATAGATATCTTAAATAGAGTATGAAACAAAGCAAAACAAAAACACAACATTGCCAGGATGAGATGTCTCAGTTTGTCTGATTTGATCCCACATCAATGAATAACTTACAGAGAAGTGAAAATAAATGCCAATAAGATGCTTTGGCCAAATTTAAGCAATAAAGAAGTATAGAGGGGGTGGTAGCTAAACTGGGCTTACTTAAAGTCCATTCTTAAGTTTAATTCTGTCTATTGTATAAGTGGTGTCTCAAAACACTTTCTGTTAGTAGTTCTTTAGAATTTCAACAGACAACACTTAAAGGAAAACAAAACCAACTAGAATATTTAAAGACAATCTCTAGCTTTGTGTGAAAGTACATACACAGCTCAAAGCCTTCAGTTTAGGAGAATGGTCCAATGATTCCAAATAGATTTATTTCCTAATACACAAATGTATTTCATATACACACACAATAATGCTCATTTAGTCAAGGCAAATAGAATTAGATCAGGTTTTGAATAGCAGGACTTCCCATTGGAATGGTTGTAGAAATGCTAAAAGTTCTACTGCCCATTTTTATATGTTAGAAGTCCAGATATGGGGCATATTGGTCACTTTTCATGTGTTAAACCCACATACCTTTAACTACAAATATTTATACAACATTTGAATCAAGTTCAGACACATATCTTTACATATCACTATTCAAAAACATATAGGGTCCTGAATTATTAGAATCAAATATTTAATTTTATTATTTAAATCACTTAATTATTAGAATCACTTAAAATAATAGTCACTTGCTTAGCTATCATTATAAGATGGTCATTCAAAAGACAGATAGCCAAATTAACTTTGATTCAGTAAATACTATATTTTTAAGTAGTCAAAGCTTAACAAAATCAACAGAAAATATAAGCAATTATCTTGATAAAAATATAAATCCTGGGCTGGGAATCTGGCTTGGTGGTAGAATGCTTGCTTAGCATGGATGAAGCCCTGGGTTTGATTCCTCAGTACCACATAAGCAGAAAAAGCTGGAAGTGGACTGTGGCTCAAGTGGTAGAGTGTTAGCCTTGAGCAAAAGATCAAGGATAGTGCCCAGACCCTGAGTTCAAGCCCCAGGACTGGCAATATATATAGATACTTTGTTTTTTAAGCCAGTATTTTTTAGATATTCTGAAACAAAAATTATTATTAAAAGGCTTTATTCCTATAGATATGGAGAATTCAGTTAAGATTTGGGAGGGAAGCTAACTTAAACTGTAACAGAGAGAAGGAGAGAAAGTATGTTGGCCTGTCTTCAGAGGCAGATGTGAGCTTTAGGTTTAAATAACAGAGGAAGAATAGGGGTAGCTCTAGCAGTTCTAGCTCTCTCTGAGATGAGGAAACCCTTTCTCTCCATTGGAGTTGAGGGTTTTCCATATCAGCAAGCAATAAAGGAGTCAGATCTTAGAGAACAACCAGAGTAGACAATTTCTGATGATGATCAATCCCTAGATTCATGCATAAAGCCATAAATGCCTCAACTATGGGACTCTGGCCATTTTTCTAGCCTTCTACAGACTAGGTCTAACTGTAGGAGGGTACTTATCGGGGGATCCATTGGGAGGCCAGAACTTAGCATCTCCTAGGGTATATCAAGGCTTGTTTCAGAGAGGAAAAGAAGATATTTTCACTTGAGGACTAAGGCACTGACTCCCTCAGGTGGTATAAAACACAACCCAGAGGTGAATCCTGAGCTGTTCCCTCATTTCTGGAGAGCTCGAAGAGGGGTGCATAACCTATTCTAACAAGTTAGAGAGTGTCCCTTGAGATACTACTTCCATATGAACTTAACTATAGAATAAGTAGGTTCCCCCTTTGTAGCAAGCTGAGATCAGAAAGCATCATACCTGTCATACCCCTAAGTCCAAGCCACCTGTGAGGTGACCTGTCCTGTGAGCTTCCTTAATAACTAGGTTAGTCATTAGGTGTATATTTTGTGGCCTATGGATGCATACTCCATCAATGAGCATTTTAAGAACCTGACCCTTCAGTAGATCCCATTGACCCTTTAAATTAATGGTGTATGATATTTGACGAGTGGCCACAGGCATCTTGGAAATCCAGAGAACCTGGCTCGGGTCTCTCTGCAGGACTCAGGAATCTTATTTCTACCAATGGTCATTGGATATTTCTGACTTTCAGAAGCCAATTGTTAATACAGGCCAACAGCAGAGTGAAGCCAATGCGAAGCATACAAGAAGCATACATGTCTGTCCACTCATGTGTCAAATTTGTCATGTTTTACATGTTCTGAAGGCCAGACCTGCCCCACCACAATGACAGAATCTTTAGATGTGCTGTAATTTGAATTCAGTTAAGGTAGAACTAACTGAAAAGCATAGTTTCCCCATTGATTCCCTTAGTTCTACCTAGTGATGTTTAAAGTGATGACTAATAGGAAAGAGAAATGGTAAGTAATCTGATCCAGTATGGCCCTAAATCAACATGGAAAGGGGGTCATAGCCAATTCAATATGCAAAGTGTCAATACATGGTGCAGGAATGTCAAATGAGGCCTCAGCAGGTATTGGGAAACCCATCACCATCCCCTAATGCTAGGAAAATGTTGATGTTCAGTTACTTCAGATGCTGGGAAGGGAAGGAGACCCAACACAGGCTTGAAAAAAAGATGGGAAAGCAGAGGATCAGAAGGCAACAGAGCAGGCAAGAACAAGGCTAGAACCAGGTCAGAGTAATGCATCAAAATGTTGCCAGTGGTCAGTGCATTTCAGATGTTCCTCCACCTGAGATTAGGACACCCTTCAAAGTGCAGCAAAATAACTAAGAGTAGGAAGATAAAAAGCAAAGCATATCACACCTCAAGGATGATGTGGTCAGTTAAGGTAAATATGCACTACTTTGTAAAATATATCTTGACATTAAAGGCTAGGCTTGGTGGCACATGCCTATAATCTCATCTGTCAGAAAGCTGAGTCAGGAAATCACAAGTAAACCTTCACTTAAAAAATAACTCACTCCCTGGAAAAATATTTGATGTAAGATTATTTAAGTATTTTCTTATTCTTTCTTAAAAGTATATAAGCTATTTTAGCATTTTTTTTGTCCCAGATAAATTAAAGAATTGTTTGTCAAATTCTTCCCAAAAAAGCTTCCATTAATTTTTTTTGGAATTTCATTGTGTCTCTAGGTCAATTTGGAAGAGAAATTACATCATTAAAATACTAAATCTTCTGATTCTTGATCATAGTATATCACACTACAAATTTAAGTCTTTCATTAATGCTTTATTGATTTTAAATATCTTAAATAATGTAGCCTCATTCTTTTTTTGTTGGTCTGGACATTCATATTTTTGACACTACTTTACATTGTGCTTGTTTCACTTTCCAGTTGTTCCTTGCTCTGTAAGGAGTTACAGCAGACATTGCTATATTGAATTTATCTCTAATGGCCTTGCTAAGTTTACTTAGCTCCAGTAGCTATGTATGGTAGGTAACCTTAGGAGTTTCTACATAGGTCCCTATCATCTACAAAGTCAACTACTTCTCTTCCTCTCCAATCTAAGTGGCTCTCTTTACTTAGTTTATTGACTGGCCAGGATCTCTAGTATATTTGTAAATAGACTGGTAGAAATGGACATCATTGAATGTAGAAGAAAGGATGTATTCTCAACAATAAATGTGAAGTCAAAAGTAAGTTTTATTGGAAAGACCTTTATTCTATTAGGAAAATTCCCTTCTATTTCTAGTGTGCTGAGGAATTTCATCATGAATGGGTGTTTAGTGTTATTAAATGCTTTATCTCTATTGACATGATCTTATTGTTTTCTCCTTTATTCTATTAATACCATTTTATTACATAACTGGCTTTCAGATGTTAAACCAAGCTTGCATTCCTAGAACAAACACAGGATATTGCTGGATATGATTTGTGAGTGTTTTGCCAGTATTTTGCATCTATATTCATAAAGGATATTAACTTTGAGTTTTTGTTTCTTTTAATATCTAGGATCAGGGTAATGTTAGCCTCATAAAATGAATTAGAATCTTCTCTTTTCCTCTACAAAAAAGAGTGTAAATTTGGAATTCTTTCTTCTTTCTTTCTCTCTCTCTTTCTTTCTTTCTCTCTTTCCTCCTTTCTTTCTTTCTCTTTCTTTCTATCTTTATTTCTTAAATCTTCAGTAGAATTCACCAAAATATGCCAAATGAATATTAAAATGGCCTATGAGGAGATTACTTTTAACTTTGTATTTTGAGATAATTTTAGACTTATAGAATAATTACAAAAATAGTTCACAAAGAGCTACTTGTCTTTTATCAGCATCTCCTAAGGCTGAAAACCCACAGAACCTTAGGATAATTACCAAGAGATGTAATGCTTTAAACTAAACTGCCTGATTTCATTGTCTTTATTGGTACTCACCAGCATTTTTTACCAATATTCTATTCCCATCACAGAATCTAATCTACCCTTTATAGTTATCCTGTCTTCTTAGTTTACCTAATCTGGAACAATTCCTCTGTCTTTCCTTGTTTTTCATTAATTATGGCCATGAGGCTTACAAATATTGACTATTCAAGTGAAAGGCTGAAACAAAGTCTTCCAAGCAAATGGCCCTCATAAATAGGCTGGGGTAGTAATACTGATATTAGACAAAACATATTTCAAATTTCAATTAGTCAGAAAAAACAAAGAAGGATATTTCATATTAATAAAGTGAACTCTTCATTAAGAAGACAACAATTCTAAACATCTATGCACTCGATGCTGGAGTTCCCAACTTTGTCAAACAAACACACATAGATGCAAAACATTGCTTGTTGATGGCTTGAACACACCATTGTCACAAACAGGTAGAACATTCAGGCAAAAATGCAGCTGAGAGACCTCAGAGTTAAATAACTGCATTAACTAGCTAGCTATACCTAACAGGCATCTAATCTAATCACAATATATTATTCTCAGCAACCCATGAGACATTCTCCAAAACAGACCAAATCCTAGATCACAAAGCAAGTTTCAGAAAATTCAAGAAAACAGAAATTATCCTGTGTGTCCTGTCAGATCACAATAGAATAGAATTCAAACTCAACAGCAAAATATGCCACAGAAAATACTCAAACTCATGGAAACTGAATAACACATTGCTGAACAATCAGAGGGTAATTAAAGAGATGAGAAGGGAAACCTGAAAGTTTCTGGAATCCAATATAAATAAACACAAAACATACCAGAACCTTTGAGACACAGCTAAGGCAGTACTAAGAGAAAAGTTTATAGCTATGAGATATCTCAAACCTCAAATTAATACTCCATCATGCACCTCAAGCTCCTATCAAAACAAAACATAAGCCAAACTCAAAACTTATAGATGGAAAGAAATAATTAAAATAGATCAGAGCTGGGCACCTGTGGCTCATGCCTGTAATCATAGCTTCTTAGGAGGCTGAGATCTGAGGACCATGGTTTGAAGTGAGTCCAGGCAGGGAAGTCTATGAGACACTTATCTCCAATAAACTACTCAGAAAAAGCTGGAAGTAGTGCTATGTCTCAAGTGATAGAGTACTAGCCTTGAGCAAAAGAAGCTCAAGGACAGTGCTAAGGCCCAGAGTTCAAGCCCCAGGACTGAAGCTTAGATCAGAGCCAGGAACCAGTGGCTTATACTTATAATACTATCTACTCAGGAGGCTGAGATTTGAGAATCTTGGTTCAAAGTCAGCCCAGTCTGGAAAGTCTGTCCGACTCTTATCTTTAATTAATTACCACCCATAAAGCCAGAATTAGAGCACTATCTCAAGTGATAGAGCACCAGCCTAAAGCAAAAAACAAGTTCAGGGACAGCCCTTAGACCCTGAGTTTAAGCCCCAGGACTAGCACACACACACACACACCCCCACACACACAAAATAGATCAGAAATAAATGAATTAGGGGTTGGGAAGGTGGCTCAGTGGTAGAGTGCCTGCCTTGAATGCATGAGGCCCTGGGTTCCATTCCTCAGCACCACATAAACAGAAAAAGCCAGATGTGGCACTGTGGGTCAAGTGGTAGAGTAGCTAGCCTTGTGCTGAAGAGCTGAGGGACCATGTCCAGGCCCAGAGTTCAAGCCCCACGACAGCAAAAAAAAAAAAAAAAAAAAAAGAAAGAAAGAAAAAGAAAAAGGAAAAAAAGAAAAAAGAAAAGAATTAAAGACTAAAAGTAACTATACAAAGAACCAATAAAACAAAAAGTTGTTTCTTTGAAAAAAAATCAACAAAATTGGTAAGCCCTTAGCAAATCTGATCAAGAGAAGAGAAATTGCCCAAATAAATAAAATTAGAGACAAAAGACAGCACAACAAATTCATGCAAAATTCAGAATATTATAAGTCAATACTTTACAAACTTTTATGTCAATAAATTGAAAAATCTGGCAGAAATGGATGCATTCCTAGAGAACATCAATATATTGAAATTAAGCCAAGAAGATATATACCACTTAAACAGATCCATAACAAGTAATAGAATTGAAATGACATTAAAGATCTCCCATCTAAGAAAAGTCCAGGACCTAATGGTTTTATAGCCAAATCCTATAAGATCTTTAAACTAGAACTAACATCAATACTCTTTAAATTCTTCAGTGAAATAGAAAGGGAGAAATAGAAAGGAAAGCCAGCATTACACTTTTCCCAAAACCAGACAGGGACCCACCAAAGGAGACACAGAGGGGGGGGAAGGGGGAGGAGAGGGAGAGAAAAGGAGGAAGAGGGAGAGAGAGAGGGAGAGAGGGAGAGAACTATAAACCCATATCTTTGATTAACATAGATGCAAAACATCTCAGTAAAATACAAGCAAACCAAATTTGTTTTCCCATTTCTTAATGTGTCTAATAATTTCCTGAGTACTGTGGTGTGCCTTACTTTATTTTTACACTTTAATAAGTATTAGACTTTCTTCTGGCAGAAATTAAGTAACATATGGTTTAATCCTTTCAAGGTTGATTTGAATACTCACAGAGTGGCATTCAATTTAGGGCTAGTTTAGTACTTCTAATAAGGTATAACTCTCTAGTGCTTATTGAATGGCCTGCTGTTCAATGAAGTCCCTCCACTCAGGCTGATCAGAATGTAAACATCTCCCAGCACTGTAGGCTTTGGGATTTGATCTGCTAATGCTTTTCTTGGCTCTATAGGTTCACCCTGTGCATGCAAAGCTTAATTTTCAGCAGCAGATCCAAGGGGAGCCCTAAGGGTTCCAGTTTTTCCCTGTGTAATTCTCTCCTCTCTGGTATGAACTTTCCAGCAGAAGCCATCTCCCTGAATTTTGATCTCAAGCTCCTTAACTCTGCAAGACTATGATCTGATTGAAACTCTCTCCTTGCACCATAGCCAAAAGCACTGCCTCTAGGCAGAAAGCAAAGTGACTACTGGGCTCATCCTATTTGTTTTACTTTCATAACTTTTATTTTCATATATTTTGCCTGCTTTTCTAGTTATTTCAGAAAGGGGATGAATTTTGGCACATCAGCCCACAAGGTTAGAAGCAAAAGTTAGAACATTTTCCCATTCAACTTAATTTAGGCAAGATAAGAGATATGAAAAACTTAAGTGAAACAACAGAAAATATACTTTATGACTTAATGAAAATGACATAATTGATCATGAATTCTATAATGAAAGTAAGTTATCTCATAATATTTTTGCAATAAATTCATTCACATATAGTGCTGTTATATAGCTGTATAATATAGGAACAAATTACATATTCATGTTTGTTTCAAGGTATAAAACTTGATTTAAAACTTCATATAGAGGGGCTGGGAAGGTGGCTCAGTGGTAGAGTGCTTGCCTTGCATGCATGAGGCCCTGGGTTCGATTCCTCAGCACCACATAAGCAGAAAAAGCCGGAAGTGGCACTATGGCTCAAGTGGTAGAGCACTAGCCTTGAGCTGAAGAGCTGAGGGACAGTGCCCAGACCCAGAGTTCAGGCCCCACAACTGGCAAAAAAAAAAACAAAAACAAAACAAAAAAAAAAAAACTTCACATAGATAATTCCAAGCCTGGGGCTGGGAAGGTGGCTCAGTGGTAGAGCGCTTGCCTTGCATGCCTGAGGCCCTGGGTTTGATTCCTCAGCACCACATAAGCAAAAAGAAAAAAGCTGGAAGTGTCACTGTGGCTCAAGTGGTAGAGTGCTAGCCTTGAGCTGAAGAGCTGAGGGACAGCGCCCAGGCCCAGAGTTCAAGCCCCACAACCGGACCCAAAAAAAAAAAAAAAGATAATTCCAAACCTTGCTCCAAAAGAGTAAATGTTCTCCAATTCTTAAAAGTTACTCATTAAATGCATGCCAGAAGTAGTGTTGCATATTTTGGTATCATAGTCAATAGACTATGAACTACATGAAAATGTTGATAATAGTAACAGAATTGCTAATTTTGCAGAAACAAATCATGAAAAATTAAATTTGGAGAATTGCTAAAAATGAATGAATTATGTATGTTTTAACTGTATCACTCATCTAAACATTATTGACTCACCAGTAGAACACACCAATATATTTAGTAATCATTAAAATTGAGTCATCTTTACATTTTACCAACTTCTACTCATCTAAAGACCGTAATTAGTTTTAACAAATTATATTACATAATACTTTATTAGGTTGATTTATACCTTTTAAACATTTGGGCATATGGTAGATAGGCTCCAACTAAACATCTGCTTCAGGCCCTGCCAGTGTTAGGGCTGGGCCTGTATTTGCCAATAATCAAGTGTTCACTCCCATTCCACAGCTTTTACTAGTAGTTAATTCTGATGCCCACATGAGCTGCTACATGGGCATAGCCCTGCTGCTAGCTCAACATCCTCTAAGTTCCTACACTACTAGATTCTGGTAGCTGGTATAAACAAATACCATGAACTTGAAGGTTTCAAACATCAGAAATGTGTTCCTGCAATAGTTCAAGAGACTAGAAATTGGAAATCAGCTTGATCAGGCTAAATTCAAAATACTGACAGCTATAGGTTCAATCTTGGAACTCTGCAGAAATTTTTTCCTTGTCTCTTTGAGCTTTTTCTAGCTGCTGGTATTTCTTGCTTGTGACTGCATTATCCCAATAGTTGCCTAGCTAATCACATTTCTTCCTCCTTTCTTTGTGTGACATCAAATTTCTTTCTGTCTTCCTCTTATAAATATGCATGCTGTTGCATTTAGAGTCCTCCCAAGTAACCCATGATAACGTACCTTATGATCTTCAACTTAATTACAGCTACAAAGCCTTTTTCAAATAAGTTGACATCTACAGGCTCAAGGAATTAAAAACTAATGTCCTATATCTTTTAGGGACCATTTTCAGTCTACACACACACACACACACACACACACACACACACACACACACACCACTTTGTTTGCACTACAATCAAAATAGTTTTCAGTACTCAAAATCTGAAGCCACAATCTTCTTGAGCCAGTTTCTGCCTTGCATTAGTCCCTCTCTTCAAAAGAAAATACGCAACCCTGCCCAGGGAATATAGGCTTACCTCTTTAATCCAAAACACTAAGTAACAAAAATAAATTTGTAGAACCGATTATTGGGAAATTGAGTGTTATCTATATTTACTTTATCATTCTAAATTATAAAACCCTTTGTTTTTTAAATTTTTTCTTTCTTTTCTAAATGTCTTAAGGTATCAACATAATACAACCAATTATTGGGAAATTGAGTGTTATCTATATTTACTTTATCATTCTAAATTATAAAACCCTTTCGTTTTTTAAATTTTTTCTTTCTCTTCTAAATGTCTTAAGGTATCAACATAATACAAGTATAGTGCTGACTAGCATGAGTCTGGTACTTCTATCCTTCTTCACATTCATCACCCTGACCCCTCGCGGGCTTGATACAGGAGGCACTGAATGGATGCTTTTCAATGTAAATGAATTAAACAGAATGAAGGTTTTGAAAATACAGCATGGACATGCTCCTTCTACAGCCACTGTTTAACACATTGATTGGTCATAATAATTACAATTAAGAACAGAGTAGGCTACCAGAAGAACAGGTAGCTAGTTTTACCATTAGCTTATAATGCAAGCAGAGATACCACTTGTATTCCCATTGCTCTGACATCATGTCTGGCAGAACTCAAGAAAAGAGGGTTTATTTGGGTCCATGAGATCACAGGGTTCAGAACACAGTCCTTTGTCCCCATATGTTTGGGCAGACATCATGGTGGTGGGAATATGTAATGGAGAGGAGTTCCTCACTCAGCAGCAGACAGGAATCAGAGAGAGAAGGTGGAAGGTGCTTAAGCTACTTCTACTGGCTAGATGCTACTTCCAAAAGTTTCCATAGCCTTCCAAAATAGCACCACCAGCTGGGGACTAAATGTTCAACACAGATGTTTATGGAGAACATTTCATATTCATACCATAATACTATTTCAACTCCCATGTCTGCTATTCCTATACTTTGATAGATGCAGATAATGAATTATTAGGAGTAATTGTATACACAGAAAAACTATGTATAATATAGAGCTGTGCAGGCATTGGCTATTTTCATTATCTGTAACTCTATGAAACTATTGCCACCAGTTTCAAAGATTAAGTGTCACAGTGTCCCAAATCATGCTCTGCTAGCAAGTAGCACAGCCAAGATTCAACCCCAGAATTCAATATTGATTCTACCCTAAGCAGGAAAGTATTATGATAAACATTCAGTATCAGGGGCTAGAAACAGATACCTTTTTTCTTTAAGTTGTAGAGGATTCATTCACTACTGCTCTTCTGTGTTTACCCACATGTAGAACAGGTGTTACTATTCTGTGTAACATAAGAAAAAATAGGTTATTGGGCTGGGAAGGTGGCTCAGTGGTAGAGCGCTTGCCTTGCATGCATGAGGCCCTGGGTTCGATTCCTTAGCACCACATAAGCAGAAAAAAAAAAGACAGAAGTGGTGCTGTGGCTCAAGTGGTAGAGTTCTGGCCTTGAGCTGAAGAGCTGAGGGACAGCGCCCAGGCCCAGAGTTCAGGCCCCACGTCCGGACCCAAAAAAAATACAAAATTATAAAAATCATTTAAGAAAAAGAAAAAATAGGTTATACATAGGGATCTAAAAGGATACAATTTTTTTCTAATTTGTTTTCCATGCACAGATCGTTTTTGACCTATTCTAGATTTCCACATGGTCATTTCAAAATATGTATGTGATAATAAAATAATAGCAGTAATTACAAGAATAATCATTATTTTTTAACAATACCATTCTCATGCCATTTAGAAAAACTCCCAGCTACTCACTGAGGAAGTTGGGCAGGTTTGTTGTTTTTGTTTTAGTGGTCTCTGGCATGGAGAGCTCCTTGATAATGAACTTCACATTCAACACAGCACAGGAGAAAGAAATGAGCTGCAGGGAGTACAGGACTTGTCCACAGTCACACAGTAAGCACAACTGGGGTTCTAACATTCAGCCCTCTGGGCAGGGACGGAGTGGGGGAGAGGGAACAAGAGATCCCTTTGATTAAAAAGAAGCAAATCAACTCACTTAAGACCTACTGGATTAGTTTTCCACTGATACTATTCTCAGAAAGCACTAGAAAAATGAGTGTTGTGAAACAGGAGTATACGAGAAGGAATGAAGAGATATAGAAACAGGCTGGGATGTAAATTCTTCCATAGCTGGGTCTAAATCCCAGCTCTGCCATTAGTAACTATCACAGTACTTAAATATGTGGGAATTTTGTCTGTATCATTCCTTTCTGTCTCTATAAGATGTGAAGTTCATGGGGACAGCAGCCACTAAATCCTGAACATTTGGCCCCCGACTCAATGAAAGCAAGTTACTCTTCCCACTTTGAGCCACCGTTTAAGTATTGCAAAGTGGGTATAATCAAGACTAATTTGAAGGATAGTAAGGCTCCAAATAAACCAGAGATATTACCTTCTCAGTAAATGGGGACGCCCTTTCTGCCTCTCTTGGTACTTTACTGAGACACATGTCTCCTCCTAGAAGGCGTGTTCTCTGGGGAACAGGCAGTAATAAACACAGGAAAGGGTGTTTGGGTTGTGCTATCATTTATGAGCTACATAAACACAGTATGACACAGCGATGAAAAATAACATTACTAAGCAGACTTTAAACCAACTTCTCTGAGTTATTATTTTCTGCCAATTGGAATCTCAGCCTCTTCAAAGGACAGAGTGTCCCATCCAATTGCCCCACTTAGCAAATGTGTTTTTTGAAAGAATAAACATTTCTGCTTGCTGAGCAAACAAAGATTTAGTAAATACACATTTGATCAGTATCCATATAAGGATCCCAGCTCATTGCTCAAGACAGCTTTATCATGGACAAATATTCAGCATTCATACCCTTCCTAACCTGGTCCCTCTTTCTCTGTCCAGTGTAAAGAGGCAGCACATTAACAGAGGGATCACAACTATAGTGTCAAACAACCTTAATTTCATTTCTAGTTCTATCACTTACTGGCACTTCACCTAGAAAACAGCAAATACAAGACTTGATGTACTCACCCATAAGTGAAATCCATTTAAGTGCTAAGAAAAGTGCTGGGCTTGCAGCAGGTACTAAATAAAAGCTACATCAAGACATTATAATACTAATTGGACATCTACCATGTACCAGGTACTCTCATAAGCCTTAGACATGCAGAAATGAACAAGACTTTGCCCTTGAGAGGAGACAAATGCTTAAGATATCTACCATCAATGATGATAAAGTAGGAGCCCTAGATTGAATCTTTAATGCTGGAAAATATTTGGCCAAGCCCAGAAAAATAATGGAGGCATTCTTGGCAGTAATAAGAACACAGCTAAAAGACTAAGAAACCTTGAATAGCACTGTGTTGTGTGTGTTTGTGTGTGTGTAAGAACCATTAGGAAATGAGTGTTAGGAAGGGAAGCAATGGGAAATAAAGACAGTAAAGTAGGCATGGATCATAAAAGTGTCTTGGTACAAGGTGGATTCGTTACAAGGTTGATTTGTTTCCTATGGCTGCTATTGCAAATTGCCATAAGCTGAGTGGCTTAAAACAACAGGAATTTGTTATTCCCTAGTTCTAAAAACTAAAATTCAAAATCAAGGTGAGTATAGCAGGGATGGTTCCTTCTGGAGATTGTGAGGGAGAAACTGTTCTAAATACTTCTCTGAGCACTTGCCTATGCATCCCTCTGACTCCTCCTCCATTGTCACATGACAATCTGCTTCTGTGTTCTTGTATTCACATTTCTCCCTTCTATAAGGGTATCAGTCACTGGATTAGGACCCACCCCAACCTTGTGTGACTTCATTCTTAATGTGCTTAATCTGCAAAGACCCTATTTCCAAATAAGATCACATTCATGGGTATGAAGGTTAAGACTTGTAGTCATGATTGAGTGGCCCTGATTTCATCCAAAACAGATAAGATGGAGTGGTGGAAACGGTTGACTTTGGAAGGTCCCACAAGCTCTTGTGGGAGGAAGAGATAGCTAGAGACTATTTCCTACAGTTCTGTCACTAGAAAATTCATAGTCAAATGTGCAGCATATATCCATCTCTTTTTCTTTTTTTCTCGTTTTTGCGCATGTAGAAGCTCCTACAGCTTGTTCTTCACCTGTAAACATTCTTTCTGACTACCTCTCACTCTCTCTATCCTCACGTATCACTCAGAGTCTTAACAGGAGGCAGATGTTGCACTCAAATTGGGGCAATTGAAGAAGGGCTCGTTCACTGTTTAGAAGTCTGGATTGGAGATAGGGGAGGAAGGATCATAGGTCATGCTGTAACCAGGAGCCAGTAACAGAGGAACTTCACCCACAGTCCCAGATGGGGCAGCTGCCTGGCTAGACATATCTGGCTGAGAAGGTCACATTGGGAGAAAGAGGTCCCCTAGGGAAGGTTGCAGCCTGCCTAAATCAACCTCACCCCTTTCTCCAGAAGGGTATAAAGAGGGGCCCCCACAGAAAGTGCCACAGGACAGAGCAGGAGATAGGTGGGGAGAAAGTCTAGAAGGGGAAACAGGAGACCTCAGTATGTTTTGTTTCAAAAATACATAAGCAGGAACAGCCCTCTCCCGCCTTTTCTGGCCTTTCTCCTCTGAAGCAGGCCATGAAAGAATCCTCTCACCAACTTCCCCACCTCTGAGAAGCAGGGTATAAGACACACATTCCTGAGACGCCCTGCAGGGTACCTGCAGGCCAGATAAAAACTAAGAACTCTAATTCATTTCCATTGATCACTCTTTTCTCCTCCAATCAAAGATCTCTAATCTCAAGTCATGACTGTCCTGAGAGATGCACAGCCCAGGATCTTTGGGTCCACATTGCTGAAGGTCTTCATGTCATGTTAAACTCACATAAAGAAAACTGGTCACAGTTTCCTTTTGTTCATCTGTCATTGTAATAGAGTGTCAGCCATGATCCATGCACTGTATACAGAAAGATATCTTTCCTCCCCTCCATCTTCCATGCTGTTTCCCTTATTTATTTTTCATGTTTTGATATTTGATTGCCCACATATTTGGGTCAGTCATCTCAGACCTTTCCATTTTAGAATAAAAAGTGAATTAACCATACCCCCCCAAAAAAAATCAATATAGAGGATTTCCTCATCCCTTCCGCCACAGTGTTCTGTGTCCTCCTGTTTGTAAAACGCATGTGGCAGTCAGTTGAGTCACCCTGAGCAGTCACAGCAGCTGACCCAGTAAGGAATCAGTCCTTTGCACACAACCCCAGCCACTAGCACGTTACATAAACTCCGACCGGCTCCCAATCTCCAGGGCATTTGGACATGCTTATTGCAGGAGTCATCCTGGCACCAAGCAGTCTTGACAGATGTTGCTGGCTGCCATGTGTCTGAGAGAGACCTAGATCGAGTGGGCAGGGTGAGCCCCACAGGCTGTTCATCTGAAACACATTGGATTGTTCTATACACATGCTGAGAAGATCCTCTTTCATCCCTGGGACCCAGTTCACCACAAGAGTACCTAGTACAGAATGTCAAGCTGAAGGAGACCGCAGAGACCAGCGGGCCCAAGCCCTTGCTAATGCAGATGCAGACACTAAGGGCTAGGAGCAACAGGGTCCTAGTGGGCCAGGGCTAACGGTTGATGTATGGTGACTCCTTGTCTTTCACCTACACAATGGTAATAGCTTTAATCTTCATTGTAATTTTATGAAGCAGTCAGTAACTGCTCATTATATATTTAAATGCCTAACTAAATTCCTTGTATACAGCTAGAACTCACTGATTGCTATTATTAGTATTATTACATATGCTAAGTACAGAATAATTGTTACTAATAGGAATAATGAATAGCCATTGATGATTAGAATAAATCCTCTCAGAAAGCACAGTAAATTCCCTTTGCTCTGTTTGCCTTGGGCATGAAGGATCCTGAAGCAGCCATGTGTCCCTTGACTTTCTACATAGTGACACCACTGTCCTGTGCTCTGATGAAAGAATGTCACTGCCAGGAACTGAATCCTCTACCTAGTAGAACCCAGATCACATGCTAGAAACAATTTCCACAAAGTGGAGGGGAAGGAAGGGGAAGGGGAAGGTTGGGTTGTAGAGATTTTCTTTTTATGTGTGCTATTTCTAGGATGTGAAACTCAGAGCCTGGACACTATCCATGGGCTTTTTTGTTCAAGGCTAGCATTCTACAACTTGAAGCCATTGTTCCACTTTCAGCTATTTTGTTATCGTTATTGTTGTTTAATTGGAGATAGTCTCATTTGCTTTCTCCCTGGGCTGATTTGAACAGCAATCCTCAGATCTCAGCCCCCTGAGCAACTAGGATTATAGTCATGAGCCACCAGTGCCCAGCTTCCTCACGCTTACTCTCGATTATCAGGGAGGGATTCACAAAATTCTGCCAATGATAGAAGCTACACAACTACATGGTCAATGTTCAGAGCATAAGCAACACCTTCGAGGACAGACAGCACTCCAACCTGGGGCGCTGGAGCTGTGAATAAGTAATCAATAAACCATGTTACCAATCAAGGACCATGGGCTATGTGCCCAATCTTCTTAGCCCTTAGATTTCTTAATATCATTTCATAAGCAAGTGATTTGTTTGTCCCCAATTTAGGTAGTGTAGGTGTGTGTGTGTAATTGGTAGACTTGATCATTTCAAGACAAATTCTAAAGGCAGAAATCTCCCTTGACATGGAAGTTGAAAAGAAGACCTCCAATTTAGGAAGACCTTTCAAAACATTACTGCTTCAGGGTATCCTGTCTGAGAAGGCTACCCTACCTGACAGCCTGAATATGAGCAAAGAAAAGGAACTTCCAGCTACTGAGCAAAAAGTGGTGTAAATAGATGAAGAAAATATGGTACTATGGAGTAAGACATAGTCATTAAAAAAAATGAAATCTTGTCATTTAGAGGAAACTGAATACAACTGGAGAGCATCATGTTGATCCAGATAAATCAAGCTCAGAAAAACAAATATCACATGTTTTCATTCATTCATATATAATATTTATAACTAAAATGATGATGATGATGATGATGATGATGATGATGATGGGCAAGAAGATAAAAAGGAGATTGTTAGAGGGAAAAAATCAGAACATGAGGAAAAGGGGAGAGGAAAGAATGCTGAAGTATAAAGAGGATTAAAGTATGGTGTGTGTGTGTGTGTGTGTGTGTGTGTGTGTGTGTGTGTGTGTGTGTGTGTGTGTGTGTGAAGACAGCATATTAAAACCCACCAAACACCTCTTTTTTGAATGACCTAAAGGGATTGTAGGAGTAAAATAAAAGAGGTAAATTTGTTCAAAGTCCATTGTACAATTTATAGAATTATCATAATAAAACCCCCTTCTACTATTTGTGCATGTTAATTCAAAAAATAAAATTATGGAGGCATAGAATTCTATTGTATATATAAACCACATTTTCTTGATCCATTCATCTACTGAGGGGCATCTGGGTCTATGCCTCCATCAGAAAGAATGACATTGCCCCATTTGTTAGGAAATGGAAAGACTTGGAAAAAATTATATTAAGTGAAGTAAGCCAGGCAAAAAGAAACATAGTTTCCCTTATTTGAAATAACTAGTATATATCCGAGACAAGCAGAAAAGGTCAGATAAGATGATGTTAAGCAAAATGAACCCCAAGATAGGGACACAAGTGGTTTTTAATTTCTTGCTATTGTTTCTAACGTATTTATAAGGTACCATGTGATTTTTGTTGTTGTTTTGTATGTCCCTCCCCCATGGTATAACCCCTGTTTTCACTGTATTTGATGCTGATATAATTTGGGGAGTGGAAGGGAAAAAACAAATTGTTTAAATAGGGATACAGGTGGACTCATTGCAACAATGAGATATACAAGATGTTATGTTGAAAAACGAACTTTACAATTTAGGCGAGAAGGGGTGGTAGGGGAGGGGGGAAATTTAGTTGTGGAGATGGGAGGGAAGGGAAGGTAGGGGAAAAACAAAGGAGGAGGTAACAATGCTTGATAAGAAATGTACTCATTACCATGTTCATGTGATTATAACTCCTCTGTACAGTATTTTCACAATAAAAAACTTATTTTAAAAAGAAAGAAATGTACTCATTACCTTGCTCATGTAACTGTAACCCCTCTGTACAGTATTTTCACAATAAGAAAAATTAAAAATAGTACAATAAAAAATAAATAAAATAAAAACCACAATGTTAAGTAAAATAAGTATTATCACTACTACTACTACTACTATTATTATAGATGTCTCTGAAGATGGCAAATAAAGGCGATAGTATTAGTCTCTGAGAAAACGGAGCATTCTAGGCTGAGTAGAGTCTTTCCCTTAAAATCCTGATGATTTTATAGCACTGAACCCAAAGTGTGCTCTCAGCCCTGTCTGATTAAGGAGGGTGCTGGATTAAACAAAGATGTCTGCCCACCAAACCCTTACCTTCCAGCCTCTGGAGGAAAGGGGTGTGCTCATACATATCTGGAGAGATGCTGGTGTGTATAAGCCAGAGCTTCAAAGTTCAGTGAAAATGTGTTACCTTCAACCACTAAATCTTCCTAGGGAGTGAGTAGAATGTTAATGTAGACACTGAAAGAAGCCGAAACTCAGAGAGGTTAAACTGTATGCTAATGGGAGCCCTGCTAGGGAATGGGAGCCATGGAGGGAACTGACCTTAACCTTCTGGCTCCAGTTGTAATTAACTTGACTCACCGCTTCCCAAGACACTCAACCTCAGTCTGGTTGTACTCACCCTGAAAGCTAACATTTCACAAATACTGAGTCACAGCTTCCCTGACTTTAGGCTGCGTCAGCATCTTAGCACACTCACACCCCAACCTCCTCTGGGGCCCCTTCTGGGAAGGTACAAGGCAATGGCTGCCAGGAAGAGAAAGTAGGTAAGATATCTGTGCTGACCAGGCTTGCTCACATTAAATGCCCTGGCCCCAGTACGCTGGGGGATTGACAACTCTGCCAAGGACCACATCGGAAAGATCATATTTGAAGAGTAATATGTTCTCCAAAGAATGTCAAGTCCTTGGAGTGAGCAAATGCCTGTAGTTCTCGAGACATGATGCATGTTGGGTGGGCCAGGACATGAGCTGTAGATCGTAGGAAAATAGGTAATAGGATGCCAGCTCTGGAAGGAATATTAGCGATTATCTTTCCCTTTAGCAATGAAGAAATTATGGCTCAAAGAAGAAGCCGGACTTTTTTAAGATCACATAGTTAAGAAGGGACAGCACCGAGACCTCACCCCAGATGTTTTCTTTCATTCAATATTTATTTATTGAGTACTTACTATGGGTCTGCAGGGAGAATGAGTACTGAATATACAATGGTAAACAAAACGAGCAGATGCTCTGTCTTCCCAGAGCTGACTTTCTTGTGGAGAAGAGAGACAATTGAACAAACAATTCCAGAAAATGATGAGAATTGCTATGAAGTTGGGGGGGGGGGGGGGAGGGAAACGGTAGATGAAACCAGTCTCATCCAGATCAGGGATTAAGAACAGAGTCCTGGATTAAGTCATGTTTCAACTAAAAATCTAAGGGCTAAGACACATGACCCAGGTGAAAGGGATTGGGTAGGAAAATACTCCAGGCAGGGCTCTCTACCTACCAGTCACATTACAAGATCCTTGCTTTCAAGCTGCCTACACTGTAGATGTTACCACATACAAGAGGCAGAGAGGGTGCTAAAGAAGCACTGGAAGGATCATCCATATTCCAGGAGAAGGTGACATCAACTTATGGATCTTGAAGGTTGAGCAAGAACTCAATAGGTACAAAAGAGAGAGGCCCGGGAGACAGCGTGCGAAAATAAAATCACAGAAGGACCTAGGACAGTCCGTTTCTGGCACAAGAATTAACCTTGCTTGAGGTCAATAAATATTTGTCAAATACTAAATCTTATGTCAAACACTAAATCTTAAGAGCTAACAGTAATTGGGTAGGGGAAGGGGCCTTCAGAGATGCACAGGGGAGTCTTCTGGTATCCAGTGACTAGCAGTGAAGTCTTCCCAGCTGCAAGTTGTTAACAGCCACTGATTCAGCACGTCACCAAGAGGACAGCCCAGGGGCATTGTCCACACTCACAGCCCCATGCTGTTGCATGGCCTACACAGCCAAGGTAGCCCAGAAGCTAATGTCTATGGTTCTAATATCCCTAATTTTGATGACTCCAGGTGGGCCACAAAGCAGTGAGAAGAAGCACAATCTTTCAGTTCATTTGACTACAATGTTGGGATAAATGCAGCAGATAAGCTGGTATCCAATAGAGGGACAAGAATTCCAGATGTCCCATCCATGGCACAGATTTTTTAAAACACACATTAAAGAAAGCAGTGCTAAAACCAATACCTTCGATAATGAATGACAGGGAAAAAAAAGTAAAACAGGTTCTGCTGGGTGGGGGGCACCATGAGAAGGTGTTAGAGCTTCCAGGGAATGGGGGCGAATGAAAATGAATATGGTCAAAGTATGGTTTGCATGGCTCAAAGTAGATCCGTGAAACCTGATCAAGAGTTTTAAGAAGGAGAAAAAGGGTAAGGGAGAGATATAGAGGAGGTCCGGCTGATTGGGATACATTCATACATGTGTGGCTATGTCACAATGAACCCCCCTCCCCTGTACAACTAACACACACACACACACACACACACACACACACACAAACACACACACACACACTACCTCCACAGTGAAAATCAGGGTGGTGCTCTCCTGGGGGTAGCAAAGATGGAGTGGTTGTATTCTGTCATGTCCCTATTTGCTTCTATAGGACTGCAGCAAGAGAGCTGAACCCATCTGACCATCTTTAAGAGATTGTATGCCTGGGGCTTCCTGAGCTTTCAACACAATAGCCAAGGCCTTGGAAAGAGACTTCCTATAGAAGAAGAAACTAGTGTTTTCCATTTGCGGTGCATTCCTCTCTGTCCCTCTAGGACAGCACATTTATGGTCAGGCTTGGTACAAAGTATGGTGCCCAACCAGTGCAGTGACAGGCTCCTGAAGTTCAGACTCAACAAATTTGTTCTACATGCTTGCATGTTGACATTGAACTGTGGTTTTAAAGCTGAATGCAGCTGAATGCTGCGCTTACAATAATGAAGAGTGTAGTTCTACACAAAATTTCATATTTTACTTCAAGCAATAATTACTGAGGTTCACTGAATGCTGTTTGGTTGGATCAGATGTAGCACTGAATGTTTACAGTCCTTACAGGAAAGCCTCCCAGTGTCACAAAAGAATCCTAGCAAGGCTCATTGCCATGTCTCTCTCACCAAGTCCAAGAGAAAAGTAGGGGTCTCTTCAAAGAGTCACCAAACCTGAAGGAGAATGATAAGGTTTAAAACTATCTCACCTTCCAAATTGGGGCTGAGCACTCCCTGATGGGTGCCACCATCAGGCCTCTTCAGCCCTGGAGTGACAGCACCGTGGACAACACAGGTTTCTATCCCCACTGGATACTCCCACATCACCTCTAGCCTGAGTAGTTTGTGCTGGAATTCTGGTTTCTGGTCCCATGAGCCATTATTCTTTTACTGTTCTCCTTGTCACAGACAAGCAACAGCAAAGCAGCAGAGATGTGGTCCAATAGCCCTGACCATACCTCTCTATCAGGTATTAGTCAGGGACTTATGTACAGCCCTGATTCCAAGTCTGCTATGTATCTTGGTTCACACTGCTATGCCTAAAGCCAAATGGACAGACTTAGTCTGTCTTTGAAGGAGGGAAAAGGGCCAGGTAGCTGCCCTTAGGGGATAATCAGTATTCACCCACCTAAGGAAAGTGACTGTGAAATAGTGGAACCCAGCACCTCCCAGGGGCCTATGTGAAAATCATAGTGTGTTCCTCTACTGGATCAGCTTATTCACCTCTGTATCATAAATTCACTGACAGTACCTGAAGCCCTGTGCTTGATACTTGTCCCAAGGTAAGTGTGAGCCATAGTCAAGATTTTCCCAACTCTCTACGTCCCTTTAAGAGTTCAACCACTTCTCATCTACTGTCCATAGTCTCATGCTTCCCTTCTTCACAATCGCTGGCAGCTTCAGCACCACTTTACTCTTCTTTTCTGTGCATGCAAACACAGGTAAGAGCATGAACCATGTAAGTGCAGATGGCTTTCACATATGTGCATACATGTAAGTGTGCTTTGTAAGCATAAGTGTACCCTTGTTTATCTTAGCTGATTTTTGTCACAATTACAAACTAGAAATAATGGTTAGCTCACCATATAGATAAGACAGGTTAACTTAATACATTATAGGCTAAATATTGAATAGAAAACCTGTCCAAAACACAGAGTAGTACTTGGAGGAAAAGGTAAAGAAAAATAAGTTAACATCTTCTGGGAATCTATGGCATGTCAGAAGTTAACATGTTTCTCAAATAAATCCTCCCAACAGTTCTGGGCAAAGGGTTTTGGTTTCCTGGTTTTTATAAATATGCAAAAGATTCCACAATGAACCAAACAGATAAACCCAATTTTCACAGAACTGACATCTAACCATGGAGAAAACCAACAATCTGTCAAGAAATCTATGAGTTATGTTAAGTTCTAGAAGGAAGAGTATGAAGAAAACGGGGACAGAGTGTGAGAAGTGGGGTCTGGGAAGGCTTCACTGAGAAAGTGACCCATTTGAAGTCCTGAATGAAATAAGGGAGAAAATTTGATTCTGTAGTAGAGAGCAAGCTAGGCTTCGGATCTTGTCATTCACATTCCAGTGCCCACAGTAAGCAGAGTCTTTGGTCTATGGGATTTATTCTGGAGCAAATCGAGTACTCCAGTTTTCTCCCAGGCTCTTGAACACATTGTTGAAAAGACTTAGGGCTCAATCAGGCAGCAGAAAACATCTTGATTAATCTAGCCACCTCTGCCCTGGGATATGAAGACTGGAGTACTGGCAGAGTAGGATCTCCAAAAATCCCATTAGAGACCCTCATAGCCAATTGGCTATCCAACCAAGGCATAGAAACCCAGGAGGAATAAAACCAAGTTCCAATGAGGTCCACTTCCAGAATGGGAAATTGTCTACATGTCTCACAATGGTGATTCTCATCTCTTCAGGTTGCCACTGCAGGTTGAGAGCAGGGACCACACCTTGCTCATTTCTGCATCCTTAGTTCCAAATTCTAGTCCTGACAGTAAGTCTAATAAGTGTGTACTGAATGAAATGGAATAATCAACCAATAATGAACAAAACTGGCTTCTCTGAAACCTCAACTTTTTAGACCACATAAGAAAATTCTTCCACATGTCAGCCCTGATAAGAAAAAAAGGAAAGAAAAGTTGGTGGAATGAATGAACAGAGGGGTAGAATTAAATATATGTTAATGATTGTCAGGTCTCTATGGTTTCCAAATGTTACTTTAATTCCCCTAACAACTCTGCAAAGTAGTTATTGGTTTCATCTTTATGGATGCAGAAATAGATCTCACACCACCCTGGGTTACCACTCTGGATCTTCCATTCATTAGCTATATGGTCTTTAGTGTCACTCCTAAGGTTTCTGCTTCTCCCCAACCCTAGATTTTTGGTTCCCCTCTCAGCCTCCCAGGATCTGAAGGCAGAAATTACATACTTTCTGTGTCCATTTTTCCTCCTCTCCAAGCTAAAGCATCTGCCCTGGTGCCATAGCTCTGGAATTACAATATGGATTTGTTCCTAACTACCTTATCCACTTGTGCACAAGTGACTTAACCCTTCTGGATATTGGTTTTCCTACTTGCGGGACATGGATATCCACAATACCATCCCATAATTGTGTTGTAAAAATCAAACAATTTGAAATATATATACACTTAGCACTTTGGCACCTATAGATGCTCAAGAGATGCTGCTGCTGAAGGCTCTGAGCTCCTTCTCTGCCATTTCAACTTAACTTATACCAGTTAGTTAAGTTCACTATTCACATGATGTGCATCCAGAACTAGACATGATCTGGACACTCTTGTTATTTGAGGAGCATCATTATCTACATTGTCAATCCTAATTTTTCCATTTGAGAGGAAGCAAAGGGCCAGAGCTTATGAACAGGATCAGGGTCAGATACTTCCAGGAACCTATACTAGCTACACTGATATATCACAATTCAAGAACTCCAGATAAATAAGTCGGTGTTTATTCTTCATATAAGAGAGAAGGTAACAGTCTCATAAAGCACTTTGGATTTCCGTCATATCAATTATTGCAAAACACTCATCAGTTAAACCTTTCCCATATCAAGAAGTAGATCAATATCTTATGATACTTTCTTATAACTTAAGAATAATAAATGGTATAAGAACAAACAATAGGAGTTCATTCTTCCAAAAACTTATCATCTCCCATTGCAACAATGAAATGTACAAGTCATTATGTAGAAAAACAAACTTTACAACTTTGGTGGGGAGAGGGGGTGTTAGGTGGGAGAGGGGAAGGGATGGGAAGGGGAAACAAAGGAGAAGGCAACAATGCTTGATAAGAAATGTACTCATTATCTTGCCTATGTAATTGTACCCCTCTGTATGGTATTTTCACAAAAAAATTTTTTTTAAACTATCATCTATTTGATGGTGAACTTTAACATAGAAAGACTACCATGTATTCATAACCTACTACCTGCACAACCTAATACTAATGCTCATTAGTATTGTTCATTGTCCTCTTTGTAAAAATTAATCATCATTAAAGAAAACTGTAGGGTTGAATGTAGCTTCAGAAGCAAAGTACTTGCCTAGAAAGTGCAATGTCCTGGGTTTCATCCCCAGTACTGAAAAAAGAAAAAGAAACTATAAAAATGTAAATAACCCAAATACCCCAAGATCCCAATCTGAAGGAAGAATCTAAAGAGTGTTTTCAGAATACAAGATACCATAACCCATTTAACCCCCAATTTGCATAATTACAGAAACAAAAGCAAAATCCATCCACATCACTTCCAGGAACTCATGGTGACCCTCCTCTTGCTCTAGACTTATACTCTAATCATCCCTGCCATTTATCTCTACTTCTTCACGCTTTCAGTAGCCACCATAGCATCCTCCTTGGTCTTCCCACATGTAGACATCAAGCTGAACTCCCCAAAACACAGGTGATTCTAGACCTGAGTGCTCAATCAGTTCTACCCATGTTCTGATAAAAACACTAAAACACAGAAAAATGAAATCAAATTAAAAATGAAGAGAGGAAAGGACGTGGGTGAAGAATCCAGTCATAAAATTCAATGCATATCCAACAAAATTAAGAACATTGAGGGAAGGGGTGGGGTTGGGAGGGATGGGGAGAATAATGAAAGAAAAGACATTGATCAAGATGCATTGTATTCATAAACTGCTCTGTTGAAGGTAACTCCTTTGTACAACTACTAAAAGATAGTAAAAATACATTTTAAAAAAGAATTAGACAAAAACCAAAATACTATGTTGAAAATGAACAATACAACTTGTGGGAGGGGGCAGTAGGGAAACTCTGGGAGAAAGTGAGGGAAGGGTGGCACTATTCACAAAGAAATGTACTCACTACCTGACATATGTCACTGTAACCCCTCTATACATCACCTTTAGAATAACAATAAATAAATATATAATTTTAACACACTAAAAAATCAAGTTAATAAATGCTTCTGACCTCAAAGACCAACAGTGTTTTTCCCAAGACCTCCATCTTCAGTCCTAGAAAGACATCATTTTGTTCAGTCCATGTTGACCTCATATCAGAGTACTCCAACTTACCACCTCTGCCCTTCAGATTTCAGAGCCCTAATTCTCTCTCTCTGATCCTGCTGAAGAAGCTCAAGAGCTGGTATTATAGTAATTAAGATAACACTAGCTATAAAATAAAAACTGTGAAATCTTAAAATCACAAGGGAAAGTCCTATGCTTGTGAAGTGTGGTCTTTGGGAGGGCAGAGACCCACCGACCCTATTCCTCATATGCACTCAGGGTTACAAGCACACAAGGAATCAGCAGTCCTTTCTGTCTGTTTGCCCTGGGCATCAACATCCAACAAACAAGAGAAGAGAGTCATAGATAGAAGGTTTTATTTGTGACCCAGACTTACAAGTCTGCAAATGGCACATGAAATTTCTACCTACATTACAGTGGCTGGAATGCATAGCCAAGGCTCACTGCGTAAAGACCTCAGAAATGAGGGAAATTTGTTTCCCAAAGGAAACAGACTTGGTGAGCAACTAACCACTGTCTGCAGGCAGACTTATGACAGGATTCGTATCTGGGATAGAAGAACCCTCTAGTCTATTGTACATTAGTTCAGCATCCCCTCCCTTTGCCTCCACTTGACTAACTTTTGGCCACGCTTGAAGTTATTTAAATATTTTTCCTAAATGATGAAGTGTCCCTTAAGAAAACAAATTCTGTTGCCAACCCTGGAATACACAAATATGTCCTGAGGGGAGGGTATGTGTATTTTTGTCCTTTTGCATAGAAAAAGAAAAGACATTTAAAGAAATCATTCATAACCCCATCACTCCATCAATATATTTCTTTCCTGTATATTTCCTTATGCTCACATCTTATGCAACCTGTATGGCCCTATTCAAGTGATTTGTTATGCTTGAAGCTGAGGTCCAGAAAGGTTAAGTAATATGTGCTAGGTCACATGGCAGGAAATAGTCAGGCCAGCCTTCTAACCACAACTTAACCCCAGAGCCAAGGCTTTTGCCAATCCTCCATTCAGCCTCTCAATGTTCCTTATAATTTTCCCGACCTCTCACCTTTGGCTTCTGTGTAATTATCTGTATCCAAAACACAAAGTTGTCCCATGATGTGCCTTATCTGCATTATTAAGTGTCAGTTCCCAGAAGTCAAGAGCCATCGGTCATTATTCTTTGCTACTGTAAAGCCTGGCCCATCGCTGCTGTTTAATTCTCTTTGCCATCCAAAGATATAAACATCTATTGGACAGTGAAATTGAAAATGACCTACAAGGATTTGGTCCAGATGGCTGCCCAAGTCACAATCCCTCTTCCTATTTACATAGTAACCAAAGCACAGACTTTGAGGGCCTCGTAGACCCAGGGTCCCACTCACCTCTACCACTGTGTAACTATGTGGACAAGTCACTGAGCATCTTTTTCCATGAAAATCCAAATGAGTTCATGTACTGTGCAAAAAAATTAAGAAGGATTGATCATTGTTAATGCTCTCATCAGTACTGCTACTAATGTCTCCAAATTACCAAGAAGTGAGCAAAAACCTTCAAAGCCTACAAACAAAAGGGAGGTAGAATTCTGAGTGTTTTCTTGTGACCTTGTGAGTACATTGTGAAGTAAGTACTCTTCAGGGGAATTTTTGACCCTTCTAAAAATCCCATTAAACCGAAACACACATCTGTTAGCACACACCAAGCATGCTGTCTCTGCTTTCACCCAGCATTGAGTAGTACAAGGAGGAATATTATATTCAGTAACTCATATGGAACTATTTATCCCCAATCACTTTGTGCTTTTCCTTCAACTTTTCCACAGGCTTTGGTTTCAAAGGCCATTTTAGAATGACTGAATTTCCTTGCAAAATAACTCACCCCTCCCCCATTTAAAAAAAAAAGATTGTTTTAGGAAAACCTCCTCAGGGTATAGAGACTATGAGTTTCCAAACCTGCTTTCCCCTGTCCTCCTTTTTTTTCTTAAATAAAAATTGCTCAGGAAACCAAGATTCATTAAGAGTGATGGGGAAAAATATATATAACTGAGTTGAAAGGAGTTTGTGGCTTACTGCTTAACAGAGAACTGGCGATGATCTTTTAGGGGACTCTTATAGGATCAGAGAACATGAGGACTGAGAAAGCACTAAGAGATCCTATAGTTCCAAGCCATCATTTGGAGAGGGGAAACTGAGGCCTAGAAGAAAGAATTAACTGTCCAAAGTGACACAGCAAGATCACCACATAACTGAGACTTGAACTAAGGGACCTAAACTCCAGCTCAATTAGGCCAGGTCATCTAGAAAGTGGAGGCTGGGACAGTGCCAGGTCCAAGAGTGAGAATAGAGAGAAAGGAAAGTGAGGACAAACAGGTGGGAGCCATGTGCTGCAGTAGGAAACATCTTTGCACCTGCTACCTGGTCACAAACAGCCTCATAGTCAGTAGGCAGTTTATTTAGACTTCAAGAGCTACAAGGAAAAGGTGAGTCTCCAGCTTGAGGCTCTGAGAAACTGTTGCATTGTCCCTGACTAATGACAGATGGTGAATTTGATGATGAATAACCTAGGCTCTTCCCCTCTAGAATAACTACATTGGCTCCTGAGCTGGGTGGCCAATGCATCCCTAGGAGACTCTGAGTTTTGTACTGCAGATCTTTCATACTAATTCCTCTGTTCCAGATAGACTTGCATGACTTCTGCTCCAATGGATCAACAGTACTGCACTTCAGGGAATATTCTTAGGAGAGGATCACAAGAACTCAATAGCTATGATCATATAAAATGATGCTTATCAAAATGAACTCCAAGAATTGAAGACAAAGGGGGCTTTTTTTTAATTTTGCTTTTTTTTCTCCTCCCCTGTTTTTGTTTCTGTACTATTTGTCTTGCATGTAAATTTATCTGATTGGGGCAGATAAAGGGAAGCATGGAAAGGGTAGTGCAAAAGATGAACAAAGGCATCAGTGATATTCACTAGACACTATGTTGAAAATGAACTATGCACTTTGTGATAGAGGGGGTTAGGAGGGAAAAACTGGGAGAAAACAAGGGAAGAGGTGACACTGTTCAAAAAGAAATATACATATTATCTGACTTATATAACCCCTCCCCCTGTATATCACCTTTATAATAATAATTGACAAATAGTACTATACTTGAAAATACACTTTTTGAGTTTCTTTCCCTTTTCTGTCTCAGTTCTCTAGGAGGATTTTCAGGGGTCTGCACTCAACTAAGCCATATGAACTTCGGTATTTGTCTCAGAGTCTACCTCTGACGCACCCAAGTGCCTGGCACCTAATGTGTTCTCAACACTAGCTATGACCATTCTATTAACCATGACAAAATCTTCTCCCTCTTTCTTCCTTTGGAATCTTAAATATAGTAGTCATCCACATCCCCAGTCTGCCCCTAGGTGCCCTTCAGCCCACAATTTGAAGAAGATCTAGAATCAAGTTTCTCCACCCTAGTGAACAGAATGATACTCTGCTTTGCATAGGGTTGGAGTGTGCTTAGCAAGGATGTATATAAGAGACACTTGGTCCTTTGTGTGACAATGTTGGGGAGAGACAGAGCATCTAGAGTAGGCATTAGGTAACTGGAAGATCATTATCCTTGAGATAGAGTAAAGAAGTCTTCACAAATCCCTGGCTACTGTTCATGACAAGGTTGTTATAAAAGAGCAAGTCTTGACTCTCCCCATTCTCGGGCTTCTTGTCTCACCATGTGATTTCATCATGACAGGAGCTGTCTCAGAAGACCTTTGGCAAAGGTCAAATGAATGGGGTCCCATAATCTTGGGCTTTCAGTCTCCAATTCCATGAGCTAAATGAACCACTCTACATTTCCTATACTTTGGTATTTTGCTAGAGCTACAGAAGTAAAAGAAGACAAATAGTAACTAAGATTGTCAGGCAGGCCTACCAGGTCCAGGAGTCTGTATAAAATAATATTTTCACAGCTCCTTTAATTAAAGACTATAATTACCCAAAAGCCTTAGTTGAGAATGACTAAATTATTCATAGAATAAAACTATACATAATTTATCATAGTTCATTTACATTCCATTTGTATTTGATAACACAGAGGTAAAGTTCCTTATGTACCTCCATTCAAAACATGTCAGTGGAGAAATGGTGGCTGTTCAAAATGCTAATACCAGGATTCCACCAAAGACTCCCCCTACTAAATGCTACTATAGTATGCCTGGTAATCTGTTGTCTAACCATCCCCTCAAGTGATTCTTGGGTACATTACACTGTGAATGGCAGTGCCTTAATAACTGACCTCCTCCCAGCTTCTTAGTGAAGAATCCTACTTTGACTCAGGTGGATTTCTCTCTTGTTCTGCCTGACTTCTCTAGTGTCCCTTCCCAGGGCTTCCTTCTACTCTTGTGATACCCTGGTGTGTGCTCAAGCTCTGTGTGAACCTGTGTGCTCAAGCTCCACTTCAAAATGTGTTCAAGGTTCATTATGCCTTCTTCCTTCATGGGGTCCACAGTCTGTGCCTACTACTAAGGATGACTTTCCCATTCTTCCACTTCACCAGTGTACTCTGCTCTAGGTCTCCACACTCTAGTCCTGGGTACAGATAAGTATCAATACACAGGACACTGTTGCACCTGGGCTGCCATGATTGAAGAATGTTTTGTTCACTAACTTTGGTGGTAAGAGAAGTTTGTCTCCAGAACCTACAATGGACACTAAGGGACATCCCATCACAACTACTCATTCTCACTCAGCTGAAACAGCTCCAGTGTTCCCAATTAACATAGAACTCCTCCTCATTAACACAGAACATCTCATTTATTTCCTGTGTATGCATAGGTTTCTTCTATCACTCTGAGAAATGCTTTAGAATGAGTCCCATCTGATGGACCTTTAATTCCCAACCATAAACAAAATCCTGGCTCACAAAAGGGGGTTCCCACAATATTTGCTAAATTGAATGATGGGTTTCAATACTACTATCTTCATTTTACTTTCTTCACAGCACTTGCCATTATCTAAGTTTTCAAGTTTGGTTATTATATAGCCATTTATCATACCCAAAAGTGTCTTGGCAAGTGTCATGAGCTGGCCTGTGTCCATTTAAAATTGATTATGTAGAAGTTCTAACCCTCAGTACCTCTTAATATGACTGTAATCGGAGACAAAACTTTTTATGCTGGGGTGAGTGGCATCAAACCTGGGTCCTTGTACCTGTTAGGCAAATGCTTTACCACAGAGCTACATCTCTAGCCCTGGAGATAGGATTTTTGAAAGAGATAATTAAGTTACAATGAGAGTGTCAGCTTGAGCCCTGATATAATATGAATGGCATTGTTACAAGAAGTAGGAAGACCATGTGAAGACACAAGAAATGTCCATCTACAAGCACAGAGAGAGACCTCAGAAGAATCCAATCCTTCCAACACCTAGATCTCAAGCTTCTAAGCCTCCAGAATCATGACACAATAAGGTTCTCTCCTCCACGCCATCTAGTCTGTGGTATTTGGCTTGGACATTCCCAGCAACTCATTCAGTTTGCCATAACACTGTTTCCAGGACCCCGGATAGTTTCTGCCACACAGTAGGTGCTTGATCAGCAACCAGCAAATGATCAACTGAAAGTACAACTTACGCATCTCTGCAAAAAAGTTCATTCTGGGCCGGGCGCTGGTGGCTCACGCCTGTAATCCTAGCTACTCAGGAGGCTGAGATCTGAGGATCGCGGTTCAAAGCCAGCCCGGGCAGGAGAGACCGTGAGACTCCTATCTCCAATAAACCACCAGAAAACCGGAAGTGGCGCTGTAGCTCAAGTGGTAGAGCGCTTGCCTTGAGCTGAAGAGCTGAGGGACAGCGCCCAGGCCCAGAGTTCAAGCCCCACGACCGACAAAAAAAAAAAAAAAAAAGTTCATTCTGCTTTATACTTCTGAGTGTATATGCCACTCCTTGGCCTAAAATACCTTTCCCCATTGCTTTATTCTGCCCCTTCCAGCCAAAGAAATTCTGTTTCCTTCGAAACAATCCAGACTCATGTTCTCAGCTAAATATCCTTGGTCTCTCAGGAGAATTGACCACTCTGCACTATTCTGAATTCTGTATACTCTCTTTTGCATCATTGTTACCTGCTAGGCTCTCCACTCAATGTTAGAAGCCATGTTCCCCCCTGATCCTGCCATCCAGCATGGGGCCTGACCTGAAGGATGTGCTCAGCCAGCAAACCACCAAGCCATTGGACACTTCAAAGATCAAGCTAGGATGCCCAGGTTCCGTAGCATCAGTGCCTTCCTCTGTGATGGAGGACAGATGTATGAGGCTGCACATACTAGATAATCATCAAATATTTTCTGGATTAAAATTCATTGACTAAACCATGTGACCATAATTTGCCATGAGCCCCACTTTCCAAAACCCAACTCTTCTAGAATGCCCTCCCTGGCTCTTCCCAAACTCATTGAGTTCACCGTTACCGCACTCACTATAAGTAACATTTACCCAGGTAGGCCAAGGAACATTCAGTTTGCATGACCTAGGCCAACTCTTCTAACCTGGATCCGAGCATACACCATGACTCTAAAGCCCCAGAGTAGCCAGGCCCCCTCCCACCAGCACTGACCCAGCCTTTGAGGGTCATAGGGAGCCAGCCTGGGTAAGCCCAGCCTGCATTTTGCCTTAAGGAACAAAATCTGCAAGTAAAAACACTGACTGGAAACATCTGCCCTCCCCCAAAGCTTAAAAGAAGCTACATGTGCACTCCCTAATCCTCTTCTCTCCCCTTTGCCAGGAATGAATTTCATTTGGAGGCAAAATTAGGAGGACTGGGGGAGAGGGAGCAGAGAGAGGTAGGCCAAACACATCTGGACAGCTTTTCTTTGTAAATTCAGAAGACTGCAGGGAATCACTTTCTCCCCCTGACAAAGGAAATGGCCCATGGTCAGGAATTGATGACTTGCAAATCTCATGCAGGGGAAGAGGTTATTGTGCCTGGAGCTCTATGGGGCTTAGAAAAATAAAGACCGAATAACTTAAATGAGGCGGCTGTTTATGGGCCCAGATTTCCAAGCACCTGGCAGCAGAGGCAGCCCTTCCTGAGGCAGCAATGTGGTTCAGGATCCCAATGGCCCATTCACCTGTCGGTGCTTTCAGTTATTCAGCCCAAATATCTCGAGACAAACTTAAGATTCTTTTGCAGGCAGTATGTCCCATGCTAGGGAAATAGCTGGGAGCTTGGATTCGTCTTCATTCCTAAAAGCCCCATGGGGAAGACAGCAATATTGCAGTAATACACAGGCCATCCATTAAAAGCAACCATCTGGAAACAAGCACAGATAGGGTGGTAAGTCCTAGAAAGGATATTTGGACATACGATTGGCTTAGGGGGAAGGAGGGTGACAATGATTCTTCTGGACCAAACTCTAGTCAGGATCCTCTAAATCCTCTTCTCAATTAGGTCTTAGTCTTGTCTTTTAGTGTCTGGCCTTGAAGCCTCTGGCTGTAGCAATAATCCTGCCAAATTAGTTTAGAGAGAATCTTAGACTTTGATATTTGATCACCCTCGATATGCAGTTCAATCCTAACCCAACCAATATGGCACCTCACACCTGTAATCTTACCTACTGGGAAGACAGAGATTAGAGTTGCTTTTCGAGGCCAACATAAACCAAAAAAAAAAAAAAAAAAGTTCACAAGACCTCCTCTCAACTAATAAATTCTACACAGTGGCACACCCCTGTCATCCCAGCTACACAGGAAGCATAAATAAGATCACTATCCAAGCCAGATCAGGCACAAATGTAAGACCCTATTGAAAAAAATATCAAAAGCAAAGGAGGCTGAGGGTATGTATGACTTAATTGTTATAACACTTGTCCAGCAAACCCAAGACCCTAAATTCAAACTAAGTACTGACCTCTCCAGGAAAATAGCTCATTTTATACTATTTCCCATCCTTGGCACCTGACCCCCGGTCTGACTGCAGCAAGCAAGAATCACATCAAGTTAGCCAGAACCTCATCCCTTATCCTGGGTGCTGCTACTTACTAAAACTCGATCTACTGTCCCCAATCCCACTCCTTAGCTTATAATCCCACTTTTCCTTAGTGTACTCAGAATAAAACCCATTTCTACACAGAGCTCTCTCTTCTCCAATTCCAATACTTCCTGGTTAAAATCTGCTTTGACTATTTTAGCTATTGTCCAGCTTTAAGCCACAATGTTAAAAGATAAACTTCAGCACATTGAAACTTTAAAAAAAAATTCTTTGGGAATTCAGCAATTCATGAGTTGGGCAGCACCAGGCCACAGGTGGCTCAGCATCCCACAGAAGGAGGCTCAAGGGAAAACCTTTACAAGCTGTTCCCAGGCGCAAGACAGAACATATTTGATTGGCTGAAGTGGAAAATTCTTAGTTAGAGGTTAATTGGCAATTCCTGGTTGGTTAAGCCTATGTTTCTGTTCACTGTTGAGCTTCGGTTTGCTTATGCAGGAACCCCACACACTTGGAGGTATCTCAGCCTAATGACTGCCCAACTATTTACTTTTACAGTGGTTTAAGATGAAGACTTGGGAAGAAAGCACAACAATGAGGCCTAGAGATTGCCACTCTGCCTAAAAGAAAAACTTGGTATAAAGGAATACAAAACTTTGTATAAAAGGAGTTCAGAGCTGTGACGGACCCTTAGTGATGTATTTGGGAAAGGAAACAGTTCAGTGGATGTATGGGATCTAAGCTTAGAAAAGGTGGGTAGAGAACAGCAGAAGAAGGCCAAGGCCAAATTCTGGACTAGACAGTATTCATCAGTCTATGTGTCAACACCTCACCCTTTTTAGAAAGCGATAAACAGCATAATGACAGGCTCCAAGGAAGCTAGAAGGACTGAGGCCCAAAGTAGATGCTTATAAAATTTATTTGAAAGTTCATGTGTTCTTTAAAAATAAAAAATACATGTTTCATTCTGCTTTATAATTTGGGCTTTAATATAAAAAAATTAATGTTATTTTTCCCAAGTCTTCAAATAGAATGAATGCCCAGCACATGGCCATAGGTCTGCCAACATATGTCTACATAGCTGTTAAGAGTGTAAAAATCAGTCTATAGAGCAGAACTCACTGGAGAAGAAGATCTAATTAAAGTTTTAATCAAAAGAAGATGGGAAAACTATAGGGCCTTTACTCCTGCTCTACTCAAGCCTAAGACACCTTTCCCCAAGACGAAAGAAAATGAAGGAAGAGAGCTCAGTTTTCTATTCTCCCAGGGACACATGTGTGATTCAGAGTTAATATGGAGGAGGTGACTCAAAATCTGTCTTTTGCTTGTACACAATCTATTAGCGATTATCTCTGAAAGTGACCCAATGCTTCATTTCCAGAGGATCCCATTGCTAGAAGAGTGTAATAATCTTCTCTATGCATTTATAACAGGACATGGTCATATACCAAGACCAGACACATAACCAGAATGCTATCCATGCTCTTCTCTGCCCCCACTGTATAGTCCAAGCACTATTTCTACTCAGTGCTTAGCCACATCAGCCAGGGGTCTGAGGAGCCAAAGTCATCATGACTTACAATTCAATAGAATTACTATTTCCCCAGTGGCCTGTTTCCTTCATGGACATTCCCTATGCTGCACTAGACACAGAGAGCCACAGATCACCAAGAGACATTGTGAGCAAGGATAGTCAGGTTCAATCACAAAGGAAAGCACTCAACCTCCCTACCTCTTGGCCCCCATGTCTATGATCACCAATTCAGAATATACACCATATACTGAAATGCAGCACTCTATGCCTGCCATGTGGTGCCTTCTGCCTCCTGCCCTATCTGAAACTTCAGTATCACATTCCATTCATTTTCCTGTAAGGTCAGCTTGAAAATGCCAGTTGTGATAAAGCAGGTAAATGTCAAAATAATCTATCCACATTTTTAATATATTACAGTGCTCATATCAAGAACATACAATTAGAAAAGCTGGACAACTGGATGATACAGTAGCAGCAGAATGAAATTTCAAGGGGAGGTATCCATGAAGCCCAAGCATAGTACATCCATCATCTCTTGTGTTCACCTCACTTCCACTCAGTTCTTCTTCAGTGCCACTTTTACTGGGACAATAATCCTGATGGTTGGTCTGATGGTTGTTTGTTATCTCATGTAAACCATCTTTTTTTTGCTTTCTAAGCTGGTACTTCTCTGATATTGTGGTGTAAGATAGCTCCTGGAAGCCAGGTGCCAGTGGCACATGCCTGTAATCTTAGCTACTGAGGAGGCTGAGATCTGAAGATCACCTTTGGAAGCCAACCCGAGCAGGAATCTCCAATTAACCAGCAAAAGACTACAGGTAGAACTATGGCTTAAATGATAAAGCACCAGCTTTGAGCAAACAAAAAAAAAAAAGCAAGTGAGAGTACAATGCCCTGAGTTCAAACCCCAGTACCAGCACAAAGAGAGAGAGAAAGGGAAGGAGGGAGAGTGGGAGAGAGAGAGAGAGAGAGAGAGAGAGAGAGAGAGAGAGAGAGAGAGAGAGAGAGAGAGAGAGAGAGAGAGAGCCCTACTGGAACCCATGCAGGTAAACAGAGAAATAAAAAAGAAATAGCACCCCCAGTTAGGCAACCTACAGAGACAAAGGACAAATGCCTCCCTTTCCCATCACTCAGATGAGCAATTCTGTGGTTCTCAGGAAGTTCTTGTATTCCCTTTCTGTTGCTGTAACAGAATGCCTAAGACTGGGTAATCTATGAAGTAAAGAGGTTTATTCAGATACTACTTTGGTGTTGGAGGGGGAAGGGTCCCAACACCATGGCACCGACCCCCTGGCTACATCACACATGAAAGAAAAACAAAAAGTAACCAGCTACATGTTGAAAGAGACAAGCTTGTGTTGTGATTCCATTTTAAAACAACCTGCTATCTTAAGAACTGACTCACTCTGTGAGACCAGCATTCATCCCTTCTAAAACCAAAGTCAATAATCGAACTACTTCCCATTAAACACCAGTTCTTAAATGCTTCACACATGGGAAATCAAGCTCCTAGCCCATGAACACTTGAAGAGGAGAATCCCAAGAATTTTCATGGGACAGAGCCATAACCACCCACAAGAAGGATCAGTTCAATAATTCAAACTTGCTTGGCTGACCTTTCTTTCCCTGTTTCCCTCTTCCCAGACCTTTGCCTATTTTCCTTGAACTCACATCAATAACCTATCTACAGTCTCTTGTCTCTAATTACTTCTGAGGAGAATCTACTTAAGAGTACTGCTTTAAAAAAAAAAAAAAAGGTCCTCAGCGTGGTACTGGCACAAGAACAGACCTCAGGACCAATGGAATAGAATTGAAAACCCAGAAATGAACCTACAGACCTATAGCCATCTAATCTTCGATAAGGGAGCTAAAAAAATAGAATGGAAGAAAGACAGCCTCTTCAGTCAATGGTGCTGGCAAAATTGGTTAAATACTTGTAGAAAACTAAAGTTAGATCCTTATATATTACCCTGTACCAGAATCAACTCCAAAATGGATCAAAAACCTCGGAGTCAAAGCAGATACTCTGAAAACATTACAGGATGGAATAGGAGAAACCCTAGGTCTCCTTGGCAGAGGCCGAAATTTTCTTAATAGAAACCCAGAAACACAACAAATCAAAGAAAGGTTGGACAAATAGGACTGCATGAAATTGTAGAGCTTCTGCATGGCAAAGGACACAGCTAGCAAGATCAATAGAAAGCCCACGAATTGGGAGAAGATCTTCACTCGCCATACAACAGACAAGGGTCTCATATCTAAAATATACCTTGAACTCAAAAAATTAAATCCCCCAACAACAAATCTTCAAAGAAACAACTGCCCAATAAACAAGTGGGCTAAAGACATAAAGAGAAACTTCTCTGAAGAGGAAAGAAGGATGGCCAATAGACACATGAAGAAATGTTCAACCTCCCTAGCCATAAAAGAAATGCAAATCAAAACAACATTGAGATACCACCTCACTCAAGGTAGAATGGCTATAATCAAGAACTCTAATAACAACAGATGCTGGAGGGGATGTGGACAGAAGGGAATCCTACTGCATTGTTGGTGGGGAGTGTAAACTTGTTCAATCACTTTGGAAAGTAGTATGGAGGTTCTTCAAAAGACTCCACATAGAGCTCCCCTATGACCCAGCAATCCCACTTTTGGGCATTTACCCAAATGTTTACAAACAAGACCACACTAAAGCTACCAGCACAACTATGTTTACTGCAGCATTATTTACCATAGCTAAGATACGGAACCAACCCAGATGCCCCTCAGTAGATGAATGGATCAAGAAAATGTGGTATATATACACAATGGAAATCTATGCCTCCATCAGAAAGAATGACACTGTCCCATTTGTTAGGAAATGGAAAGACTTGGAAAAAATTATATTAAGTGAAGTAAGCCAAGCCCAAAGAAACGTAGGTCCCATGGTTTCCCTTATTTGCAATATCTAGTATATGTCTGAGGCCAGCAGAAAAGGTCAGATAAGGTGATGTTAGGGAAATAAACCCTAAGATATGTATTAAAACGTTTTCTTCTTTCATGCGATTGTTTCTAACACATTTATAATATTATTTCTTTGTTGCTTTGTATGTCCCTTCCCCACAGTATAACCCTGCTTTCACTGTATTTGATGTTGTTATAATTTGTGGAGGGGAAGGGAAAAAACAAATAGTTTAACTAGGGATACAGGTGGACTCATTGCAACAATGAGACGTACAAGTCGTTATGTTGAAAACAAACTTTACAACTTTGGTTGGGGGGGAGGAGGGGGGTGGGGGAGGAGGATGGGATGGGAAGGGGAAACAAAGGAGGAGGCTACAATGCTTGATAAGAAATGTACTCATTATCTTGTCCATGTAATTGTAACCCCTCTGTACAGTATTTTTACAATAAAATAAATAAAAGATTGTAGATTTAGCAGGCTAGTAGTTTTAGAAGCCCTTACAGAAAGAAAATGACAGCTCAACTGGCCAACTCTCAACTTGAAATATTCTTTAGACGTTAGAGTTCCCTGTTGTAGCTGGGAGGGCTTTCTGAAGCAAAAAATACACAGTTGGTCTACAATGAATGGGGGAGAGGAGTACCAAAACTGCCAGAGCAGAGCACTGAGTCGAGAGTGAGAAGGTAGGAAAATGGGAATGGAGTTTTTCACAGTAGCCCTTTAGCACCTTAGTTTACTGTAGATCCACTAAGTGCTTTGACACTGCAAGTCAAATGAGTGAAGAACCATGTCTATTGCATTTTGAAATGGAAGATCTTTTATCTGAGCCTTTTTTTTTAGTTCATCTGGCATATGGATAAGAGCAATGCACCCAAATGTGCCATCAACTGATTTTGACTTTGTGAGAGACCCATGGTTATAGACTGAATGTTGGCAACTCTCCCAGATTCACATGTTGCAATCCTAGCCCCAAGATGATGCCATTAGTAAGTAGGTCCTTGGGAGGTGATTTAAGACACGAGGGTACAGCAGCCAGGACCAGAATTAGAGCCCTTATAAAAGAGACTCCAGAAAGCTCTCTAGCTGTGTCTCCACTATGGAAGAGTACAATGAGGAGCCAGCAATCTGCAATCTGGAAGAGAGCCTAACCATGCTGATACTCTAATCCCAGACTTCTAGCCTCCAGAACTGTGTAAAACAAACGTATGCTGCATAATCCATAGCCTGTGGTAATTTGTTGTAGCAACCTTTTAAGACCATGCCTCTTTCTTAATGGGAAGAATTATAGAACAAACCACTTTGTCATTTTTGAAGTTGATATTCACAGGTCTACAAATTGTAATCTTCCAGACAAATTGAGCCCATAGCCTGTTTTTGTCAAAAATATAGTTTGAAATATAGTCCTATTCACTAGTTTGCTTGTTATCTATGGCTGCTTTTGCACTAGAACAGAAGAACCTGATCATTGACAAGAGAGACTTACATATTCAAACCTCAAGTGATTTCTATCTGAACTTTCCCAGAAAAAGTTTGTGTCCGTCCTTCTGTAGATCACTGGGATTCACAGAAAATTGATTTTACAGGATGAGATGCTCACCTTCTTCATATATGTGTCTCACTCAATTTCTAGGGAACTTATATGCAGATCTTATATACATAATGCCTTCAGATTAGAGAGCAAGCACGCAGACCTGTAAAATGGTGAGGCTAACAGATCCTTTGGAAGAGTTTGCAGTACAGACCTAGAGAATTTAAAAGCCCCAAATCAGGATGGTAAATATATTACAGCTCTCCCTTACCCAGAAAGAGCAAATTGCCTCTGATATCTGTGATGATTCACATGGGAGTAAAATGTCTATACAGATCTGATGTTATCTGCAGTGTTGCTTATTCCAAAAGGAAAATGCATCTGAAACAGCAGTTACATTGGAGTCTCTGCTTAATTCAATTCATGATGTTATTATCATCTCAGGGATCCTTTTGCTCTGGTAAAAGAGAAATGTTAAGTGGAGGTGAGCTAGAAAATCCCCTACTTGAATCTTTCAAGTCTCTGAGAATTGCAATATTGTCTTGTATTGGAGGCATGGAGGCATAACCTTCTGTTCTGAAATATTACAGAGTAACTAGTGGTATGATCCTTGCTGCATCCTTACCATAGGTCAGGAAAAGTTATTCAGAAATCAAATTTCAATGAGTGAGGGAAAGGGTGACACTGTCCAAAAAGAAATGCACTCATTACCTGACTTACATAACTGTAACCCCTCTGTATAACACCTTTATACTAATAAAAAATAAAAAAAACTTAAAAATAATACAATAAAAAATTCTCAAAATTTTATTTATAACCTTCTGTCCATCAATATAGATATTCATCCCACTTACACAATGAGTCTCGGTAAAGACCACATGATTCAGGGCCCTGTTGTCTTTCTATGAAGAGAATTCAAGCAATGACTCTGTTTACCTTTATCTCCTACCCAATAAAAGTCTCCCTCAACCCCTATTTTAATTGGAAAATTATCGTGCAATTATGAAATTCCTTATTTTAGCTTAGAACCACTACCCAGTAGAATTTCAAGTGGTGAGCCTTTTCTCTTCCTCTGGTGGAATCCTCACGGGCTCTTCTGGGGAAGACTCAGGAGCATTTTGAGAGCATATTCAGCCAGGTCCATTATCAATGTTCTGATACTGGAAATTTGGTCTCCTGAACTCAGGGCCATTTCCCAAATAATGAGAGTGGGTTTTTAGAGAAAAGAAAGCAAAGATTTATTAATTTTGCCAGGGAAAATGAAGACCATAAATACCAGGGGCGGGGAGGAAAGAAAGCAAGTCTTAGCAGAAGGATGAGGACAGGATTTTATAGAAAAGCAAGGAGCACGGGCATCTGGACGTACATGCCAAGGCATAACTTCAGGCTTTGGGTCTGCTCATTTCTCAACATGCTGGCTTCAGTATTGCAGTTGTATTCCTTGCTACCTTGCATGTTCCTTCACTCCCAAGGAGTATAGTGACCTTGCCTGGTGCTATAAAGACATTGTTGAGTTCTCTCACCTGGGGGATGAGGGGAGATAAAGGAGACAAGGAGAAAGAAAAGGATAAAAAATGTCATTTTATGTTGAAGGGAGTAACACTGATCAAGATGTGTTATATTCATAAACTGCTTGGTTAAATGACACCTCCTTTGTACAACTACAAAAGATTATTTTTTTTTAAAGTTTAAAAGTATCACTTTAAATATAACGGAAAGCATGGTAGTCAGTAAAGTGAGTTAGTTATTGGGTTGAAGCTGTAGTTGTGAGCACATTTAGGGGTCGGTTCCTGTTACAGTTCCAGGCCTTCACACCACTCTAGGCATCGGGAAGTGTGAAATTAGTCTGACACAGGACTGGAGGGAAGTGATGGCAGTGTGGTGGTTCAAGCAGTCACTGTCCCACCACTGTCTCAATTATAGTCTAGCAAGAAAGAGGAAAGAAATACATGGGTGTTTAGCGCCCGTGCATCTTAAAACCCCAGGAACAGTGAGCTATTTCAGACTTAGCAGACTGCAGCCACCCGGTTCTCAAGCTCTAAGAGAAGAGCCCAATGTGCCATCTCTCTCTGGCTCATCTGCCATGGGCTGGTGAGTCCTGTGACCAGGTAATGATGTGCATTATGATTCATGCTGATATGAATACAGAATATTATGACAGAATGTGATAAAGGACTCTGCTCTAGTCCAGTCTAGAAAGCATCCATTTAATCTGAAGAAATGATCAAAAAAATCACACTACAGAGACATAGCATTAGCTTTCCAATTTCATTTTTTAAGTAGATATGTATATGTGTAATTGGAAGCTCTCCTTCTATTCAGTTTAGGATATATCATTTATGTTCTGAAACTGATCAGGGCACAATGTGATCGTTTATATGCATATACACACATATGTACATAGAAAACCATATAGAAAGATGTAAAGTAAGGCCTAGTTATCTAGGGAAAGTAGGTTATAAGTAGTTTGGTTTTTTTCTCTTATAGTCTTCACTATATTATTTCCTATACATGCAAAAAGTATGCATTAGTTTTGTGATTTAAAAAACAGGTTACTTATTTGTTTCTTAGACAGAAGGCTATACACTGACTTTTAAGTCATTTGACCTCTTGGCCCTCATTTCCTCTAGAACATAGCTGTATAACAGTCTTTGTATTACACCTTTGCTTATAGGTTTATAGAACAGTAATCTAAAGCAACCTAAGCCTTCACCTAGGACTACAGCAGTTAGGTCCCCCAGTCCTGATACAAGGGCAGAAGCTCTGACACCAGACAAATGCTCATTACTACATGTCTCTGTCCAATCTAGCATGGACTGGTGCCTGGCAATATGGGTCTTGTGACCAGGTGTTCCTAAAGTGATAGGCTGCCAGAGTCCATGTATCTCCTATCCTTTCCCGGAAGGCAGATGCAGACTCTTTCTCAAAATCTTCACTAACTTCAGCTATAACAAATGACTGGGCCAACAGCTTGACTACCTTTGCACTGAAGACATCAAAACATCTTGAACGCTTTCACCAATATTTTGGGTTTGTCAGAACTCTCAGTCATGCTTGGTTGATTAATTCTAAATGCACATGGCTTAAAAAGAAGCAGAGGGGGAGCAAATGAGATCCTTATGTTTCTCTTCATTCACACCTAATTCTGCCATATGTGGGAAGGGGTGGGGGTGGGACACCAGATGCCCTGTATTCAACCATGGTAATGGAGGATGCCATGGAGTTAAGAGGCTGTCAGGGACGTACGTGCCAACAGGGAGCCAAAAAAAATCTGGATTCTCACCCAGTCTTTACTAAGTGCCTTCTCTGTGCCAGATCCTGTGTGGGGCACCAAAGATACAAAGATGGGCCAGGCAGATTCCTACCTTCAAAGCATCCAAAGCACAATGTCAGAGATGAATCTATAAACAAAATAATTTCCCTGAATAGTATCAGGGCTGGAATAGAAACATACAGAAAGGGACATCAAAGAGAAGGGAGTCAGCCTAGAGCATAGGAAGAGACTTCATAAATAATGCTAATGGAAATGCCTACTGTTTGCTCAGAACTATGCTATGGGTTCCTTTCTTAGAGATACCAGGTGGTTTAAAACAACAGACATGCATTCTGTCAATCCAGAAAGCCAAAAATGATGGTGTTGCCAGGCAGGTTTCTTCTAGGGCTCGAAGGGAAAACTTGTTCCATGTCTCTCTCCTAACTTCAGTTGGCATCAGACAATCTGTGGCATTCCTTGGCTCGTAGCTGCTATCTATCCCTATCATTATGCGGCATCTTCTGGTCTCTGTGTGCCTCCTTGATTTTGACTTAGGGCATACCCAAAATTAGGTGTACTTTTATTCTGAGAATCCTTGCCAAGTAAGTTTATGTTCACAGGTACAGGATTATCATTTGCACATATCTTTTTGGAGAAGGCAACTCAATATAACATACTATCTTCTGCTCCTTACATACATTATGACTTGTTTCTCACAGCAACCCTAAAAGGCAGGCATTACATCTGATCTACAGATGAAGAAACAAGGAAGAATAAACCTTACCCAAGTTCATTCAATCAACAAAAGGAAAGTAGCATTTGAATACAGAGCAGATGACTACAGCCATGTTTAAGACAATGTGTCCGCTGCTTTAGTTAATACTAATGCATTGATGCTGATTCATCAGTTGCAACCTATGTATCACATTGATGCAAGATGATGATGATGATGATAATGATGATGATGGAAAATTTGTGTGTGTGTGTCTGTGTTGACAAAGCTCACAGAAATTCTGTACTTTCTGCTCATGTTTTCTATAAACATTAAAAATGCTTGAACAAAACCTGTTAAACATAAATAAATTCAGAACTCCCTGGGAACCAGCCTAGGGCAGAATTGAGGAAGTCAAAGGAGCAAGTTCCTGCTAGGAAAGAATGAAAGTAAAAAACATCAGAAAAAGGATAGGTTGGACAACTGAGGTACCCATCATTGGTTTTGTCAAGTTTTCAGCAACTGCAAGAGGAGTGTCATTTGTCTGTGTCTCTGGTTCAGGGCTGGCCTGCTGGAAGGCCACAGATGTAAAGAAGATACAGTGTTGATCTTCCTGGAGCTCAGAGGATTAAAGAGCCATCATGCACATACACAGCACAAGAATGCTGAGCATGGAAATGAAATGGGCAGTGGCAGGTTGGGAGGGCAGAGTGAGGAGCTACCCACTTTGGTATCCAAACTTAGAGCTAGAAACAGTTAGGGTGATTCATAAAAATGCAGACAGAAACAAAGCCCAATGTGACACTCTCTTCCTTGGCACTCTGTCAGACAGGGCTGTCACAGGATGAGGGGCAAGGCCCCAGCTGCAGGCTGGTGGACACAGTGAGTGCTACAGGGCAGGTGCTGCTCTTGGAGACTTCTCAGAGCCAGCATCCCTGAGGGGTTGCTGAAGGCTCTGCTTATCATTACCCCATGTATACTCAGAGACCAGATAGTGGACTGCAGTTACCTGAGCCAACTTGCCCACCAGGGCCATGTTCCAGTTTTGTCTATGTTCTTTCTCCCTCGTTCCCTATTCTACAGATTTTTTACCATTTCTCATTTGGCAGAAACAGGAGTGGCAGCAAGGGCTAAGGGAAGAAATCGCTGTGTGGCTCCTGGCTCCCCCTTCTCACTGCAACATGCACTCGATCCTCTCTTGCTCATCATCCCACTCCCAATGCAGCAACCCAGTGGGCTCCTTGCAGGCCTGGGTCACAGAGCAATGCACTGGCCACATCTTGTATATGCATATCTCTCAGCCTCTCTGCCGGCCACAGGCTAGCGAGCTCAGTCAACAGATCTGAGGGTGGAAAGAAGTGGACAGTGATGAGTCACCTCTCAGTGGACAGTCTTTCCTGTCTGCCCCATCCCAACTAACCCAAAGTCTGGCACACCGCAGACACTGTGGTTGTGACTGTACAAGGCCTCCTTCCTTTCTATCCCCACATCCCTAAAGTGCCCTGTGTCTCTACTCCATGAAACAAATTGGCCATTCCCTAAACATACTACCTGAGTCTTCACTCTTGCTCTTTGCGCTGCCATCAAACTGTTACTTCATCTTTTCAAATGCAACTGAACTGTCATCTTTCCCCAGTCTTTCCCACTTCTGCCAAGTGAATTCCCCTGCCTGAATAAAGCACTATGCATTCCTATCTCCCCCAAACAGACACACCAACATAGAGCAGAGTAATATCTACATCAAGGGCTCAGTAAATGCTTATTGGGTAGGTTCTTGGGCAGGAAGCAGTCAAATTTCATTCCGTACCCAGAGCATGGACACTGGCAGAACAGATGGAAGCCATTCAGGAAATGAATATTCTTCTCCAGTCCCAACTCCCTCCAGTCTGGGTTCCACCTCCCAGAGCATTGCCCGAGGTTCAAACAGCCTACATGGGCAATCATACCCACTTCAAAGAAGGTGTAGTGAAATCATTCCTAGAAAGCAAAGGTGTTCTCTGAGCTCTCCTGCATGTTTCCTTCTGTTGACCCGATTATCAGCTTTGATCAACTTTGGGCTACTCATAGCCCATGAACTTCATGAATTTACCTCCAGCAGAGATGGGAAGTAGAAGGTTTATGCACCCCTCACTTTTCCAGCAGAGGGTCCTGAGGTAGTCTGGGACACAGAGATGGGCTAGCCTGAGCTCTAACATCCAGATCACACTACAGTAGAAAAGGCTGGCAAGTGAATAATACACACAATTCAGTATGTGTTAAAAAATAAGAACTCTTAGGCTGGAGAGCAGGGGTGTGGAGGTATATGTAGAAAGAGCCAAGGAAAGACATTCAGCCTGGCACGGTAAATTCAAGGAAGGCTTCCAACAGGAGCAATCGCTAAGCTGCAATTTTAAGCATGTGCAAACACAAGACAAATACCCTGGTATTTGGAATGGCCCCTGGGTAATTTCAGAAGCAAGGACAAGTTGCATTAATTTACAACCACCAGAACTTCCAGTTTCTTTATGCAGGAGAAGCCTATGGAGAAAACTCTTTAGCAGCTGACTGGGTTTCTGCTGCCTCTGAAATCTGTGTGATCAGGCCTAGAGACTCTGGACTCGGAGATTTCCAGTTCTCAGTTTTACTTCTCTTTTCCAGCCACTTTAAAAATTTTACCACAGAATCCTAGTCAGAGGTAGTCCAGCACTTTCCAATGAACCCAAGGGAGTCAGTACACTGAAGTTCAATTCATTTCTAGGTGTGTGACTCTAAGCAAGGCACTTAACCCAGCTTCAGTGTCTTGGTCTGTAAAAGGAGACTAATAATAACATTACTATTATTGTAAGGATGTGATAAGATAATATAAACAATCCTCGTCTTTCCAGCCTTTTCTGCTAACTTTGAAATACCACACCTTTGTCTCCCTTCTCACATGTATTCCTTTGGTTGAAAGTTAGGCTCCAATTACCTAGATAGCTCTTCCAGGTCTTTCCCAGGAATTTATTCCTCGGGAAAGTATCCCATGATTACAGATGCTCAGTGTACCTACAATTTCTTCTTTGCATCATACTCAACAAACTTGCTTGGGTTATTACATCTTTGCTAGCAGAGATCTTACCTTTCTTGCGCAATGCTTTATCTCCAATTAACTCACACGTCTGGCCATGGTTTGTGCTCAGTTGACCTCTGCTAAATGAATTCATCAAGCAAATAAAACAGATGGGGAGCTCAAGATTTAATAGATGCCCTTAATACTGTATTCTGAGTATACTACTTAACGTGTGCCTTCTTAGTGTCACCTACAAAATAGGAAGGAAAAACATATTCAAAATGACCTACAAAAGTAATATAGACAACATGCCTGTCTCCTAGGAGATGTGATAGTAATCATTCCCATCCTAAGGCCAAAGTGGAATCATGATGTCTGTTCTCAAATCCAGAAAGATGTTTCCAAATGTGAGCAGCCCACAATGTGTTCCTCACCCCCATATCACCCAGTGCCCTGGGAGATACTCAAAGGGCAATCTGGCTAGCTTGGCTAGGAGTATGACTGAATCACTGTGGCTGGCCCAGTTTCAGGACTGTGGCCAATCTGCACACCCCTGCTTCTGCCTAGAGTAGAAAGCAGAGAAGGGAACATTGCCAGTGGCCTTGTGCAGATTCATCATTTTGAATTCTCCTTCTTAGCATATGTTTTCGATCTCATGCAAAACATTGGATTTCTGGTTTCTATTACCTTTGTTTCATTTTAGAATATAGTGTTTTTTTATAGCCTGGGGGAGAGAGAAAGCAAGCAACCAAGTGAACATGTGAGCTTGTACATTTTTTGTTTTTCCATCAGAAGAATGAAGGATAAGAAAGCAGGGTTGACAGTCCTTACCTGGACTCCTTTGGGTCCACTGATTCCCCAAGCACTTACTGAGGACCTACTCTGTGCATGAGGACAAACAAGGTCAAGCAATGACTCAGATATCTGCAACTGAACAAAGAAGAGAACCTGGCTCACAGCATACAAGACTGACTCTTTTCTGGAAGGGAAGAGGAGGAAGTATGTAAGGAATAAAGGAAAGGAAAGAAGAAAGAAAAAAAAAACGAGCCAAGGAATTGAGGGGGGGGGGGGAATCATAATTAAAGCATGGAGAAAATAAAGGAAAGAAGGAAATTTACATATATTTACTACTTCTCAGGTGCCAAGCACTGTGCTGAGTCTTATATTTGTATATTGTTTATTCCTCTTATGAGCCCTGTAAAAGAATCCCAGCTACCATTTTAAAGGTTAAAAGACAGAAATGTGGGTAATGCCCCATAGCTGGTATAACACAGACCACTCATTTGTTTACCTGGCCTCCTCAAATAAAAGTAATGTCTCCTTATCTCTGCTGCAAAGACAGGCCCTTCCTCCTTGTGTAGATGAGGATAGCAGAACCACAGCCAGTTAAAAGCAATGGCCTTTAGAGACCATTTGATCCAATCCACTAGAGGAGAAACAGTAGAGGCTTGCCTGAGGTCCTGTGGAAAGTTCACAGGAGCTAGGGCCCAGCCCTCCCCCCACCCCGTGAGACCCCAGGAAGTCAGCTATGCCAACAACTATGGCATTTAATTGATTCCAGACCATACAAAACTACAGTCCATCATATGTGCCCCATCCCATCCAGGCTGAAGCATTCCCAGGTCATCTAAGCAGGAAGGTTTGTTTTGTCAGAAAGCTGGGTGCTGTCCAGCTTGATAATCACCCGTGTTAACATGCCATTATGTGTGTCGCTAACAGACTTGGCAACTGGGACTTGGCTTTTTTTTTCTTTTTGCATTTATTTTTTTATTTTCTAAAAATAGAAAATAAAATGCAACCCCCATGTGTGAATCAGAAAGCCCAAGATTCCCAACTACACAGGTGTTCTCTGATTCTGCCTAGAAGAAGAGAGTTTGCCAAAAACATATCATTTCTGCCAGGAAGTAGCTTCCTTCTTGAAGGAAGTTCAATCTGACACTATATCCATGGTTTATTGCTCCTGACCAGGGTCACACACCCACCCTTCCTGACATGGCTTTCCAGGGCCTCCTGCCATACTAGCCAAGCCAATGGGATGGAAAAGGGCAGAAAAGCCCAGATTGAAGACTGGCTTCACCATTTCGTGGTAAGAAAATAAAGACATAGGAAATGCTCAAGGTTTCACAGAGCCTTAAGCTTCAGTTTCCTCAACTACAAAATGTGAATTGCAAGGAGATAGTACACATAATTCTTTCTTCCATTTATGTCATCTTAGGAGAGAAACAAAGGTTGAAACTTTTGGAAGATAAGGCACATGTCTGACTTATCATTATATTAGAACATGCTATATACCAGACACTATGCTAAGTGCTGGTGTGATCAAATGGAATGAATCCTTCCCTCCTAATCTGTATGAGGAATTAGACAGAAGAAATTTCAATAGAAGCCCCAAGGAAATACCTGATCCTGTTATAGAAACTCAGAGCCAGGATAGAATTGTAAAGATAAGAGGAAGGATAAAGTTGGGAGGCAAAGAAGGATATTCCAGTTAAAAGAAATACATAAAGGAAAGAAAAATGTTGATGTGAAGATCATAAACATTTCAATTTTGATGAAGCTGCAGGGAGGTGAAGAACAACAAGGATCTCTATGTCAGTTGAAGTCAGAATGGAGACAGGGAATATTAACATGGGGAGTTATGTGGTTAGTTTCATAAACTTCCTTCTGGGTAGAGAATAGAATTGAGAGAAGTAAGGTGTGAATCATGAATGAGCAAATAATACAATAACAACAATAAAAGAACAGAAAATAAGTGGCTTTCTATAACTGCAATCATATTCTACAGAGTTCTGATCGTGTTCAGAAATGAGTACAGTCTTTTATGTTCTGCTAAAGAATTTCTGGCCAGGCGTCAGTGGCTCACACCTATAATCCTAGCTACTCAAGAGGCTGAGATCTAAGGATCATGGTTCAAAGCCAGCCTGGGCAGAAAAGTCCGTGAGACTCTTATCTCCAATAAACCACTAGAAAACTGGAAGTGGTGCTGTAGTGCAAGCAGTAGAGCACTTGCTTTGAGCTGAAGAGCACAGGGACAGCACCCAAGCCCAGAGCTCAAGCCCTATGACCGACAAAAAAAAAAAAAAAAGAATTTCTGTGACTTTGCAGATTTAAGAACAGGAGTTATAGAGAGTTGGTCCCTCATGATAGAAGAAAAGAATGTAGGAGTTCCCAGAGATTGCTGGGGTCAGGGAGATGGTAGAAGTAGAAGTAAAGGAAAAGGGAGAAGGGAAGAGGCATCAAGAAATCAATTTAATAGTGTAATGCTAATCATTGATCAAGGTGAAATTTAACATGTCAGTGGAGAGTACTTACATGGGGTTCCATGTCAAGTACTTTCCACTGACCAAAGGAGCTATTGAAATCAGAAGTACTTTATGTTGTTTGCTAACTCTTACGGGTTCTATTCCAGGTTTTTAGTGAACCAGCTTTCTCACCATTAAAACAAGATGAGACAAACAAATGTAAATCTGGACAAAATTTAGAAGACACTGGGGTAACAGGCAGCATAAAACAAGATCTTTGAGAAGAGGTCAGCTCACAAGCTATCCCCCACAAGTACTCTCTAGGGATGATTTCTTGCACTGCAGAGCAGAGAGGTAGAATCTGAGCAAAACATGGGAGTTCTGATGAGGCAGAAGTAACCAAAATGATTGGAATCTTAGAGCAGGACACCAGCGAGGATAACTTCACACAGGTATCTACAAAAGTTTGCATAGGCATACCTGAAGAGGCCCTTAGCAAATAGTTAGGTTATGCATGCACAGGGTTGATATACACAAGGTTACCACAGAGCAGCTAAAACAGTATAGGGAACAAAACAAAAATACTAGGAGTCAAGCAAGATTAGAAGAGATTCAAGCCAGTTATAGTTGAGAAGTCTTGTTCACAGATTCCTAAAATATCTCCAAATAAGACAACAAAATGAAAACAAGTTAAGAGTCAGCACCACAGCCTGTAGTTAGACATAATCTTCATAGTGCCATTCACTAAGACATTCTATAATAGTAATGTTATTTACAATGTCCAAAGTGATGACGACTAACTCTATGGTAATTGAATACTTTAAATATGGCTGGTGCAACTAAAGAATACTTTATAATATCCTGAAGAAAATAATCAAGCTACATATAAACAAGAGTTTCAGAGCATGAAGAAAATGAATATGGGAAAAAACATTTGAAAAAAATAATGGCTAAAGTCCATAAAAGAAATGCAAATCCTCACCCCAGTTAGAATGTCTATAATCAAGAACTCTAATAACAACAGATGCTGGAGGGGAAGTGGACAGAGGGAACCTTACTGCATTGTTGGTGGGAGTGTAAACTTGTTCAACCACTTTGGAAAGCAGCATTGAGGTTCCTCAATAGACTCCACATAGAGCTCCCCTATGACCCAGCAATCCCATTTACCCAAACAATCACAAACAAGGTCATACCAAAACTACCAGCACAACAGTGTTTATTGCAGCATATTCACCATAGCTAAGATATGGAACCAACCCAGATGCCCCTCAGTAGATGAATGGATCAAGAAAATGTGATATATGTGTGTGTGTGTGTGTGTGTGTGTGTGTGTGTGTGTGTGTATGTGTATATATATATATATATATATATATATATATATATATGTATATAATGGAATTTTATGCCTCCATCAAAAAGAATGACATTGCCCCATTTGCTAGGAAATGGAAAGACTTGGAAAAAATTATATTAAATTAAGTAAACAATGTCCAGAGAAACAAAGGTCCCATGGATTCCCTTATTTGCAAAACTAGTACATGTCTAGGACAAGCAGAAAGGGTCAAAATCTAGGTACATATGACCATATAAGATGATGTTAAGAGAAATGAACCCCAAGACAGGGACACAAATGATTTTTTTTCTTGCTATTGTTTTTAACATACTTATAATGCACTATGTGATTCTTCTTGTTTCTTTTGTTATACTGTGTTTCCCCCACAGTATAACTCCTGTTTTCACTGTATCTGATTCCAGTGTCCTGCATCTTGTATATACATTTTATAATTTGGGGAGGGGAAGGGATATAACAAAATGCTTAAATAAGGATATAGATTGACCTATTGTAACAATGAGATATACAAGACACTATGTTGAAAGTAAATTTTAAAATTTCAGGGGGGGAGGGGGAGGGAGGAGTTGGGGAGGTGGGAAGGAAGGGATGGTAGGGGAAAAACAAAGGAGGAGGTAACAATGCTGATAGGAAATGTACTCACTACCCTACTCATGTAACTGTAACCCCTCTTTACAGTATTTTTACAATAAAAAATATATATGGAGAAAAAAAAGAAATAATGCTAAAGTATTTCCATATCAAATAATGCATGAATTTATAAATTTCAAATACCCAAGGAACACCATATAGAATAAAAACAAAGAAATAAATACCATGGTGTGTTAGAATCAAACTATAAAAACAAGAAAATAATCTTGAAAGTAATCAGAAAACAAAAATGCATTATATATAGATGTCCCTTGAGTTGCTATCAGGTAACACTCTGATAAACCCATAATAAGATGTGTGTGTGTGTGTGTGTGTGTGTGTGTGTGTGTGTGTGTGTGTAAACAAAAGATGCATTTAGACCACCCAACCCATTGAACACAATAGATCAGCAACCAGCATCTGTAAAGAATCTGTCACTTACCATTTGACTTAGTGACTGGCTATAGATCATAGTCACTGTCTACCACTATGAGAAAGTATTGTGTCACACATTTATAGCCAAGGAAAAGATCAAAACTCGAAATAGAATTTTTACTGAATATGTATTGTTTACAAAGCATCTTTTTGATGAAATGTCTTAAGTCAAACTATCTCTCATAAGTATGGAACTACCTGCTCAGGGGAAACAATGATAAGATTTATAGCTGACTTCTCATTAGAGACAATGGAATCAAAAAGACAATGGAACAACATATTCAAGTGACAGAAAAAAAAACCACTAAGAAGTCTCCATTGATCAAAAATATTCTTCAAACATTACCATAAAATATTTTGTGATAAATTCAAGCTGAGAGACTGTGATGTCAATAGACCTACCACATGCTGGAGGGTGTTGTTTAGGCTGAAAGACATGGACAATACCTGAATATTCAAGTCTACAATAAAGCACACACACACACACACACACACACACACACACATACAGACTTTTAAAACAGAATTAAACAGCTGGGCACCAGTGGCTCATGCCTATAACTCTACCTACCCAGGAGGATGAGATCTGAGGGTCATATTTCAAAGGCAACCTGGGCAAGAAAGCCCATGAGATGATTATCTTCAATTAAACACCAAGAAGAAGAAAATTGCTGGTAGTGGAGCTGTGCCTCAAGCATGCAAGCCCTGAATTCAAGCCCCAGGACCAGTCCACAATACACACACACACACACACACACACACACACACACACAAGACAAACATAAAAGACTTTCTTTTCATAATTTCCTTAAAAGACAAGAACTACTGAAAGCAAAAATGAAAATGTTATAACTTATGTAGAAATAAAATGAATAGCAATACAAACACAAAGTAAGATATGGATAAACAGAATTATACTGATAAGCCATTTATAACATAAGAAATAAAAAGTATCAAGCATGACAGAGAGTTGAGAAAGAGGGGTGAATAGTCAAGTAGGAAGTCAGCAAGAGTTTAATATTAAGTCTCAGTAGATTTATTTTGATATGCTAAAGGTATACATTGCTAATTATCACTAAGGAGTAATACAATGAACTATGGACATGGAAATGGGACTTCTACATATATATGTAATTAGTTAAGGAAAGGGTCATCAGAGAAAAAAAAAAAAACAGGAGAGCAGCATGATGGTAGACCAAAAAACAGAGACACACTTTCAATTTTAAAACTCAAATATGCTGAAAATAACCAGGCAGAGAAAGATATAGTATACATTTTGAACCAAATGATATCCTCCTAAAATTTGTATACTAAAATCTTAATCCCCAAAGTGACTGCATTTGGAGACAGAACCTTAAGGAGGTAATGGATTAAATGAAATAAGAGGGTGGAACCCTAACCTAATAAGATTGCTGTCCTTGTAAGAAGAGGAAGAGGCACCAAACATCTCTCTCAGAGAAAAAGGCTTTGTGGGACATAGCAACAAGGCAGCTGTCTTGTTGAAAGACTTCACCAGAAATTACTCCTGATAGAGGTTTGACTATAATCTTCCAACCCCTAGGACTTCAAGAAAATAAATTCCTGTGGTTTTAAGCTACCCAGCCCATGGCATTTTGTCAGGCCTAGCTGTCTAGGACACTGTACATGAGTACACAGAAGACAAGTGAAGTGATTATTGGCATTAAGGTGTTTACTGTGTATGCTATGTAATCCCACTCAGTGACAACCAGGTCTGTGGTGAAATCTACTGAATTCATGATCCTTTGTATAAGTCAGTTTCCTTTATGCATGTCAAGAAAGAGCTTCACCACTTGAGCTTCATGTCTGGTTTAAACAGTGCTGAATTGAAAGAGCCATGCTAATATTAAACCTAAAGCAGATATAACCATGAAAACTTCAACCTCTACTCACTAGTCTCTCCCCCAGGGAATTTTCAGAACACCACAGAGGATACTAAATGTTCACAGACTATGAAATTGTATTTTAATCTGATAACATAGAATGGTGGAGACTCCAGATGATATCTGGGTTTAATCATTTTTAAAAGCATCATAATATTGATGATGATGATGATGATGATGATGATGATGATGATGATGATGATGATGATGATGATGATGGTGGTGGTGGTGGTGGTGGTGGTGATGATGATGATTGTGGTGCTGGTGGTGATGGTGATGATTGAAATTGAAATACCTCCATCTCTCATTTCTGAGTCCACAGAACTCTCCATGACTATATAATGCTTTCTGTCTCCCAATAACAAATTTCATAATGGATGTTAAGGTTAAGTAATCTGGAGTTCAGGCTACTGGAGAGATTAGTGAAGGATTCTAGGGAGAGACCTTTCACTTTTGGCTTTAAAGAAATGGTCCAATGGAAAAGTCTAGAGCTAGGCTAACCTAGCAGTGGCACATCTCTAAAAGGCTGTTTGCCCAATAATGAAGAGTATCCCCTGCATAAAGGACAGAACTGTCCCAGACAATAGGAGCCCCTGTGAGGGTACTGGGGCCCCAGCCTAGAAAACTTCCAGTTTTATTCTGACATTTTTTTTAAATCCTTTTCCATGTAGAAAGAAAAAAAAATACTCAAAGATAATAAAATACAATTCATGACATGGTGGGGAAGTTTGAAGGACATCTTAAATTGATTTGCTTAAATATAAAATGGAAAACTGCTTAACCTGGGGCTGGCTTTCTGTGGCTTCCCCTTTCAGAGTAGAAACACCATAATCATTGGTCTACAAGATGTTAGCTGATTCTAGGCTAAGCCACAGGCTGCTGCTTTCTCCTCTCCACCCACCTGCTGGCCACTGAGCTCCTCTGCTTCTCCAGTGCTTTAGGCCCTGAGGCTGCTCCCACCAGGGCCTTATCTTATTGTTTGCCCTGTTGCAGAGCCTTCCTGTTATACACACACTCTTTGTCCATTTGTTCAGTGTTGTATCTTGGGCCTAGAGCAGTGTCTAGCCTATGAGGTACTTCATATACGTCCCCAGAAAAGGAAGGAGGAGAGAGGAGGGACATGAAAAGCATTTTCATGGTTCTTAGCATATCGTAAGCCTCAAACAACTTTTTGCTACTAGATGTGGTAAATTAAGCCAAGAAAGAAAATGAAGGACTTGATCAAGGGCCACACAAAGTTGTTTCTGGGTCCGGAACTAGACCTTAAGTATCCTAACTTGTGGACATATATCATACCTTCAACAAATGTTCACTATTCTTATTCTTTCGCTCCCTGATGAAATACCTCTGATAAACCCTTCTGTTGTTATTCTTTAAAAAGAAAAGGAAAGAAAACCCTTAACTTCCTGCAATATGCTCATCACTATTATATCACATACGCACAATAGTTACTGGAGGCAAGGGTATCATTTTGTTTATCTCTGAAAACACAGATGGGGTTAAATGGCTGCCCAAGGTCATGTGGGTCATGGGTGCTTGAATCAGATTTGCAACTACAACTCTAGTGGTCTTTTCCCAAGGTCTCAGTGAAAAGGTGTGGCCAAAGGTGCCAACAGCTTGGAATGAAACCCCTCACACTCACCCACATCCAAACCTTCCTTCATCTAGCCCCAGGGCCTCTACCTTGAGAGAAACCTGCTGACACTGTGGCATCTGCTTTGAAAAGTCAGCCGCCTAGTTTTCAGGCTCATAAATCGCCTTTGCGAAGTGTTTCATTATTCCAAGCAGGCAACATCGAATACCTGAACTGTATTTCTGAACACTCCCCTCTCGTGGAAGGCACTGAGTAGGGAGCCCTCTCCTTTCCAGGAGGCCCTGCAGTCTACCTTTTGGAGGTGTCCAGGGGACACCATTCAGGAACAACGGTGGCCTGTGCTCTTTCAGGTTCAGGGTCAGTGGGTGCAGGGCCAGGCACCAGGGAGGTGTAAGAGAGGAAACTGAGGGAGGAAGGTAAACAGAGCCCCTCTCCTTATGGGCACCCAGTGAAGGCTGGAGAAATGTCCTTCCCAAGGCAGAAAGCCACCAGGAGGCTGACAGGGATGCCATGCCCAGTCATTATCAGAAACACACCTGGCAGAGACAGGAGTTGCCCTTTGAGAATCTGAAAATCAGACTCCAGCTGGGGCACTTCGTGGCTATGTGTCTTTAAACAAGTTGCTGACTCTCTCTTGGAAGTGTAACCCGACCCGACATGAGGTTCCCTGCCAGTTCTACCATTCTGTGGCTTTTGTATTGATCAACTGTCTCATTGAGCTAGGAACTCATTAATATATGACTACAACTGAGAAGGGGGATAAGCCAAAGTGTATGGAATCTTATCAGCTAGCTATCAGGATGCCAGGTTCTTCTTGATCCCTGGAGGACATCAAGTACATCACTGTCCCCAAGGGTTTTTTGTGTTACCTCTCCTCCCTAAAGAAGCCCTGAAGGGGGCACAGGCTGAGGCATGAGAAAGCGCCCAGCTGAAACTTTCCCCAAACCCCCAGCAAGACAAGTAGGGAAGGTGACAATGGCTGGGATGCAGTGTGTTAGCTCACTGACTCCTCAGGACAAAGCCGGTATTGTCACTCCCACTCTCAAGCATGGAAACTTATCTTAGAGAAGGGAGGTGAGCTGCCCAAGGTCATACAGCTCTTAAGCAATGATGCCAAGATTCTAATTTGGTTTCTCCAGTCTGCTTGGTTCACACTTGGCAACATCTCCTGTTGCAGAAGAAAAAAAACAAACAAACCCACAAGCACAAAAGAAAGAGCATCTCACCTGCAGCTGCAGGCTGGAGAAAACATCTCACTGGGGTGAGTACTTTTTGAATTGGGTCTGAGTCAGGGTCTGGTTAGCCCAGACCATCACACACATGCACACAATCACCCTTATGCACTTTTGCACAGATCAGGGTGGCTGCAGTCACTGACCAGGCAGGGAGAATGTGTCTGCATACTCCAAAGGAGCTGTTGAGTTAGAGCTGGCGCCCCTCCAGTCCTGGAAGCAGGGGTCCCCGCACAGTTATTATTTCTTCCTCTACCAGAAGAAAACATCTGTCCCGGGAACTCTTTATTCACAGAGCTCAGCAGCAGAGCTGCTGTGCCCCAGGCCTCTCTCCCATGTGCTAGCAGCAGAGCTAAGGCTGGCCTGCTGGTGGCAAAGACAGGGACCCCAAGGCCCCTCAGAACCCTGAGTGCTCTCTGATGGGGACACCTGGGAACTGTCGAAACACAGCTAGGGCTCTTTATAAACTGAACTTGGATCCCACCTAAGCAGCCTCTGGACCACACGTACCTGGCACTTCTGTGAGTCACTTGATCTGAAATGCCACCCCTATCTAAGGGAACTCTGAACATGGTAGGAGGAAAGAAATGCAGAGCTGGAAGCCACCAAAGACCCTAATGTGTCCCAGCACTGGGCCAGATGTGTCCTCTTTCCCTTACTTCTCCAGCACATTACCCTGGCACAAGAGTCTCTGCAGGCCTTTCCATCATTTGTCGGTGGCTGTAGATCAGAGAGGCAGTATGCTGCCCTGAAAGCAACTCAAGCTTTGAAGTGATAAATCTAGGATCACAAAGGTCCTCAGATAATGCTGTGATACAATGCAGTGGTCCCGCAATGTCTCTGTCCTCTTCCCAACAGAGTGCAGCCCCTAGACAATGATGCCAAGGATATTTATGGGTGCTGTGAAAGATAAGAGACTTCTTGAGTAGGAAAGGTTTCAAAAACTCAGGTAAGAAATTAGCGCTTAATTTCAGAGGTAGTGGGGAGCCAGAGACAGTTCTTGAGAGGAAGAGCTTATCAGATTTATACTTTGTAGATCCAAATATGATTCATTATAAAGGATACACACACGGATTCCATAGCACAAAAGGCCTTGTTGGATCTAGATATACATGGCAGGTGCCAGTTTATAGAGATCTCCTGAGACTAAGCTGAAAGGCAAACAGGAATCACCCTGTCAGATCTGAGTCGGATGTGTTACCAGTGTGACCATAGGAGACAAAAGGATTGAGCACACTACTAGGGGAGTAGTTAATGTGGTACTCCCCTTCTAGAAGCATAGCCAGTATCTAGTTCTGGAACAGATATGAAATATGAGATATGAGAAAAAGCACCTGAGACTTCAAAGAAGAATGAGCACACTACACAACCAAGAGTCACTTCTACCACCTGGGACCTAATTCTTGGCTAAGTGGACATAAGCCATAGCATCCATTTGTTCATTATGTGAATAATCAGATGACAAGTGCTAGTCCTGTGCCAGGTTTCATGCTGACTGCAGGGCCATACTGCTCTCCTGCCACTGGCATGCATAGCCTGTGATTTCTTGGGGGCAGAAACTTAAAATTCTTGATATATATTAGGCATTCATTCTGCAGGTTCACGCCAAGTTCAAGTCCAAGCTTCACTTCTCCCTTGCATTGCACTTTCTTTATACCATAATAATGGTGAGGTTTGTACAACAGTTGTGAGAAAACCTGTTAGTCCTGTGAGCACTTAAGGCAGGCTCAGACTGACCAGTGTCCCCTGGTAATAAAAGTTAGAGCCATGGGACAGCAGGGGTTTCAGAGCCCAAAGAAAGGCCCTAACGGGCAGGAGAAAAGCAGGAGAAAAGACCAGAAGTAGTCTTAAAGAGGAGGTGGCATGAGATTCCAAATTGGGACTCCAAACTTGAATGTATAAAACCCAGAGGAAGAGAAAGAGAATGGGAGGGGGGAGGACTGGGAATGGGGACAGTAGATGAGGATAGCATCACAGAACACACTCAGCATCTAGGTTGAATCTGGGGATAAGGGGGGAACATCACAAAGGATTCTGACCAGACTTAGGTGATGCTAGCCACAGGAGAAGAATACACTAGAGGAGATGTTGCAGGCACCGACAGATCAGATCCTAGAGATTAATTAAAAAGCAGGACTGGACAAGGTAGAGAAGAAAGGAAGGAGAGCCGGGGCCATCTGATGATAGCCTGAGGGGACACTTCAGGGAAAATAGATTCACAAGGGCCTCTGAGCTTTCAGCTCAAGACTGCAGGATTCCTCCAAGATTCCCAAGTGGGCACAGCTTGGCGGTAGGCACGCTTCAAGGATCTCCTTCTGGATCCTCAGATCTTACGAAATAAGAGGCTCTGCAAAGACAATGCTGGAAGGCCCTCCAGTGGCTATGCTGTTACCTCACCACTCAGGGGAATTACAATCAGCAGCAGAACCAGGCTTAGCCAGGCACGAGGCAGGCAAAGGCTGTACTCTTAACTCCATGAAAACGGCTCTGTCCTCTCTGCTTCCATCGATCACTCAGATGGCCTCAGTCCCAGCTTCGTGCTACAGTCTCTGCTATAAACACTCTGCTGGATGCTTCAGAAGGTTTGTCATACTTGGAGAGGCTCTGCCACAGGGCATGCTGGGAACTCAGAGAGGGTGGCCCCAGGAGATGGTAAAGGAGATCCTATCTTTCCTAAGGAAAGCAGGCAGAGGAATTATGGAAGGGAATGATGTTTAGAAGGCCATGTCCTGGCTGGATGTTTTACAGTTGTCCTCTCAATCCATCATCCAACAATCCTGGAAAAGCTTTTAAATTACTGTTTCATCAATGATAATACTGAGAATTAGGACTGTAAACGATTGGCCTAAACTTATCCAGCAATAAATAGCATGTATGAATTTGTACCCAAATTCTTTGGTCTTAAAAATCTATCCAGTTATTTACTTATCCATTCATTTGTTCACCTAACAAAAATGCATTAAGGGCCTACTGTGTGCCAGGCACTGTACTAGACATAAGAGAAAAAATACAGCACATCCCACCCCTTCACTGAAGAAACCTATAATACAATAAATGGATAAAATACTCTAGATAGTGATAAATTGTGAAACAGATAAAACAAGGTGAGCCAATCAAATCAAGGTCCAAATCCTGCCCCCAGTCTACCTGCACTGGACTGTAACTTAACAGTGAGTTCTACATTTAAAGTCTTGAAGGAAAGCAAAGAAGAATATGCAAGAGTCTGCTCCCCACAGAATCTCTAAAATATTCACTATCATCCCAGAGCAATGTTTCTGGCTTCTAGTCCAGAGAAAGCCTGGAGAGCATCCTTGCTGGTGGTCAATGAAGATCTCTATATGGAAGTGACTTTAATTCAGACTTAATGAGAGAAGGACCACCAGGAGATGAGATCCAGACAATGGGAATTCTACCAGAGGGAACATCAAAGGTAAGGAAAGGCCTTCGGATACAAACAAACCTTAGCATGTTTAAGAAACAATAGCAGGCTGAGATCTGAGGATCACGGTTCAAAGCCAGCCCGGGCAGGAAAGTCCATAAAACCATGAAACCCTTATCTCCAATAAATCACCAGAAAACTGGAAGTGGCGCTGTAGCTCAAGTGGTAGAGCGCTCACCTTGAGCTGAAGAGCTGAGGGACAGCGCTCAGGCCGAGTTCAAACCCCACGACAGACCAAAAAAAAAAAAAAAAATACTAGTGAGCATCACTAGAGAGGAGGAAATAATAGAGAAAAGGGTAACGAGATAAGCTAGGGAAGGGGACGAAGAAGGAACAGATCATTGAAGGCTTTCTGGGCCAAAGCAAGGGTGGGCCTTTCCACTCATACCTCTCCTTGCAAGGTCACATGAGAATCCAGCAGACCTCAGTAGGAGTGTGTTCGGCTTGGTGGTTCCAGCACAGTGATAAGAATCTATGTACAAGAGACTCTTGAGTCAGACACATGGTGACACCAACTCCCACATAATATGGTAATTTACCTTAGGATCATGTCCTATGATCAGACAGTACCAGGAAGATGCCTCAGAACAGAAAGAGCTACAGGATTGGAAAGCTAGCAGGATCCTTGCCAAACAATCTGGGATTCAAAGTAGGGTTTTATCTCTAACAGGAAATGAGGAAGATCATAAAGAAGCAAGGTAGTAAATAGTGTGATGATGGTAAAAAACAGTGACTTCATGGGGCTTGGGTTCATGTCTCTGCATATCAAAACCCACCACCATGGTGACATGACTTACACTGGCCTTCCACCCATCCTTCACCCTCTCTTCGGATCAGGCCAGGCACAGGAAACAAGTGGGACCACCTACGTGTGGGACAGCAGTAGGTAAGGGGCTGATGAAGGAGACACTGGCAGGAATGTGGAGGAGAGTCTGCGTGGTCAACTGCTGCTGCACTGGAACAGAGCCACCAGGAGAGCTCACGTGGAGGACTGAGCTTTTGGCATGGACAGATCACATCCAGTCCACTTGCCCATCTCTGGGCCATCCCTGACCTGCCGTAACATTCTGTACTTTGGCACCTACTTAGTTTAACATGGCTGTTCTCCTAGGCATGTCCCCAGGCCACACGTGTACTGTAATTTGATTTTTTAAAAACAACTTTTATTGGGTTCCTTTTTTCTTGTTATAAGAATAACATGTTTCTCTCAAAAAAAAAAAAGTCAGAAAATACAAAAGAAGAAAATAAAAACATTCATTTCTCAATGGGAGTTGTGAACTTGATGTCTATTTTCAAGCCTGAGCCTATCACCATTCAGCTTCCATTGAACTCATTACACTGACCTATTGCTCCTCTTAGCCACAGCCCCATGTTGTCTCCCCACAATGGCCTCTCAGCTCAGAGAATGGCTGACCACTGCCTTTGTACTCATCTGTCTTGAATACCTCAGCTGCCTTGGGACAGGTCTGTTTTGTCACTGACACTTCCCATAGCCATGCGGTCATTCCTACTTCCCTATAGGACAAATAACTTGCTCATTTCTGCTCTTTCAGTGGATTTCAGGGATTAAATACACAACCCTCTCATTCTTCCAGCCACTGGAGAGTCTAGAACCATTCATTTGGTTTTTTTAATTGTGAAAATACCGTACAGAGGAGTTACAATTACATGGGCAAGATAATGAGTACATTTCTTATCAATCATTGTTGCCTCCTCCTTTGTTTCCTCTTCCTATCTCTTCCCATCTTTCCCTTCTCATCCCCTCCCCCCACCAAAGTTGTAAAGTTCATTTTTCAACATAATGACTTGTACATTTCATTGTTGCAATGGTCCATTAATTTGCTCTACTCCTAGTCTTTTGGGGATAACCCAAAGTTCCTTCTTCGTTATGGAATATTACTGGCACTTATATACAGATTCCTCTTCCGCCTCCTTCTCCTCTCAGAGCAAGCCCTGCCCCAGGTGACTTCTCCAAACACACCTAGATGCCCCCAACTTGCCTGAAGAAGTCACCTACATTTCCCCACCACCATACTACCCCAATACTAGTATTGTGTTGCCCATTAGAAGAGGTATACATACATGTACATACATGTACATGTACATGAACATGTCCCTGTGTGGTGAATATGATGCTTAACCAGTAAGTTTGTTTCTGCATCAAGCTGATGGGTTACACAGCACTCTACTCCACATTACTCTTAATTCACCTAAACAATCCTCCATTATAGACATTTAGGTTGCAGCCAACATTGCTGGTTACAAAGTTAAGCAATCTCATTTTTAACCCTAGAATCTCATTTTAACCTTAGGATGTGGAAGAAAAGTTCCCTAGTCATGACTGAATGCATTGGTGATTAAGTATGACATGCATCCACACTGTGATGTCTTAAAGGGAGTGGACACAAACATTCAAATAAATGCAGTCTATGTAATGCAGGAGGCCAAAATGACACTGATGTGAACAAAACCTGTGCTCCTTTGACAAGATGGTGGCAGAGTGGGCTTAGAGCACCCTGTGGCTTTGAAGAGGAAGCCAGCCACATCCCTCATGGACCCTGAGGATGCTTGGAATTGTATTCAAAGGAAGGAGAATACAGGCAAGTGAGCTAGAAGAAGGGTCAGAGATGGGGAGGCAGGCAGTGCAGGCTTGGGGGGGACTGGCAGGAGCCTGGTTGTACAAACTGGAGAGGGAGTAAGAGAGAGCCACAGGATACAAGTTCAGAAAAACATGCTAGGCCCAAACAGGAAGCAACATAGGACTGCTGCTGACATCTCCACCAGCAGGGATAAAATGGAAAATTCAAGAGGAAAACTCAGTGCTTAAATAATTGTTCCTGAAAATGGTTTCCACTATCCCATTATTATGTCAAGCACTATCAGCATCTGAACATGAAAAATAATGCTACCTGCAATTTATGATCCTAAAGCTGACTTTTTTCTCCTTAGGTCTCCTTACTTTATGGTCTTGGAGTAGCCTGTTTTTCTGATTAGCCCCTATATAGTTAAAATTAAATAATGGAATGATATACTGGTGCATCCATGTTCGAACTCAAGGCTTCCATATTGACTTGAATGCAAAGTTCCACAGGAGATTTTGTGGCCAAAATACTCTTGCACATAGATATAACTGTTAGGTACAGTGAAAAAACTATTCACTATCCAATTATGGTTCCAAGAAGCTTTTGATAACTCTGATATTTAAAAAAAAAATGTTTTGAAGCCAGGCATCAGAGGCTTATACTTGTAATCCTAGCTACTCAAGAGGCTGAGATCTGAGGATCCTAGTTCAACGCCAGTGTGGGTGGTAAAGTCTGTGAGATTCTTGTTTCCAATTAACTACAAAAAGGCCAGAATTGAAGGTGTGGCCCAAGTGAGAGTGCTAACTTTGAGCTAAATGTGGCTTAGTCATAGAGTGCTTGCCTAGCATGCATGAAGCCCTGGGTTTGATTCCTCAGTACCACATAACAGAAAAAGTCAGCTCACTTTGGCTCAAGTGGTAGAATGCAAAAGTAGCTCAAGGACAGTGCCTAGGCCATGAGTTCAAGCCCCAGGACTGGCAAAAAAAAAAGTTTCCTCAGAACAATTATCAAGCAAAATTTTATAACAGTCACTTTGTTATACGTATCTGATGTTTCATAGCCTCCATATTTCTAAAAAGGATTTAAAAGAAATTGGCACAGAAGACAACATACTTAAAACTTACGTGGGCCCATAATGAGATACACAGTGATTTAAACCCATGATCTCTTTCTCAAAAAACCTTGGGTATATATGAAGTAGGGAAGTACATGGATGAGGAAACTGCAGCCCAGAAAGGCGAATATGCTCACCTCAGTCGCAAAACAAAGATGTAGAACAAAAATGGGCCTTTCTAGACAATCAAGGCCAGATATTTGTTGCTCTCTGCTGCCTCCCGTTGGTGTAAAAAGGGAAAAGCAATTTTTCTGGACCACTAAGAAGTGGCCTAGTGTTCCCACAGTGGCCACAGGGCAGAGGCAGCTGGGAAGGCCTGGGCCACTGGCTCCTTTTGCCTTCATCTCCCACCCCATCTTTCACCTCACCACATTCTCAGTGTACCTAATTCAGAATCTAAGTACTGGATCCCAAAGTCAGAAGTGAAGATGGATTTTATGGACATTTTGTGGTGGCATCTTCTCTTCAGCCTGTGCCCATCACCTGCATTCTGTGTTCTAGATACAACCCTGGGAGATGATGGAAAACAGATAGAGCTTGGGACTAATCCATGCCATGGAATCTGCTGTGAAATACCTGAAGCTTTAAAATTCCTCAGGCCTCTATTGCCTTCTTTTCAACAGTCAGGATATTTGTGGCTTCACAAGGACTTATAAAATTGAAATGAGATCCTGAGTAAGACACTCAGAAAACATCTATGTCCTTGCTTCCCTTTCTGTTTTTTCTGGCAGTTCTAGCAATGACTGAAATATTGATTGCTCTCCTGCCGTGTTTCTTGGCCGGGATCTCAGGGCTGATTCTCCAGCAGTGAAGTCACTGGGGGACTTAGCCAGGAGGACACGTAACCACCTTTCTCTCCAGCTGAACTTTGCCCTGCACAGGTGTCTGGGGCAGTGGCCACTCAGCCTCTCAGCCCCATCCCAAGTCAGGTTACTACACCCAGCACGTACTATGAGATAACAAAGCCAAGACAGCCAAGCAGAGCTATAATAAGTCCAGAGCCTTTATAAAATCTCCATGCCCCTCTAAACTCAAGTAACCCCAAGTCCTATGGACTGGAGAAAACAAGCCACGATTGTTGTTTACTGGTCAGAACTGCATTCTGCAGAGGCAGGAGGCCAGATGTCACTGTGTAAATCATCCAAGGCAACTGGTTGCCAGGGATGAAAAAGTCTAATCCAATCACAATCCTGCCTGGATGAAAAAAATCGGTGGGACCTAAAACAAAGGACTAGTCCTGAACAAAGCTTCTCCCTGTGCTAGTGGGAGGGCATTCAGAGTGGTCACCTTAAAGTGACATGAGAAGAGGCCAGAATTTCATGAACAGTAGGTCCAGGAAGTTGTGAAGACACACTCACTTGTTATTTTGGTGGAGACAAAGAAAATAAGAATGTCATCCAACTGACAGAGAGGGTCATGTGGGAAGGACAGAGCCAAACTGGGGTTCAGAGAGCTCAGTACAGACACACTGCTTAGTAGTTGAAGGTAGCAAGCTGATTCAGGAGCAGCTTCCAAGTAGGCAGAGCCCAGAGTCCTGCTGGCCCTCTACTCAGGCCTGGCCCAGCATCTGGTGTCATGAATTCCAGGGAGATCTCACTAGAAGATATGGGGATGTGAGAGAAAGTGTCTTTGAGAGGACATCTGGAGACAAAAGCAACCGTTTCACTTTTTAAAAGAGTAAGCTAATGTCAAGAACAAAGAATCGTGTTGGCCAATCATTCTTCTGTTGATATTGTTCATATTGAACACGCCACATGGGCCGTGAACACACCATGTTAGCCTGCTGTCCCTGTATCAACAGGGCCAGTTCTATGAAATTCATCTGCTTCTCTGATATCTTTTAAAATCTCAGAGCTGAATCTTTGATTCTAGAGGTCCTCTGACCAAAGGAAAAATTTCCCCTCTTCAATTCAAACGCGCTTCTTCATGTAATGCAAGTCAAAAACTAGATTTAGGAGCTTTAGAAGAAACCACATGACTGACTGAAAAGAACCAAAAACCAAAGGAGGGGGGAAAGCAAGAATTTTTTACTTGAAAATGAGAAGACTCAGATAAAACCTATTTTCACTTTTTTAAAGGCTTGCTGTGAATCAGAAAATTTTAATCTTTTTAAGAACCCAAAAGAAAGAATGGGGCAAACAACTACAATCTATAAGGACACCGATTTATAGATCCAGAAATGAGGCTCAGAGAGGACAGGTGAGTCACTTGCACACTGTTTACCAAACAACAATGCCAACTAAGACTCTTTGAAGCCTCAAACAGCCTAAGACAACTGGTGAGAGCTCCTGGTTCAAATCCCACTAGCTCCACTACTCTATCCATCTTTATCTCAGCCTTCTATCCACAATAAGGACAGGATTCTGGTGTTCTAAGAACCAAATGGCACACTAAGAATGACATGTGTCTCATGAGATTCAGTTCAAAGTGGCATGCCATTCATCTTCTCTCACCTTTCACCCTTCCATGTAACTTCTTCCTCCTCTAAAACTTGAAGAGTACCAGCAATCCATTAATCCACAGGTTCCATGTTACCCTATGTCCAGAATGGGATTGTCTTGCTTTAACCAAAGGACAGTTCCAAGTTGGCGTATTTGTTGTCTGGTCCCAAAAGAGAATCAAGTCACAGTCACATGAATAGGAGAGTAGGTGTCCAGATGGAATTTAACAAAATGCGAGTCAATACTGTAGCTGCCACACCCTCAACCTTTCAGGCTGCCTCCCTCATAGTTTATCCATCATGCCAGCTGCTTCTAATTCTTGTCAATTCCAGTGCCTCACTGTGCCTTAGCGCATGGTTCACTGTTCCCAGAATACACTTTGCCAGATCCAGACTCCAGACCACTGCCTATAGTGTTCCTTCTGCCTGGACTTTGTTCCCCTCTTTTTCTGCAGTCCTTCCCTACTGTCTCCAGCTTTGTTAGCCTTACTTTTGTTTGTTTGAAACAAATTGAATTAGTAGGCCCAAAAGACTCCATAGAACGTATCTTCTGTCATCAGCAACATCATTAATAGCTAAAGTATAGTCTACTTTGGAAGCATAGCTAGGAAAAATTCTACAGTACTGTGATGATAACTCAGGGGGTCAGTACAGTAAGATTGTCTTCCTATTTAAAAGCAATTAGGACACTAACGGGGAGAGCAGACTGACCAGCTCAAAAGGCTTCAAGCAGGGACTCTCATTCTTTTAGAAAAGGTATCAATATAGGGGTTAAGACTTCACCGATCCAAGCCCAGGAGACTGATGTACAGCCTGTAATGCCCTTAAACTCATTGGCTATAGAAATGGAACTGCTGAGGGAATTCAAAAGCCTGTTCTTCCTTGAGAATAATGTGAATAATGTTTGGTGGCCCAAGGGTCAGGACCACAGAAAGCAGCAGTTGGTGGGGGAGGGGGGGCTGAAATGTCCTCTGTCCTTCTCTTCACCATAGAGAACTAGACCCCTCAATAACTATGCCCTAACCTCACAGTTCTGGAGGCTGGGAAGCTGAGGGATTAAGGGGATGTCTGCCTCATTTCTCCAGTGAGGGCTCTCTCACTGAAGAAAGAATGTAGACAACTAATTTCTTACTTTGTTCTCAAATGATAGGGGCAGGAATGTTTCCTCATTTTTCTTCTTCCTGCTCCTCCTGCTGTCATGAGAACTGTGTTCAGGGCCTAAGCTTCCTAACCAAGAGTTTTATCACTTAAGCCATGCCTCCAGATAAGGTCTTGAAGTTTTTTTCTGGGCTAGGCTCAGAACAAGGTCCTCCTATTACTGCCTTCTGAGTAACTGGAATTATAAGTGAGTATGAGCACTACTTGACACAGGTGCTCTTCTTAGAAATGCATTAATCCTGTCATAGATCCCCATCGTCATGAACTCCTCTAACCCTCATCACCTCCTAAATACCCATTCTCCAAGGATTAGGGCCTCAATATATGAATTTGGGGGCAACAACTCTACCCATAGTGCCTCCTATCCATCAAGAAACCATCCGGCTCTGTCGTGTATGAAGACCGCCCAAATGAAAGCACAGGTGGCTTGTGACTGGTGCACATAGCATGAGAACCAGAGCTTAGTAATCATATAGTCTTGAGTCTAATTTCCAGCTAGCTCCAAGCTCATGCATCATGGACCCTCCACCGTGTTGTGTTTCTTCTGAGCCCCAGTTTGATTTTCATGTCTACAAAATGTGGAAGGGAGGATATTGACCTCTTTTGGCTGTTTGGAGTATTAAGAGGGATAATAGGTGAAAGCCACTTCATACTGTTTCTGGCAGACAGGAGCTCTTCTTTGCAGAGCCAGCATTCACTCATGTTTAGTTTTATGGGATGCCTCCCCTGAGCTACATTTGGCTGAATGTTGCCTTAGTGACACCTTTCATTTATATCTTTTGACTGGATGGCCCATTTTTCCTCGGATATATTGGTATCCTTCAGGTCTTAGAGTCCATCAGTTTTTCAACAATGGCATCTGCCAATTTTTCAAGGTATTTCTAGTCAAAAAAATTTTACAGTCATAAACCCTCAGAAGGCAATCTTCTTTGTTTTAGTTTCAAAGCCTTTGTGGGCACTTTTTTTTGCAAAAACCAAGGAACTGCCTAATGATTCTCAGGAGAGGAAATCCCACAACTTCTCCATCCAATGCCAGGGAAACTATTTCCTAGTGGTTTTGATGCAGCTGGGCCTGAAGTTATATGCTGGGTTTGGAGGTTGTAAGAGGAGCCCTCTTTTCCTCCCAGGGCTGTGTACTCTAGGTAGGCTGTATTATCTGAGGTCAGTTGCCCTGGCAGCTAAACAGTGTGCTGTCACCTGGACATGACTCAGTGTGGTAGTGGTCATGGAGTAGTGGCAGCAACAGCAACAGCATGAGAATGTTTCAATTCAATTACACATTTTCTGTAAAATGAATTGCATTCATAAGCCCTCTGATGTGGTAGAACACCGCAAGATGTCCCATCCAATCCATCATTTCTGCAGATGAAGATGTAATGAGTCACTAGCCTGGCCAGTCAACGCAGGGAAATCACTCTGGAGAGACATGGAATGATGGAGGTGAATGTTCAATCCTCAACCTTGACTGCACTGATGAGAAGAGAGTGTCAAAGAAGAGGTAAACAGAAAAGAGGCCACCAAGCTGGTTAGTGCTATTTGGGAGAGCTTCTACTTCAGTCTGGAAATGCAGCCACATAAGGCTGCAAAACTTTTTTCACCATATTTCTTGAACTTGTGATATAATACCAGTCCATATCACCTGTACTGTATTGTGAAATAATATTATATAAACCTGCTAATTATCTTTAAATAATAAAATTTCAGGGTATCGACATGCATCATTTAATCTATTTATAACCATGTGGATTCAAACTTTTGAATGACACTATTTAGCACACATACACACGTGTGCACGCATGTGTGTGCGCGCGCACACACACACACACACACACACATACACACACAAATTCTTAGACCCCACATCAGCCAAAATATTTCAATTGCTATGCTTTTTATATGCTGAGAAATAAACAAATTAGTGAAATATGATTTAGGCATTAAAGATGCTACATGAAGCCATTTAAAATCAATGACAGTTTTGCCACCCTATTTTGGTGGCAGTTCTTTGGATTTTAATACACCATAAATCTCAAAACACAAAAGGAAGCCATTTCTCTCCTGAGGATCCTTAGGAAGAAGAGTTCAATAAGCATGAATTTGTTTGGTGAATAAAGAGGTACAGGATGGTGGGTGATTTAAAGTCCACAGAATTACATTGTAATTGCAGAGCACTGTATTAGCCAACCATTACATCTGGACCTAGCTCCTGGATACCTAGCTAGATTGAAACATTAAGCACTATTTACATTTGCAGTCATATATGAAAATAATACAAATGAAAACTTCATGAAGTTCTCAATGTCAAAACCCAACTTAGCATTTTCCCCCAGAAGATGATTTTTATATCCTTTCCTCTTGTGCCTGGCCCAAGAGGTAGAGAAAAAGTAGGAAAAGTTAGGATGGTGTGGAAGGATGGAGAGTAGGAAGAAGCTAATTCAGAAGATGTTCCCAAGCAATAGGATGCACAACATTAGTACAGAAGTAGATGCACCAATCTAACATTGTAGTTCTGTTTTTTAGGCTGATGCCACTGATTTCTCAATCCCTTCGATTCTGTGGCCAGACAAATCCCTTCCAGAGGCCTTCAAATTATTTATTAAAAGTCATTTCTTCCAAACTGTTGCAACTCTCTATTTTGTTGCATGCTAAGGACAGTATTTCAAAGGGCCAGAGGGAGGTTAACTCAGGCACTGCTGGAAAGATACCATCACAGTCCCCAAAACCCTGATCCTTACTCATTAAAAATCCTGCTGGGCCTTTCCCTGGTTTGGATACAGCTGGTGATCCAGCATGTGTCTGGTTATCCTAATGTCAAAGGCTATTGCAAGAGTCTTGTATTTTGCCACCAATTCTCTTCCAAACCAGATACTTGAGAGGTAACTGGTTAGGCTTTTCCCACTCATGAAATTTCACCAGAGCTCATCCACTCAGTCAGCAAATTTTGGTGAAAGCATGTCATGTTCCAAATCCAGGGTTGGCGCTAAGAATCCAAGATAATAGAGCACAACTAGTCACATGACTCCTAATGCCGTGAAAGCCTTGTCTTGTTTATGGCCTGTGTCTCATATGCTCTTCTAATGATGAACACCTGGTGAGCATCACCCATGTGATAATTCATCATTCCATTCCTTTCTTGAACTAAAGTGTGTCCCTAGATGATCTTCAAGGACAAATTTCTGTTGGGATTCAGTCCAACATCCAGATGTGTGAGTATGTTTAGAAGGGTCGCTAGACCCTTGGAACCAAACCTAACTTTAACTTGATTTAACTACAAAGACCTTTCTAAGACCCTGCTCAAGTTTAATATTGCTTTCCTGAGGCCTTTCTGTTCTCCAGTGCTTCTTATCCTGGGTACTTCCAAACCACCTGCTACAGCTGACCAAGTATCACTAACTCAGAACTGGAGAGTCATTTCCTGATTCAAGCATTGGAAGAGATTTTAATAAGATGATATAGAGCAGCTGTTCTCTCAAGCCATGGAAGGTAGAACAGAAGAAAGTCCTAGCCAAGGATGAAGAGTCTTGGGTCCTTACCAATCCAGAATCCACTTCTGAACAGCTGTGAGGAAGTCCCTCAAGTCAGACTATTACAATGATACCTTTCCATCCACCCTTCCACTTCATCCTTCCCTTTCCTGAGTTCCCTTCTCCCAAGTCTTAACCCAGAAGGAGCTACTTCACACTGAGATGTGATTTTATAACTATGGGGACCATTATTGGGCAGTCAAGAATGACTTGAGGGCTGGCTCAGTGGTAGAGTGCTTGCCTTGCATGCTTGAGGCCCTGGGTTCGATTCCTCAGCACAATATAAGCAGAAAGAAAAGCCTGAAGTGGCGCTGTGGCTCAAGTGGTAGAGTGCTAGCCTTGAGCTGAAGAGCTGAGGGACAGAGCCCAGGCCCAGAGTTCAGGCCCCACAACCAGACCCCCCCTCCCCCCAAAAAAAGAATGACTTGAGATTGGAAAAGATGGGGGAGAACAATGGAAGGGGTAACATTGATCAAGAAGAATTGTACTCATAATCTGACTTGTGGAATTAAAACCCCAATGTACAACTACTTAAGAATTAACAAAAAAAAGAATGACTTGAGGAAATACCCACTTTGCACATTATTGCAGTAACAGTATTTCCATTCCTAGAGCTTTTCTGCTAACCCTGGCACTTTGCCGGTAGCAGAAAGACAAAAGACAAAGATCAAGGGAGCTCTGAGAGTTCAATGGAAAACCTAACTTATCCTTAGAAGAACAAGGAAAAGTTCCCAAGTACAGCATTACTGCAACAGGCTCTAGAAAGAAGTGTGTGGCCACCCAACATAGAGAGAAAGATGCTCGAGCATAGGGAATTATGAGAAATCATATACTAAGGTGTAAAGTAGCTGGAAACTGGCCAGAAGTTTGAAGTCACTAGAAGAAAACCCCTGAGGCAGGGGTAATCAGGTGAGGATGGGGAAGGAAAATGAGCCAAGTTCCAAAGGTCCTTGTGAGCCAAAAGTGAGATTACTGTTCAGGGACAGCCTTCAGATGGCTTTTTTACATGCAAACTAAGATCTAAACTCCATCTAATGCTATACACACCAGGCTGACTTGCAAATGGCCAACTGATTATATTTGTTTCTCTTACCAGGTTTTCCAGAAGTTCTTCAAATTATTTCAACTTTTTGTAAGTAGGGAAAGGGAAACTTTTCTCTCTGTTTTCAAGCCATAGAGAAGTAATATACTATAGAGAATAATATATTAGTATTGTTGTTGTTTCTGGCATGTAAAATAAATCACTAACAAGTATAATGAACACCTGCATACCCTTCACTTGTTTTGAGAAGTAAAATAGTACAGATGGTGTTGATGTCATGATTCTTAATCTCATTCCTCTCTCTTCTCCCCAGAAGAAAGCACTGCCCTAAAGTTTACATGTTATATTCTATTTTGTAGTCTTTCATTACTAATATTTCCATACTTATAAAACAGTAATACTATTTTTTTGCACATATTAAAACTTTAATAAGCCAGGCACTGGTGGCTCACACCTGTAATCCTAGCCACTCAGGTGGCTGAGATCTGAGGATCACAGTTCAAAGCCAGCCCAGGCAGAAAAATCAGTGAGACTCCTATCTCCAATTAACCACCAGAAAACCGGAAATGGCACTGTGGCTCAAGTGACAGAGAGCTGGCCTTGAACAAAAAGCTTAGGGACAGAGCCCAGGCTCTGAGTTCAAGCCCTACAACCGACAAGAAATAAAAATTTAAAAAAAAACAAAACAAAACTGTGTAGTAGTTACAGGAGAACAGATGCCTAAGATTCACAATTTTTTTTTTTTTAATGGAGCCAATCTCTTCACTCTTTTTTTCCCCCCTTCGGTCATAGGGCTTGAACTCTGGGCCTGAGCTCTTCAGCTCAAGGCAAGCACTCTACAACTTGAGTCACAGCTCCACTTCCAGTTTTCTGGTGGTTAATTGGAGGTAAGTCTCTCGGAGTTTTCTGCCTGGGCTGGCTTTGAACTGCAATCCTCAGATCTCAGCCTCCTGAGTAGCTAGGATTACAGGTGTGAGCCACTGGCACCTGGCTTCGCTCTTACCTTGGTTATGAGACTAAACCATTGCTCACTGCTCTAACATGCTGAAGGAGGCCATCTGAGGAGGAGGGAGATGGATGCTCAGTTGAAGAAGCCATTGAAGAGGAGGGAGATGGATGCTCAGTTGTCACATCAAAGGAAAGCAGCACCCATTCTTGTTTAAGCCTTCCACTGTTAGAAACCTTAGGCTACATGATATGCTTTATGCTCATAACTGATGTGGCTGGAGAACTGGTATTGAACATAGCATTAGCAGAACAGAAAATGTATTATATTTTATGCATGACAATAAAGGAATGACCTGTTCTCGTTCTACAGAGAATGGAAATTGGAAGTCAAGCACCCTTCGTACTCCAAAACAGGGTCTCAAACATTTTGTAATGTTCATTTAAAAATCGTTAGGAGACTTAGAACTATTTAACACACTATTCACACACTATTCCAACACAGTTAAATATAGCACTGAATAAATTGTGAAAGTGTTTAATGGATGAGCAATCACCAAATAGCTCTGCTAGCAATTGATTCATTTTTCTTCAATAAAGTTGCATAAACAAAAAAATAATGTATGTGAAAACTTGAAGCATTATACCTAGAAAATAGAGCTAGTTGATGTACGTGTATATTTTTCCTTCCTCCAGAGAATGTTTCTAGAGTGAATGGATGGATGGGTGGATGGATGGATGAATGAATCAATAACACAATACCATCCGATTCTTCTGTCCTTGTCTGAACTCTGAATTCCCAAAACTGTTCTTAATTTTCAAGTGGGACTGATTTCCTTTCCCACCTCCCTTCCTCACCCCCATAGCTTGTACCCCTGAGAAGAGGTGAAGTCTAGTCTACTTCTACAATCCCTATCTCAGTGTTCTACACTGGCCTGAGACACTAGATCATCAACATCTGTCTGCAAAGTGAATGAGTAAGCTGAAATTCCTATAAAGCATGATTGATTGGAGATCAGTTTCACCTGACAGCATCCCCAGGAGAAACAGAAAACACTGTGGGCTGCACTCAAAGATAAGCTCCAAGCCTTATACTGTTACTAACTTGTTAGGTAGACTGAAGCATCCTCTTAGTCCTCTCTTACTGTGTTCATCACATGAGAAGCATGCACTATGATATTGAGAATTCTTCTGACCTAGTAGCCTAAGCCATGGTATCCTAAAGGGTCAGAAGAGGTCACAGGCTACAAGGCAACCAGATGACAGCATAGCCAGTGCTATCTAGGGATAAACAGTGCTTTCTCAGCTTCCACTTTTCAGCATGTAGGAACCTTGCAAATGTCCTCTTGCTGGTTCTGGGTGAGAACTTCCCAGAGACAGCTGGGATGAAGAGCCAAATGCTTTCAGTCAGAGATTTCTTGTCCATTAGAAACCCTCTTGGGGCCAAAGAGACTGTCTGTTCCTTAAGAAAAACAGAACACGTACTCCCTGTCCCTTCCAGGAGGATCTACAATGATGCTAACTAGTGCTTACTATTACAACTGCTTTGTCTTGCATTGTATAAATCTTTCACAGCTTCACATTTGATTGTCATTCAAGAGACATTCAATATTATAAAGTATTTATATAATGGTATAAATTACCATTGCAAGTGTTCATAGTTTATTCCCCAGTGTACCAATCAGGAAACTAGAAACTCCAAAGCAAGAAAGGGACATTCTCTGAGTCATCTAGCAATCTCCACACTCTAAGATCTGTTTACTTTTTTAATAGAACATATAATCACCTAGTACAAAAGTCTAAAAGATTCACAGATGTACACAGAATGTTTCACCTATTCTGGTCTCTCAGAATATCATTCTTTTCCTGGGACAGGATCACTATTATTGACTGTCTGTGTATCTCTCTGGGGGTCTTCTCCACTGAGAGATGCTATTGGCTTCATTCATTCACCAGTAGCACAGCACAGTGTTCTGCCCCTTTCTTTTTGCAGTATCTAACATCTCCAAAGAATCTTTTCATATTAGCCTATAAGTTTCAACCTCCTTCTTTTTAGTAGCTGGGTAATAGCCCACCATCCAAAAGTATCATAATTCATTTCAAAAGAATCAGATTTATGTTCACTAAAAAAAAATCTGGAATGTCAGGTCCAGGGTCATTGAACTCATCATGCTGATTGGCCCTATATGAGACACCTATACAAAGACTTTCATTCTGATGAAAAGCAGATGAAATAATGAAAGAAAGGCACTTGTTCTCAGCACACCCTAAATGTTCAGTTACTATGCTAATGTCAGGAGGTATCTGTGTGGACCTAAGTGGTTGGAGTAGTAAAGAGTAGCAGAAGTTGAGAAAAGCATATGCCTCTTAAGAGGAGGATGAAGTGGTGGAAAGAACAGACAGACCTGAATTCTAAGCACAGCTCTACCACTAATTATATGTTCATACACATACATAATAGAGCACCTCCATCTTCCAAGTATAGGATAGGTAAATGGACATCCAGCTTGAAACTACATTAGACTCGCTTGTAGCTCAGTATATTCATATTCTCACTAATAAACTGTGACTGGAAATGGCTTGCCTTCCACCTCCTTTATTTCTTCTTTCCTATGGACTAGAATAACATAGATAAAACAGCATAGATTCATCTATGAATGTTGAATCTGAGATGGGACAGCATAGATTGGGTGAATAAGGTAACTCTAAGGAAAAAGCAAAGTTAGTAGGATCTTGAATACATTCGTATTCATGTGGCAGAGCTGGATGCCCAATCTAGTTCTTGTGCTTACATCTAGAGCTGTGTGTCGTCCACTTGGATCTTGTTTTAGCAATAATATTCTGCGGTCTCTGTGAGAGTACTCTCACTTTTATGCTAATACATGGTGGGGCCTGAACAAATCCCCAAATTCCAGTGCCTCCATCTCTAACTTCCTCATAAAGATTAACCAGAAAGCAAAAAGAAGCAGCATAGTACTTAGCATAGCGTAAAAACACAATGAAAAACTCCTTTAGCCCAAGATTCCTCATCCATAACGTGTATATATAAATCATTGGTTAATGAGACAGAAGACTATACCATTTATACAGTTGATACCTAGCTGCCAGAAACCTGAAGGATAGTAGATTTTACACCAATAAAGATTAGAGAAGAAACCCTTCCTCTCTCCTAGGTGAAGGTCACTAGACCTTCCTTAGGTCTAGTGAGTTTAGGCAAGTCCTCCATGTTGGATTTGATATGAGTGTTGTTCTGGATCAAGACAGAGGAGACCTCTACCTTAGCAGGAGGTAGAACCCAGTCCATAGGGGAAAACGCATGTCTAAGGCCTATGACCATACAGTGCCTCGGACTTCAATGTAAATGAATCAGGGGTGTGTGATTCCACCTTTTCTTACTGTATGGAGTTTAAACTAAATATGTACTGGAGAGGAGTGGAGGGATAAAAGAGAAATGAGTTCTTACAATTGCCGTCCATTTCTTCCACTCAGTCGGGACTTTAAGAGATAAATGTTAGGGCTAGGAAGGTGGCTCAGTGGTAGAGGGCTTGCCTTGCCTGCATGAGGCCCTGGGTTCGATTCTTCAGCACCACATATGCAGAAAAACCCGGAAGTGGCACTGTGGCTCAAATGGTAGAGTGCTAGCCTTGAGCTGAAGAGCCGAGGGACAGTGCCCAGGCTCAGAGTTCAGGCCCATGACCAACAAAAAGAGTATGTGTGTGTGCATGCATGTGTGTGTGTGTGTGTGTGTGTGTGTGTGTGTGTTTGTGTGTGTGTGTGTGAGACAAAGAGAGAGAGAGAGAGAGAGAGAGAGGGAGAGAGAGAGACAGGTTTTAAAGGTTTTGTGAATGAACTAGGGTTTTCTTATGTTTATTAGGCACCTGATATGTGCCAGATTAAGTATTTTAAACCTTATGAATGCTTTGTCCACTGAAGCCCACAGCAGCAGGCCCTAGCAGAAGTTATCATTGTTATGTGCTGAATACCTACTATAATCCTAGCTATAGCTAAGTCCTGTGGATAGCAATATTAAATCAGATATTGCTATATTTTTTGGATATTACCAAGAAAGCAAAGGAACAGAATAGAGGTCAGACCTGGAGTAAGAATGCACATGCTGCCCTATCCCCAACAAACTCTCTCTCTCTCTCTCTCTCTCTCTCTCTCTCTCTGCCCCCCCTTTGAAACATTTCTGCAGCTCTCTGGGCTTCATTTCCTGATCTATAAAATCAGAATAATGACTTACCCAAGTGTCCTGGAAAATTAAGATAATGAGATAAAATGTGTAAAGATTGGGCTAGGACGGTGGCTCAGTGGTAGAGTGCTTGCCTTGCATGCATGAGGCCCTGGGTTCCATTCCTCAGCACCAAATAAACAGAAAAAGCCGGAAGTGGTGCTGTGGCACAAGTGGTAGAGTGCTAGCCTTGAACTGAAGAGCTGAGGTGTAGAGCACTAGCCTTGAACTGAAGAGCTGAGGGACAGCGACCAGGCCCAGAGTTCAAGATCCATGACCGACAAAAAAAATGTGTAAAGATAGCTTGCAAATCTCATGAAGCTGGACAAAAGTTAATATTGCTCTAGATGTTCTGGAAGCCTTGGTGTGCTGTTGTATATGCTTCAGTAATGTCAATTCGCTCCACTGGGAGAAAGGAGAATAACTGGCATCTTATGACAATGCTCCCAACATGTGGGTCCCAAGGAGTTCACATGCCTGAGCACTGACCTTCTTCTAAGCCAGTGCCCAATGGCAGATGCCAACAGTCATGTGGCCTATTGCCATCACACGGTTGGCAGCAACCCTTTACATGTGACAGGCATTATAGAGATGACAGAGTAGTTTTACAGAAAATCTTTGGGCTTCCTTGGAACTCAGCCAGGTAGCAAGAAAAATTTGCATATGAGGAAAACACAGTGCTAAAAGTCCAAGATGTGCCAGAGACTCAGCTATTAATGAACAAAGAAAATGTTGTATGATTATTATTTTAGGCCTGCAGCTCAGTCTAAATTTTTCTACATCCCTGTTATTATAGACTACCTGCAATAGAGGAAAATACATGATGCTCTTTGGGACCCAAAAATCATGGTGCCAAAATATGCCCGCTCATTTATTCATTCATCCATTCATATAATAGACACACACTGAGATTCTGCCCCTGGTTGGTCCTGTGCTGGGCCTGCAGAGATCAACAAGCCAGCTGAAGAACCTGTATTCAAGGGATTCATAACCATGTAATAAGGGATGGCTTGGCCAGGCACTTCACCAAACCAATCTTTTATATTTTTAAGAGACAATGTTGTACTATGCTGCCCAGGGTGACCCTGAACTCCTGTGCTTAAGTGATCCTCAACTTCCTGGAGACTACAGATATGCACAAACACATCCAGATGCAATCTCTAATTCTCACAACATTACAAAGTATGTTTTTCTCCTATTTTTATGATGGACATAGGAAGCTCAGAGACCCTGAGTAACTGAGTAAGTGCCAGAGCTGGAATTAGATTCCAAATCTACTAGGTGTCAATGCTAATTGACCTAATGCTATTGACCCCAAGAATACACAGGACCCACACAAATGTGTTCCATACAAATATCCAAGATAGAATGGTACCCATTTGGTTTCATTAGATGACACAAATGACCAGTTCAACAAATTGAGATCTATTATGATTTCTAAATTGCTAACTTTACAGTCAAAGAGATTTTAGTTAAACCTCATTGTCCAGCTATAGGCGCTGAGGACCAGAAACCAGAAGCACTTTTCCCAGCACCATACAGTAATTTAGTATCAGGACTAGGTTTTAAGCAGTGTGCATGCATTTAAAGCACTGTATTCTGGACCTAGCCTTGGTCTTCATGGTCCCACAGACTTTTTTATCTAGAAAAATTATGTGTTAGAGGCAGGAACAAGTTATAGATAGGGACCATCCTTGTGTCTCCAATACCTAGCTTGTAGAATAAAGCCTTCAGTGAGTGATGATGTTTAGATGACAAATAAATCCTATGAAACACAAAAGGTTGAGGCCCAGGTAGACTAGAGAACCTACCCAGGGCTGTGTGACTTTCCAACAGCCAGGCCAAGGTTAAACCCAGTCTTCCTAGATCTGGAAGCCATACTTTTTTATTGGCTGGAGGACCTAGACACAGTGCCAGGCAAACAGCAATGAGAAAAACAGCCACAGTAACCAGTCTCAAATAAAGACTGATGCTTCTGCTTAGAGTTGAAAAGAGCCCTGGAGGTGGGGGTCCTGCAGGAGGCTCAGGTAATCCCCTCAGCTGAAAGCGATGAACATGTGCAGGAGGGAAAAGGAAGCCCATGTTAGCAAGGCCCACCTCACAGAGGGCCTCAGGCCCAGATGGCCAAACCAGCTGCACATGTTTGGAAGTGAGTGAACAGCCTTGCTGGGGGCCAGGAGAAAGATCCGTTCTGGGGGTTCTGCCAGACCTGGAGTTGAGGCTGCCAGAGGGGAGGTCAGGCCACAGGGAGGACAGATGTGGCCAAGGCTCTGCCAGGAGGCCATGCTGGCTCCAGTGAATCCCCCAACCAGAGCCATAACTCTAGTCCAAGCTCACAGCGTTCCGCTTCCCAGATTAGACCATGGAAAAGTGGTTCCATGTGGACTCACAGCTTGGTTGCTTACTCACCCACACACATACACACACACTCACTCACATCTCCCCCCCACCCAAGCCCAGAATCATAGGGCATCCATTTCGTGTCAACACAAGGATATTGCCTTTCATTTTCTTCCTTCTTGAACATATAAAAATAATTCCATCAGACCAGATAGCCATGTGAACTCTCAAGACACTGGGCTTAAGCACATTTGTTTGTCAGGACAAAAGCATTCTCCTATGTGGCTGTTGAAACAAAGCATCCCCTCTGTGGCAGATAGCTGCCTTCTTCAATCCCAAGGATGCTAATGGAAAGAGGGTATGAGCTCTTCTAAACGATCCTTGTCTTTTAATTTGTCCTCTTAATTGTACAGATGAAAAGGCTAAGGATCAAAGAAATGGGGCTAGTTCTAAACCACTCATTCACTCAGCAAATATTTGTGCGGTTTACCAATGTACCTGCTGTGGACTTTTGCAGAAAGAATCTATCTGGAGAGCCAAGTGTGGTGGCTTACATCTGTAATCTCAGATACTCAAGAGGCAGAGAACGGAGAATCGCAGTTCAAGACCACCCTATACAAAAAGTTAGTGAGATCACATCTCCATAAACAAGCTAAGCATAGAGGCTCACAGCTGTAATCCCAGCTATGTAGGAAGCATGGGTAGAAGGATTTCAGTTCAAAGCTGACCTAAAGTAAAAAGGGGATGAAGGAGTGGCTCATGTGGTAAAATACTTGTCTAACAAGTAAGAGGCTCAAGTTCAAAACACAATACTGCCAAAAACAAAAGGATTGTTTTCTTGCCGATGTAGAAAGGGATTTACCACTAGATTCCATCTGTGTTCCATGCAAAGCTCCCCCAAGGGCCTAAGAATTCCATGAGAGCTGAAAGGCATTTGGAGGAAAGAACTTCCATGTAGAAATAAGCCTGGAAATCATGGTGTAGACCATGATGACTTAGGAAATCACTGATTAAAGAAGCTAAACAGCATGAGGTTTTCTTGAATACAGAATTGTTCAAGGACTGTAATTGGCTAAAATGCATTTGATACTCTCCAGAGTATAGAGAATGCAATATCCTTCCAAAGTTAGGAACTAGAGTTCTAAGAAAAACCGTGTGGAAGTACTTCCTATTAGTTTGATTCATATGAAATTGCCAACATTTGGTTGCATTTCATCTACAAAATAGCAATTCCATATGTCTAGCCTAGGATGTACAGTAGAGTTTTCTCATGTTATGTTCTCTCCTTTATCGTACTTGATAATATGATGTAGCTCTTACACTACAAGGTCTTAAAAGGAACTTGTTATACAGCCTTTGTGTGTTCTTGGAAGTGCTAGACATAGTCCCGGTCTGGGGTGGCTGTATTAAACTCCATGCTTGTCTCTTATGCACCTTGTCACCTCAGGTTGTGACAAGGTGGCAATCATTTCATTTCCCTCACCTTCCTGCAGAGCATAAAAGATACAGGTTCTCACTCAGAAACATGAGCCTTCTGAGCTGAAGCTATCAAGCAAAGTGGGAGAGGTTAACCTTGAAGAGAGGCTACCTAGGTCTGAGCGCTGACCTAACTCTGTGTCCATGAGCATGAGCTTTGTATTCTTGCTCTTCTGTTTCTCAACAGATACAGTGGGGACAGTGTAATGCCTTGCAAGTAAAAGAGGCTCGTCCTTCTTTGCTCATGAGCAGAGCAATTGGCAGGTGGGTTGGAGGGGTGAGCCTGTGTCTTCTACCCAGATAGCTAGGAGCACCATACATGGCACAGAGTAGTGGTTGTGTGTGTGTGTGTGTGCGCGCGCGCGCATGCACGTGTGTGTGTGTGTGTGTGTGTGTGTGTGTGTGTGTGTGTGTGTGTAAGCTGCTGGGCAACATCAGAACCTGCCACCCACTCAGGTGCTCACTTGCTCCATTGCTACACCTGGGATCAACTCCACCAAAGAAAAAGTGAATACGCTGCATTTTTCTGTCCCTGCCACATGTAGAGGGAACTAAGCTCTGGGGAGGTGAAAGAGACTCTGCCCTCAACCCCCATCAGATTCTGAAAGAAATATTTTGTCCATCAAAGAAGCAGCCAGCAAGGATGGGCATGCCAGCTCTGGGGCCTGCTAGCAAACTGGTTCCAAGTCAGGCAAGCAAGGCTGTTGACCTGGTGACCTTCCTGTTCATCTCTGAAAACAAGGCAAAAGATAAACCATTTTCCTCTTCTGAGCAAACTATTGCTTTACAGTTCTTCAGGGTGAGCCCACAGAGAGACAGCCCTCTGTGAGGGCTCCCGAGAGATGGCAGGAATATGGGGGGCATCTTCTCCGAAATAAAGTCAAGTTCCCATAGGGGGCCCAGACACCTCTGCCTTAGGGAGAGCAAGAAAGCCCTCTCTGCACATCTGTTCTTCCTTACTTTGGGCTGAAAGAGTGCTGTTGTGAGGGAACGACCTTAGCACTGATTTAGTTTGTTGTTGTTGTTGTTTTTAATGAGTCTCATTTGGTTCATTTCCATTTCAGTGTTCTTTCTGAGAGTGCCTCCCAGTGACCCCTCAGCTAAACAGTTATTCTCCCAGCTAAAACAATCTGTAGGATAAGGGGAAAGACAAGATGTGGTACTCACGCTCATCCAAAAACTTTCCAGGAAGGATGGCCATTATATATGCTGGAAAGAATCCCAATATGCTACGCATATTCAAATCACAGACTTAAACGTCTGTGTTTAAAGTAACTGTTTTTAGCCCTTTACCTTTTACCATTTAACTATAACACCTTCCAAGATCATTGTGGGAATTAAAGAAATGAGAGCTCAGACTCTCCACACAGGAGACCTCACGAAAGGATAATTATTCAACAATGCAACTATATATGAATACGGCACAAAGGACCTCAATGAAAGCTATTGGAGGTATGGGGAAGAGAAAGCAATAAAGAGCGTTACTCTAAGCAACATAACAGATGTGTGTCTGAAATACCACAGTAAAACTTTGTTGCAATTAATACACACATAAAAATGACAGAAAAGTAAAACAGGCAGGCAAAGGGGAGTAAATAAGAGGGTAAATAAGGATAAATATGGTCCATGTAGTTTCATTCTATGTGTGAAACAGAATGATGAAACCTACTGAAATTGTTGACGAAGGGGAGAAAGTGTCAGGCTGAACAGGATACATTGTTTACATGTGTATAAATGTCACAGTGAAACTCCTCTTGCACAACTAATGCATGCTAATAAAAATATAAATTATTCAGTAACAATTTACCATGTGTGATAGAACCTGTTGACCAACCAAGAGCCATTTCCTTTCAGGTTTTTTCATGATGATACCTAGACAGGGGGGTGAGAGACAGAGAGAGAGTCTGAGATAGACACAGAGACAGAGAACTAAAAGCAACCATGTGACCTTGCCCACACAGACAAGATGATGTATACAAACTATACTGAATACCTCTGGGAAAAGCACCTTCCCCCGTCAAAGGGAGGTAAAGAGAGAGATGTGGCTATGGCATCTCTGACCTTCCCTTGGCTTCCTACCTTTTTTAATACTACCTGAAACTGAGACAGCCCTATGCAAATCCTGAGGCCACAGCCTGAAGACCAAGCCAATGCACTGAAAGCTGAGCAAAAGGTGGAAGAATGCTAGGGGCTGCTTGTTTGATTGTTAAACTGCTAAAGCAGTCTGCAATTGCTTGCTTCCTAAGCCATACTTGTTCAGGTGTTCTATTACTTGCAGCCCAAAATAGTTTAACTGATGATTGATAGGTTATCAAACTGTAGCTTAGAAACATGTTGAGACATGAAGGGCTGTATGGATGACTCAAAAGCAGAAAATAAATCTTTACAAAAACTGGAAAACATGCAAGTAAATATTTCATATTTTCAATATATTCTTTGGTGAATTCATCTGCTTATAAAATAGGAATGATAATAATACCCCTCTTGAAAGATTCCTCTAAGGATTAGAAAAGCTAATGTGTGTGCAAAGTTAAAGTACCAAGTATGTAGCAAGTTCTATCTGATTATAGCTATCACATTTCTCAGTATATATCTTTAACAAAGATTAGGAGTTGGGCAGGGCACCAGATTCTAGATAGGCTCCTTTCTTCTTTGATCACATATCAACTTTTGGGGCTGTTTTTGCACAATGAGATCTCAACACAATAGAGTCCCTGTGTCTAAGAGCGTTGAAAGGTTGATAAATCCAATGAATTTTGAGTTATTATATGTTGCCAATTCAGTAATGAAGTAAGTGTATCACTGGGCAGCTAAAAGACTGATAAAAAATCTACTTCTAAACATCATGGAACATTCTGGTTATGCAACTAAGTAAAAGCCTGGATGGCTTTAAATAATTTCAAATGAAATTAATTTTCCTCTCCTGAAACAATAACTGTAGGGAAAAGTAGACTAGATGAAGATAAGACAGGGAATTGGAGTGCCCTGGGTCTAATTCATGCCTCTAGGCAAGTTTTTTTTTCTGCTTGGAACCTTAGTTTTCTATCATTTATAAATTGGAGGAAAAGCTTAGAGATAATAACATTTTTTACTCAGCTCTACTCCTCTGCTGTGTGATGAGGAAAGAATCACTTTCTCTTCTTGAACAAACTTACCAGTTCTAATCATTCAAGGGACAGGCAATGCAAATAGTGTGCATAGCAACACTAAGATTTACAGAAGATACTGGCCATCACAAGTCTGTGAAATTGATGCTACAGAACTTTGTACATCTCAGGCAACCTACCCAGCGAATAACAATAAAAATGGAAAACAATATACATGTTTCAAAGAAGAACATTCCTGATAGGAACAAAGCTCAAGGAAAAGTTGATACAACTTATATTTGTACAGGTGACCCTAGTTTTGACTATGCTGCAGAAGTCAAAGATGCAGAATGTTTTTTGTGCTAATATGTAATCAGGAAAACTATTCCAAGATACCAAGATGTGGTTCCACTAAGCACTTACATGTAATTGTAATGCCATCTCAATGCTCTTCAATTTAAGACAAAATGAACATAATAATAATGTTTTGTTCATTTTTCAAAACAATTTTCTATCTGGACGCTGGTGGCTCATGCCTGTAATCCTAGCTACTCAAAGAGGCTGAGATATGAAGATTGAGATTCAAAGCCAGCTCAGGCCAAAAAAATCTGTGTGACTCTTATCTCCAAAACTACTCTGAAAAAGCCAGAAGTGGTGCTGTGGCTCAAGTGGTAGAGTACTAGCTTGCAAAAGGAAACTTAGAGACAGTGCCCAGGCCCAGAGTTCAAGCCCCAAGACCGGAAAACCCCAATATCATTAACATAATAATAATGTCCCACCAAACTTTACCTTTCTCTTTTAACTATTCACTAAGAAACCATTATCTTTGTTTTTCTTCATGGTCACACAAGTAATAACCAGCTCTACCCACCAATGACTAGATGAATAGATGAATAAAAGCACTGCTGTCTAGAAGGAAAAAGATCTCTGAGCAGAGGAAATGCCACATTGAATGACTGCAAGATATAAAAAATATACTTGTTTTAAGAGTTATCTGCAACCCTTGGGGGACAATGGGAGCCTTCCTGAGAATCCTGCCAAAGATACTCATACAGTCTTCCACAAAAACCCAACTCTGTGCAAGCACACAAAACTATACCTATATCTTCAGGGGGTTCACAGGCATAGACTCCAGCTGGAGTCTATCTATACACTAGTATGACTAAGGAAAAGACTGCAATCATTCTAGATATTTAAAGAATATCATCACATCTGCACTCAAAAAGTGTTTCTCTCACTCCGACTATGTGCCAGACACCATTCTAGTTGTATATGGTTTGTTGACTGCCTCTGAAGCCCCAACTAATAGATTTCCTATATTTATCCCTTGCTTGGTAACTTTACAATCTCCTCCCTTCTGGCTGAGTTTGGCCATATGTCTTTCTGTGGCCAATGGCACAGTAGCAAACAACACACTCAGAGACCATGCTTATAGATGTCTACTTCTTCTCTTGGACACCTCACTACCACTCTACCACATGCATACACTCACCACTAACAGCACCAGGTAGCCTGAATGACTTGTTGGAGGTCAAAAAGTCGCCATCAATAAGGTGATTCATCCCAGCCACTGTCATACAAAGCCAGAGCTCAAGTCTACCTTTCAGCTGATATATGATGGATACAGAAGCCACACTCAAAATCAGCCACATGTGATCCAGGCTGGCAGACACACCCAGCTGGCTTTGAGGTTCATGAAAACTAGTAAATGGTTATAGTTTAAGCCATTAGGTATTTGGGGGGGGTTGTGATACAGTAGTTGACTAAGTAATGTGGATACAGCAGTGAACAAAACAGATAACCCCTTTGTTCTCATGAAGCTTTTTTCTAGCAAAAACAAGTAGCACAGAGTGAATGAAAATAAAAGTGGAGAAAAGTAAAGTAAGATCAATTTTGAAAGGACACTTATGGAAGGTCTCAGTCACATTTTATGAGGTGATGAGAAGCAATAAAGAATTTTGAGCAGCAAAGTAATTTACACAGATTTCTAAGAAGATCTTTTATTGTTGGTTGTGGGGCTTGAACTCAGGGTCTGGGCTCTGTCCCTGAGCCTCTCTGTGCTCAGAGTTAGCGCTCTACCACTTGAGCCACAGCACCAATTCTAGTTTTTGGGTTGTTAATTGGAGATAAGTGTCTCATGGGAACTTTTCTGCCTGGGATGGCTTCATACTGCAATCCTCATATCTCAGCCTCCAGAGTAGCTTTTAAGAAGATCTTTTAAATGCATGTAGAGAGCAAGAATTGTGCTACAATGACCAGTTGGAAATGTGCTTTAATTGTACCAGTGAAAACTGCCTGAACTATGGAAATGGCACTGAATATAGAGAACAAGGAGCAACTAGAGGAGTATATAGGAGGTAATGTTAAAGGAAGTTGGCAGTCATTTTTATTTGAGTCATAGAGCTGTATATAATCACAAATTACCTGCTTATTGGCTTAAGACATGTGTACTGGGCTGGGAAGGTGGCTCAGTGGTAGAGTGCTTGCCTTGCAAGCCGGAGGCCCTAGGTTCGATTCCTCAGCACCACATAAGCAAAAAGAAAAAAGCTGCAAGTGGCGCTGTGGCTTGAGTGGTAGAGTGCTAGCCTTGAGCTGAAGAGTTGAGGGACAGCGCCCAGGCCCAGAGTTCAGGCCCCACGACCGGACCCCCAAAAAAAAAAAGACATGTGTACTGAGTGCCTTCTACATGCCACGTCCAATGTATCAGTGTTAGGGACTTGAGGAGGAACAAAACTGGCCAGAGTCTGTCTTCCCAAGCGTAACAGTGAATGTAATTAACCATATAAGGCATCCAGACAAATATAGTTACAAATTATAGGAAAGTCAGAATATGCAAGGGGAGGAGCCATTAGTGGAGGATCTCTGAAGTGGTAAAATTTGAGTGAGACCTGATAGATAAGAAGGTATTATCCAGACATGAAAGGTCAATGAATGACTATGTCAGACAAAGGAAGAGATCTACATGAACACTTTCAGAGCAAAACAGGCTTGTGAAGCTATAAGTGAAGACATAATGAAATGACAGAGGAAGAATGGGATGGCATGAATGAGGGATCTCAGTAGAGACCTACTCAGGCAGAGCCTGTGGTCCACATTAGGAAGTTTGATTCAAATTGCAAAATATACTGGAAGTATTTCAAGCAGACATTCTGCTTGGCCATTCACTGGGCAGAGGTGCCAATCCAGATGACTGGCAACAAGAGCACCAGATCTGGAAGAAGACAATGAGCACAAGGGTGGGACTTCTAAGTTTGAGGCACTTGGAGACCTACCGGTGGTTTACCAAGAAAATACTGAATAGGGAGGTCTGCAGGTGGTCAGGGAGTTCAGTAGTGAAGACATCAACTTGGCAGTTATCAGTATGGAGGACACAGCTGAAACCATGCTTACGGATGCAATTCCCTGAAGAGAACTCAACACGTAAAAGAGAAACCCACAAATGGAAAGTCCTGAAAAATCTGGGAAAGAGTCTGCAGACTGCACAAATGACTCAGGCTGGAAGAGTTCTACCAGATCCCGGAGCGACAATGGGAGGGGTTGCGGGTGGAAATGGAGAGTCCAATAGGGTCTTCTCACATGTGCCCGCTCCATGTCAGAAGGATAATGTTATTAATGAACTTGATTTGTCACATGTTGGGAACTCAGTAATAAAATTAAAACACCAACATGATGTTTGAACTGGTCACAATAACCTTTCTTTTCCCTTATAAACAAAACATAGTCTTGGGATTGTGCAACTAAGCACAAGACCAGCCAACGTTAAATAATTTCATATGGAACTACTTTTCCCCCATTTTAGCCCTAATCAACATATCAAATTTGGTGTGACAGAGTTGAAGTAGTAAATGAAACAGGATCCAGGTAGTATGGTATGTAATTATTGCCCTCAATAGCACTGGCAGGTATGGAGATCTAAGCTAAGTCATCTTTCTCTGAAACTCAGTTTTTGTCATTTGTGAAATTAGAAATGTGGGCATGACTATCCATCACATTTTTATGGTGTTATCACACTTCTTATGGTACTCTATAAAAGACACACTAGCCAGGCAAAATGATACATTCCTATGATTCCAGCACTCAAGAAGCCAGAGAATTTTGAGTTCAAGGACAGCCTCCACTATGTAGAAAGACCATATCCAAATGCCAAAAGAAAAAAAATGAATAAGCCCAGTAAAAAAAACTAATAATAAAATTCTATAATATCCAAACTTACACATATGTTATTTAATATACACAGAATCCCTATGGGGTTAATACTGGTTTAGTGAAGGGAAAGATGAATATTGAAGACTCATTGTTCCAGTAGAATTGAAATGGGCTTTGGTGTGAGACAAAACTGGGCTTAAACAGGTTCTGATACTTCAGTGCCAGTCATCAATACATTGTCTCTCACAACCATTACCCTTTATAACCCTGCTAATGCTGGACCTTGTGAACATTTCTTCTTCAACAGGCATGACACCAAAAAAGGTCCCTGTGCTTCCTTTCCTCTTGCCTTGCAGTGAATAGTGACCAGCATGTAAAGGGCACTTAGAGATATGCAGCACATCTCAGCGAGTTTCACAGGTATCTCAGACAATAGCAGTTACCCAGGAAGTCTTAGTTACATCTCCAAAAGTTAAATCTCTAGAGATTTTCATCAGCACTTGGTAGTTTCTCTCTTACAGTTCTTTTTAAAAAATTATTATTTATTTATTTTTTTATTGTGAGAATACCATACAGAGGAGTTACAATTACATGGGCAAGATAACGAGTACATTTCTTATCAAGCATTGTTGCCTCCTCATTGTTTCCCCTTCCCATCCCTTCCCTACTCCTCCCCTCCCGCCTCCTCCCCCCACTCTCCACCAAAGTTAAGTTCGTTTTTCGGCATAATGACTTGTACATCTCATTGTTGCAATGGGACCACCTGTATCCCTAGTTAAACGATTTGATTTTTTCCCTTCCCCTCCACAAATTATACCAACATCAAAAACAGTGAAAGTATGGGTTATACTGTAGGGGAGGGACATACAAAACAACATAGAAATCATCTTATAAATATGATAGAAATAATTTCATGAAAGGAAAAAACCAAAAAACATTTGAATACTTCTCTTGGGGTTCATTCCCCTAACATCAACTTATCTGACCTTTTCTGCTTGACTCAGACATATACTAGCTATAGCAAATAAGGGAAATCATGGGACCTGTGTTTCTTTGGGCCTGGCTTACTTCACTTAATATACTTTTTTCCAACTCTTTCCATTTCCTAACAAATGGGGCAATGTCATTCTTTCTGATAGAGGCATAGAATTCCATTGTGTATATATACCACATTTTCTTTTTTTTTTTTATACCACATTTTCTTGATCCATTCATCTACTGAGGGGCATCTGGGTTGGTTCCATATCTTAGCTATGGTAAATAATGCTGCAAAATTCTTCAGCAAACTGTTCCATCATTCAGTAGGTTATGCCCACACCCCTCTAATGAAATCCACTATTATGTTATGGATATGAAGCATTCCTCAAATAAGGCACATATTACTGAAAGGCTTGATACTCAATACAATGTTCAGAGATGGAGCATTTTGAAATTGATTCAATCATAAGGCATTTGGCCTAATCGATGAATGAATCCACTAATAAATTTATAATTTGATGGCATTATTGTGAGGTGGTGGAAACTAGGCGGTGGGGCCTGGTTACAAAAAGATCCCTGAGGAGGATGGGAAGGGATGGGAAGGGGAAACAATGAGGAGGCAACAATGCTTGATAAGAAATGTACTTGTTATCTTGCCCATGTAATTGTAACCCCTCTGTATGGTATTCTCACAATAAAATAATAAAATAAAATAAAAAGAGATCACTGTGATATGCCTTTAAAGATGTATCTTGTCCCTAGCACCTTCTCTACTCTGCTCTCTGCTTACTGGCAGCCATGAGATGAGCAGTTTTCGCTTCCACACTCTTCCACCATGAGGCCCTGCTTCAACACAGACTCAGAAACATGGAGTCATGTGACCATGATTTCTAAAACTGTACTGTTTCAGTAAGTTAAGTGTCAGGTGGATTGGATAAGTAACTCTAAATGCCAGGAAGCTACTGCAACAGGCAATATAAAGCCTTACACCCCTAAAAGTACTTTGGAATTGCCTCCAGGCTGCTTAGAAGCGATGAAAATGAATGCTTCAGGAGGCCCAACCTGAAGGAGCACAGATGACCACCACTGCTTCCTTTACAGCTCCTTTGTATTTACTATCACATGTGTGCTGGGACAGACAGCCATGGGCAACTCTTAGCCCATGACAGGGCATAACAGGATTCTAGTACCTACCCACTGTTACCCGATACAGGCACCAATAGCAGATAGAAGCCACAATACCAACCTGGGCAAAACTTCCTCAGAGAGGAAGGGAACTAGAGAACAGGTTGTTCTTCAGAAGCTATTGAAGCCTGAGACTTTCCTGCCCAGTCTTCCTTCATTCCCCTCAGTTTCCCCAGGTAAGTCAAATGTATCATGGCAGCAGGCTTGCCCAGCTTGCTCCCACTTTCTTTTTTAAATATTATTAAATAAGTTTTTTATTGTGAAAATGCTGTATACAAGAGGGGTTACAGTTATCTGAGCGAGGTAATGAATACATTTCTTATCAAGCATTGTTGTCTCCTCCTTTGTTTTTTCCCCTCCCATCTCCTCCCTCCCATCTCCACAATTACATTCCCTCCCACCCCCTGCCCACCCCACACCCTTCCCCCCCCACCCCCCGCCGCCTAAATTGTAAAGTTTGTTTTTCAACATAGTGTCTTATACATCTCTTGCTCCCACTTTCTACCCTGTATCTTTCACAAGTGTTTCCTCCAATAAATCTCTTGTAATGCAACTTTGATTTGCTGCCTGCTTCTCAAAGGACCCAAATGTACATTTCATCTTTGCTGCAGACGCAACTACAGATATTCATCAAATGAGACTTGTGGTGCTCCTCTCATCCTTCATAGAAGCAATGTGGGAGAGGGACCAGTATTCTTGACGCCCTGGAGCCCCAGGACTCTGTTCCTTCTGCCTTGTTCATGCTGCTAGCCAGTCTTTTGTCACAGTGACAAGTAGCTCTGAAAACAAGCTAAAAGAAGAAAGGGTTTCTTTTGGCTCATGGTTTCAAAGGTTTCAGTTCATAGCAACTTGGTTTCTTAGTTTCTGGACCCATATGTGGTCAGGCTGAATAGCATGATGGGATAATATGGAAGAATAGTGAAGACTCTCACCCCATGGTGGATATACCTAGAGACAGACAGGGAGGCGACAGAGACAAGTGGCAAGTGACAGGTTGTACCTCAGTGACCTGCTTCCTCCAAATGCAGCTCCACTACTACTGTCTAGTATCTCTCAATAATGACACCAAAGTATTAATCTACCAATGGAATAATCAGTTGACTCAAAACCTTGTGATCCCTAA